>NC_053445.1:40696384-41318177 GCF_007990345.1 Gossypium hirsutum | reverse complement strand
AACTATCTCGCAATATGAGGTTTAGAAATACAGAAAAAAAAGAAATTTGAAAATACCAATCGCGTGCCCCGAGGCTCAACTCACCTCTCGCAATATGAGTTGATTTTTGAAAACAGAAATTGGAAAATACCTCGCGTGTCCTGAGGCTCACTCACCTCTCGCAATATGAGTTGATTTTTGAAAAACAAAATAAATTGAACAGGAATTGAAAATACCTCAACGTGTCTTGAGGCTCAACTCACCTCTCGCAATATGAGTTGATTTCTTGAAAAGCAGAAAATTGAAAATACCTCAATGTGTCTTGAGGCTCAACTCACCTCTCGCAATATGAGTTGATTTTTTGACAACAGAAATTGAAATTACCTCAGCGTGTCCTGAGGCTCAACTCATTTCTCGCAATATGAGTTGAATTTGAAAAGCAGAAATTGAAAATACCTCAACGTGTCTTGAGGCTCAACTCATTTCTCGCAATATGAGTTGAATTTGAAAACAGAAATTGAAATTACCTCAATGTGTCTTGAGGCTCAACTCATTTCTCGCAATATGAGTTGATTCTTTCAAAAAATAATAATGAAAACAGAAATGGAAAATACCTCGGTGTGACCTGAGGCTCAACTCACCTCTCGCAATATGAGTTGAAATTAAAATACCACAGTGTGTAATCTGAAGCTCAACTCACCTCTCGCAATATGAGTTGATTTTTTTTTTAAACAGAAATTGAAAATACCTCAGCATGTGAACCGAGGCTCAACTCACCTCTCGCATATAAGTTGATTTTTTTTTGAAAACAGAAATTGAAAATACCTCAACGTGTCTTGAGGCTATATTTGAAATAAGTGATTTGAAACAAAATGAATACCTCAGCGTTCTGAGGCTAACTATTCTCGCAATATAAGTTGAATTTGAAACAGAAATTGAAATTACCTCAGCGTGTCCTGAGGCTCAACTCATTTCTCGCAATATAAGTTGAATTTTGAAAACAGAAATTGAAATTACCTCAGCGTGTCCTAGGCTCAACTCATTTCTCGCATATGAGTTGATTTTTTTTAACAACAGAAATTGAAATTACCTCAGCGTGTCCTGAGGCTCAACTCACCTCTAGCAATATGAGTTGATTTTGAAAAACAAAAATAAAAGGCTTAACTCACCTCTCGCAATATGAGTCAATTTAAAACATAAACTAAAAATACCTCGGCGTGCCTCGAGGCCAACTCACTTCTCGCAATATGAGTTGATTTTTTAAAAAAAATTAAAAATACCTCAACGTGTCTTGAGGCTCAACTCATCTCTCGCAATATGAGTTGATTTTCCTTGGAAAGCATGAATATTAAACATCAAATACCAAAACCAGTCCTTTGGTAGAACTCGGGTATCTTTTCCTTTGATTCAGTGCGACTCTCATTCAAGATTTCTTGCTCTGTTGGATTACCTGTATATGCCATGCATGATGTCATCATGATATGCACATGTTTGTCTTAAATGCCTTTATGCCTACATGATTATGCAGTGCTCCTTAAGCATATTGGTCGTATGTCATTTTCGCCATGATTGTTGAGGATCTGCGTTCATCGCTTTGATTCTCGACCTTCTCTTCAGGCCTCATGCATGTCTTCAGCTTCACGAGTAATCGACGTTTCTCAGATATCACCTTCTGCCCCGATTGAACTTTGTTCTTACTTTGAGACTCTTGTGCTTATCAAATTTTATCCAGGTAATGGTTAACATTTCTTTTGTTTAGAGCATGTCATTTCACTATTTATCATTAAATAAACACATAATGAGATGCATGAAAATGGTCAGGTAGGGACAAAAAGGATATCTCATATTCCTTTATTTCAAATGCGCAAACAAAGAAAGTTAACCAATGAGAGTAAAAATGTCAAAAGAAAGAAAAGGTCGTATTCAACGGATACAAATGCTCTAGATATTCAACACATGAACTCTTCCACGTTCCTCAATCAATAATCTTTTCGAGCATGGCTTCTTGCGTAGAAAATTTCGAGCTTTCAGAAATGCTTCAAATACTGTAGTCTCACTACTTGACCTATCGTTCGACCGCCAGGTTTGTTTCATTAGGACGCCCTCTCGGGTTTTCATCCTAATCTTTTTGTACTAATCAAGACGCCTTTTCGGGTTTTCGCCCTGATCCCTTTCTTTTTTTTTAAGATGCCCTTTTCGGGTTTTCATCTTAAGCATAATATTTCTTCACCGCATCTGAATTCACCGATTCGGTGACTCTTCCCATCCATCTCGGTAAGGATTAAAGCTCCTCCTGAGAATGCCTTTTTTACAACGTATGGTCCTTCCCAATTTGGTGCCCATTTTCCTCGCAGGTCTTTTTGTATTGGGAGAATCTTTCTCAGAACGAGTTCTCCTTCATGGAACTCTCTTGGTCGTACCTTCTTGTCATGGGCTGCGATCATTCTCTTTGGTACATTTGCCCATGACAAATTGCCCTTAGACGTTTTTCTTCAATGAGGTTCAACTGATCATATCGAGCTCGAACCCATTCTGCTTCTTCTAACTTTGATTCCATCAATACTCGCAGAGAGGGGATCTCAACCTCGATAGGTAGCACAGCTTCCATTCCATAGACTAGAGAGAAAGGAGTTGCTCCCGTAGATGTTGCACAGATGTGCGATATGCAAACAAAGCAAATGGAAGTTTCTCGTGCCAATCTTTATATGTCTCAGTCATTTTCCCAATGATCCTCTTAATGTTCTTGTTAGCTGCTTCAACAGCCCCGTTCATCTTTGGGCGATAGGGCGAGGAATTATGATGCTTTATTTGGAACTGCTCGCACACTTCTTTCATCATCTTATTGTTCAGATTCGTGGCATTATCTGAGATGATTCTTTCAGGCAAACCATATCGGCAAATGATTTCCTTTTTCAAAAACTTGCACACTGCAGTCTTCGTCACATTGGCAAACGAAGCGGCTTCAATCCATTTTGTGAAGTAATCGATAACCACAAAAATGAATCGATGTCCATTTGAAGCTTTTGGAGAAATTGGCCCTATGACATCCATGCCCCACATAGAAAAAGGCCACGGAGAAGTCATGACATGAAGGGGTGAAGGGGCTACATGAATTTTATCGCCGTAGATTTGACATTTGTGGCATTTTCTGGCAAAATTGATGCAGTCACTTTCCATTGTCACCAATAATAACCGAGTCTCATGATCTTTCTGGCCATATTGAAACCATTGGCATGCGTTCCGCAAACTCCCTCATGGACCTCTTCAAGTATTTTTCTGGCTTCAACATCATCCACACATCTCAAAAGCATCTGATCCTTTCCTCTTTTATACAGGATATCCCCATCAAGAACAAATCCCGCTGCCATTCTTCTAATTGTTCTTTTATCGTTCTCATTCGCTTGTTCGGGATACCTTTGATTCTTGATATATTCTAAGATATCATGGAACCAAGGCCGTCCGTCTACTTCTTTCTCAATGCTACAACAGTGTGCAGGGACCTCGTATATGCTCATTTTGAGGGGCATTATTTCTGCTTCTCTACTTGCTTTGAACATTGAAGCCAAAGTGGCTAGGGCATCAGCCAGTTGGTTCTCTTCTCGTGGGAAGTAATGAAAAGTTATTTTTTGAATTCCTTGATCAATCCAGCACTAAATCGCTGTACTTAATCAATTTTGAGTCCCTCACTTCCCATTCTCCACGGATTTGGTAAATCACTAGGGCTGAGTCCCCGTACACCTCCAAGATCTCGATGTTTCATTCGATAGCTGCACGAAGCCCCATGATACAGGCCTCATATTCTGCGATATTATTGGTACAGAAGAAGTTCAGTCTTGCAGTGAACGGATAATGATTCCCGTCTGGTGATACCAGGATTGCTCCAATTCCATGCCCTAAAGCATTTGACGTACCATCAAAGCACATCTTCCATGACTTCTCTTTTGATGACTCGGATTCTATTTTTGTGATGCACATTAAGTCTTCGTCTGGGAAATCGAATCTTAAAGGCTCATATTCCTCTGTCGTTCGAGTTGCTAAGAAGTCAGCTATTGCGCTCCCTTTTATTGACTTCTGACTTACATAGGCAATGTCATATTCCGAAAGGAGGAGCTGCCATCGTGCATTCTTCCTGATAGTGCCGGCGATTCCATCATGTATTTTATTGGGTCCAGCTTTGAAATTAGCCATGTCGTGTGATACAACATATATTGTCTGAGTCTCCGAGCTACCCAAACCAGAGCGCAACAATATTTCTCAATGGACGAATATTTTGCCTCATATTCAGTGAACTTTTTGCTGAGGTAGTAGATCGCCTTTTCTTTTCTCCCTGACTCATCATGTTGCCCCAGTACGCAACCCATTGAGTTTTCAAACACGGTCAGGTACAAAATTAAGGGTTTTCCAGGGGTCGGTGGTACTAGCACAGGAGGATTAGACAGATACGTTTTATCTTATCGAAGGCCACTTGGCACTCATCGTTCCATTCTCCCGGGTTATGTTTTCGAAGGAGTCGAAAAATTGGGTCGCACTGATTGGTAAGTTGAGTAATGAATCGAGCAATGTAATTCAACCTCCCTAAAAATCCCCTGACTTCCTTTTGTGTGCGCGGGGGAGGTAATTCTTGGATGGCTTTTATTTTATCTAGATCAACTTCGATACCTCTTTCACTGACAATGAAGCCTAGCAATTTTCCCGAGGTAGCCCCGAATGTACATTTGGCTGGATTAAGCTTTAGCTGAAACTTTCTCAGCCTTTCGAACAACTTCTTGAGGTTCATTACATGTTCTTCTTCTCCTCGAGATTTAGCAATCATATCATCGACGTAGACCTCTATTTCCTTATGCATCATGTCATAGAATAATGTCACCATAGCCCTCTGATATGTTGCCCCAGCATTCTTTAACCCAAATGGCATCACCTTGTAGCAGAACGTTCCCCACATTGTTATGAAGGTAGTTTTCTCCATATCCTCAGGGGCCATCTTGATCTGATTGTACCCCGAAAATCCATCAATGAAAGAAAACAATGAATGTTTTGCTGTGTTGTCCACCAACGTGTCAATATGTGGCAAGGGAAAATTATCTTTTGGGCTTGCTCGATTCAGGTCACGGTAATCCACGCACATTCGTACTTTTCCATCTTTCTTTGGTACCGGGACTATGTTAGCCACCCATTCTGGATATTTGGAGGCTTGTAGGAAGCCAGCGTCAAATTGCTTCTTGACTTCCTCTTTTATTTTCAACAGCATTTCGGGCCTCATCCGTCTTAATTTTTGCTGGATGGGCTTGTATTCTGGCTTTAATGGGAGCTTATGGACCACTAAATCTTCATCTAGCCCTGGCATGTCCTGGTATGACCACGCGAAAACATCTTTGTATTCGCGGAGTAAAGTGATCAAACTATGCCTGGTACTTTCTGAAATAGAAGTCCCAATCTTCACTTCTTGTTTCCTCTCTTCAGTGCCCAAATTTATTGTTTCCACAGATTCTTCATGAGGCAGAACCTGTTTATCCTCTTGTTCCACCATTCTTAACAATTCAGGAGACGAGACATAATCTTCAGCATTTTCTTCGGCTTCAAATTCTCCTAAGCAAACAGCCTTCTCAAAATCAATTTCAAGATTCGTAACGGGCTTATTCATGTCGTCAATATCTGAGCACCTGAAAGTTGAATGGAAAAGGAAGCTATCGGGGGACATCCAAGTATTGGAAACAACAAACAAAATGTTATGTCATGGCAATGAGGCAAATGTAAGGATAGGCTATGAAATGAGAAAATGATTATGAAATTAGTGATAATGCGAAAAATCGTGACAAAATGCATCTTCATTGATATTCACTTAAATGATAAAGAGCGAATGCAAGCTCCTACAAAAGAATTCCATTATATCTAAGGACACAATAGAAGGTTGATGTTTAGCATTACTCTGAAGGCTTATAAACTACAAGAAGCTCCTCAGCAATCTAATTGTTCAACATGAAACCAGGAGGGCAAGGGCGTATCCTCGAGACATCTTTACTTGCACCAGCTTCTTTGTCAATGACATTTATACTGACATTCTGAAAATTCCTTTCAATTAATCCCAGCATGTTTCGTGGATCATCTTGTCCAGGGTACATCATTCCCGCAGATGTAAATGTTTTTGACAAAGGAGGGTACTCTATTGGTTCCCATTCTGGTTCTCGGCCCAAAGTTCTTGCAATTCTTCTCTCTTGATCCTTCTTCCACTGTCTTCTTCTTTGGCGCATGTCAGGCTGGAACCCCAAACCGTATCGGGCCTTGTGGTGCACTGGCTTTAAATCCCTCACTATTCCTTGCAGATGTCTCCCTAAACCTCTTCTCGCACGAGCTCCCCTTCCTACGGTCAACTTGACACCCATTCTGGTATTTCTCGACAGTTTTGGCATCGGAATTCTATTTCCCTCAGCGACGAAAGTGGCATTGATGAATTCAAGGGATCGAAAGGAACATTCCACTGCGTCCTTGCTTACTTCCAGGTATGGCGCATCAGCAGAGATAGATGCGACGATGTCTTCTTCGCCCTCGACTGTGACCAAACAGCCATCCATGATGAATTTCACCTTTTGATGGAGGGATGATGGGACTGCTCCAGTAGAATGAATCTAAGGTCTTCCCAAAAGGCAGTTATAAGAGGGTGTAATGTCCATGACTTGGAATTCGACCTCATAGATGTAGGGCCCACTTCCAAAGGGATTTCGATCTTTCCCATGACTTCGCGCTTCGTCCCGTCGAATGCCCTTACCATGGAATGACAGGGCTTTAAGTAGGACAAATCCATCGGTATTCTGGAAAGCGTAGCCAATGGCATAACATTTAACGCTGACCCATTATCGATGAGTACGTTGGTATTATGTAGCCCTTGCAGCGGGTCGTGATATGCAGCGCTTTCACCGAACCTCTACCATTTAGCGGTATCTCATCATCACTAAAAGAGCTGAAGTTGTCCGCATTCAGATTGTTTACCCACCTATCAAGCTTTTCGACAGATATGTTGTTGGCCACGTAAGCTTGATTTAACACCTTCAATAAAGCGTTCCGGTGTGGCTCTGATTTAACAGTAGAGATAGAACCGAGATTCGTGCTGGCTGCTTGCTCAATTGTTCCACCACACTATATTCGCTGTGCTTAATAAATTTCAAGAATTCTTGAGCTTCTTCCTCATTCACAGGCTTTTTAGTTTCTTGCACGGGTGGAATTTCTTGCTCGACTTCGACCTCGTGCATCACTGCTTTCCCTTTTTGCTTCGAGTCGCTACTTTTCTTTACCGGTTCAACTTCTTTAGAATAGCATCGTAAACTTCGAGTAAAATGACCTACCTCCCAACATCTTCAATTATGGCTTTGGACTTTTCAACTTCCGGTGTAACGATATTAACATCATATCTCCACGGTACTGTTTTGTTGTCCTTATACGGGAAAGGAGATGGTACTTCAATTACCATCTGTGGTTTCAATGGCTCTCTCATCGCATCGTAATAAATTACCAACGGTCGATCAGCACTATAAGGGGGCCCTAATGATTGGCTATCAGAGACGCATACTTCTCTTTCGTTGGCATCTTCACTCTTGTTAAGGACCTTGATCTCCTTATTATCCATCCGGTCTTGAAGTAACCTTTTAAAGTCCTCACATGACTGAATGTCATGTCCAACAATCCCATGAAAATTGCAAAAACTTTGACCTTCTTCTCCAAAAATTCTATCAGAGTGACAGAGCAATCATTTCTTAACCAATACCTCCCAGATTTTCTGCAGAGGCATCCTTATTTCTGAGACACATCTTCTGACCTTCCATTCATCCTCTTTCCCCACTGTGCTCACATTCCCTTCGGTATAGTTAGGGAACGGGTTCCCCGTGGCGTTACTAGCACTATCAATCGTAGGATACCCGCGTCAATGAGTCCTTGAACTCTCCTTTTGAAAGCGAGACAGTTCTCAATAGAGTGCCCTTGGTTCCCTGCGTGGTATGCACAACTAGCGTTTGGATCGTACCACTTTGGGTATGGAGGTTTAAGGGGTGCCATGTAATGGGGAGAAATTAGCTGTTTTTCTAAAAGTTTTGGGTACAATTCCCCATACGACACAGGGATGGGGGTAAATTGCGGTCTCTCGGGATTATGCCTTGATGGTCTTGGTTCGTTTCTGGGTTGGCTTTGGGCGGGTACCGTGTTTTGTGGAAAAGTGGTGACGGGTCTTTGGTTGTTCGTGGCGTATACGGGGCAGGACGGATGTGGTGCTTGGTAGTAAGGGGTTTGAGGGGGATAATAGAAATTCGAGGGTGGATAATTTCGAGGTCGGGGTTGGTTACGATACGAATTGAGAATGTAACGACTCCCAGTTCCCACCATGTGGGCTTCTGGCTCTTTCTTCCTTAAGGATGCTACTTTTCTTGAGCCTTCTGATCCTTCCATTCTACCGCTCTTGACGGCATTCTCTATGAGTTCACCAGATATTACAATATCCGCAAACTCTTTCGTGGCACTTCCCACTAATTTGTCATAAAACGGTGCCTTTAAAGTATTGATAAAGAGAACGGTTATCTTCGTTTTTGTTAATGGGGGTTCCACTTGAGCTGAGACGTCTCTCCATCTCTGCGCATACTGTCTAAAAGTCTCTGATGGCTTTTTCTCCATCATTTGCAAGGTCATACGGTCTGGCACCATATCCGATACATGCTTGTACTGCTCGCAAAATGCTGACGCCAAGTCCTTCCAAGATCGAATCTTCTCTCTACTAAGTTGATTGTACCACCGAAGAGCTGACCCTGTTAGACTATCTTGAAAGCAATGTATGAGTAGTTTATCCTCGTTCACATAACCGGTCATTTTTGACAGAACATAATGAGATGTGCTTTTGGGCACCTTTCCCATCATACTTCTCAAAATTAGGCACTTTGAACTTCGGAGGCAAAATTAGATCAGGTACCAAACTGAGTTCCTTGGCACCTAGTGCGGAGAAGACTTCAGTGCCTTCTATTGCTTTGAGTCTTTCCTCTAGACTCCTATATTTTGCGTCATGGTTATCCAATTTCAACTTGGCTACCTCTGTTGGGTCATCCAGATCTGGAACTAGTGGATTAGCAGGACTAGCCCCTGGATTCGACGCTAACATTCCTTGCCCCAAATTAGTGGGTAGAGCAGGTGGCATAGGTCGATGTTCCAAGCCAGTGGGTTCCTCTTGAGTATACCCTCTTTGTATTGTATATGCGGGCGGTGGAGTGAATCCCGGGGGATAGAGTGGATCCTGATCATGGTGAATTCTTGATTGAGGTTCCATAACATCGGGGTTCTGTATTTTTCCTTTGACCAAAGTTGTCATCATCTCCATTATTTTAGCCATCTGATCTCTTTGCTCGAGAGATTCCTCTCGAGATCTCACCATTAGGCCTCTCGTCTCTTGTTGCGATTTGGCCAGTTGCTCTTGTAATTCCTTTTGAGCCCTTTCCATCCTTTCAATTCTCTCATTGAATTCATTCTCCATTACTCTAGCTTGTCGGCGCGTTTTATACGGATAACGTGGTTCCAGTCTTGAAGTCTTGCAACTGCGAATTGTACGTTTTAACCTCAGCGAACGAGTATGGGATATGCAATGAATGAATTGAAGCATGAATGAATGCATGAATGTCAAATGAATGTCAGTTATGAATGAAATGCAAGAAATTGGTGTTGATTTCAAGATAGCCCCATATATAGGCATTTCATTTATCAACATAGTCTATTACACAAAGTTCTCATTTTTCCAACAGTTACACAAATTTCCTAGCCACATTGCCTTGTTTCTTCACTTGCTCTAAAAACTCTGATATGCTCGATCTTTGGCTCGGAGGGGATTGGCAACTGAGAACTTCGGCTTCATCTGATAATTGAACAACTTGCATAGCCGCTTTACGAATTTCATTGATCAAGAAGTCAAGTTGCATTTCTTTTTCTTTGAGAGTTCCTTCATACGCGTGAATGTCCCTATCGTACTGCTCACTCTTTTCTTCTAGAGCCTTCAAGAGGTTATCTAATTGTTGTTGACGAGATTGCAGCATATTTTCTAGATCTCGTGTTTTCCTTTTTAATTCTTGATGTTCAGACTGACTATTCGCCAATTTTGCAGCCACTATTTCATACTCGGCGTTCTTCCTTCTTAATTCTATCACAGCGCCGCAGCCTTTTCCTCCTCTTTCTTTGTTTTCCCTTCCAAAACTCCATTCCTCCCTTGATATTGCTAATTTCTTCCTTCCATTCTGCTGTCGACTTGCCCAACCCGCTATTCTTTATAGTGTTTCTTAATTTCTTGTTTTCCAAATGAAGGTCCCTTAAGTCATTTCTCACAATCTCGGCTTCTCTTTGTACTTTTTCAGTTCTGGACCTTTCAACCTGAACTTCAATCTTCAGTTGATAGTTTTCTTCTTGAAGGGCACTAAGGTCCCGAGACATCTTGGCCTTTTCTCGTTCGAATTCTTGTCTTGCCATTTCTAGCTCAGACGGCGTTTCCTCCGAGAAAGGATTCTGGATGGTGTAGTTTGTTGATGAGATTTGCTGACTATTTACCCGTTGCTTCCTCCATATGTCGTAATCTTGGGTAAGGGTATCAGCATACAAAGCTAATTCCATGAAATGAATTTTCTTCCAATACTTTGCAGTGTCTCGGACTCTCTTCATATATCCTTCACCCGCGAAAGTGAACTCGAACTGTGCTAATCCTCCAGTTGCGGGGAGGAATTGTCACGAAGAAAATTGCCTTTGGACTAATAGCGGGCATATCCAACTCCTCCCATAACCCGAGTAAAGGTACCCAATCTTGGCTTCCACATTTGTATAGCAGAACTGAAGGATGGATCCAGGGTGCTCTCCATGTTATATTCTCGGCGCGAAGATTCTGAAAAACTGATACCCAATGTTGCTCAGTGACTTCCTTCGGCCATTCTTTCTTGAGGTAAGCTTCTAGCGGGGAGAATGTTTTAGAAAACATATGGAACGGAGTGCGCTCTACCTTCCAGAAGTGACTCAAAATCCAAACATTGAGCAACTGCACGCATCCGATAAATCGTCCCTCCCCTTTTCTTCAACAACTACTCAGGGACCTGAAGGTCTCGGCTAGGATGGTCGGGACAGGGTTGATTCCTTGTTTTAACCTTTCGAAGAAATCAACTACTGCAACTTCGAGATGTCTGAGAACTTTTGGGAAAATGACCAAACCATAAATGGCCAAAGCGAATAGATTTACCCTTTTCAACATGTTGGGATGGTTCAGAGCCAAATCTCGTAGGGAGGACCATGGAATGCAAATGGTTTCATTCTTCTTCTTTATCTGTTTCTCAGACCATGCATCAGTCATGTCTGTCAGTCTCACTAACTTTTTCTTGAAGGTCATCGGCTTAGGCTCCTTCACATATATTTTACCGAATTGTACATTGTCGATGCGGAGTAAAGCAGCATACTCTTCTATGGTTAGAGTCATGTCTTCTTGATTGAAGGTGAAACACTGATAAGCTGGGTCCCAGAACCAAACCATGGCTTGAATCAACTGTTCGTCTACACGGATGGTGATCAGGTGAGCTATATCTCCATACCTCTCAGTGAAAATGTCTCTAGTGTCTGAATCCCACTGATTCCAAATTCGAACCAAATCCTCAAAGTTATTTTGGCGAACATTTACAGTTATATGGTCGGGCAAATTGGCGACACACCCTTCCACTAGACTATCCCCCTTTTCTCTCTGAATTTTTAGAGACCAATCCCGAATCACGACATTCTTCTCGGTTATTTGTGTAATTGACTCCTCCATCAGAAACCCGTTTTTTGGCAACCAACTTTTAATCAACACCTTCCTAATATGATGCCTATGATGCATGATGAAAATAAAAGTAAAAACCAACAAACTTGGTTAGTAAACACAACAAATATAATTTGAAAAACAAATTAAACTACCCAATCCAATTATTTTGCATAAACAGTGTAAATGAAAGGCAAAAGGCATTTTCCCCGTGTACTTATTTTGGTGACTATAAGCGGACAGAGGTTCGGCATGGCTCTAGTTAGGTGGCTCGTATGGTTCATTATATGCGGTTTTGGTTCTAGATAGGTACTCGAATTGCCCGTACTATCATCTGCTAAGATTAACACGGAGCCTCGGTCATAGCCTATCACAGGCTTACGAGATCAATTCGAGGGATTACATTTACTTATGCCTATGCGGAGGGACAAGTTAACTCACGAAAGCATAAGTCATATGTAACCCGAAAGTATTCACTAGCCTGTGCGGAGGAACGAGTTAACTCACGAAGGCGTAGCGTTTACTTTCTCTTAACAGGGACGGAGCCCGGGTATAGAGCTCATGTTATGCAACAAAAATGCACGTGCACGGTGTGTGGGGAGAAACTTGTAAACCTTTACGTTTTATTTAGAAAAACTAAACCAAAACTAAAATCGCAAAAATTTAAAGCTGAAAAACAACCTGATAAAACAAGTTAGAATATATACAACACGATGCAAATGCATGATTTTTTTGAAAACAAAAAATTTAAGGATCACGACTAAATGTTAATTTGAACAAGAAACTTTGAAAATTTTGACAATGCGAGTTTAATTCGACTCGACTCTCAAAAAGGGTCCCCAGTGGAGTCGCCAGCTGTAGCGACGTAAAAATTGGTTTCGGGGTCGCTAATTGTGGCACTCTAGTGAAAAAGTTTGGAAACTGAAGTTCGATTTTAAAATAAAGAGGGAGTCGCCACCGATCCTTTTTCCTAGGTGTGATCGGACACCTATTAGATTCATTTTTTAAAATAAAAGGAAGGCTGAATTTAGGTCTACGTTAAAAGCCAGAGAAAAATTAGGGTTCGGGAGTCAGTTACGCGTGAGGAAGGTATTAGCACCCTCGCGACGCCCAAAAATTGGTATCTCATAAACACAGGTTGTCTTGATTTTCAAAAATACGGTTCAATGTAAAATTTAGTCGTGATCCGATTAAAAGAACAGAAATTTTGGTTTATTTCGTTTTTTTTAAGGGTATATCGCTTTAACATGAGTCAATTGACGTTCACCCAACATAGCGATGAACTCGATGACTTAATGTTAAATCGGTATATTACCTTGATTATTGATTTAAATCATGAATAAGAATATTTTCGACATAATGCAAAGTAAAATAATATGAAATAAAAATCAATAAATGAAAGAGCTAGGAATATATTGAAACAGATAATCGAGGTGAGAATAATATTAGAAAAGATGAAGGTATAATGGAATTGAACACGAAATGAAAATAATGAATGTATACACGTAATAATAATATTAAGAATGCGTGCGTAAGATGATATATGTATAAAAACGTTTACATAAAATAGTATCTAAAAATATGAAAATACAATTACCTAAATTAAAATAAACGAGTAAGCAAATGATACAAATAATTAATACAAGCATTACAAAAGACATCAATGGTATGATAAAATAAAATAAAAATTAAAAATAATTACTAAGCTCAAAATATGCAAGTAAATAAGCCCGAATAAAAAAACTATAAAATGAATCTAAATAAATTACCTAATTAAAATCAAAGTAAAATAAAAAAGGATAATTTACAAATAAAATAAATTACTAATAATAAAATAAGGACCTACGTATAACATGCGTGAATTTATAGGGACCAAGACTGAAATTATCCCTGATCTCGAAACACTGCGTTGAGACATGGGCTAAAGTGTAAGAACTTACAAATATTAGGGAACATTTAAAAAATAAACAAAGTACAAATAGAAGTCAATTGAAAATTGACGCGAAAGAGAAGGACCAATGCGCCATTAGCCCATTTGAAACAAAAGAATGCGGATCCAATCTTTTGGATTGGGTCAACACGCGTGGGTCCCCTCTTTTAAACTCCATCATTTCCAAATCTGTTGCTAAGCTTTAATTCCCATTTATTTCCTTTTCAAAACCCAGCAACCTTTCATTCTCTTTTTTTTAAATAGAAGCTTTAACCCCTTCCCCTAGGGTTTGATTCAACATGCAGCCGCCTAAACCATCATTTATTTGATGGCTGACTGTGCGTCAATGGCGACCGGACCTTGTCAACGGAGGACACGCCCACGGAGATCGGGTAAACACACTCTTTCTCCTTTTTTTCTCTTTTTTTTAAAAGAAAAAATCTTAAAATGTTGTGCTATTCTACCAAAAAACAAAGCAAAATCTGATGAAAATAATAATAAAAACAACCCTAGCCTGAATCTCCATATTTTCGAGACATGTGGGCTTTCATCGGTGTTGTTTCAAACACGCCTTTCGTTTTCCATGCTAAAAAAAATCACAAGTAGATCGAAAATAAAGAAAAAATCTGAAATCACCTTTGAATGACTTTTTTGATTTCTTTTTGCTATTCAGTATGCAGGTATTGTGTCTGTTTTCTCTTATTGCCCGTAAAAACTTACAACGGCTATTACATGGCTTTATAGCCGAATGTTCCAAAGAAAAGTACAAAAATTTTGTTTCTTCTATTGGCTACTCCTCTGTTGCTGCCGTTGTTTTGTTTCCTTCTTGTAGGTACAGAGTCTGTTGGCATGCGTACAGGGTGTGGGCGTGGCGTACGAGGGCTGTGGAGGTATGGGACTGCTGTAGTGGGGGTATGGGGCCGCTGTAGTGGAGGTATGGGGCTGCTTCATGGTTGCGGTGCAAAACAAACAGAAAGGGGGACCTAGGGTTGCTGAAATGTTTTGTGTGTTGGGCTAGGTGGGCTTTAGGGTTTTTGTATTATTTGGGTTATTTAGTTTTGGGTTTGGGCCTTTCAATGTGGAAATTGGACCTGTTTTGATTTTTGGGCTGTTTAACATTGTAAATGGACTTGAATTTTGGTTATGTGGATTTTATTTTTGCTTGGGCCAAAAAAATTGGCCATTACAGTCTCGTATAAGCAATGAGCAAATAAAATAGAGAAAAACAAACACACAAATATTTACGTGAAAAACTCCTCCGAAGAGGATAAAAACACATGCAAATGAGGCTTCGACTTTTCACTAAATGAGTAAACAAACGTGAGTAAAATATGAAGAAAATAAACTTAAATGTACTAAACATACAAACCCAAACCCCGAAAACAAAGCCCTAACTTGGGAACAAAATTCTCTCCATAGTTACCACCAAAAACTCTCTCAAACTCATTTGCAAGTATATATTGTCGCCCTAAAAAAAAGCCCTGGCTGATTGACATATCTAAATCAGGGTTACAAAGGCCCTTTAGATATGCAAAAATTAGAGTTCTAATCATACTAAAATAACCTTGAAATAATTAGAGTCCAATTGGGAGAAGAAGTCTTGTTAAGCTGTACAAAACATGGTTGCATAACATTAGGAATCGTCGTGATGTCGTGACGTGTTGGCTCTCCTCGTCACGACGTAGTCACCTTGTTCATTGCCAAAAAAGCGTTGAGTTGTCCCGACGTTGGGGACCTCATCGTCTTGATGTTGGGCTTGTTTTGGCCCTTCTTCGATTGCTTGTTGGTTCTCGTTTAAGGTACCTACAACGTGTCTGATAAATGCGAGGCACACCTCACAAATGATAATGTTAGTTTTTTTCAAGTTTATGTTTTGCATTTTTATAAAATTTGAATCTTCTCTGAATAATAAACCTGGTTCCAATTCCTTGGATCCATAGAAAAGAAGAAATTATTTAGTTTTGGATACAATATTAAAATGATAATTTCAATATTTTATACTTGTTAATTAGAAAACAGATAATTATTCAAAATTTTTTTTGTAAAAATTAAGATCCCCGTTTAACTATTCATTAAATTCAACAGGTTGAAAATAGGCAATTAAGTAAAATTGAATCCAAGGTTAAAACACAGTGGCTCTGTGGATCTGGAATTGCTATAGCCATTGTGATAAATCCAAGTTGGTGTCATTGCTTTCTTATTGTGGAATTGGCAAATCAGAATTCCAGGTTTAGTAGATTAGTGGGTTTACATAACTGGATTTCATTGACAATAAGAAAAAGTAGGTGGCGTAGTGTAAATAATTGTTGAGGAAGGATTAAATGTGCGGTTTCATTTAATTTTGAGTTTCAATTGTGTGATAATGATGCACCACATATGTGCATGTCTTTGCCTTGTGATAATTACAATGGCCATCATTACCAGACATATTTTCTTGTTCACTATAAACACTCTCATTTTGGTTTCAAAAAGGCTTATGATTTGGTCTAAGAAAAGTGTATCATGAGTTTAATTAATATTAACTAAAACATCCAAAATGCTGTCTAAAAGGAGACCAGAGGATGGACAATAAAAGTTAGGCCAAGAAACCCATGATGGGCTTGGATCACAATATTCTACCAACTTTATATTTATAAGTTTGGTGAAAGGGAATTAAGAAGAAAACAAGGTTTTTTAATTGGCAACCTTTACTTGGGACACTTCATGAACACCATTAAGAAAGAAATCAAACATCATATCTTTTGGCCACTAATTCTTTGTTCCTTACCTTTATCTTTTATTTACATGTGTCAGGCTTGAATTCCTTAAGATACAAAGAGATAAGATTTATGAAATGAAAATGGATTATGGGTTAATAGTCTATCTAACATTATTTTTTAAACTCCTCTTAGTAGGTGGTGCCGTTCAGGCTCTCTCTCTAGGAAGACTGCAAGTTATTGTCATGGCAAAGTGCACGTTTTAGTCTTTCTAGTCTAAGTTTCTTGGTGTTTTCATATTAAATTGATGCAATATGGGATAAATTTTCCGAAATCTCTAAATTCAGTAGGGGTCAAAGTTGGTTATGTAGATGACTTTGATAACGATATCTACTTGGTAACATTGTTATTAGATCTCTTTAAAGTACGAGTGTTAAACTGATTGGAGACATTATATTTTATTTAATCCAATTTTTTCATATTGTAGAAATTTAAAGAATATAATATCATGGGACCCTTGGTCCTTCAATAATTGTATTTTTCTTATCCATCAATTCTCAATGGGAGAGAACTTGAAGAGTATTGATTTCTTTTTCGATGATTTATAGGTGTAGCTTCATGACTTGCTTCCGAGTTTCATTTTTTCGAAGTTTCATTTAGTTATGAGCCTATTCCTTTAGTCTGTTATATTTGTGGCATTACTGATGAAAGTTCCGCATTGAACACGGGTCAATCCAATTTAGTGGGAATGGTCAAGGGGTCCAAGAAAATAGGGTATCTTATTCTAATAATATGTCGACCCAAATTTCAAATTCAAATAGAGGTGAAAATTCGATTTAGTAACAAGTATATCTCTTTCCCCAAAATGGGGAGTTATGGGCAAGTCAGACACCAACATCTCTAGGAGATTTTTTGCATGGGCCATGCGTGACTCTTATAGTACTATATATCGATTACATGCTAGGAAGTGGAGGAGTATCTAATTAAATAAATTCCGATGGGAGAAATATTTCACGTATCGAATCCGCAAAAAGAAAAAAAAAGTTAAGTAAATATTTTAACCGTGGCGAAATTAGATGGTTAGTAAAGATAAAAGTGTACTTTGGTCCCCCTAAAAATATAAAAAATTGATTTAATCTTTTAAAAAGTATAAAAATATAGTCTATTAAAAATGACGAAATTGTATTATTTCTATCGTAAAAAATACAATTTAATTTCGGCCCCTAAAAAGTTTTTTTGGTTTCACCCCGGGCTTTATCTGCTCTACTCAACTAATTAAATAAAATGAGTAAGAAATAAGAGATAGTAAACTAACAAAGTTAATTAAGTATATAATAATTATCAAGGATATCTAGCGATGAAGTGGTTAAGAAATTTTCAAGTATTTCAGCTAACAATCAATTTAAGGTTCTTAAATAGAATTGTCTTACTTCTTACAGATGTTTAGCAACGATTTAAGTTGGTGTATATCATATATGCATTAACTAAATTGTTAACCATATATCTTCCCAGTATTTTCACTAGTACTTTTTTCCCTAACCCGATGTCACCCATGTTAATAAATAAACACAAATTAAGATTTAAATAATTTATTAACCTATTCCAATTAGCCTACAATTTCTCTAACCACTTTTAAATAAAAGATTAAGACTAAAGAGAAAAAAATTAGAAATACTATTCCATTAGAAGTGCAAATCTCCTCATCAATATGAAACTATTGAAAATCTAAAACGAATATCTAAGCAATCACTCTCACAAGTGAGAACAATCTTATGCAAAGGAAAATAATGAAAAAAGTCGTCTATAAATGAATGTGTGGCTATTCCAGGTAGACCGCTGTTCCTAATTTTCTCTAAAATGTTTATTTATTGGGAAAAAAAATGCATAAGTGATGGAATAAACAAAAACACACTTATTGAATTAGAATAAATTTGTCAATGATGCAGTCATAAATTAACTAAAAATCTGACTAAGACAAGTGCACCTATCAGTTAATAGTATAGATGCGGTGAGCAAAGATATCATTCTATGTGAAAATAGAACGTCGGTAATGACATCGCAGAGAAAAGAGAAATAAAAATAAAGAACACACAGATTTTTATGTGGAAACCCTTTTGGGAAAAAACCACTAGCAGAGGAAAAGAAAATTCACTATGTCAAATTCGAATGATTACAAGAGGAGTTTCGACTACATCTATTTATAGGTTGAAAAAACATAATTCTAATCAAAGTCAAATATATATGCTAATAAATGCTAAATATATTATACTCATAAATACTAAATCTTTTAGAAAGAAGATATATTTGGTTTAACTTGACTTGCAAGCAATCTCTTAGAATTTGAGTCACACAACTCTAACAATCTCCAAGTTGACACGAATTCTCAACGAACAAGTTTTTCACCTCTTCCATAAAACCTCTTAAGGGTTTAACTTCAACAATGAATACCAACCAAGTCTAAGCAATGCTCAAACTTGGTTATAGGAAGTGACTTAGTCATCATATCTGTAGGATTTTCATGAGTACTAATTTTGCTCACAACAATATCACCATGAGCAATAATATCACGAACAAAATGATACCGAACATCAATGTGTTTTGTTCTCTAATGAAACATTTGATCTTTTGTAAGGAAGATGACACTCTGACTGTCACAAAATACTGTACTTACTTGAAGGTCTTCATTAAGTTCACTAAAGAGTCCTTTCAACCAAATAACTTCTTTACAAGCCTCAGTAACTGCCATGTACTCAGCTTCAGTGGTAGACAAAGCGACTATAGTTTGCAAAGCAGCTTTCCAACTGATTACACAACCTCTGATTGTAAAGACATAACCTGTGAGAGATCTTATTCTATCAAGGTCTCCAGCAAAATCAACATCAATATACCCAATGACTCCATCTCTAGTTCTTCCAAACTGTAAGAAAACATTAGTAGTACCTCGTAAGTATTTTAAAAATCTACTGAACTGCTTTCCAATGTTCTTTACCGGGATTCGTCATGTATCTGCTAACTGCACTGACTGAATATGATAAATTTGGACGTGAACAAACCATAGCATACATGAGAGATCCCACTACACTAGAGTATGTAACATGTGACATGTACTCAATCTCATCATCTGATTATGAAGACAAAGTTGATGAAAGTCTAAAATGGGTTGCTAAATGAGTACTAACAGGCTTAACACTCTACATATTGAACTTGCAAAGAACTTTCTCAATGTACCCCTTCTGACTTAGGTACAATTTACTTGTTTTTCTATCTCTGAGAATCTCCATACCAAGTATCTTCTTTGCTGGTCCCAAATCTTTCATCTCAAATTCTTCACTTAGTTGGGCTTTGACCTTTCTTATCTCTCCTTTATCTTTTGCTGCTATCAACATGTCATCAACATAAATGAGTAGATACACAAAAGAACCATCATTGTTTTTCTTAAAGTAAACACTACTGTCAAAATTACTTCTTTTGAAATCATGAGAAGTCATAAAGGAATTAAACTTCTTGTACCACTATCTTGGTGACTGTTTCAAACTATAAAGGGGCTTTTTCAGCAAGCAAACATAGTCCTCTTTTTCTGAGAATGTAAAACCCTCTAGTTGTTGCATGTAAATATCCTTCTCAAGTTCTCCATGCAAAAATACATTTTTTACATCTAACTGCTCAAGCACCAAATCATGCATAGCCACAATACCAAGCAAAGCTCGAATCAAACTATACTTCACAACTGGGGAGAACACATCTGTGAAGTCCACTCTTGGAATTTGATTGTAACCCTTTGCAACCATCCTTGCTTTATATCTGTGTTCTTCAACTCTTGGAGTCTCTTCTTTCTTTTTAAACACCCATTTACAACGAACAACCTTTTTATCTTTAGGAAGTTTCACAAGATTCCATGTTCTGTTTTTGTGGAGTGATTCCATCTCCTCTTGCATAGTAAACATCTAATTTTCTGAGTTTTCACAGTTAACCGCCTCAGAATAATTAGATGGCTCTTGGTTTACATTTATATCTTTAGTCACATTTAAAGCATAAGCGACTAGATCAGCCTCGACATACTTCTTTAGAGGTTTAATTTCTTTTCTAGTTCTGTTTTTGGCGATAGAGTATTGTGGTAAAGAAGTAACTCTATTCTGAATTTTTGTACTAGCTTGAGGAGTCGACTCTATTGTAGATTCTAGATTAATTTGATGCTCCACCTATTTTTAATTTTATTTACTAGAAGAGTCTTTAAGAGATAAATTATGTAGCATAGTAGATTCATCAAAAACAACATACACAACTTTTCTATTTTCAGGACACCATAACTTATACCCTTTTACACCAGCTTTATAACCAAGAAAAACACATTTAATGGATCTTAGCTCCAATTTTCCATTATCAACATGAGTATACGCAGGACACCCAAAGATCTTTAAATCAGAATAGTCAGTAAGATTACTAGACCATACCTCTTGTGGAGTCTTTTTCTCAATGGCAACGAATGGAGATCGATTGATCAAAAAACATGCAGTAGAGGCTATTTCTCCCCAAAATGACTTTTGTAAGTTGGCATTTGACAACATACACCGAACCTTCTCCATGATCGTTCTGTTCATTTGTTCTGCAACACTATTTTGCTGTGGAGTATGACGAACTGTCAAGTGTCTCACGATCCTTTTAGACTTGCATAGTTTATTAAACTCATCAGAACAGAACTCTAAGTCATTGTCTGTACGGAGGTATTTTATTTATTTTCCCGTCTATTTTTCAATCATAGTTTTCCAAGAATTAAATGCGGAAAACACATTACTTTTTTGCTTCAGGAAGAACTCCCAAACTTTTCTGGAAAAGTCATCAATAAAAGTTAGCATATAATTAGCTCCACCTCTCGAAAGCACTCTGGATGGCCCCAACAGATCAGAATGAATATACTCCAATGTTTCATTCGTGTTATGGATTCCTATAGTGAATCGAACTCTCTTTTGCTTCCAAAAAATGCAGTGCTCACAGAACTTTAGGTTGCAAATTCCTTGCTTATCAAGAAGTCCTCTTTTGCCCAATTCTGCCTTGCCATTCTCACTCATATGCCCTAGGCGCATATGTCAAAGTTTAGTAATATCATCATCTGACAAGGAAGAAGAAGCGAGAACTGTATCACTAGTAACAGTAGAACCCTACAAAACATATAACTTGGCAGTCTTTCTCTACCCTTTCATCACAACGAGGGAACCTTTAGAAATATTCAAAAACTCCACTTTCAGCTATGTATCTGTACCCTTTTGAATCAAGAGTACGCAACGAAATTAAATTTCTCTTTAATTTTGGAACATGTCGTATGTCACTAAGTGTTTTGACAACTCCGTCAAACATCTTAACTTTAATCGTTCCAACACTTGTAATTTTACACGAAGCATTATTTCTCATCAAAACAACACTTTCAGAAATTATTTCGTAAGTTGTAAACCAATTCTGATTGAGACTTATGTGGAAGGTATAACCCGAATTAAGGATCAACTCCTCACTCACTTTAGAATTATTGACAGAAGCGACTAGAAGTTCACCATCGCTGTAGTCTTCTACAACATTAGCTTCATCTGAATCTTTTGGTTATTTTCCCTTTTGATTTGCAGCCTCCCTTTTGATCTTGTTCTGTAAGTTATAGCACTCAGATTTAATGTGTTCTTTCTTCTTACAGAAGTTACAAGTTTTACCTCTGTTTGAAGACTTCGATCTACCCTTAGATTTACAGCAAGGATTTTGTTCCTGTGTCCTTCTATGATCATCATTAGCATTCCTTTATTATCTCCCGCGAGTAATGAGACTTTCCCTCTTAGAGTCGAGTTTAACCACAATATGCTTCATCCTATCATACGAGGTCAAAGAATCATAAACCTCATCTTGTGAGAGACTCGCGGCTATATAAAATCGTGTCTCTAATGGTTGAATAAGACGGAGGCAACGAACAAAGTAGAATCAACTCTAGATCTTTCTTATCATATTAAACCTCCATGGCCTCCAAGTTTGAGAGAATTTCTTTAAACACTGTTAAGTGTTCGTGCACAGACGCACATTCCTCCAAACGATGAGCATAAAGACGTTGCTTCATATGCAACTTGCTGGTTAGAGTTTTTGATATACATATTTGTTCTAGCCTTTTCCATAATGCAGCGGCGGTCTTCTCCTTCATCATATCTTGTAAATTTTCGTTAGACAAATACAGATGTAATTGTGTTAACATCTTTCAATCCTTACGCTTCTTCTCTTTATCTGTTAATGTCGAAAGCTTCTAATCTCTCCATAGCAGGGCATCCTCTAGGTCCATCTGTGCAAGAACTGTTTGCATCTTAATTTGCCACAAAGTAAATCTGATGTTGTGATCCAACAGTGAAATTTCATACTTTAAAGACGCCATTACCGTGATCGAGATGAACAACAAGGAAGCTTGGATACCAATTTGTAAAAATAGAACATCGGTAATGGCAATATATCGCAAAGAAAAGAAAAATAAAAATAAAGAACACACAGATTTTTACGTGGAAACACTTTCGGGGAAAAAACCATGGGCAGAGGAGAAGAAAATTCACTATGTTGAATTCGAATGATTACAAGAGGAGTTTCGACTACATCGATTTATAGGTTGAAAAAACCTAATTCTAATTAGAGTAAAATATATTATGCTAATAAATGCTAAATATATTATACTCATAAATACTAAATCTTCTAGAAAGAAGATATATTTTGTTTAACTTGACTTGCAAGCAATCTCTTAGAATTTGGGTCACACAACTCTAACGCTATGGAGACTAAAAATACTAGTAATTACCGTCTTTCTATTATTTAACTGATAAATTCGAGTGATTGATTAAAACTAAAATTAACTAAATTAATTAACTACGAACGCGACAAAGAACAAATTAGAAAATAATCGAATAATAACTAAGAAGCGAAACAATACCTAATAAAGAATTCAGCTAGATTTCATCTATCACTATTAATCTAAATTACACAATTTCTTCACTTAGTATCTTGATCCGTAGAAATGCGTAAATTATGCTAATATCTCTATCTAAAGTAAGAGTAACTAACTCTAGGTTGATTAATTGAAATTTCTTTCTAATTAAAACCTTTATTATCGCATTAACTCGTGTTATGGCCCCTATTAGATTTGACTCTAATCCAATAGATTTATGTTGTCTTATTTCTAGGATTGCATGCAACTCCACTCAATTACGCTAGACCTACTCTTAAACATGGTCTATTCCTCCTCTGATTTAATCACATCAAACATATATCAATAGCTTAGAAATATCAAACCAAAAATTAAGCACACATAATTAAGAACAAGATCTAAGTATTTATTGCGTGAAATAAAAATCAAAAGACATAATCCATCATAGGGTTCATCGCCCTAGGTATTTAGAAAATTAGTTCATGCTTGAATATAAAAACATCCCAGAGACAATATATCTGAAAGAAATAAAGAAACTCATTATAATCTTTTGAGAAATCAAATGGGAGTCTTCAATCTTGGCGGAAATCTGCTTCAGAATTGACTCCAATGTTGTTTTTCAAGTTGTTTTCTTGAATATTCTATGACGGCTCATTCTTATTTTCTTAATTTTGTCATATATAGGTTTTAGAATGCCCGAAAAGCATTTTCTCGCAGTTTGGAGTGCAATTCGCAAAACTGACACGGTCTGCCACATGACTGTGTGCTTTACACGGCTGTGTGTCCAGACCGTGTAGAATGGTCCAGCCCGTGTGGCTCCTGTAACTTACTCCAATTTTCCAGTTTTCGCTTCTTTTGCTCCCAAATGCTCTCATAAATATAAAAACATGAGTTTAAAGGATTAAGAGCATAAAATTTACCATTAACATCGAATAGTCATCCAAAAATGCATTAAGAATGAGGTTAAAAACAAGTTACTTTTAGCATTTATCAATTAACTTTTAGGCAATAAACTTCTAGACTGTTTTTGGACATCTTTTAGTGCAGTTTGGGCTTAAACTCACACAAAGGCACGTAGAACACGAAATTTAATTTTCTTTTTTATATATAATATGGGCCTAAAACGATACTCTATAGTTCAAGATATGACTAAAAAACACTATAAGCAAAAATCGTATACGAATTTAACTCGTGATTTTTTTTTTGTTTTAAAATAGTGTTTTAACTATTCTAATCTTGAATCAAGTTTGGGTTTAGTTGTTTGAAGTCCATGAGTTGACATAATCAAATCTTCATCAGGAAACCTAAATTACTTGCAAATAAGATTTGTTTTAGGATTTGATTGTGAGATGAAAATTAGAGGGTGGATTAGGCATGAGGATGTTCATAATGGAAAACATACCTCTCCTCGCCAAATAGTGGTGGAGGCGATATGATACTAAATTTGATAGTTAAAAAGTTATATAACTTGTCAATTAAGTAAAAAGAAAATATTATAAATATTGTCGAAACCACTTTTTTTCGAAAATAAAAATTTAGTTGTCGACTTATTAAAAAAATAAAAATTGGAGTCGCCACCGATCCTTTATTGAGGTGTGATCGGCTCACCTTGAAAATGATTTTGGTCTACGAAATTTGAGAAAACAAGCTCGGGAGTCGGTTACGCACGAGGAAGGGTTAACACCCTCGTAACACCCAAAATTGGTACCGAATCGATTGTCTAATGTCTTAGTGTCGAAAGTTTGAAAAGATTTTAAAATACGATCCTTTTAACTTGAATAAATTGAATTGGATAATAAGACACTCTTATTTTAAAGAAATAAAGTGTCATACTAGTGAGTTAGGGCACAATATTTTTAATCTTCGAAATTAAGTGACTTGTGACTTTTAAAACTCATGCATTTTGAGAAGGATATTTGATTATTCGGGTCAAATGAGAAGATTAAAACCCAGTAAGTTAGGGTTCGATTTCACAAAGTTCCTAAATATCGAAAATTGCCTTTATTTTCATTTGTTAGAAAAATCCTCGTATCGAGAAATCAACATGTCACATCCAATGCGTTAGGACACAACGTATCGAATTCTCGATAATGAGCTTTTTATTTATGTTTTAAAAAGGATACTCGATTTCTTAGATACAACGAGGAAGATTAGAATCTAGTAAGTTAGGAGACAATTTTTTCGAGGATCCCAAATTTCGAGTGTCGCGTTATTTTGAAATCTTTTTGAGTAAAAATGCTTTTGATATTTAAATGATATGAAACATAACCTTTTAAGCGAATAAAATGCGATAGAATGATAATGTACAACGCGAAATGGTGATTCGTAAATTAAAATGTACGCCAATGGATAATAAGCAATTAATAAACAAATACAAACAAGCATAACAATAATAATTTCATACATTATGTAAATATCAACATTAGCTAATAAGAGGAAACTAATTAAAAATCAAGCAGATTTACAAAACATAAATAAAACATACAAATTTGAAAATAATTAATAGCATGAGAGAATGGGAATGATCATTAATAAACCATATGCGAAAATAAATTTAAAGCAAATAATACATATATGAGAGTTTTATTTTTATAAAGAACATGATTTTAAAAAAAACATAATAAAGTGCAGAAAACAAATCTTATAAATAAAATGAAAACATTAAAATATATACAAATTATAATTAAAACAATAAAATGAATATAAGATAACCTTAAATAATAATACATAGTAACTTTGAAATAATAATACACCATGATTTTAAAGCCATAATACATAATAAATTAAAAACCAAATGTATAGTAACTCTAAAATGGTTATTTATAGTACCGATAGAATATAACGAAATGGGATACTAATATATGATAATATAAAAAATTAAAATATTAATACATAAAAAATGATGTATACATATATAAATAGGTAAATAAGTGTATGTAAATTAGTATAAATAATATCATCAACAATCATAATGACAGTAATAATAATAATAATAATAGTAATAATAAACTAATTAAAAAGAAACCAATAACACAAAAAGAGGATTAAATTGCAACTAAAACGAAATTAATCGGGGAATAACATAAATAAACAAAATAAAGGCCAATATACGATGCGCGAATAACATGGAGGGTTAACCCGAAAATATTTCCAGCCCTCCAAAACGCTGTGTTGCGGCATGGACTAAAGTAAAACGAGAAACAAATTACAGGGCAAACTTAAAAAGAAAAGAACCAATCTGAACACGCCACAAAAGAGAGAGGGCCGTTTGAGCAAATCACTCAACAGAGGCCAAAACGCGCGGATCCTTCCCCGGGTTGGGTCACTGCGTGGGTCATGGCCACTAAACGTCTTCGTTTTGACGCTAGGAACCCTAGCTCAAAACGGCGTCGTATTATGACGTTATTTAAACGAAATTTTACCTTAAAAAAAATTGCAGCCCCTAAATTAAAAAAACTGCTTCTGCCTCCAGTGGGGTTTTGGCCACTAGTTCCTCTGCCCGGATCCGCCGCCCCTTCACCATGGCTCCGCCATGAACGGCGATTTGAGCCGACGAGAATACGACAGATTCCCGGTAGGTTCCCTTTCTTTCTCTTTTTATTCTTTACTCGGTTTATGAAAACAAATTAAAAGAAAAAAAAGAAAAAAAAATAAAGAAGAGAAAAGGGAAAATCGGAATCGGAAATCACCTCAAAAGTATGCTATATTTGTTGTTTTTGAAATTTTTGTATCTTTGTATTGATATTGTTTTTTTTTTCAGATTCTGAAAAACGGCTTTATATAGCCCTCAATAAAAATTACAAAAGAAAAAAAAATATTTTGCTCTCCTTTTTTTTCTTTTCATTTTTTTTCCTGCCTGTTATTGCTTGCTGTTTCTGCTTTTGTTGCGTTTGTTGCGTTGCAGGTACGAGTACGAAAGGTGGACGTGGCACGTACGGATGTGCGCGGGCGCGCGCGTACGGAGGCTCGTGTGAGTACAGAGGCCTGGCCCGTGCGGACGAGAGGAGCTGCTGCGGCGCTGGGGTCTGAATGCTGCTAGGGTTTGCTACTGTGTATTCTGGTGTTGGGCCATTTGGGCTGAGTTATGGTTGGGCTAGGGGTATTTGGGCTAGGGTCTCTGCTGGTTTAGGCTAGTTGGGCTAGGGTGTTGGGCTTATGCTGATTGAGCTAATTGGTTTTTTTTTAAGATTGAGTTTTTGTAAATGGACATTTGGGCTAAACTTTAATATTTTATTTTTCTTTCTTTTTTATTTGGTTTAACATGGACTGGGCAAATTGACCTATTACAAATATCATCAATTTTATAATAACTAATAGGAATATCTATTTATATTAAAAACTATAATTCTAAATGAACTTACAATTAAACCATCAATTTAAATTTATTACATCAAATTAATTAATAATATCATTAAAAAATAATATTTTTATTTTAATCAATTCATGTACAATTCATATATAAAAATAAAAATATCATATATTTATTTTCTGTTAATATTATGCAATAAGTATTATATTTTAATTTAATTATATTTTTTGTAAACATATTAAATTACTAACTGATAATTAGGAAACCCACATCCAAGGTCACGCAATTATTAGTAATTTTACATTTTAGTTATTCAGTTTAAAAAAAAATTACAATTTGTTCACCAAACTATTTGAAAGTTATAAGTTGATCACCGAACTATTCGAAAGTTAAAAGTTGATCACTGACACATTACCTTTTTAACAGACGTCAGATGTGAGGATTGGTAAATTCACATTTTTGGCACTCTACTACTAATAAGTTTACATTTTGATCAATCTTTACACCATTACTACCTAACCCAAAAATCCAAACAATATCAACAACAACTCAAGCTTCAAACCTTAGCAAAGTCGTTGTAAATCTCATGCCTCACCTCTAATTGAACCAACTTAGCAACCCTTCATTCTTAACCTGTTGACCATTTCCCCTTCGACCAAAATTATAACCCAAGAAAATCCACAATCAAGATATTCACACATCCTTATTGCAAATTAGAAACCAAACATGACCACAACCACAATAAAATCAAAGAAAGATACCAAAAGAAAAATCAAGTAAAAAAAAAACCGAAATTCTCATGTTTAAGCAAGCCTTAAATAGGACCTACAGTAGCAAAGGACAAAATAAAATTAGAGAAAAGATAAAATATAAAAAAAATACTTAAATGTACCAAATTTGGTGAATAATTAGGTGGAGACTTCCCAACAATGGAGGCACAATCCAAAATGCAAGGAGAAAGTTTTACCGAGGCGACCATCCAATGAAGGTGGATAAAAATCAAAGAGTTTGTCCATTAGGGCTTCGAGTTTAACTTAGCAAAGTTTCAGGCCATTTTAAAGGAAATTAAATCATAAAGTTGAAAGAGAAAGGAAAAAATATGTTTCTTTCTAAGAGGGCAAGGTTAAGAGAATATAATGGGATTTGAATATAAGGGTATTTTAATTATTTTGTATTTTATGTAAAATCTAGAAAAACAAATATAATGGGATTTGAACCTGTCTTTAATATCTTAACTTTAGTATTACAGCAAAAACCTTATTTGTCTTTTTAAAACAAATTTTTATAAATATATTTGGTATATAATTCTTTTTTACCCATGTCGTAGACATGTTGTAAACTAGTTTAATTTTATTTATGAAAAGGCTCAAAAAGAAATAACTTTAAAATGGGACTAGTGAAAGAAGTGAGTATGAAGATTAGAGAGGGAAGAAGGATGAATTAACTTATATGGGAAACTTTATATTTGATATAACTGATACCATAGGAAATTGTTTTTAACGTGAAGTAGAGGGCAAAGTTAAATAACAAGAGTAGGAGCAATCTAATTTAATACTAAGGCTAAGTGCACGATTGAAGTAGGCGATCAATAGGGCAATACTTTTGAAAGGTTATCAAGAGATGGTGGTCTAGTTCAATGATGGAATCATGCTGGTCTTTGTGGATAACTTTTATTTGCGTCACATAATTTCCCATTGAACAAGTGGAAGTGCTAGTGGTGGAAATATTGGGAGCCTTAATTATTTAATTTCCTGTCAATATAATGCCATTTATGTAGGGTTACTCGCATGTATAGGTTCCACCTCTCTTCACTTCTTTTTCGTTTTTTAATTTGCTTTCTGTAATGGCTAAATCTTATTTACCTGCAAACTTTGGGTTTATGGCTTCAAGAATGCTGCTTTTTGGGCTGTTTATGGTATCCCTATATACCACAAGTACTCTCTCTCTCTCTCTCTCTCTCTCTCTCTCTCTCTCTCTCTCTCTCTCTCTCTCTCTCTCTCTCTCTCTCATTTCTTTAGCTTTCTCTCTTTTGGGGTCCAATCCGACTTTAGAGGCAAAGATATCTAAGGTCCTTTTACGTAGTTAACCATAACGGTAGAAATCATTCTTATTTTTAAGCTTTTGTTGTTACATGTGCTGCATGCAGGTGCTCAAATAGGTGTTTGCTATGGACAGCTCGGCAACAACTTACCATCAAGGCCCGAAGTTATATCCATCTTCAACCAGAGAAACATTAGAAGAATGCGACTCTACGCGCCAGACCAACCTAGTCTCCAAGCTCTCAGAGGAACCAACATTGAGCTGATGCTCGGCGTTCCGAATTCCGATCTTCAACGTATCGCGGCTAGCCAAGCCAATGCAAACATCTGGGTCCAGAACAATGTTAGAAACTTTGGCAACGTTAAGTTCCGCTACATTGCTGTTGGAAACGAAGTCCAACCTTCCGATCCGGCGGCTCAATTTCTCGTTCCTGCCATGCAGAACATTCGTAATGCAATTGTTGCAGCTGGACTTGGTAATCAAATCATAGTTTCCACAGCGATCGACACAGGTGCACTGGGAGAATCTTACCCTCCTTCAAAAGGGTCTTTTAGGCCTCAATACCGCCCACTTCTCGATCCAATCATTCGTTTCCTGGTGAACAATCGTGCCTCATTGCTTGCTAATGTGTACCCATATTTTAGCTACGATGCCAACTCAGTTATCAGTCTGGATTATGCTGTGTTCAGATCACAAAGCCCTGTTGTCTCAGATCCTCCTTTGCTATACCGTAACCTTTTCGATGCCATATTGGATGCTATTTACGCAGCACTGGAGAAGGCTGGTGGGGGTTCCTTGGAGGTTGTGGTGTCGGAGAGCGGATGGCCTAGTGCGGGAGGTGGGGCAAGGGGGGCAACCAATATTGATAACGCCAGAACTTATAACCAGAACTTGATTCAGCATGTGAAAGGAGGGACTCCAAAGAGGCCTGGAAGACCTATTGAAACTTATATTTTTGCCATGTTTGATGAGAATATTAAACAGGGGAAGGAAATTGAAAGGCACTGGGGACTCTTTTTTCCTAATAAGCAGCCTAAATACCCTATCAATTTTAACTAAATTATACATGAAGAGGTGCAGAACCTGGATTACCATTTCTGCCAAACCTTTCCCTAATGTAATTTGCCAGAATAAGAGCATGTAAGCTACTCAAAATGATTAAACATTACTTACATCGGATGATAATCGATAAGTTTAGTCTAATATTAAGAATATTATTATTTTTAAAATAAAATGAAAAAAAATAGATTGAATAAAGTTTGCACTTGATAAAAATAATACAAAACCCCTAACAATTTTCTGGGCAAAATACCAAAAAAAGTCCCTTTTTTTTTAAATTTATCGAAATAGGCACGGTATTTTATTATTTACCGGAATGAGCTCTTTTCCCCTAAAACACGTCCACGTCAGCGCAATGTCAGGGGACGTGTCAGCAAAACGCATCCCTGAGGGCGCGCTTTGCCTACGTGGCAACAAAGCGCGCTTAAGTGGACGCGCTTTGTTGCCACGTATGCAAAGCACGCTGACGTGGACGTGTTTTGCTGCCACGTAGCGCGCCCCTGGAGATGCGTATTTGTCGTTTCTCCCACATTAGGTTTTGGGTTTTTAGGGTTAGTGTTTAAGGTTTTTAGTTTTTAAGTTAAGGTTACGGTTAGAGTTTTTAAGTTAATGGTTTAGGGTTTTTAAGTTAAGGGTTTAGGGTTTTTAAGTTTTTAAGTTAAGGGTTTAGGGTTTTTAAGTTAAGGTTTAGGGTTTTTAAGTTAACTTTTTTTAAAAATAATTAAAAATAGGTATTTAAGAGAAATTTAAGAGGAAATTGAGCAAATTGAAATTAAATATGGATTTGAGAGAAATTTGGAAGGAAATTGAGAGCAAATTGAGAGGAAATTGAGAAAATATTTGAGAGAGGATTAGTTTGTGAAAAAAAATGAAAGGGTGGAGGGTTTTATAGTTTTTTTTACCGTTGGGGGGGCAACGGTCAAAAAAATGACCGTTGCACTGTTCACGTGCGGGGAAAACGCGTCCCCAGGGGCGTGCTACGTGGTAGCAAAATGTGTCCACGTCAGCGCACTTTGCATACGTGGCAACAAAGCACGTCCATGTAAGCGCGCTTTGTTGCCACGTAGGCAAAGCGCGCCCTCAGGGACGCGTTTTGATTACACGTCCTCTGACATCGCGCTGACGTGGACGCGTTTTAGGGGAAAAGGGCCCATTCCGGTAAATAATAAAATATCAGCCAATTTCGATAAAATTTTTTAAAAAAAAGGGGCTTTTAATGGTATTTTGCCCCAATTTTGTATACCTTTCACAATGTTTGCAGTAAAATGTCGACAATTTATGATGGCGCATAAATTGATAATAATTCTTATTATATGGAAATTTGTTTTTACCACTTAATTATATCAATAAATTAGGATTTTTAATAATTAAATATGCTTTTATTTTTTAAATATAAAAATTATAAGCTAAATAATGCAAGACTTGAAATTTAAAAATGTTGAAAAAAAGGTGATCAATGACTTCTTTTTACAATGTTAAACTTTTAATAAATGATTTACAGGTTTTTATTTGCAAATAATTAATTAAGTTATAAAAATATTTATATTAGTACATTAATATTTTGCAGTATTAAAAATGAAAATTACAAATTCTATGAAAAACATCATTTGTATAAAATTTAAATTTTATAAAATACTCCTTTTCTTTTACCTGCAAGTCAATAATAAAAAGGAGAATGAAAGTAATTTTTTAAATAATGAATTCAATCATAAAAAACACATTCAATTATAATATGCAAATATACCTAATGATGTATTCAATTTATTCATATTTAAACATATAGTAAAAATAATAATTAATTAAATTGTAATATTATGGATTGCATGAGAATAATATAAAATCTAAAGTATAATAACATACTTATTATCACTAAATTAATATCAATAACCATTAAAAACAATTAAAGAATATTTTTTTTTCATATGGTCACTTATGTATCTAAAGAAAACTCAAAAAGAGTTTGAAATTAATTTTTTAATATAAAGTTTACTAAAAATTGAATTGAACGTTATCATTTTATTCGAGATGTGATTATTAAAGGGGATGTTCAGATTCATAAAATTGACATAAGACACAATCCCGATAAAACATGTTGACAAACAGTCTTTCGATTTTAAAGTTCGAGTATTGCTTAAACTTGGTGAGTACCTGACGAAGATTAAACTAGACCCATAACAGGGCTTGGTAAGGGAGTTAAGTCAAATACGAGTTAAGGTGGAGATTTATAAAGTTATGCCTTGCATTTTCGATCAAACAGTGTGCGATGTTGCAAGGAGGAAGTGTTCTTTGTCCCAATGAGCAGCCGACGTTATGGCGAGAAGAGAAATTTTGTCCAGACGACGTGGCGATGTGCACCTCAAGTTTTTTTATTTTCTTCTCTCCTAGTTAAGCTCTGTTTAACCTAGAGATATTCTAGTCATATATGCTACGAATTTCAGCCTATAAACAAGCCTTAGTTACTCTAGGTTTTACATAACATTAAATTTTAGATTGAGAGAATTCTATTCTTTATTTTGAAGGGTGTTGTTTTTTTGGAGCTCCGAATTTTCCTTTGATTCTCTCCATCTTTTGTACTTTCCTTTATTATAGTGAGATCTGATTTTTTTATCCTCTCTTTTGAGGAGTTCTTTCACATAAAATTTACGTGTTCGATCTTTTCGATTTACTTTATTTACTTGTTTGTTGCATACACAGGTTAATTTCCTACACGATCCAATATTTCTATTATTTGATCTAAAATACTATATATATTAATATTTATTGAACAATTACTTTTTATGTAAAATAAAAAATTAAAAAATTTTAATTTACGTGAAATTTAACATGAATATAATGGTAGATTTAATTTTAGAGTGATGTAAGTATATTAGAAAATTATAAATATTGAACTAGTGGCAACCTTTTTAACATCCATGAGTAGGGATGAACATATAACAAAGTCAAGCCATAATTTGCGCTTCTACTTGTAACGAAGTCAAGCAAGCAGCCTATGTTTGTCCAAAGCATGAATGATGGTAGAAGACAAAATCAGTTATTGGTTGACTGTGACTGGGTTCATTTATAAAAAGTGCCTCAAAATTCTCCTTTCCTCATAATGGATCCCAACAGACAATTCTCTTTCTATACGGAATTCTATTTCAGTTAAAAGCACATGGACTCCTTTCTGAATCATCATATTTGCTCTATTCATCTTCTAGTCCTAATCAACACTCACTTTTACGACCCTCTATTTACTTTGTATCATTCTAATTACATCTCTAAATCTATCGAGATTTGTTGATGCATATTTCAATAAGAGAAGAAACAAAGAAAGAGGATGATGGTGCAAAGGAGAAAGACAAAGGGAGGAGGTAGATTGTTGTGAGGATTAGAAAGATTGATTGTAGAGACTAAGTGCTCAGGGTTGCTAATGTGGAAGAAGATCCTTATCTCATCGGTGCTCTTCTTTTTTAGAAGTGGTGTCATAGTAGGTTATATCAATTAAGTCATTTCGTTATTAAAATCATTAATTTAACTATTAAATGATACGTTAGATCTTATGCGACATAATTTAAAATAAAAAAATATTAAGAAAATTGAATATTGTAAAATAGATGTCTTATAAATCTTAGTTTTGAGGTTTTATTTATTTAAAAACTTTATTCTAAATTTAGCTACATAAGATTTGACGTGTCATTTTATGATTTTAATAACAAAAGGATCTGATTGGTATAACATCAATAGTTTAGGGCTATAATTAGAATATTTTAAAATTTAAAAACTAATTTAAAATGAGGGTCATAGTTTGAGGATGTGTACTACAATTAACTCTAAAAAATATTATTATCAAGAAAGGCGCCAAAGGAGTTGACAAGGGCTTCCCCTCCCAAAATGGTAAATTTTCAATTTAGCCTCTTTAAAATTCTAAAATTCTAAATCAATATAAAGATAAACTTGCACTTTTACCCTCTAAGATAAGAAAATTTTAGTTTAATCCCTTTAAAAATTCCGATACAAGAACTTAATACAATAATAAAAATATATTTTGGTCCCTTTTATAATACAATTTTATCTCCTAAAATAAAATTTTGGCTTCATAATTTATTATAATGACACATATCTATTTATTTGTTGAGTGAATAACACCAAACATCCTCAAACTATGACCCTCATTTTAACTTGGTCTCTAAACTTTAAGTCATTCTAATTACATTCCCAAATTATTGATGTTATATCAATTAGGTCATTCCACTACTAAAACTGTTAATATAATAACTAAATAACACATTAAATCTTATGTGAAATAACTTAAAATTAAAATTTTAAGAAAAAAATGAATATTATAGAAGATGGATGTTCTAAAAATCTTAATTTTGAGATTTTAAAAGCTTTTATAAAAGCTTTATCATTCACTCTTTAATTTTTTTTTCAATTTTACTTTTAAAAGTTATGTGTCAATGTTCTATTTTTCTTTAAAATTTTTATTTTAAATTTAGCTACATAAGATTTTATGTATCATTTAATGGTTTAATTAATGGTTTTCATAACAAAGGGACCTAATTAATATAACATTGATAATTTAGGATGAATGTTTTAAAATTTGTGGACTAATTTAGAATGAGAGTCATAGTTTTGAGATGTTTGGTACAATAAGCTTTTTTTTTGTTTTTTTAATACACTTAAAAGGACGCATGTAAGCATAGCAATCCTTTAGAGCTTTTATTTTTACCTAGCATGATTTGTAATTTTTTCTTTGAAGGGAGCATTATTTGTGATATTAATCCTTATTATATATGCGTGGTAATAATATGCTTTAATATATCATTTGATATTTGAGTTTGATAATTTTCTTCTAATGTGATACTTATGTTATTTTTTGGATCAATTTGGTACTTATAGTTAACAAAAATTATATATTTTGGTACCCAAAAGTAACAATGTTAACATTTTAGTTTTTAATTCAAGCTTTAAGGTTGATTTGATAAAAATTAATTACAAACATTATTAGGTTTGGACTTTTCATAATTTTTTAATAGAATAAATTTAGTATTAATTACGAATTTGTTTAATTTTGTGTTTAATTTGTCAAATATAGTTCAATGAATGCGATTTGATTTTGGTTTTAGGGTTTATTTGATGAAAATTAATTGCTAATATTATTAACTAATTATGAAATTTTATCAAATCAACTTTAAAACTTGAATTAAACGCTAAAAAATTAATATTATTATCTTTAGGCACCAAAATATATAACTTTTGTCAAATACAAGTCAAGGGCGAAACTAAAAATATTGACAATGGAGGAACATGATAGTTATATAAAATATATATGTTAAACATGGGTCTGGCATACTTTAAAAAATGTATTTATTAAATCCAAGATAATCTTGATCACCAAAATTAACATTTAGAAAAAGAAAAAAGAAAATGTTAGAAAACTTTGAAGGGCCAAACATAAATTTATCATATTTTAAGCATTAATTATAAGGTCAAAATAAAAAAATTTAAAACTTAAAAGGCTAAACTAAAATTCACAAAATTTAGGGGGTCGGGCCCTGCCAACCCCCTAAATTAGCCCTTGATACAAGTACCATATTGGACCCAAAAAAATAGTGTCAAATTCAGATACGGTCATAGAATAGTAATAATAATGTAAAGAACACAAAAATAATAGATGAGAATAAGGGGACTTTTACTGCATTTTTCTTATATTTTCATCATCTTTACAAGTAGTATACCCTTATATATATATAGGGAGATTAAAATTTCCATTTTTTTAATACATAAATAAGAAAGGAGTTACAAAAAAATAAAAAAATGAAGAGTTAAAAAATGAAATGTGAAAGGTTGAACAACAACCTCATAGCATTTATATATGAAATTATGCATTAAGCCTAATAATATCTATATATGCAATGTTATTAATATAAACCTTATAATAACTCTCATAAATTATTAAAAAAATGCCTTTTTGATTATTAAACTCAAGTAGCACTCCTGTTTTTAGTTCTCGTTTTTTTTAAGGTTTTTATTTTTAATTAATAGGACCACTTTTTTTTTTCCTGAGTTTAGTTTTTAATATGGAAGTGAGAAATGTAAACAAATATAAACTTGTATTCTATCAACTAGGTTAGTACCTTTGCACTAATACTATTAGTTGTGTCGACGTGATATTTTTAGCCAATGTGGTGGTGCCATATGACATCTTCTCAGAACGTTAGGTGACAATCATAATTTATATATTTAAATTAAAATTTATGTTTGTTACATAGGACATTGAGAGGCCACCACTTGTCACTATTGGATTGACTAGCAATATCATGTCAATAAAAAATAACGGTATTAGTGGAGGCACTAATTTAGTTGATGAAATACAAATTTAAGGCCAAGTAGGTCCAAAAAGAAATAGAGACCAACTAGATAAAAATGATAGAAATTAATATGAATATGAAATAGTGATATGGGTTTTTGCCATGAAAAGCTGTGGATGTAGAAGGCTTATAATCAACCAATATCTATTTACCAATATTTATGACCACGAGTTTTTGTTGCCAAACTTTATGAAACTGACCTTTCACCATTCATTTTTTTCTATAGTTGTGTATAAATAAATACAATAAAAAGAATCTGAAGGAGAAAATTTTGTCTATTACGTTTGCAAGACACCACCACATATTTTTTTTATTTATCTATAAAAATAATCTAAACCTAAGCCTATAATATTTTGCACTTGAATTTGATATTTTTTATTTATTGTTTAAGTTTTTTTTTGTTTAATTTAGTATCTAAATCTAACATTTTTTAATTTGATAATTAAATCTTTCTTTTTTCAATTTAGTACTTGAATTTGATACTTAATTTTTTTATTCAATTTGGTATTAAAACTTATCAAGCCTTATATAAATTATTCTGATATAATAATTCTAAAGTAACAAAAATAATTAATATAAAACTCACATATGACAAATAATATTTTAACTTCTATGAATTTGTAGTGTTATTTTTTAACTTATTATTTATTTTAATATCAAATTAATTCCTCTAGATCACGTAATCATGTAGAATTTTATGCATAATTCTAGAAATTAGATGTAAAGGAGTGACAACCATTAGGATAAGACCAAATTAAGTTACATTTTTTCTTACTATTTTGAAATGATTTCCCATTCGCTCAAAAGAATAATATTAACAACTGTTCCTTCCCCAATTGCCACCATATCCAATATCTCCATTTTAAAATAATGGTATAATGATTCCCCCCCCCCACCCACTCTTCATTTAATTTTACCTTTTCATTCACTTTTAAATTTGTATCTTTTATTAAATCATCTCAAAATAGATGAAAAAATTAACTCTGTTAACTTTGTTGACGTGACATATACATAGATTGTTGCGTGGATGACATGTTAACGTTTAATTTTTTTAAAAAAATAAAAAATTTAAAATCTATTTTTATATATTTTAAATAATTTTAATGATTTTTAATTTTTTTTAAATAATTTTATTTCAAATTTTTTGAAATTTTAAAATTTTAAAAAAATTTAGTTAAATGCAAACATGTCATCCACGTATATGCCACATATAGCAAATTTTAAAAAAAATTAACTTTTTCATCTATTTTAGGGTAATTTAAAAAAATTTATAAGTTTAAAAGCTAAAAAAATAAAAAATTAAATGAATAGCTAAAATAAAATAAAAAAATTTAAGTTGGAAGGTGAAATAAGTTATTATGCCTAAAATAATAGTACATGTTGTTGTACCAATACTTAGAAGAGTAGTAAGGAAGCAAACCTTTTAACTACAGACGTGTTCTTTTAGACCAAAAAATAAATAAAAATCTACATGCTAAAATGAATGGAGGGTTCAAAGGCAATTAACCCATTATATGAGGTTTAGATGTGTTTCTTTTACATGTCGAAGGTTATGTTGGGGTGTTGGTATTGTTTAGGAATATTTATCTTATGCATGCATGGTTCTAATTTTGTTACATGGGTAATAAAATTTCATCGGAGTCGAAAACCGGTTGTTTAACGTAGGAAAGGAACTAGCTGAAGAGGACACAACTGAACGGCCCAAGACTTTCAAAGGGTCTGCTGGAACTTGGATTTTTCAACACTTCTTTTGTTTTGGATGACATAGTTTTTCCATGGAGTAATTGACTTGGGGACATTTAGCTGCCTATATCATGCACTACAGATTAAGCCTCTCATCAATCAATCGATCAAAATTTCCTCTTTTTTGTCTCCTTAATTTCTCCATTTCTCCCATGGCTAAATCCTTTTTAGCTTCCAACTTTGGTTTTATGGCTTCAGCAATGATGCTCTTTGGCCTGCTATTGGCATTTTTCCGTCCCACTAGTACTCTCTCTCTCTCTCTCTCTCTCTCTCTCTCTCATTATTACCAATTCTGATCGGAACATCTGTTATTAGAAGTGTTGCATTTACCACTTTAATTTCATTGTCGCTCTACGTTTACAATACCCTTCATTAACTATAGCTATTATTTTAACACAGGTGCCCAAGTAGGTGTTTGCTATGGAATGATGGGCAACGACTTACCATCAAAACCAGACGTTGTATCTCTTTTCAAGCAGAGAAACATAAGAAGAATGCGACTCTACGATCCAAACCAACCTGCTCTCCAAGCTCTCAAAGGCTCCGACATTGAGGTAATGTTAGGCCTCCCCAACGATGATCTTCCACGTATCGCCGGCAGTCAAGCCGAAGCAAACACCTGGGTCCAGAACAACGTCAAAAACTATGGCGACGTTAAGTTCCGGTACATCGCTGTTGGGAATGAAGTCCAACCTTCAGATCCCAAGGCACGATCTCTATTCCCTGCCATGCAAAACATTCACAATGCAATCGTTGCTGCTGGGCTTAGTAACCAAATCAAAGTTTCAACCGCCATCGACACCATCACCCTTGCAGAATCTTCCCCTCCATCCAAAGGGTCATTCAAGCCTGAATCCCGAGAGGTTCTGGACCCCATCATTGGCTTCTTGGCTAACAACCAAGCCCCATTGCTTGTCAACTTGTACCCCTATTTCAGCTACGATGACAACAACGTTATCGATCTACCATACGCACTCTTCACTGCTCCAAACCCTGTTGTGGAGGATCCCCCCTTGCGGTACAGTAACCTGTTCGATGCCATCTTGGATGCAGTTTACTCCGCCCTGGAGAAGGCTGGTGGGGGTTCTTTGGAGATTGTAATATCGGAAAGTGGATGGCCTACCGCTGGAGGTAGGAAAAGGGCAGCAACAAGTATTGAAAATTCAAGAACCTATAACCAGAACTTGATCAACCACGTGAAAAAAGGGACGCCTAAGAAGCCTGGAAAGCCTATAGAAACGTATATTTTTGCCATGTTTGATGAGAATACCAAAACGGGCGAAGAAATCGAAAAACACTGGGGACTTTTTCTTCCAAATAGGCAGCCTAAATACCAAATAAATTTTAACTAAATAGCTGCACAGAATCTGTAGATGAAGGGCATTTCAACCATGCTAGCTATTCTACTTTGCCAATAAGAGCGTATCACTTCTCCCTAGGAAGGGAGGGTAAACAATGCATCTATCAATTTCAAAATACTATTCAAAATAAGATGATGAAAATCAGTCCCATATGTTAAAGTATTCAAAATAATAAGATTATCTCCTATTTAGATTACTTGCATATGTATGGTGTAACATCATTAAAATCGGTTCTACTATTAAAACAGTAATAAATTTTTTATTTTTGGTGAAATAAACCTAACTAAACTAACTCCCTAAAGCTAACAATTACCTATCCCTATTATTCCAATATTTCCTAATAAATGCTCATAATCTAAGTTATGCTCACTAATCTAATCCTAATTGTGCAGTGATATATTGTGTCGTCCAATTTACTGATGTCTTAATAGTTTCTAAAAATTTTCAAGGTAGACCCTGATAGCTAGATAAAAAGATTTCTATTTTTCCATATGTGCCATGCTAATAAACCAAAGAGAGTAGGCTAAGGAACCCCATTCCTCAACCTCTAGCTTGAATTCTCTCAATTTGTCTTAACCCATTGTGAGAGATCCCTTGAAAAGAACTATGATTGGTAATTCCTTTGCACAAAGTACTGCCAAACCTCCTTAGCAATTGGACAATCCCTAAAGACATGCAAAAATTTGAGAAGTATGTTGTGGTATATTAAATTAAAGTAATGATTAAATCGTATAGATGTAAAAAGAATGAGATTCAAGTATAATTATTTGAAATTTGAGGGATTGAAGTATAAACATAAGAAAAATTGAAGGACCAAAAGAAAAAATAACCTAGCTTCTTATACTTGAAATTGATGTGCAAGACCAAGTTGAAAAAGTAGAAAAATACGAGGGATTAAACCACAATTTTACCAAAAATGAAAAGTGATTAAGGATGAAATTTAGAAGAAACATGAAAGTTAAAATGGTCATTACTCAAAATAGATAGCTATATGGTGTGATAATTAAAGAAAAAAAAGTGTTGAAATATGATTGGTTGAATATTTTATTATAAGATATTTTGTATTAAATTGTTGTAAAATATTTGTATGTAAACATGAAGAAAATTCTTCATGCTACCAACGTCAGTTATATATATGTGCAAGGGTATTTCCATTTCTTTACAATTTGCTCCCTTACCATAAAACCCCACTATTTTCCTAAATTCTTTGAAAATTTCCATAGGCACCCAAAAGGAGAAGTGTTGTAGGGATACTAGAGAGTTAGATGACCATCTTAGAAGCAAGAAATGAGAAATTAGAAGTGATGAAAGTTGAAAAAAAAGGCATGAGAGTGATGAAAGTGAGAAAGAAATAGAAGTTCTTGCAAAAAGAGGTAAGTGTTCATTTTAATTCCATTGATATGTAATAATTTGAGTGTTAAATATGTGAATTTTATTTAATTAGTAGAGATGGAAAGTATATTATAAATTGTAATTCATAGAGAGTGATATAATTTGTGTATGAGTAGTTATGATAAAACTATATGTTCATGATATGTGAGATTAAAGGATTAAATTGAATAATAATTTAAGTGTGATGATGTACGTAATTAAGTGATCTTGAATAACAATATAATAGTTGATAAGTAAAATAGATGTTTAAGTATTGGTATGAGTGATATAAATCATAATAAGTGAATATATTCATTAAAATAGTTATGGACAATGGCAATGGTTTAAATTTGAAAATTCACCAAAAAATTGTAGGAAAAAAAATTAGAGGTTGAATTAAATATGAAATTAAATCTTATCGAGTCTAGTTTTTCATAAAAGAAATAGCGTAAGTAATGAAATTGTAGAATATGAGACATGAATTTTTCTGAGACAAGGTTAGAATGGTTTTCGGTTCCCCTGTTTTGACTTTGAAAAATTATTAAAAATTTTAAAAAGGAAATTAGGAGATGAAATTTATATTCTTAAAATATTGATGTGTCTATTTTTAAGGAAAACAAACGGAATTATTATACGAGTCCCGTACTGAAAGATAATTAATTTTTAGTGAAAAGGTTCAAAGCTGCGTAGCAGCATAATAAGGGAAAATTAAAACAATTTACTGTATTAATTGGCTTAAGTGAAAATTTTGAAATTTTTATGATAAAAAATTTATTGAGTTGAGTTTTAAAAAAAAAACAACAAGCAGATCCCAAAATGTAAATAATGTAGTGACAGCTACTTAAGTGAACAACTTTACTAACATGATGTGTAAAGAAATAAAGCAACACTAAACTGAAGTTATTTAGTTTTAATTAGTCCACTAATTTACTGAAAGCTAAACGAAAATTTGTGTAAAGAAACCGGTCGAATAGTTACCTAATCTATTGTTCTGGGCTGATTTATATAGTAGTTGCAGGTTGATTAACAAGTTAATTATTATTGTACAACAAAAACACGCTTGCATCAATTTTGGGCCTCCTTAGGCCGGTGTTGCAACACCCTATAACTAGAGTCGAGACAATGTATGCCCGAATACTCCCTATTACATTTTATTAATTTCATGCTTAAACACGTATAATTAAATCTAAATTTAAATTAATGAGTATTACTTATATGTCTAAATTTAAATAAAATGTAATATTACTGTTTAAGCATGAAATTAATTATACGTGTTTAATTAAACATTTCCAAAAATATTGTGTTCTGCTGCGCAACTTTTAGCAAAAACTGACTATCACATAATAAATCCAAGGGACATTATATTATATTATTAAACATTGCAATTTGCCATCATAAACTTGCAGAGAGGCTCCCCAAATGACAACAAAGCTGCTTCATGCTGAAGCAGAGAAATACATTCTCATCTTCAAGAAAATAAAATGATTGAACATTTTTATAGATACGAGTACATGTGAAGTTTCCCCTTTTTGATACAAGCCAAATCTTTCACTGCACATTAGTCGGCACAAAACTCTTTCAAAAACAACCCATTTTCCACAAAAAAATAAAAATAGAGCAAACAAACCATTTATATATACCTTGTCAAATACAGAAAAACCTTCCTTGTAATATGAGGCTGTCGTAATTCTCGAATATATGCCATTTTATAACTGGTAAAGACGCATTGCACCTATTGAGACCAGCATTCTGATTTTCATTTTACAAATGTTGATGTCATATAACCAATGTGTGGATTCATAGGAAGACAACAATTCTCATCGATGCTGAATGGTTCACCCTCATAAGTGGACCACAAAGAAAGTCCACCCTTGTATGCCCCACTATTATCAAAGCAACTATCCCAAAATCCTACCCGTTGCCTTGGCGTGCTCCTTGACCTTGCCTTTGCTTTTGCACATTCTGTTGCTCCCATATAACTAGGAAAAACTGGCGAATTGGGGATGGAACCTTCATCCCCGGCTGCACTCTGCTGCGTACGACTAAATGATCTTCTTGGAAATGAAAAGGGCGAATTCATTCCATTTAGTGTATCTTGCTGCTTTTTCAATTTTCTATGTCTAACATGAGGTGGACCATTGATTTCCCATGTACTCAAATTTGAAGGCACATCCAGTTTCGAAATCATCACTCTATCCCTTTCATTTGCCTCAGCTTTAGCTTCTTTGACGTGCACCAATTCATCAAGCATACGAGTATTTAGCCTCTCCTGAAGGGAAAATGAGTCAGTTAACTATGAACAAAAACAGGAAACATACTCAAAAGTTTGCACTCTATTTGGGAATAGGTCATTAGAATGGCGACAGTTGGAATTTGTTTTTTCCCTTGATAATCACCAAATATATGAGATGAAATTACCCGATGGGAGTAGGAGTATTTCTTCATACGCTCTCTTTTGGCCATTGCCTCCTGGCTTCTTAAAAATTTGACTTCAATGTCTTGTTTAGAAAGCACACTGTCATTCCAGCTCTTTTCACTATTGCATGCATACTGCCCCTGACAACATGTTTAGTTATTGAACAAAGGTCACCAATTAAGAAAACAGAGTTCATACAATATACACATTAAGTCTACAGCAAATGATTGATCATTGTGGCTCATTTGTTCCCTCAAATGCATTGATAATGATAGTAAAATAAATATTTTGAGTTGAATTATCAAACATACTTTAATGTCTTTGTCCTGCAATTCATCTTTGTTCATGAGACTCTGTTTTCTCCTGCTGTCTTGACAAATTACTCTAGTTGGAGAAGTACTCTTCTCCTTCACCTTTGGGTACATATTTGTACCAGACTGTAAGCACTTCCGGTTAATCAGTGCCTGACGCCTCACAGCTCGGCCTCGAACAATAGCTTGGAGTTTCACTACTCCCTTCAATGCCCTCAGTGCTTTCCTTGCCTATTCCACAGTGACTTGAAATTCATATAATTCCAAATTGAACAACATGTATAAATTTGGTAAATCCAAGCATCAAGGAAGCAGGCTGCTTAGATGATAAAAAGAGCAAACATTTGAAAGGTATGCATGCTCACCAGGTGTGCCCGAAAAGCAGTTTGGATATTAAGAGCAGCCAAGTTTCTGTCGATTGTAGTGAAATGATGAGAAGGGTTAGAGGCAGATGTGAGACGCACAACCTCAGCCGCTGCTTGGGCGGCAGCAATTGCAGCCTCCGCTGCGGCAGCTGTTGCAATGGCTACGTTTAAAGCATGATTTCTTTGCTCTTCCCTTGCTTCACACAATGATTTTTGAAGTGGGGGAAGTGCAGGGTGGTATTGCTTTAGTTTCAGTCTTCTAAAAATCCATTTCCACCTCCTTGATTTCTGCAAAGTACAATCAAACTTTTTATAAACCAAAAGCTATTATTCTCAACAACAACAACAAAAAAAAGGAGTTAAAAATGAACCTTTTCCGGTTTTGGTTTCGCATCAGAAGCGAATATCTTCTTCACCCAACTAAACCAGCACCTTTTCTTTCCCATTGAAAGTTGATGGGAAATTTCTAATCAATTAGGAAAGATGGTATGAGAACAAAAGGATAGAATATCTCAATATTGTGAAAAATTGCAGCTGAGTTGACAATTTGTATGAATCAAAGTCTGTAAAGAATCCTACTTCCTCATTTCATCAGCATTTAGAAAGAAGACGCAAGAACAGACCTGAATTCCTTGTTTCATGACATTGAAATGGCTGAATAAATTTCAAGGACACCCATCAGCAGCATGCCATTTATGTTTTGGTGAATGATGATGATGATGATCCGAGTGGGTCAATGCTCTTTAACCCTACGAATGAATTTGAAGGTTTGAATATATATAAATTGCCTTGGTTTTTCAACAAAGATGAACCACGTGCTGTCTGGCCGAAAATGAGTGGACTTGAGAAAGAAAGTTTATGTTTTTGCATTAATTAGTACTAGAATTTAGTATAGTGATTTCGTCATAGTTTACTTGTAAATTTTAAATTGATTGAATATATATAAAAATTACCACATGATTATTTTTGTATGATTGTTCAGAATGGTGCTTTTGCATATAAAGTAAAATGAATAAGTAAATATTGACTCGTTGATTACTTAAAATTTAACTAATATTAAGTTGTATTATATGGTCGGATTATAATGCATGATGAAAATTTATAGTAGTAGGTAATTTAAATTGTTTGTAGTCCTTGGAATCAGATTGAGCTTGGTTCATGTTAAGACTATTATATCATCTATAATTCCAATTAGGGAGATAACTTGTCATAGTTGTCAAAGTTAAATTGACTCCTAAAAACAGAAACATAGATGTGATTGTCTGGACTAACAATACATCAAACAATATTCAAGTTCAATTTATCTTAGATCCATTTATGAATTTTTTTCACTTATGATGTTCATAGTGTGACTTACCTAAATTATGAGTAAGTGAATAACCATGTGTGTATGACTTATGTGTTTTGATATATTGGAAACTTAGTGCTCTTAAGGTAGTGGGCCGAAAGTTAGCATGTTGGGTACATAATTTGCGCATGACTTTACTTCATCACAATAGTGAAATTATAGCTCGATGACAAATGTAAATAGTATCCTCTTATTGACATTGTATGGATAATGAAAATAGACTTGACATTGGGTAAATTGTTTAGGACAAATGGTTAATCATTAATAGTATGACTAATAATCATTTTCATCATGGAAGTTACAATTGTAACCATCAGATAAAATGGATCGGATTACGTGAACATATTTAACTGAAAGGGATCATGGATATTCTATGATGGTAGCACACGTATGGCAAAATCATTGCACAGAAGCTCTATATATAGCTTTCGTAATGGTATTTAATAAGGAGATCAATTAGGGTACTTTTAGTAGATTGACTCTATAACTAAATAATTTTGTAATTAATAAACAAAGAGATGAAACCTAATTACAAAATTTTTAAACCCTAATGATATATTTTGATCGATCCTTTTGCTAGCTTAATATAACTCTTTCTGAGATGCATAATAAAAACTGTGAATGAATGAGAAATAGGTTACGTGAATTACTACATGTAGTAAATTCACTTTCTCGAGAATGCAAGAGATGACTTATAGTTAACTTAATTTCTTTGGATTATTATTTAATTGGATGGATAAATTAAATAATTTAGTTCAAAGTGAAAATTAAATCATGTAGTCATCATATTTTAATTTTATTTGGATATTTAAATAAGTGTACACATAAATTCTAAAATGATAAAGTTGACATGATTTTAATAAAATTAGAATTGAATTGTGTAAATTATTCAATTAAAATTAATTAAATTATTTATTTATAATAATTACGTTTTGGAGGAACATTTAATTATTGAGTTAATTAAATATATGCTTTTTTTATTTTTTATTATTTAAATAAAAAGATGTAAGCTCATAAAATTGGATTGATCATGAACCGACCCAACTAGCCCACTAGGGCATGTTTGTCGTAGCATGTGAGAGAATTTCTCCCCTTGAACCCGACAACCATATGGTATGGAAAGTTCTAAATATTGGACTTGAACTCCTCCAATTTAATTAATTACATACTCCGAATGAGAATTAAACTTTTGTTGTGAAGTATGACTCTTATTTTCAGTCAAATTTGAGAAATAATCTTCTAGTTAAACTCTGCTTATTTGTTTCAATCAAACACTGATTAGTTTAGATTATTTTATTATTATTTGAGATATAAATTTAGCCTATAAATAGACTCTTTTACAACCTTAAAAAGAATACCCCATTTAGAGATTAGAACTCATAACACATTTAGAGAATTTTGTGTTTACATTTTGAGGGTTCTTTGTTTTCGGGGTTTGGGGTTTAGTTTTATCTCCATCTTTTGTACTCTTCATTCTTTTGCCATTATAATAAAATTATCTTTGCCCGTAGTTTTTTATCCTCTCGAAACACTAATACTTTTAAAATTCCACAACGTCGACTCTCACATATTTTCTAAATGTTTTTCGAACAAAAGACTCTCTTGGCATATTGACAAAAGGCCACTCAATGTGTGGGCAAAAAGCCCCCTTGGGGTACTAGCAAAAGGTCTCCTAATGTGCAGGTAAAGGTCCCCCTCAGTGTGCTCAAAGCCCTCTCGGTTTGCTAGAGTAAGCTCCCTGTTGTCCCCTTTTTTGACCGCTACTTGAGGGTGGAAGGAGTACTTCTATTGACATATTTGCTCTCTCTCCCCCAAAGTTGAAAGCTCCTAGAAACCCAAATATTGAGAACTTCAGAAGACCCCAAATGATCAAGAGACCCCAAAATGGAAAAAGATAAAAGAGTTTGAGGGGATTGAGTTATGGATCCTCACTTAGGAAAAGACATGACCTTTTTCTTATGGTGGGTTTGAATGGACGATTGGGTGCGGTGCGGTGCGGTGCATTTAGTTTACTTTTTGTCTCACGCTACAATTTCGCTACAGTATCTAATCTCACCGCCACCACTGTTTTTACACTAATCGCAGGTAAACGTATCGCCCATCCAAACCCACCCTTAATTTCCACAAACGACATCAATTTTTACAACACAAAAGTTAAAGGTGGGTAGCTACAATGGTCCATACCATAGGGGGTACAGAGAGCCACTAGAACAAGGGCGATTCACACCATGAAATGTGCAGAAAGCCATTAAGAATGGTGGTTTTAGGGGTTCTTATGAGCTTAGAAAGTTTCTTGCAAGTGATTCGGTAGAACTTTGGTAGGCTTCTTAGACCTTCTCTTCTTGTGATGAGATTTAACGCAGGTCCCATTAGAATGATGCCCTACTGTATATAGGGTGGTTGTAGAGGTATGGCTCCATTAAGATGTGATGTGGAAACTTGATGGTTGTGTATAGGGATGAGTATTATTATCATTATTATAAGGATAAAAATTAGAAATTATCTAAAAAATAAATTTAATATTGATGTAAGTAAATATTCCAACATAAGTCCTTTACACCTTCAACATATTCTTTAGTCAAACTTTTCCAGGTTAGAAGTTAATATAATGAGATTTATGTTATAAGAACTTATAGTAATTTAATATTTTGACTTGTATGGAATGGTGGTCAAAGTTTTTGTTAGACGTTTATTTGACATGGATCCGAACCGTGTTACCCCTATTCTCCACCCATAATATTGTTGAAACATTTTCAAATATTTATAATATTCCAATAACTATAAATGAAAGGGTGTAATTAATCAAAAGTTATATCTTTTGATTTTTAATCAAAGTTATATCTTTTGATTTTTAATCAAGAGTTATATCATTTGATTTTTGACAAAGAATTATAATTATTCAAGCAATATTACTTGAAAAGTTAAGAGGTATTAGTTGAATAATTATGTCTCTTTTAAAGAGTGATTATTTAGAAAATGCACTTATTGAAAGTTATGTCTTTACGAAGAGACATAAGAAAATGAGATTTCATTTGTAAAACATACCAAAAAATTCTCAAATTTTTTTAATTACCATTCCTTCATCTTTTACTATTATTAGATTATTCTATAAAAAAAATTGCAAATTTTTTATTATAAAAATTGATTTTTTTGTTATATTTTCTCAGTGTTTAGTGGACTATTTTTGTCAATGTAAAACGTAAATGGTCACCGGACTTTATTGTATTCTCAAGGTTCATTTGCTTGAAATTTATTTGCATACCGAGTACATGTGAGGGCGAATAGAACCTAAAATATTGTGTATTGATACACGTCTTGGAGTCTTGTCCTATTGTATAGTTTTTTTTTGAGTTGTTGTTCGTGCCCCATCCATGTGTTCGGGATTTTTCTTACCGAAATTACGCACTAACAAATATTGTGTATCAAAAAGAAATAATTAAAAATTTTGACTATTTTTTATTTGATCTTTATTCTTGACTTAGAAATACTACTTTTTAAGCTAAGCTTCTATTTTTACAAATAAGTTAAATATTTGCGCATTTTAAAAATGTGTAAGTATTTAACTAATTTATAAATTTTTTACTTTTGTATATATCCTTAACTAAAAAATGATATGACAATTAATTAATTTTTCAGTTACAATTCTACTAAATAATGCTTATTTTTATTTTTAAATATGTTTTGTGAATTTTTGGGGGTGAAATTTCCTCATATAAATCATGGATTGACAAGTGATGAGACACCTAAATTTTTAACAATAGACATTTCTAAGGTTATGGAAGCAGATATTTGGTTTTGTTTTTGATGATGTTAGATGGTGGAAGTGGGTATTTAGGATGTACACAACATTGGACCAAACCCTGGTTATGTTTCATGCCCCCTCACTTCCCCAAGTGAAACTGCAGTGGGTTGAAGTCAAACAAGGCTGCCTGACAACTCTACTTTGACCACTTTTCTGAATCATCAATTATTCTTGCATTTACATTAAATTAAATACCAAAGTAGTCCTAGAAAAAAGCAGGGGAGTTGTAGAATGACCATCAAAAAATTGTAAAACTTGTTATGCCTAATTCAGCAGCTAATGGTGGTTTTGTCGTAATTATACACATGGAAAAAAGTAGCTTTTGAGCTGTTCAAATATTGCCAACACTTGGCTTAAACTTTAGATTTGGATCAAACATTGGTAGGCATGATTACCATTCTCATTTCATAACTACTTTAGTTAAACATTTAGATATTGAATGTGGCATAAAATAAAGTTGGACTGAGCAGTCAAAGGCTAACCCATCGCAATCATTCATCCAAGAAAGAAATCATGCCATCAGCAGGGATCAATCCCATTATTTAAGCTCTTTTGAATATACAACATTATAAGACAAATAGGATATGATTAATAAATACTAAAAAGTGAAAAATAATTAAGATTTCTAAGTGAATATGGTTAATTATTTATTTGTATGGATGAAATGAAAATAATAAATAATAGCTTAGTGGATAGTTTTTTTTAGCAAATTCCATATTTGTCCTTAATTGATAAGTTTGCTATACACAAATTTTGGTCTTACCACATTTAACCAAAACACATTATAATAGTATAAATAATTAACTAACAAAATATATTTTTCGTAATTAAAAGATCCCTTCATAATTATTATATTATACAACAAGACCAAAATATTTTAACTTTAAAATGCTCATAGTGCAGCTATTAGGATAATGTAAACCAAAACAAAAATAAAGGTTGCGGAAAGAGCAATGCATGCACTTGGAACATAAAGCATTCCAATACCATCATTTATGTACATTAATCCACTGTGCCTTTTATGATGTTCACAAAAAATAAATCTCTCTCTCTCTCTCTTTCTCTCGAATTGTTTGCCAAGGATCAAACCCCGGTCGCCACATAACAGGCGGGAATATTCATCATTATACTACAACCCAACAACGACATCAACAACTTGATTGCACCCTGACGTACATGTGTTAGGGCTTTTAGTTATGCAATTTAGATAAAGAATTGAAGTGCGGTATATGCAAGCAAACAAGTCAAATTGTAATATAGATTTTGTTTACAACGAAACACTTGGAAGGTATTTCAAAGATTATACCCAAGGAATTGTTATATTAGAGAAAATTATTACTAAATTAATTACTTGAAAATAATTACTAATCTAGTTGAGTCACAAATTAGTAGTGCGAATTTTAAATTAAGATAGTAATAAAACAAATTAGATTAAACTAAACCTACGTACTGTTGAATTTCCTATTCTTAGTTTCAACGATGTGAGCTACATAGCCTAGAATCAATTGAATCACTAATTATTAACTAAGCCGATAACTACCCTTAATTGAGTTATTTACCACTCTTAACTAGGAATACCCTTTCTGTCTCATCTTCGCTAAGAGTTACTTCCTAATATACCCTTTCGGTCTCACCTAGGCACATTGATACCTTTTCGGTCTCACCATTCAACACAAGTCTACTAAAGGCTTACCCAACAGGATATTCTTTCGGTCTTCCTTGTCTCAATATTTTACTAGGGTCGTCAATCCTAGTATACTAAGTTCTTTAGAAAACTTGAATAAATACCCAATTTTAGATAATTATTCACTTAATCAATTAATCTGTTAAACAATCGATTCATGCGACATATGTATAAAGCAGAAGTTACATTCAATATTTATACAAACATTCAATTAATGAAATTAACAAAAGAGATATAAATAAAAGAATAGGGAAAGAGAATGTTCATTGATGAATCAATTTAACAACACGAATTTGGAACATTCTCCCTCACAATCGTCTCAACTTCGAAATAGAAATCTTCCTAAGAAAACATAAAAGCAAAAACCCTAATTTACTGAAAGCAAAACTGAAATTTGTATAAAGAAAACTGTCGAAAAGTCCCCTAATCTATTGTTTTGAGCTGATATATATAGTAGTTGTGTAGAATGACCTAATTAGATCAATTACAGGCTGATTAACAAGTTAAATATGATTGTAAGGATAAAAACACCTTGCATTAATTTTGGGCCTCGTCGGGCTGGTGTCACAACACCTATAGCTAGTGTCTCTACATTGCACGCCAAATGCTCCTCCTATTGGTTCGAAGTTTGTTGTCAACATCGATGGTTGTATTTCCCCCTCTCGATTTGAAGTTCGTTGTTGCGACATCCCCTCTAAATGTTGCGACATCCGAGACAGTCCACTGACTCATTGACCTAAAATATCTTCCTGCACACTCAATCATCTTGTTAGTTCTTCCTTAGGCCTAGATCGGCCTTAAAAGTCATAAAGCAACACTAAAAACTCAATTTTGTTCAATATAAATTAAAACTAAATAACTCTAGAAATAAACATAAAGGACATAAAATTACTTGAATACAAGCTTCTTAAGTAATGAAAAGGGCTTAATTTGTCACACTAAATTATGGCAGATTAACTTGCTAGCGCTTGCGTGATGTGATGTGATGTGATATGGAAATTGCAACAAAATGATTACTATCTTTCTCAATTCAATCTTCAACTTACGCATAAAAAAACAACAAATGTGCTAAGCATACAATGTAACACCCTTAAAACCCTTATCTGTCGCCGGAACAGGATTATAAAGTATTACTAAACTTTACGGATTAAATACTAACGTTTCACAATATTTAATATACACATTAAGAACCAATCATAAAACACTCATATTGACCCTTATATAGGCCCTCGAGGCCCAATAAACACCTTAGAAGTGAATCGGGACTAAACTGGATACTCAACGAATTTTTCTCAAAATCTCAAAAATTTTCTTAGGAGCAGAGGACACACGCTCGTGTGGCCAGCGTGTGAGGTGACACGCCCGTGTCTTAGGCTGTGTGGGCATTCAATGTAAGGCACACGACCATGTTCCACCTCGTGTCCATACCCGTGTAACTCTCTGACTTGGGTCACACGGCCATCCACATGCCCATGTGATAGGCCGTGTGAAAGGTGCAAAGATCACACAGCCAAGCCACACGCCCATGTGCTAGGTTGTGTATAAAAACCTGGGTATTATGTTTTAAAATTTCAAGGTACAAGGGACACACAGCCAGACCACATGCCCATATGCCAGGCCGTGTGTCACACATGGCTAAGACACATGCCCGTGTCTCTAGCCATATGGACGAAAATAGGCCATTTTATGGCCTCTTTTCTCACCCATTCTTGACTCCAACCTACACATCTCAAATTTCATACATATAGGCCATAACAAAATCTTCAAAACAACCAATCCTATCATTATTATAGTCATATTATCACATATACTCTAACAATCTAAAATAGAACATAAATTAATTCACACATGCAACTATTATATTAATATGCTACTCCAATTCATTCATTACCCATACCAACACTTATACCAAACATGACAAACCATACATATAAAGTTAATATCAAACATAGCCAAAATGTAATTTTAATGGTTATACATCCATTTAAATTCCTATACATGCCATATAAAACATAGAATGTTTAGCCAAATCTACCAGCAAGTTGGATAGTGAGATTTGATGCTTTGATCCAACCTCCCGACTATTCAAAAATCTACAAAGAACATTAAACAACACAAGTAAGCTAAATGTAGCTTAGTAAGTTCGTTGGCTTTAAACTTAAATCTTACCGAACATACTATAATGATGCATTTAGCTAAATCGTTCATTATACATTTCCTGCCAATCACAACTTCAATTGATGATTTCACTTATTTCATCTCAAAATCGATAATATCATTAATTTTTCCAATAATACTCCATATGTCACTTACCAGCCTTTATCAAATTGGAGAACGACTTACGGATATGAGTACATCGTATACAGAAGCCCAAAGGCTGCACAAAAGTACATCAGTGCTAAACAAAAACCCATAAGAGTTAAACAGAAACTCATAAGAGTTGAACAGAAACCCATAAGGGTTAAACTGAAGCTCAAAAGAGCTAAACTGAAACCTAAAAGGGTTAAACTGAAACTCATATGAGTTAACTGAAGCTCATAAGAGCTAAACTGAAAGCAAACACAAAAGTTAGCAACAAATGCAGAACCCCGATTTACTTGGGTAATTTGCCATCAATTCCTCCTTTGCACAAAACAAATGTACTCAATCCTGTGTTCCTTTTGCTTCGAACGTTCAATTCAATTTTTATAACTTTAACAATAATTTTATTTTCAACACATGATATGAAAAATTACATAATACCAATCCTCAATTTAACATTTAACATGAAATTTTAACCATACGAACTTACCTAGGTTAAATTGTAAGTTTGTAGTAGTTCAATGATTATTCTGTTAATTTCCCTTTTTCTCGTTGATCTACGGGCTCTTGATCTAACATATAAAATTATTCATGCATTAGCATATATTTCAGTTTCAATTCTCTTTACAATCAGTACCCTATAATTTTTGAAATTATACAATTACCCCAACTTTTACAAATTTTGCAATTTAGTCCCTTACTAATTAGTCTACCAAATGAACTAACTTTTCTCAATTGACACTTTATCAAAGTATTCTAGGCTATCTTACAGCCTTTGATACATAAAAATTTAATAGTAAACTCTGATTCTTAAATTCTTCACAATTTAGTCTTAAAATTAATATCTATCAAATTCACTTTATAAAATCATCATATAACAAAATTAAAGCCCTAAATCCATATTAATTCATCACAAAAATCCAGCACTCATCAATGGTAACTTTCAAAATTACTCATAAAATCAAAAACTAATGAAATAGATAATTGGACCTAGTTGTAAATGAAAAGAGCAAGAATTGAACTCACATGGTGTAAAAATAAGAAAAACCAAATTTTGAGAGACTCTTCTATGGTATTTTTGGCTGAAGATTGATGAATAAATGTCTAGATTTTCAATTTAGTTATTGTTTTAATTTTTACCTTAATTTCTAAATGACCATTTTACCCCTAATTCATCCAATTTCAATATTTTTCTCTGCACATGTCGTTTCAGCCTTCTAATAAGTGTCTAATTCCCTTTTTGGTCCTTCCTTATTCACCACTTAAGCTATTTAATCACTATTTCTTTAATTAGAAAGTTTTGCACTTTTTTCAATTTAGTCCTTCTTATTTAATTAGCTATCAAAATGTTAAAATTTTCTGACAAAACTTTAATACTAACTTAATGACACTCCGTAAATATTTTTCTATAAAATTGAGGTCTAAATACCCCGTTCTCAAAACCAATTAACCTAATAATTCCTTCTAAACTCAAATCACTATTTCACAAATCTTTCTAAAATCACATTTAAATCATAATTACTAAATAATAAATCAAACTCACTTGTCGAATTTAGTGGTCTCAAACCAGTATTTCTAACACCACTGAAAATTGGGCTGTTATATACAAAATGCTTGATAAGTACTCAAATGAATTCTCATAACTTACCACTTACCAATTCATATATAAATCTCATAAATTAAAACATTAAACCCCTTAGTAATATCATAAAATTAATAGAAAATCTCACTCAATTTATAAATGACTCATGGAAATTACTAATTACGTACATATTTATAACAATTATTTTATCTCTTTTATTAACAACATAGATTCATGTTCAAATTAATTTTTGATAATAGCCCCTTAGTAAATTGTTGGTGGATATAAGCTAGATATACAAAATCATATTCAACTAAACACACCAATTTTACCAACGGTGCATCCATACAAAACACACCAAAGTATATGAGTGCATTGCACATAATATAATCCCCGCAACACATTATGGCACATAAGTGCAATTGGTACTTCGAATACTTTGTATCCCATACACATCATATTAAGCGTGCTATTCAATTTTTATTGGTATGCCAATCAGATCTAAACTAATTCACACCATGTTTACTAATGCAATACACATATTTTCATGTCTCAATTGAATAGGCAATTCACATGTCTTTCTCATTTTTAATACTCTTCTATTCATTGAATACCATTCAAATATATATATGAATTCTCAATAATTTCACATGTGAATATCTTTATTCATATAAATATTTTCATACTACATTTCTCAATGATTAATTCTTCACTAATTCAATACATGTATAGTAATCTTTTTCTTTAATAATAAATTTCATTAACTTGGATTATAAATTCCCCAAATTCACTATCAATATTATCATAGCAATTTCGTTCATAATAATTTACCTTAATTCCTTTAATTCCATAAACTATTAATCATTCATTCTCTTAGTGGTTATTATAATTCTTGGTTATAAATTTGATTGTAAGTGCAATGAGTAAGTAATGTTGTTATATGATGAACTTGGCACATGTTAATGAATTAGTGTGATCATGTATATGTTTACAAGTCCTTTATTATGTATGGTAAAGTAAATAAGTTCATGGTGATTCAAAAAAGGTAAGCTTAATAGGTAATTTAAGGATTCTAGCCATGTTTACCTTGTTTTGAATTATAAAAAAGAATGTCATGTGTAGCATTATGAGTAAGTTGATAAGAGAAATGAGCTAAGACATTGAAATTGTATATTGAATGAATTTAGTATGTATGTTTGTAATGTGACTTGATATTTGAAAGGAGCTAATGTGAAGAGATGTGTAATTTGATAAGTTAATGGTATATTGAGTTAACAGTGTTGATAATAGATAAATTTGGTAAGTAGCATAAGTGTATGTTCTTGAATATGAATAAAATTTATTGGTTGTGCTTATAATGCTTATGAATATAAAGTGTTCTACACAAAAAAGGTTTCAAAAAAGGGTTTTTTTTTGCAATTTTCGACCACCGGAGGCAGCAGTCTCCGTCACCAATGATTGGTGGCCACGGCGGACACTCGTCGGCCCTGTGACTGGAGGGGAGGGTAGCTTTAGAGAAAAAAAAAAGGGAAAAGGATTTTTTTTTAAAAAAAACTGATTCAGAACGATTGTTTTTTAGATTTTTTATCTTATATAGGCCTTCAAAACGGTGTCGTTTTGTGCTTGGCCTCAGACGCCCAAAACGACATCGTTTCGAGCTCGACCCGAATATTCGACCGGACCCCTTCCAAGATCCGCATGTTTTTTAAAGAGAGGGGATATTTGTTGTTTTGGCCCTTCCGCTTTTTTGCTTGTTTTTAATTTCGTCCCGCATCTTTTATTTTATTTCATCTTTACCCATAATTTTAATTTCCTTGCAAGTTGGTCTTGTGACCCACTATTGAACGACATGGGTTTGGCATAATTTCCCTTTGAGGCCCTGTACTTTTCCATTTTATTTTAATTCAATCCTTTATATTTATTGTTTTTATGATTTATAATTTAAATTTTGTTACATATTCAATTCAGTCCCCAAACTATTGACCCTTTGGGAATGACGTGTACTGGGTTTGGGATTATTTACCCTTTTGGTCCCTGTATTTTATTATTATTTTATTTAACCCTTTTATTTATTATTTTTATTTATTTATACTTGAGGTTTTGTCACAGTTTCAATTTAGTCCCCTGTTCATTTAATTGAGTCCCTGTACTTGCTGTTTTTTAATTTTTTGCCATTGAATTTCTTGATTATTTTATTTCGGTCCTTTATTTTTTTAATTATTGATACTATTAATACTATTAAGTGATAACCGTTGTTAATTAATATTATTTATGTTAAAATTCGCTCAAAAATCAATATTTAATGAACGTAATTATATTATTAACATGCATTTTTATATTATTTCACCATTATTATCGTTATTATATAGTAGTATTAATTGAATAATTTTTTTTATTTATTATTATTTCTTATTATTGTAGTCATCATATTATTGTCATTTCATTTTATTATTTAGGTTGTTATTTTGTCAATATCATAATTTTGCCATCATCGTGAATTGAAAATATTGTTGCATACGTTCATCTGTTTTTCTGCGCAAACGCATAAGAAATGATTTAAGACTGAGGCAATATTCTTTATTTGGGGAATCCGATGGGTCGTGCTCCTAACTTACGGAATATGACTTTCTCCTTGAACCAAAGTAATCGAATATCCTTTTTAAAATGAAAGCACATAGGATTTAGGTAATAATCAAATGGCGATTATTCTTGTTTTCGAGGATTCAAGACATCGTGCACTAACTTATGGGACATGATTTTTCCTTCTCGATTAACTCGAGATAAGGCCTTCTCCATTAAATTTAATTTAGTTAGCGATATTTTAATCAAGTCATGCAGGAAGGGGATCGTATTTTAAATTTTCCTTGAGTTCTCAACTTTCGACACTAAGACATCAAGTAATCAATTAGGTACCAATTTTGGGCATTATGAGGATACTAATCCTTCCTCATACGTAATTGACTCCTGAACCCATTTCTTGAATTTTGTAGACCGAAAATCATCAAAGTGGTAAATCTAACATTTTATTAAAATGACCAAGTTGAGGTGATCCAATCACACCTAATTAAAAAAAGATTAGTGGCGACTCCATTTTCATTTTTTTAAAAATAAAAAGTCGATTTTCAAAAAGGTTTTGACATAAGGTAATATAACATATAATGAATCTGATTCAGTAAAAATGACTAAATATTATCTACAATAGAAAAATATTATATTCATGAAAATAATACACACAGACATACATTTTTGGTGTGTAGGGATAAAATAAACTTAGGAGAAATTAATGAAGGTTTCAAGGCATGTATCAATGCCACTTTCTTTAAAGTTCTATCCGCTCCTGCCTATATTATGATGTGTAAAAAAGTTACTGCCAAGTGAACCTTGAAGATACAATAAAGCCCAATGACTATCTACGTTTTGTATTGATGGAAACAGCCCATTGAACACTAAGCAGAGCATAGCAAAGATATGAATTTTAGAAATTCTTTATAAAACAATCCATGAATATAAAAATGGTGGGAGAAATAGAAAAAAATTATTTCTATGTTTTTAGGTGTGTCATACAAATGAAATTTCTCTCCTATTTATAAGAGGTCTTATGTCTTTTTATAGGGACATAACTACCGAATGAATAGTCATATCTTTAGCAATAAACATAATTATTCAATAGATATCTACTTGAATAATTATAACTATTTGTTAATAATTAAGTGATCTAACTTTTGAATTTAAGAGGCATAATTCATCAGTATAAATGTGACAACTTTTGATTAATAACAAAGTGACATAACTTTTACTTATAACTTTTCATTTATATATTTTGAAAATATTCCAACATAAATAAATGTTTTGAGATGCCATTTCCGAAAGATAAAAAAACAAAACATTTTTAATTGTGTTCAAAAAATAAAAGAATCATCCATAAGTGTTCATATTATAACTTTTACATTTCTATCTCCCTATAAATTGCACAAATTTGTAACTTAAAATGTCCCTACATTGGCTTTTTACCATCTGCGGAAGAAGAAATTAGTTGCAATAAAATGATTAGGCAGATAAATATAGCATAAACAGGACACAATACCTCGGAGACTAATAATTTGTTGAGAATTAACTCAGGATCACTTCACTATGAACTGAACCATCTTCCATCCTAATCCAAGAGCTTATAGAGAAGGGTCTCTCATTGATTTCAAGGATTCTAGATCCTCTAGCCCAATTTCCATATCCACCATAACCGGTATGTCTAGCAAAGCAAAGCCAAAGCTGCCCGTATGGGCAACACCAGTCCAATCCATGGTTATGCCCAACAAACACTGCCTGCCACCATGCATTCACAAAACTAACAAGTTAACATCCATTCAACCTAATTGAATCATTTTCTGATTTGATGATGAATATTACTACATACAGTTCGGGTCCATATAGCAAAATTACCAAGTATTTTACTCAAACTATTCTTCCAAGTTTCATTGCATTGGACTCTCTTCAGTTCACCTTTTCAAATAAACATGCAAAGTTGACATTCCTAAATTTCCAGATTAATCTAATTCTGCTGCAGTAATTGGTTCATGGCATACTCCTTTAGCAATGGCTTTAGTAAGTCTAGATATTGTGATTTCTTCTAACACAAGCTAGAACAAAGAAACAATTTAAGATGTCTGATAGGGGCTCCATGTATACATTGACCAGCTGAGCTACAAATAGATTTGAATCTTCTCTAGATGCCCAAGAACCGGATCCCAAATGAGATAGTAAGAACATTCATTCCTTTTCTATGTATTATTAGCAATCCATTAGTTCATGAATCGAAATGGAAAAGAAATATTAAGAAAAATATTAAATCTCAAGAGTAAGGATTTCCTGCCCTGCTATACAAGCAATGGAAAGGCCCACTGGTAAAGTCTGAGCTTAGCCATAAATTATTTTGAGCATATTTGATAATTAATGCACAGATTTCCACTTAGAATACATGACGCAGGTTCTCGGAATGAGGGGAGGGCAGGAAAAGACAAACTTTAACACACACACATGTATATATATAAAGACTCCAATGAACTTTCTTGAGAAATTACTATTTTTCCCCACCCTTATGAGACCCAAATATTAGCAGTTGCCATCACTTGGCGTGTTTTTGTCTTGACCTAACTATATTTTGCATGCATATAAGTAACATAGCTATATATGTTGCTTGTGTTCCAAAAGACAATCAAACTTAGAAATTGCAACTTCCAACTTGAAAATCTTAAGTCTAGACCTTAGAAATTTGTCGCCCCCAACCCCAGAGAATAGTTCAAGAGACAATATTTATAGGACTCTAAAAAGGAAAGCATATTTATCCATGAAATCACCTTGACGGATGGCCTTTTAACAAGAATCTTCATGATACCCATTTCAGCTTCTTGAGCAGCAACCTTTTCCTTGTTAATGGAACCCACACAAGGCTTGTGTATTCTGAACTTAGGAGCCACCTTCTTATAAGCTTTACTTGGTATATGCCAAAAGATTAGTTCTGGGACCCTGTACAATAACATTTCTTTTATTGTCACAAAACATAGAGAAAATCAGATTTTTGAGACACGCTCTCTGTTTGATTGAATTGAGCATCCTTCTTCTGTTCAGAAGATATCAAAACTCGAAATAAACTCATTCACAATTTAATCAAATTGGTAAAATTATGTCTTCTTTTCCTCTTGGGCCTAATGTCATGAGACCAATATGTTAAATTATCCATCCATTCCACTTCATTTCTCTCCCTTGTTATCTAACCTAATGTACACGTAAAAATCAGTAAGAATTTCAAGTATTTTTTCAAGAATCCTATCCAATAAGACACCAACAAAAACTATTCAAATAATCAAAGAGAGAAGACACCCGTTTTTGTACCTTGAATCAGGATTGATTTCTTCAGATATGTGCTTGAACCAGTCAGCTTGAGCTGTTGATATAACTTCTGGATAGGTACCTCCACCAGAATCTAGAAAGTAGAGATACACTAAAGGCGTATGTGGTTTCTCCTTCGACAAGACTTGGAGTACGTAGTTGGATATACCTGGCCATAGATCTTGAGGTCCGCTTTTAGAAAGAGATAAGACATTATTATCCATCTCATTTTTCATCAGCTCCAATCGTGATGTTCCCCTAAAACTACATTCTTCACCTGATAAAGAAACTCTTGAGTTCAGGAAACAAATAGTAATTGTTTTCTGAAAGCACCTAAGTTTCATTACCTCTTACTTGTTAGGTTTCATTGTATAGAATATTAATGGGAATTCATTTTGATCATCCAGCTGCTTACCCGAATTCAGCACAGGACAAACAAGCTGAGGAATTCCAGAGGCTGCAAACCACTCCATTGGCCACTCAAAGGGTGCATCATCATGGTTTCCAAACACACTAGCCCATGGAATGCCCCTGGATCTTGTTGGAGAAATTGCCTGATCCCAATATAAGCTTGCATTTGCAATTGGGATGTTATTTGCCGTAACAACATCTCCAAGATATACTACAAAATCTGTCAAGTATGTTGCTTCTTAATAATGAATAAATACATAAACAAGGAAGCAGGGTTTAGTAGTAGGATTAAGTATTTAGTTTCATTTAAAGAGGATATTGTTTCAAAATTTATTCCAGGCATTTTCAGTGCCCTATTTTAACCAGGTATAATATCAGATAATTGTACAGATATGTTTGCCCTTAGCTGTGGATAGCAGAAAACAGTAAAATATTTAGTTGACATATTACTAACTAGTTTTAGGTGGGATGCTGGAAAAAGTTGGAAAATTCTTTAATTGATGAATTCAACTTGGTTCACGTACATAAAACACAACAAGTATTTTTTAAACAATTTTAAATATCAAATCTTTAACCCCTATTTGAGTGAAACATTTTTAATTTTATTTTTCATGCTTCTATTATAAGAAAATAAGAACTAAATACATTTCATATTTTAATTATTGAAAATTTGATAAAATAAAAATAACATTACTCTGCATCTTAAAAAAATAATAAAAATAAGAGTTACATTTTCTGATGTATTCCTTTCTAGTGTAATACCACAATTATTGAATCCCAAAAAAAAAAACCTTGTAAGATATGTTTCCTTATGAATTGTTGTCACATGACATGCTTTGATGTATGTATATAAAATGATTAAGAAAATAAAACCCCTAAATATGCTGAAATGATGTTGAAAATCATTTGATAAAGATTGTACTACTTATCAATAGAAAACACCATCTTTCTATTCTATTTATTTCTTAATTTTTAAAACTTAATTAAATTATATTTCATTTATTCACTCATGTATTCTCTTTTATGTAACCATTATAATTTTGGTGTTTTCCATGTACTTAAAAATAAATAAATAAAGAGATAGATAGATAAAATCACCTGGAGTTTCAGTGTCCAGCACACTAGACATAACCTTGATAGAATTGACATCCTGTTTGGGGCCCCAATCCGTCCAGGCGTTCTCCCCGAAGTGCAAGTCGGCAAATAACGCAACTTTAAAGGGTGCACCCGCCCGTGTTCGGATATGGTTCTCCGGCGTGTGACGATCAGAAGATGCGGCGATGGAGATGAAGAAAGCTTGGAAGAGCAATACCAGACAAGAGTTGGATAAAATGGTGAAATAGGAGGAGGTAGGCATCTTAATGGGCGATAGAGAGAGTTAAATTGTTTGAAGAGGTTAATAGTGGGAGAGGAGCTTTGGAGATGGCGCAAAGCAATTAGCCTTGTGTGTACAGAATATTGGGATGGGATATTCCCGTTGGTTTGTAAATTGTAATTATCAAATGACGTATAACACCATTACCTTACCTTGTGAAAGTCAGTCCTAAAGGCACCCCATTCGCTCCTCCACTTTTCTCAATTACCTACACCAATTTTCTTTTCTCTATATTAATCTTCACACTCCACATTTCTTTTCCATTTTGATACCCATTCACATCTCCTCTCATCTAAATATTAACTACGAACTTTAACCCACGCTCCAAATCAATCTTCACAATCTTCATACTAATCTTATAACTTACTTTAACATTTAAAAAATCAATCCTAATTCATTTATTTCTATTAGAATTTGTCAATTTAACAGATTTGTTTTTTATCCATCATACGTCACATAAATACATTTAAAATATATCAAACCAACAAATAAGAATAGAAATTAAATCTTAAAAAATTAATAGCACTTTTCAACTTATTAGATTTGGATAAACAAATTTATTAAAATATTAAAAAGAATGATCTTTTACCATAATCTTTTAATAGAAAAATTTTGAATCTTTTAATGCACATATTTACAACATTTAACTAAAATGTAGAGTGTTGAGTAATATTTTCTCATGTTTTATTGATAGAAATGTTGGGGTATTTATACATGCGATTACAAGTACTATTTCAACTCATAGTAGGGTCCCACTACTTTGTCTTTATTCTATTGCCTTTGGCACTGACATTTTCTGTCTCTAGTGCTGACATCCTCTGCGAACTCCAAGCCAACTGGACACATGTCTACGAAGCACGCAGTCCTTTCTGTTCTTGAGACTAATATACTGAGCGGGTCTCGTACTTGTTGGACACGTGTCTGGATGGCCTATGGGGCACACGGTCCTTTCTGCGCACTCCTTGGGTGCATGCAAACTGAAGCTGTGATCTAGCTCGATCTACAACCCGTGCTCACAGACCTCCTTTTGCAAGCCGTGTCTACGAGCTCTTATTGGCGAACCCACCTCACTATCCTCTCATGATTCACCTAACCCTTAATCTTCAAGTGAAATCTATCTGGGTCGTGGGTTGAAAACCCATATCTTTTCTAGGACTCAAGCCGGTGACTACTAATGTATAACAATCTAGTCCCTAGTAGGCCTAAGGAGCGCAACTTTAAAAATGAGTCAAGCAAGTTTTTTTTTTTTAAATCCCAATCATCGGATATCTTTATTTAAAAAAAATTTGTTTGAATTGGAGAAAAAGTTCATTATTGTTTTTTTTTATTTGTTTGAAAATATCTAATTTGATAAGTGGATTAAACTTATATCTCATCTAAAACTTGATTTGGATTGCTGTTTAGGCAAAACTCATATATATATAAAATTGTTGAACCAAGTAACCAACTATTGTACCGTTAATAATTTTTTTTTTTTAAATTTCTGTGATTGTCGAAATAATAATTGATACACAAAGTGAAATTTTTTAACAAGACGTCAATAAAACACATAATGGGCACTAAAAAAATTGCAAATTGCAGCCCTCTATCCTCTTCTGAATTCCCCAATATATAAAAAAGTAGTTAAAATTTATGTGAATCAATGACTCAATGTACAGTTTTAAACACGGACCTCCTAACGCAAACAAAAATACAGTATTTGAGGCTTTGGTTTCCCCATATCTAATATTCTCAAACTTTGTCTTCCACCAAATATATAAATTGTCAAATGAAAATGGTATGTCAAGATAGTAGGCTCATTTCTCTCAGCTGAAAAAACCATTTCTCCTGTTCTACACCACAAACCCGTATAGCAAATGTATTTTGCATTTCTTTAAAGCTGCCACCTTATTTGTACCAACCAGCCAGCAAGTATCTCAGCAAGAAACAGAAGCAACATCCTAGGGCCTAGTGAAAATGGGAAACCACATAAGACATTGGTCAACAAACACGGTACTCACAGATCATTCAACTTTACACACTCTAACTACAACTATTTATCACAAGCTATATGTTTGCTTAAATTGGTTTATCTTCAGAGCATCCAGAACCTAGCTAACTCCTTGTTAGGATTAGATGACATAAAAACGAATGAATGGAAATATGAAAAACTCACCTGAACAAGGAGGAGGTGGATACAAAGCGTCTTTTCTGATTTCGGCCCAACCATTCTCAAGTAAAAGTTTATGAGTGTACCATCACGTGTTCCAGTAAGTAATCCAGTTTCAGGATTGAATCTAGAGATACAAAAGCCATTAATGATAAAAGAGATGAGAAAAGTTTGATGCTTGCAGTCCAAGTCTGATACTGGTATCAAGAGTTACCTTGGAAGACGATGTCGGGGACATTTGACATAGCCAGAAAGCTAACAAAGAATTTATGAAAATGCAAATTAGATGTTTTGCACATTATTTAGTCAAGTTATATATAGTAAGAGAGAGAGAGAGAGCAGTAGATCAAACCTGAGGAAGTGACAAGAGAAAGTTCAACACTTGAGGAAGAAAGAAAATCAACAGTGTTTCACTGGAACAAGAGATTTTAAAGCAGAAAGAACAAAGAAATTTAATCAATATTTATAAGCATAGCCCCTCTACTTTAAAGCTTGCTGATGATAAGTCAAAATATTTTAGTCGCCATGAAAGAAAATAAACAATAAACCACCAAGTACAGCAAAATAGCAGATGGCAGCATGAAGCTTATAACTCAGCGGTACCTGCTTCTAACCAAATAATATGTATTGTATTACCCAGTAATTAGGTGCCAAAAATCAACATCAAATGAAAAAGAAAAAGAACAACGGTAAAATCATTAATTTTGTTTTGTTTTGTCGGGGATAGATATTCTAGGACCCAACATGCCATTAATAGACAATAAAGTTCATTTCTTAAATCATGGCCTTCAATTTGACTTGCCAGGTTACTGCATCACTATTTTCTTTTTTAATCTTAAAAATAAGACGCGTTAATTCCCGAATGTTTCAGAACTCGGAAAACACTGAGTTTACTATCATGACATTTGGGTGAAGGGACATGCCGACACAATACATACATTCATGCGTACATGTATGTAAACAAAGACCAGGCAAATGAAACCTATGGCAAGGAACACACACCTATAGTGTCCCAGAATTCCAACTACAGCCATGGTCATTCCAGCAAAGTATGTGTATGTATCCCCAACAAAAACTGAAGAAGGATACCTACAAACAAGAGTAAAAAGCCATTAGCAAGACTATTAGCCAAGAAGAAGTTGCAAACAGCTGGCAGCAAAATGCCAGGATTATTACCAGTTGTAGGAAAGTAAGGCCAAGGAAGTGGCTAGTAAGGGTTGCACAAGATAAATAGAGAAAGCATGAGCTTGTTTATACTCAGGATCTGAAGATGCTCCAATTTGCATTAAATTATGTATCAAAATCTGTAAAATTTCAAAAAGAAGTTAGAGCACTACAATGCCAGATTTACAATATCATTAGTGTTTATGCTTACAGCTGATGCAATCACAACTGTTTGCCCAACTTCAAGGCCATTCAAACCAGCATGAATGTTAATTGAATTTGTGCAGAATACTGCCAAAAGCCCCATATACAATTTGTACACCCATCCTGCCACAACAGAACTAACTGTTAGTTCCTTGCAAGGATAAACAGCCCACTGACTTGATGCTCTATGTACAGAAACAAATTGAGATTTCCTTCTTTAAAGAAAAAAGAATGAAAAAAGCTCTAGAAGTTCAAAATGAATTAATCCTGAAAAGGTATCTTAAAATGGGAGAGAAAATGAAGATAACACAAGATAAGGCAACTTTTATGCCCAAATTGAACTCTAAAATCTGCATAAAAAATTATAGTTATATTTGGCCCACTGTTTTTTCACGCATAGAAAGATTAATGTTGACTCCAACATTTTGGCCCTCTGTTTTTTCATACAAAAAGATTAATGTTAACTCTAACTATATCCAAGGCATATCTCAATACATTCCTTTATATCTTCACGTACCCTCCAACGTGTATGAGCATATAGACACAATTTTAACATGGTAAAAATTTGGAGTGTCATTGGTTCAAAGACGAATATTTGTCTGAAAATAAAAGGACAAAGTACATATATTTGCATGTTAGCAAGTATGTACAGACTACTTTCTATGATGCAGTTCATCATTGAAAACAAATCATGCTGATTGATTGCTTGGAATGGCTCAATGATACTAAGTTCATAATTAAACCATAGGTCCAGGCCAAGTTTCTTCCATAATATATTATCCTAGGGTAAGTATTCAACTAACCAATTACCATTCTTAATATCATTGTGCCACGGCAATTTTTTCCCCCCTTGAAGAGAACAAAGAATGAAGTTTTAGAACTTGATCATTGTCCAGCCGTACTTTTACTTTAAAAATTAAGTGCTAAAAAGTGCATCAAGGAAGAGCTAAAAAGATACACAATGTCTTCTGCTTAATCTATGAACAGAAGGGTCACCTGGTAGGGAATTAACCAAAAGGCCCCTATATCTGGCCACAATCAACAACTTGGAACCTCCATTGAAATAATTTGAAAAGGTAAAAACCCTAAATGATTTGAACTAAAGATGACCCCACATGCCCAGTAGCCAGAACTTTGAGATTATAGCTTTTATTAGAGTTAGGTTGATGACCCTAAAGGAAAAGAAAAGAGAATGGGGCATCCTACCACAAGAAAATGAGACCAACAGAACAAACACCATCAACATTACAAAAAGCTCTTATTCTTACTGCCATATTAACTTGGTACTGTTCCATACCTAGATCCGACACCTCTTGCCCAACATATGAAATAAGAGGCTTTGGAATTATGATAGTTGTATGTCCAGCATAGGCCATCAACAATGGAAGTGCAGCAATTGACGGTAGTAGTAGTTTCCTGCTCTTCACAAAAAAAGAAAGTGAGGATCTTGTTAAGCATTAGTTCAGAAGCCATAGACGTCCTTCCAAATAATTAACAGGCTGAAAACCAGAAGGCTAAGGATATACTCACACTCTCCAAGGGACATCCAGGACATCATCTACAAATCCAAGTAAAATCATGAAGCAGATGGATGCTAAGGCTGCATTATACTCAACGAGCCACTGAATAAACAATAGGCAACAGATTGCTCTTAAATTGCATAAAACATTAAACTCTGCATGAATAAGCTAAACATCAGACCTAATGCATTGAGAACTCGCACTAAAATTATTATACAAGAAACAAAATTTTTATTACCTTAAAGTTGGAATAATAACAGCGCTAAATGTGACAAGTACCAAAAAAAAAAAAAAAGGAACAAGGAATAAAAGTTTCTTAGAATAAAGTGGAGTTATCTCAAAGTTCAACATTCCCAGCATTTTTCTCAAGTTAACTAGGCCTTAAGCCAAACCACTTGAGGTCAGGTACATAACAGTTTCTCTCTGTTCTACTCAATTACAGAACTTAACAACAGAAGAAAGATTTGAAGAAGTGAAATTATATTCTAGAATGACTTCAACTACGTAATATTTTTACATCTAACTCTACTTGAATAACAAATAACAATAGTATATCAATATCCTTATCCTTGTTTCAAAACCTACCAGAAGCAGTCTATAAAAACTCAATAGCATGCTTTTGCTGAATATATGTTTGGTTTAAGGAAGGAATATGACAAGAATCCAATGAAAATACAAGAATAAGAACAAATATTACTAAGAACTAGTTCAGTTGGTCATAAGGAATAACGTACGAGTTTAGAGTTTTAGTCTATTTTATGTTTGCTATAAGCCTACACCACTTTGCCTTAATTACACATTCTAATAAAGTTCCCATTTTCAATCTTTTACTTATTTTTCCTTCTGTCGCTACCCTTTACACCCCACTTTTCACTTCCATAGAATGCACCAATAATTATACGTTAAACTGTCAACTCTCTTCCCTTAAAAATGGTACCACCCATAGCTAGTGTTTGAATTATGTCATAAACTATTTCATTGATATTGTAAAATACAACTGCAGATTGCAAAATTAAAAATCAAAAAAAAAATGTGAAAAGAGCAACAAGAAACTTCATGGAAATATCACACTTACATTTGAATCAGCTGTGAAGTTAAAATACTGGAATAGAATAGCCAATACCAAGAAAACAATGCCTACAACAATTCCCAATGATTCGGGCCTGCAGAATCCGAAGCAGCCTTTACTAATTAGAGTGTTACCTTTTTTTTTCCTTCATTTTTCTTATAAATTTCATGAATGGAAAAAGAAAAAACAAACTTGAGCATATGATTCGAAAGCATGATGGTAGATAATATCAGCATTTGCAAGCACTACCAACAGAACTAGGGGAGAAAAAAGAATTTAATAGTATCAAACAAAGGTTCTAAAAAGAACAGTAAACCAACGTTGAGGGTCTAAATTAAAGACAATTCAACAAGTCATTGAGTTGACAATAAAATGATAAAACAGAGACATTTATTAAACAAGTAAGTTATATATACATATATATAATAAAAATAATAAAAACAAAGATCTAGCCAGTATACTCAGCTTATGATCTTGAACAAAATCCAAACGCAATATAGCTAAACCAATCGAAATTGCAAATTAAAACATACCTCAATCAGCAAAATTTAAAAGCAATTAAAACCCAAAGTTTTATTTTCCTATAAGAAAAAAAAAAGAGAGAGATTGGAATTTGGACATACACTTTAACAGTGCCTTGAGGGGTACCCTTCTTGTTAATATCAAATCCAAATAAACCGCGTTTCAAAACATATCTAGAAGCAACAGGGATCATTCTCTGAGTAAGGAAGAAGCCGGTAACACAAAGGGAAGCATTGATAAGGATGGATCTCCTGAGTTCTTGCTCGATCGTGTAGTGTTGGTAAAGAAGGTAAAAGTATGGGATTGAAAAGAAAAGACAGAATTTGAAGATTAAGGCTTTCTTAGGTGGAGCGATAGGCGGGTCAATTTGGGTGGTTGTTTCCTGGGTTTGAGGAGGAGGGCTTGGCTTTGTATCTGCCGCTGAAGCTCTCTTGCGAGCTGCCATGGCTGCTGCTGTGTTTCTCTGCAAATTTTGTTTTAGTTTGTTTAAAATTTTCACTGGATCTAAAGTTAGGGAAATTAAATGGAGTCGTTTTATTTTATGTTATTCTGATGAGAAGACTTGGACTGGGCATTTTCGGCGTCATTGAACCAACCAGATATTGCCACTAAACCCAACTTCATGCTTAGGTGTCAAGTATTTTCCACGTAAGCTATCTACATGCATCCGACTGCCTCTTTAATTACTATTGGGTTACTTTATATTTTACCCTTCACTACAAGTTGGATTATTTTTTCGGGTAACTGATTTCAATAATTTAAAATTATATTTCAATCAAAGTTATACAACAATTACTAATATTTTGAATTATTAAATTTTAGTAATTGATTCCTTAATTTTCATTACCCTTAACAATAATTTTAAATTTTTTTAAATAAATATAAAAATATGATAAAATTCTAAAAAATAATAAAATTCATAATTTTTTTAAAAATTATAAAAAAAATTCAACAATAATTCATTTTCATTTAATTAAAAATATTTTTTATTTTAATTTTACCATAATAGAGAGACAACTGGCACGTCATTATTGGTTGGTCCATTTTTTTAACATCCTTTGAAGTGAAAGTAAATAAATGCCAAAATGAAAAATGTGTATACTGTCAAAGAAAAATAATTCGGCATAAGAAATTCCAATTTCAATTTCAGAAAGGAAAAAAATAACTATGATAAAGAAAAATACATTTTATCAATGTAAAATACTATTAAACCTGTTTATAGTTGGGCCACTCGTCCAATAAATGAAAAAATTTGGGTGAAAATATATGCCCGAAAAATAAGTTATAACAAAAAAAATATATTTATTTAGAAAATAAATCGAGCTTTAGATAAGATTTTTTTGGCCTTGAGCCTAACCTGACCAAAATTTGTAATAAAAAAAACATTTATTGTTTTCTTTTTTTTTCTTGTTGTTTTATCACTATTTTGCTACCATTGCATTATTATGTTGTTACTATTTTATTGTTATTGTTTGGATATTGTATAATTCTTATTCTATTGTTAATTTTATTACTATTTTAAAGACATTTATTTGTTAAGTAGCACATATCTTAGTGTTATTTAAATATTTTTTTAATTTATTTTTAATTTGTTGGGAAACATTTATTTTAATGTTTTTAGTATTTTTGATGTATTATATACATTTTTAAAAATAATATAAAATTTAATATGGGTGAACCGGGCCAAGTCCGAATTTTAGTATTTTTATCTGGGCTAGGCTTGAGCAAAATCTTAAGCCAATTTTTCGAGTCAGGTCCAATAAACGGGCATAAGATTTTGGTTGGGCTAAGCTGAAAAAGCTTACCCAAAGCTCGTCCCATTTAGAAAAATAGACATTATTTTTTTTTCAAACTCTTTTTTGGGCTTATATTTTTATCCAAACATCTCATTTTTCGAGCAGAACAACAAGTCTACATTGCCTATCAACCTTTGATGAATGCATAAGGAAACCTTATTGAATCTATGATTTCTTTTTTCAAAAAAGAAAAAGTTGGATTAATGTAATTTTTTGTCTTTAAAATTTGTAATTATGTTTTGAACTTAACAATTAGATCTATTTAGGTATTTAAATTTTAAAAAATATAAAATATTTTAAAATTATATCATGTCAAAAAAAAAAGTCAACCTAAAGACATGGTAAAATCTCAAAGAACCATAAGGCAAACTTTTATATTTTTCCAATTCAAGATAAAAATAATAATCAATTTACCAAATTCAAATACCAAAATAAATAAATAGTTAAATTATTATTTTTTAAGTAATAATATCAAAATAAAACTGCTGGTTGCGGGGAAAAAAAATATTATATTAACCCTCTACATTTTGGCCCATCGTAAGCCCTCCGGCTCGTTTTCGGTTTTGCTCTTTTGACGGTAATCTTATATGTTTTATTGGTACTCCAACTAGTTTCGTATTTTCATATGTTTTTTCTGATTTGCTCATCTCTTGATTTTTGGATTGGATAGATAATGAAAGTTGAAGTCTTTGTACCTTGAAGAAATGGCATATCTGTTATCAACAACAATAGTCAAGCTGACCCCTAAGCTCCATTACAACACCACAAGAAGTATACTGAAAACCCCACTTTGCTTCTTCTCTGGTAATTGCCTTTGCTAATTGGTATGTCTGTATTGTATTTTACTTTCTTTCATATGCTTAGTATACAACCCAAGTTTCAAAAACACTACTTTTGCAGGAGTGGGTGACAAGAAGAATAAACGAAACAGAGTTTCTATTATTAGTTTAGCGGTAAAGGACCAAGCTTTTCATCGAACAACAGAGAAAATTCGTGGTAAAATCTCACCTAAAAGAGGAAGGAATCCGGTTTTGAGTGAGGGGAGAGATGAGGATGAGAATTATGGGCCTGTTTGCCCTGGTTGTGGAGTCTTTATGCAAGATAAAGATCCTAATCTTCCGGGGTATTATCAGAAAAGAAAGGTTGTTGAGGGGACACTAGTGGAGAATGAGAATGTAGAGGATCTGGAGGAGCATTTTGAGGGTGGACTTGAAGGGTTGGATGATGATGATGATGTTGAAGAAGAAGAAGAAGAGGATTTTGTGGATGAAGTTGAGGGAAATTTTGAGGGAAGTGATACAGAAGAAGATAATTTGGGAAAGGGGGATGGGTTTGATTGGGATTCTGATGAATGGGAAGCTAATTTTTTAAAAGGAGAGGATGATATAGAGTTTGATGGTTTTGCTCCTGCAAGTGTTGGGTATGGTAACATTACAGAAGAGATTATGGAGAAGAGTAAAAGGAAGAGATTGTCAAAAGCAGAAAGGAAAAGGATGGCTCGGGAAGCACAGAAGGAGAAAGAAGAGGTTACTGTATGCGCGCGATGTCATTCTTTGAGGAACTATGGACAGGTGAAGAACCAATCTGTTGAAAATTTGATTCCTGATTTTGATTTTGATAGACTAATAGCAACTAGGTTGATAAAGCCTACTGGGAATGCTGGTGCTACTGTTGTCGTTATGGTTGTTGATTGTGTTGATTTTGATGGTTCCTTTCCAAAGCGGGCTGCAAATTCGTTGTTCAAGTTGTTGGAAAATGCCCAAAATGACTCCAAACTTTCCAAAAAGTTGCCAAAACTTGTTCTAGTGGCTACAAAAGTTGACCTTCTCCCCTCACAAATCTCACCTACTAGGTTAGATAGATGGGTTAGGCACCGAGCCAAGGCTGGAGGGGCACCCAAGCTTAATGGGGTATATTTGGTTAGTTCCCGTAAGGATTTGGGTGTGAAGAATTTGTTGGCATTCATAAAGGAATTAGCAGGTCCTCGAGGTAATGTGTGGGTTATTGGGGCTCAAAATGCTGGGAAGTCTACTCTTATCAATGCATTTGCTAAGAGGGAAAAGGCAAATATAACAAGGCTTACAGAAGCTCCTGTTCCTGGGACAACTCTTGGGATTTTGCGAATTGGTGGAATTTTGTCGGCCAAGGCAAAGATGTATGATACTCCAGGGCTCCTACATCCGTATTTAATGTCTATGAGATTAAACAGGGATGAGCAGAAGATGGTTGAAATAAGGAAGGAGCTAAAACCTCGGACATATAGGGTGAAGGCAAGTTTCCTCCTACTATCATCACTGTGCACATTTAGACCTTTTTCCCTTGATTTTTTTATTTTTATTTTGTGAAGGTCTAGTTTTCAATTAAAATTGAATAGAATCCCGGTGCTTTAAACTTACTGAAGTTTTTTAAGTGAAAGTTGATTGTTGCATCTTATGATTAGTTGTTTATGAAATATGGGAGTATGATGTACTGCACATCAGGGATATAATGCATTGAAAGAGTTCATATCATTGATCTTGAGTTTTTTATTTGGCTGTATATTCTTCCTCTTCCTCTGCATCTTCATTCTGCCTTCAATTAATTGGCTTCTGGGTTCTGGATCTTTATTCTTTATATAGTGCTTGTTTACAGTAACGAGAATAACTGAGTCTCTTATCTTTATTCATAATACCGTTTGTGTTTTCAGTAACAAGAATAACAAACAGTGTCCCTTTCCACTGCATAAGGTCAGCTATGCATGGACTATATGGCACAATTACGTACTATTTTAGTCATTCTGTAGTAAGATTAATGAAAAGAGGCCCTCTTTAATAGTACTCCATCCCCAATGTCTTATTTTCTCTGTCCCCTCCCTTTTTTGATGTGGTCACTCGCAACCTTTTCTGAGGACATTTTCAGACATTCACTTCACATGCCTGAAGACCTGAAATGTGTCTCCATTTGCCTTTTTTTTTTTTATCATCATCTGGCACTACCCTTACCTTCTCCGATATGAGGTCATTTCTAACTTCCTTTGTGCAGGTTTACAATATGATGAAGCTTGTTTCATAATATTTGCACCTTAATCTGTTTGAGAGGCCAAACCACATATTCTATAAGGGTGTTTATCAGCATTCTCTTTAGATGTGCAAACACCTAACGTGTCTTCACACTACCTCATTTGGTAATTTCTAACTTTTTATGATGATGGTTAGACCAAGATGAAGTTACTTTTAAAGATGGATGTTTCAATGAGTTTGAGGGGCCAAATCCAGTGCATTAGTTTATATGCCCCTTCATGATCAATGACAATAGCTTCGTCTATTGATATATGGTCATAAGAGAATGAAGCAGGGAAAAGCAAACCGAGATGATAATAGATTGACAAATCTTGTGTCATTATGCTTAGTTAACATGCACCTGAACCTCCTTAGCTGAATGCTTTGTCATTCTATGCTGAAAAGTTCAATATTATATGTAAGAATAACTGGGATTTCCTTTCATTGTTTCCCTGTCACCTCTGTGTTTTCCAGTGTTATCTTAGTTTCAATTGTCTGTTGTCCACAGTAATAAACCTTTACACCTTTTGTTGCTTCAAGCTTGCAATATTTTAAGGTAGCAATGCAACCAAATAGGGACATTATCAAGTCTAATGCTTAGATTTTTAAAATATGCAGGTAGGACAAGCTGTCCATGTTGGTGGCTTGATGAGACTGGATCTAAATTATGCTTCAGTAGAAACAATTTATGTTACAATTTGGGCATCGCCAAATGTTTCTCTGCACTTGGGAAAGGTTGAAAATGCTGATGAAATATGGAAGAACCATGTTGGTATCAGGTTGCAGGTATATGTATACTTTTATTTCGTTCTCTTCTGTATTTTCTGTCCATCTTATGCTAATTGGTGATTGTTTCTCACTGTGCTGGTTGCATTAACTGCTGCTCAAGGACCCTTCTAAATCAATAGGCTCTTAAACTGTTTTGAAGGGTGTCGTCTCATTTTATATGGTGTTTAAAGAACTAGAATAATATCCTCATAAAATCGAAATAGAAGAATACCGGTAAGGAAATTGTTTGGTCTTTGTTTCCACTTTTAGTGATCATTATTGCCTAAAGTTTGGTTTTTCTGCAACCAAGATTAAGGGATTTTCACTTTTAAAGAGAAGGATTTCTGGGAGGCTTGTTGTGCCTACCCAGAGAGCTTAATTACAGTATGAGATCACTGGGAAATTTGTACCTAGTTTAAGCGATTACTCGAGTAATTATTTCCTCTATAGCTTCTTTGAGGGAAATTATTGTATCCTGAAATGAAAATACATTGCTATGGAGGAGATGACATTGCCTTTTTTTAACTGCATTTGACTATGTAACTACAGTTATGGCATAAAAGATAAAAGGCCTAATATTACTGTTTTTGACTTCCTCTTCAGCCACCCATTGGTGAAGACCGAGCTTCTGAATTAGGGAAATGGCAAGAGAGGGAAGTTAAAGTGTCTGGAAGTAGTTGGGATGTAAACACCATAGACATTGCAGCAGCTGGGTTAGGTTGGTTCTCCTTGGGTCTCAAGGGTGAAGCAACTTTGGCATTATGGACATATGATGGCGTTGAGATAACCTTGAGAGAGCCGTTAGTCCTTGACCGGGCACCATTTCTTGAAAGACCTGGATTTTGGCTACCAAAAGCTGTATCTGATGCCATTGGCAGCCAAAGTAAATTAGAATCCCAAAAAAGGAAAAAGTTTGAGGAAAGTACAGACGACCTCTCTGAGGTTTCTGCTTGAGATGGATTAGTTATCGTAATAAGTTGCGTTTTGTGTATGTTCTTTTCGGTTACATGTTATAGGCTTAGGGAATTCGATCCTTGCTTATCTCAACTGTTGAAACTGAAATCTCCAAAAGCTTAACCACAAAGGCAGTGTACGTTAGAAATTTATTGATTCCCTTATTGAAAGAAGAATTTTGATGGGGTCTTCTTTTTTATGTACGACACAATTACAACAAATGAAATATTGGTAGGTCTGCTTTTCACTTTAGTACCGTTTGATTGGTTTTGCATGATTAGATGGTGCACTCTCTGTGTCTAACTTGTGTTTTTTTAATCCCTTTCAATCTTTATTTTTCCCATTCACAATATTTAAAACAAATTTTATTTAAAGAGCACCTAATTTCTTAGCACTTGCCAATAGGCATAAGAGGTTTTGAGCAGTTTTGATCCTTGGAAAATGAAAGGGGGTAGTGAGAAGGGCGTATGGCATGGATGATTGCCTTGTACTCTGTATAGTTTCCCTTTAAGCAAGAATCATCTAAGCATTCTTTGATATTAAAAAATAAAATAAAATTAGGCATTATTTGGGGACTAATAAATAGTAATGTCAGTTTATCTATCTATTTATAAAAGAATGAGTTTGGAGATATAGGCTTTATTATTTATTGTATTATTGAATTTGTTATTTTAAATCTTTTTTCATTATTTATAAGATTCATCATATTTATGAATAAGAATTTCGGTTTTATTAAATAAATAATAATTTTATATTAGATAGAGTTTATTTATAAATTATAATCTTTTATAGTATATATAAAAGCACGAGTTTGGAAAAACTTTTGAATTTATGAAAATATCTTTTATCTTTTACCATATTACTAAATTGACATTTAAATTTTTTTTACAATTTAATTTAGAATTATTAGTTATAGGTTATAACTCTATTTAAAAATAAGTTATGATAATTTTGTTCACTCTATAATATAGTTATAACATGAATAAAAGTCTAAGTATACTCGCTACCAATAGGTCAAAATAACTAATAATTAATGTTAAAATATTATTTTAAAAATTATGATATTTTCATTTTCATATTTATTACTATAATAAAATAAAGTTATATCTTAAATAAAAGTCTAAGTAAATAAATAGAGATTGAATTTATCTTTTAATTATCACTTAATTAGTATTAAAGATATATATCAAATAAAATTTAAGTTTAGATTTATACAAGCCAGATTTCTACCGTAATGGGTATCAAGAGGGACGAGCACACTGTAGCTATTCACGTGAATAGAGGGGCACTCATGGAGGCGTCACCTCAGAGTTTAAGTTGTATAAGTGCATTATTGAGTCTATGACCATAGTTTTTACTGGACTTGTAACACCCCTAACCCAAATCCGTCACCGGAACAGGGTTATGGGCTATTACAGGAGTTTACAAATTAATTATTAGACATTTCATTTCATCTAACATTCATATTAGAAACCAATCAAAATTATGCATATTGTCCCTTAAACGAACCCTTGAGGCTCAAATTTATGAATTAGAAACAAATAGGGACTAAGTCGAAAACTCAAAAAAAATTCAGAAATATTTAAAATTTTCAACACTGCAAGGGTCACACGGCTGTGTGTCTCACACGGTTTGGAGACATGCCCATGTCTCAAGCCGTGTGGGCATTCGAAATAGAGACACACGGCCTTGTCCCAGCCCGTGTCTGTGCCCGTGTGAGTATACTAACTTTGGTCACACGGCCAAGTCACACGCCCGTGTGCTAAACCGTGTGAACATTCTGTTTTGTGCAAATTTAAGATACATGGGACACAGGGCCGTGTCACCTGGCCATGTGTCATACATGGTTGAGACACACGCCCGTGTCTCTACCCGTGTGGACTAAAATAGGTCATTTTACAAGCCATATTTCTCACCCAATTCTATGTCAATCTACAATCAACATTACACATATCAACAAGCCATAATTAGACATCCAAAACAAGCCAAAATAAGTGGCTAAACTCAACAAATTACATATAGGCCATCATTAAACAAAATACCTATACATGATATTATAATCAAAATCAAAACATTCGAAAGTACCGATAGAACCAATGGATAGTGTGATACAACTCCGACAAGCTTCCAACCCAATTGAGTTTCCAATAATCTGAAAAGTAAAGGAAAACAAATACATAAACAATGAATGCTTAGTAAGCTCGTATAAACTTCAATCATAATACTTCTTTTTAAATATGAAATTTATACATATCAAGAATAATCCAATATTGATACCACAATACTCATGAAGTTATATTTAACAACTCACTAAGCGAATAAATCTACAGTATCACTTATACATATTATTCCTAGCACAATAGGATTTTCAACAACTTTAACTCTTCCAAAATTTCTTTATTTTTATTTGTGTTTCTTTACTTTTCACACTCATTCCATATGCATAACACACCAATCATAAACATATCATTCAACCATAGTTACAAGCTAGTGCATTTAAACATAGACCTTTTTCGAATTAATCATATGATAACCCATTTCATAAGAAATTGCATAACTTAAACCTTACCACTCTTTCATGAGCACAAGCATATTTTCATTTGAGCACTTACCATTTCAATGCATCTTGTAATTAAATATATTACCATTCAACCAGAAATTTGGCACTTGCCTAAGCGTCAAACAACAACACTTGTTAGCGTACTTGGACATATTTCATATAATTTCAACATCAATAACCTTATTATCTCAAAATGTCACACTTGAATTTATTACTCGTCTCAACTTACATAATTTTCATGTATCAACATATTAAGATATTGATATATATATTTCATGATACATATCATCTTTTATTGTTTCTTCATATACATATATATCATCCAAGACAACTCCTGATAATTTACTATTCGAAGAACGACTTACAGATTTGAGTATATCGTTTTCAGAAGCCTGAAGGCTGAACAGAAGCTCATGAGAGCTAAACGGAAACCCATGAGGGTTGAACGGAAGCTCGTAAGAGCTTAACGGAAACCCATAAGGGTTAAACTGAAGCTCAAAAGAGCTAAACGGAAACTCATATGAGTTAGCAGAAGCTCGTGTGAGCTAAACGAAAAGTAAACACGAAAGTTTGCAACAAATGCTGAACCTCGGTTTACTTGGGTACATTTGCCGTCAATTCATCATTTGCATATACCGTCAATTCATCCTTTTCCACAGAACGGTTGTAATTAATCCCGTGTTCCACTCATTTTGAGCATTCAATTCAATTTTATATTTTAACAATAATTTTATTTCCAACAATAGATATGAATAAATACATAATACCATTCATCAATTTAATAAATAAACATTAAAGTTTAACCATACGAACTTACCTGAATTGAATTGTAATAATTGCAGGAGTTCAGGGACTATTCCGCTATTTTTCCTTTTTCACGAGTATCTACGAAATCTTGATCTTATCCTATTGATTTCAATCTTTAACTTGATTTTCTCTCTCCTCAAACTTCCATTTTCTTGAATCCAAGATGATTTTCTTGTTCTCCATAATCTTCTTATCACTTTTCTCTCTTGGTGATTATGAAAATTTCTTGAAATTCTTGGTGAAAATGGTGATTTTTTTAGGAAAGGACCAAATTATAAAGAAAAGAAAATTTCTTTCTTTCTTTTCTCTTCTTACTATTGTAGCATGGAAAGATGAAGAGAATTCTTCATCTTACTTTCCTTATATACTAAATAAAATAATAATAAAATATAATTAAAAATCAAATAAAAATATTAATAAACTAATATTTATTTATTTATTTATTTAATTTAAAATATCACCAATATCATCGTTGCTCTTCAAAATTATCTTCCTTGCTAAATGACCATTTTGCCCCTCATGATTCTTCAAAATTCCTTCATTGACTCATCACTTATTTGGGTAAAATTTGATTTAACCCCTCATACTTTTTTCACTTATTCAATTTAGTCCTAATTCATCCATTTTCTTTAGTTTCTAGATCATTCCACCCTTAAAATATTTGCACTATTAGTCCTTCAACTTTTTCATATTTACACTTTAACCCTTCAAATTTTGAGTATTTACTCTTGGGCCACAAAACTTTTCTCACTTTTGCGATTTAGTCCTTTCTTGAATTAATATATCATAATATACTTCCCAATGTTTACATAACTCAAAATTTCTTTTTTTGTCATTTTATTTTCTTATTTTACTATATTAAGTATAATATCTTACTTTCTTACTGTAGTAATTTTCGGGGTATTACAGGACTATTGAGAACAAAAATTTAATGTTCCATTACTAGGTTAATATGAATTCTAATTTCTATTGGGTTTCAAATTCAAGTTGTTTAAGAAAATTTAAGTAAGCCATTTTCGTTGTACAACAGCCGATACTCGGATTTGGCGACCAAGCCAAGTAGGGGGCATTACAAGCTTGATTCATTAAATCTACCTAAGCTCGTTGTGCATTGTTATGTAATGAATTCAGATATTTTCTCATATGTGTCAAAAAAGCACAATTGCATCAATCATGTACTTTTTTCCAATTACTAAAGCCATTATGAGTAAATGTAGTTGATCCAAAACGACTACTTGGATTGCTATTAAAAAGAAAACAAGACGAACAAAATACAGTATCTTTAGAAGGTGAATATTCTAATTAGGAAAATTATTTAAACCATGATGGTTGAAAATAATGATAATGCTTTTTTGAATTAGAAGCAGGATATTTTGAAAGAATAGGTTGATATGTTCCAGCCTTAATATAAGCTCTTTGAATTCCATCACGCATATTAATCAGATACTCATATATTTGCTTGCATAACCTTGGTTCACGTTATAAGTTAGACAAATCAAGTGCCTCATCTTCAACTCTAAAAATTTTAGAAGGACAAGAACCAGAGTTTAAAGGAGCAAACGATGAAGGTGGTACTTCTATTTGTGACGCTTCTGAAGGTGATTGTGTTGTCTTTGCACTTTTCCTTTTTTAAAAACGAATCAATTGTTTTCAACTTCATAACTACAATATCTTAAAAGATAAAAAAAATTAATAACTATAAAATAAAATTAAACTATAAACTTTAAAACACAATAAAAACAATAGTAAAATTGTAAAAAGATGGAAAAAAACCTTAGAAGATGAACTCAATGCCACGTTTGGAGGACAAATGTTGATAATAGTAGTCGTTAATAGTAGTAGGAAAAGAGACTTATTTTTCATTAGTTAACAAATTGAATTTTAACCTAAATTCATATTTAATGTTAAATTAAAAAGTGACCAACTATCATCTAAAAAAAAGAATGTTGTAATATATTATATAAATATTTAAAACTAAAAAGTTAACCCATATGATATGGGACAAAAAAAAAAGAAATATTTTTTATTTTTCAAAGTTAGAAGGGGGGCAAACTTTTCAAAGTTAAGGGGCTAAATAAAAAATATACAATTTTATATTTTAGGGGGTCGGGTCCCTGCCAGCCCCCCAGATTCGCCATTGATGACAACCAAATGTTAAAAAAGGTTGTAGGCGATTAGCTATTATTGACCGTATTGAGTTTCCTTATTCAATTCTAGCTTGTTTAAGTTAGGCAAGTGAAAGAGTAAGAATGAATGAGTACAAAGTAAAATTTGGTTATAGATTTAGGTTGTATTTTAAATTTGTTTGAAAATTTATTTTTTAGATGAATTAAAATTTTTTTGGATTTTAATTTTTAGAAATTAATTTGGATTTAGTTTTATTGTTTGGATTTAATTTTATTATTATAATTTTATTGTAATTTTATTACAATGATATTAATCAACAAATTAAGTTTATCTTCTTTACTTCTCAAATCTTTTGTAAAAAAAAGAAAAGGAAAAGGAAAAGAATGAGGAAAATAAAGAAACAAAATGAAAAAGAAAATAAAAATGAAAGATTAAAGAAAAAGAATTAAACTGCTCAAAAAGAAAATGCATAGGGACTAGATGTGAAATTTGACCTAAATTGTTTTCTTTGGTGAGTTTTCTAGATCTTTTTCCTTTTTGCTAATTGAGTCTTAGCTCGACTGGCATGAACATTATTGTCAATGTAGAAATATGTGAGTTTGAGTGCGTTGAAGCGCATTATCTTCTTATTTATGGGTTGGGGAGGAGTTATGAGTAATTTAGCCATTGTGTCAAAAAAAATATCAGAACTTACAAAACTTATGTAATGACTCTAAGAGTGGGTTTAGGTAAACACACCGCTATCTTAACCCATGATCTTAAAACTTCGCGGGGAAGAACCCATACCCCAAATAGATACACTCAAAATCATCTTCCAGATTCCACAAGTTTGGAAACTAAGGTATTATAAGCAATTGATTTAATAATGAATGCTTTGCGCCAAAGGTTGCCTCAGTTGTTGATTCTACACTTAATTGATTCGCACAACCGGAGTACCCCGTTGCTCTAAGGAATGATCTTCCATTTTAGAATCTCCTCAATTGAAGTTGAAGCCATGATCATTTTTGGAAGCATAGGCCACTGAATAAGAGAGTCTGGGCAAAGCCATTACCATTACCATTACCTTTACCATTCATCTTTTTACTGTTTCTCTCCGTATGCTCTGTCTCTTCAGACGAAATTCGTGACTTCCATGACCTTTTTTTTTTCCTTTCTTTAGCGTCTAATTTATTAAATTTACATATAGTTTATAACACATAAAAAATAAATAGGTAAAATTTAGAAATGGTCACTAAACTATCGATTTTGTTCTATTTGGTCACTCAACTATTAAATTTTTCGATTTAACCATTAAACTTTTCGAAATTAAATATTTTAGTCAATCTTTCATTAGTTGCCGAGTGACAAAAAGTTGACATGAATTTTTTTATTGGTCTAGTAAAAAATTTAATCATTTAATATTTACATATTCTATCGTTTTGATCCTAAATATAAAAAATTTAACAAATTTAACCTTTAATGTTTACAAAATTTGTCTCTTAAATTCAATATTCAAAAAAGCAAAATACTAAACTAATTTCATAAAAAAAAGCTTTAATATATTAAAGATATTAATTTATTTATGTAATAATTAAAAACTCATTAACCAAATCACTAAATAATTTCAGTTTTTTCTTCCTAAATTTTGATTTAAAAGATTTTAAAATTAAATTCTAGCATTTTCGTTTTAATTTTGTTAAATTTAATAATCACAATTTAATCTTAAATTAAAATGTGGTATACCTTTTAACTCTGTTAGGAGTAAACATAATGGAATCTTATTTTTCAAATGAGTTCCACGGCTGTTATCTTCAGTTTGTTTGCAAAGCGGTAGTGGAAAAATGAAAAGAAGGGCTCAGTCAATCCGTGGAGACAAACACAAAACTAATCTAACAAATGTGGTCCAATCAGACCAAGTCAACCAATCACACTTCCATAAACCCAAAAATAAAGTAGAATGTAACTAGAAAAATAATAATTTTAAAATTTTAAAAGAATAAAAGAAAAGTTCCACATTAGATGATTAAAAAAACTAAATCACTACACATATTAATTTTTCAATGAATTATGAAAGCTTAACTTAGAATATAGTCAACAGGAACAAAAAAAAAAACACCAAACTCACCTCTTCCTCTAGTTCTCATGGAAACATGGCCAAACTCCAGTTCACAGTCATTGTCTTGTCTTACATCTCTTTCTCACTTTCACCCTGAACAAAATTGAAGTAAGTATTTTATTAATCAAATAAAAATATTTACAATATGAAACAAAATTTTTATACATTAAAGTCATCAAAAGTTTTTTTGTCTAAAGGTTCATATATGTTTTCTGAGCTATAATAACTTAAATATGAACATTGGATTTTGGTGGTCCGTTTTTGATCTCATAGCCTCTTCTCAATCTGTAAATAGGAGGATAATGCACTTTAGTACACTCGAACCCATGTCCTTGTTTATTGGCAACAAACAATACCCATACCAGTCGAACTAAGATTTAATTGACATTTTTATTACTTGTTATATAGCTATACTTGTTGTAAACTAATACACTCTTTCTAGTATTGCAATGACAAATTTATCTTTACATATTTTTATATAAATTTTAAATAAAAAATTAAAATTAACATATTCATTTAACACAAGTTTAAACATTTTTTTTATCTTTACACTAATAGTCATTATTAAATAAATTTTAAAATATTTTTTTTTTCACTCACCTATAATCTAGTGTAGTTTATAGATTTATTTTAAATATAGAGAGTGAAAAAGAAAAAGAAAAAGGAAATGTAGGAGTAGTAGAAATGGCAGCAGCCCAGCCCATAATTAAAACCTCCAAAACCCTAACCCTATAAATCCTTTCCATTTCCTTTCTCCTTCCTTACCGTCACTTCCTCTCTCCTTCACCCTCCCTAAAACCCACTCAAAAACCCTAATACGCATTCACACACACACACTAAGGCAACCATGTCTGAGGTTGAGCTCTCTCGCTCAGAAAAGAAAAAGCACAAGAAAAAAACCGCGGCTGATGCTGACGCCAAAGAGTCCGACCAAGATTTCATGATCAAACCCCAGACCACCACTCCTTCCATCGACACTTCCCAGTGGCCTATCCTTCTAAAAAATTACGACCGCCTCAACGTTCGAACTGGCCACTACACTCCTCTTCCCTCCGGTTTCTCTCCCCTCAAGCGTCCCCTTGCTGAGTACATCAGGTACGGTATTTTGAACCTTGATAAACCTTCTAACCCTTCCTCTCATGAAGTGGTTGCTTGGATTAAGCGTATTTTGCGGGTCGAAAAGACTGGCCATAGTGGAACTTTGGACCCCAAAGTCACTGGGAATCTTATTGTATGCATCGATAGAGCCACTCGGCTTGTTAAATCCCAGCAGGGTGCAGGCAAAGAGTATGTCTGTGTTGCTCGCTTGCATTCCAAAGTGCCCGACGTGGCCAAGGTTGCTAGGGCTCTTGAAAGTTTGACTGGAGCTGTTTTTCAGAGGCCGCCCTTGATTTCGGCCGTTAAAAGACAGCTTAGGATTCGAACTATTTACGAAAGTAAGCTTCTTGAGTATGATGTGGATAGGCATTTGGTTGTTTTCTGGATTTCTTGCGAGGCGGGTACTTATGTTAGGACTATGTGTGTTCATTTGGGATTAATTCTTGGGGTTGGTGGGCATATGCAGGAACTTAGGAGGGTTAGGTCTGGGATTTTAGGTGAGAAAGATAATATGGTGACCATGCATGATGTTATGGATGCTCAATGGGTTTATGATAATTATAGAGATGAGACTTATTTGAGGAGGGTGATTATGCCTCTTGAAGTCCTTTTGACTAGTTATAAGAGGCTGGTTGTGAAGGACTCTGCTGTTAATGCTATTTGTTATGGGGCGAAGTTGATGATTCCTGGATTACTGAGGTTTGAGAATGACATTGAGGTTGGGGAGGAAGTTGTGTTAATGACGACAAAAGGAGAGGCAATTGCTCTGGGAATTGCTGAAATGACCACTGCGGTTATGGCTACTTGTGATCATGGTGTGGTGGCAAAGATTAAGAGGGTAGTTATGGACAGGGATACTTATCCGAGGAAGTGGGGCTTGGGGCCAACTGCATCCATGAAGAAGAAATTGATTGCAGAAGGCAAATTGGATAAGCATGGAAAGCCAAATGACAGCACTCCTAAAGAGTGGTTAAGAAATGTCGCGTTGCCAACTGGTGGGGATTCTATGGTTGCCAGCCTAGCAGCTTCTGCTGAACCTGCGGCGGTGGAAAAGGAAAAGGAAGATGGAGAGGGGCGCAAGCGCAAATTGGATGACAGCAGTGATAGCCCTGCTCCGGTTGTTGGTAAGAAAGCTAAGGTTGAGGAAGGTGAAGCTGAAGTTGAGAAGAAAGAGAAAAAGAAGAAGAAACATAAGAAGAGTGAAGAGGATGATGATGCTGAAACTGAAGAGGTTGAGAAGGAAAAAAAGAAGAAGAACAAGGATAAGGTTGAAGCTTCTTCACCAGATACAGAGAAGTCTGAGAAGAAGAAGAAGAAGAAGAGCAAGGAGAGCGAGGAGACTCCTGTTGCTGTTAATGGTGCAGGGGATGATAAAAGTGAAAAGAAAAAAAAGAAGAAAAAAAGCAAAGATGCAGTAGAGGAATAGGTGATGAGGTTTTAAAACATTTCCTTTTAGTAGGAAATCAAATTGTTTTGCAGTTTGGTGCCTACATTAACCTTTTTAAGAAGTGTTTTGCAGTTTCTCAATGTAGTTTTTGGCATAAACAATTTTATGATTTACTTTTATGTAATGGAATGCGTTCATTGTCTGCAATGTTTTTCTTTTATTCCACATCATTATTTGTTTGCCTATCATCTCCACCTGTCTTCATCTAACCATTTTCAGGAGATTTGTTCATTGGATGAAGAGATAAGATTAAGTTATGAAGTTAATGCTTTGACATGGCTTTGCTGTATAGATGAATGTGTGCCTTCATTTGTGATGAAAACATGGTCTCCATTACTAATTAGGATTAACTTGTGAATATGCTGCGCATGTCTGCTTATGGGTTTTGCTGCTATTGTTATCTTGATCTTTTGAGTAAAGCTTAGTAATGATAGTAATCTGATTATTCTCATTGCAAATAACAAAATGTATTTTATTTTCATGAGCAGAGGTCTTCAACTGCATGGTTAAAGGGTTAAAGGATGAGATGAGTAACTTCTCGCAGTATAAGAGAAACATATTTTGATATATAACTAAATAAGAAAGACCAACTAATAAATATAAGTTTTGTTCCTTTTAATCAATGCTGCTCCTAAAACGGGGTGGGCGACGTAAGTAAATTTTACGTACTTCCAAAGTGCTGCAGGAAGATTCCGACCAAATATGTTGCCATTTCGTTTGATTGTAATTTAATTTAATGTTGTAGGGTAAGAAGTGATGAAACCAAATCTCACATCGCCATGGGTGTGGCTACGGTTTTTGGGCTGAGCTCAATCAACTACTAGGGGAAACAATTTCTTACCTTTCTTTTTCTTTGCCCCATTAATCCTACGAAAAATGAAAAGCTGTATTTGATTAGCTTTTCAAAAGAATTGAAGCGCCATGGGTATCATATTATAACTCCGCTCTATTACGGGGTAAAACTAAAATTAGGAAACTAAAATAATGACTAAACGGTGTGTTTAGTATGTAGGGTATTAATGAAAACGGTACATATCAGTTTAATGAAACAGTGCACTTAGGAAGAAATTAAAGAAACAATGCGCTTAGGGAGTAACGGTCTTAACTGTTAAAGGGCTAACGGTCATTTCCTTCCCTCTTTAAACAACTGCTATAGGTGGGAGAATTTGATTTACCAGGTGAAGTAGAGTGAGAAGGCACAGGCAGAGATCGAGGAAAACTACCAACACTAGGAAAAAGAGTCCTCTTCTGAGAATGGAGAAGGATAGTCTCCACTTGTCTCGCGATCTGGAAGCCCTCAACTAAGGATTGAGGCTTAAACAACTGTAGATACTGGCCAATTTCCAATTTCAGATTGCTGGTGAAGATACTCAATGCGTATGACTCGGGCAGTTGCAGCTGATTCAACAAAGTGAGAAATGCATCATTATATCGCTCCACGGTTCCTTGCTGCTTCAAGGTGACTAACTCAGCCATTGGATCTCGAAAGACGCTGGATCCAAACCTCTCCTGCAGGCTACGAGCATAACAGGTCCAGTTCCGCTTGTGCAAGCCCCCCTGTAAGTGTAAAAATGATGCCAGTCCAATGCCCTTCCTTCAAGGTGAAGCATTACTGTGCGAACTTTAGCATTGTCTGCCACTCCCTCTACTTCAAAATACTGTTCAAGTTTAGACCATCAACCTCGAAAATCTGTCCCATCGAATCGAGGGCAATCAAGCTTATGAGATCTACCAAGACCATCAAATGGACCCAATCGAGACTGCATACTCGCACTCCCCATATCTGGCAAGGGATCATGAGATGGGCCACCAGTGGGGGCTTCCAGTGGATTTTTTGGAGTAAATTCAGGTGGATCCTCTCCCAAAATCCCCTTGCCCTTAGTTGGAGCAACTGCATTACTAGCAGCAGGGGTCGGATTCCCCAAATATTGCCCAAACAAATTATGAAGTTCAAATCTCAACTCACGTCCTTGAATTTGGTCTCCAACTTAGAATCCCGTTGTGCGAGTTCACCTCGGAGCTTAGTGACCTCTTGTTGTAGTATACCAACATCCTTTTGCACCTGAGTGGTGACCCCATCGCCAATCATGGAGGATCATTTGAGCTCTGGTACCTTTGTTGCGGGTTGAATCGAAAAAGAAGAAAAGAGGAAGATAGGAGAATGAAGAGAGAGAGATGAAAACTGAATTGTCAACCAAATTCATAGCTGTTTTCCCCCTCCTACAGCAGTTGTTTAAAGAGGGAAGGAAGTGACCATTACAAAAGTTCGTTAGCCCTTTAAGAACTAAGGCCATTACTCTCTAAGCGCACCGTTTCATTAAATCGATACGCACTATTTTCATTAACACCCTCCATACTAAACGCACCGTTTAATCCTTATTATTTTATTTTTCTATTTCAGTTTTACCCTGTAACACGCTCACCTCTTTCCTTTTCCTTGGATTGCAATCAATTTGTTTCGAAAGTAGAGCTCTGGAACTGGGACTGGGACTGGGACCACTAGGATACAGCTTTAAGTTTTACTTGAATTCTCCGACCTTCATGAATTCTTTTTCCCAATAATATTGTTGTTTGATTAATATGATTGATATCTTTGGATTTATAACCCTGCAAACATGATTTCCCTACACTATAGCTTGATGACCTCTGTTCGAATTCCCAACATTTAGATTCCACTTGGATTTTTCTTTTTGTTTTTCCTATTTCTCTGTATGCGTTGTTCCATCTGGAAGTTGTTTATTGACTAGATCAGTTTCTGCTGCCTGCCACCATGCAGTCTTCAAACCGTATCGCATTCTTGGATTAACTTGAAAATGAATTATCCTACATGGATTTGGTCAGGGACTGAATCAGGCATCTGCTATCGTACTACACATGACATGCCTTCTATTTTTCACATACACAAAAATCCTATTAACTTATCAAAGTATTTTGATTGTTACTGAATCCTTAATTTGGTTTAATTTTTTCATATCATCAAAGGGAACTCATCTCCTCTTGTTCATCTCAAAATTCCCTTTTCAATTATTTTGCCAAGTTTTTGTTTCCTATCTAATTCTCCGTGGACTTATCTATATGGTGCTGCTGCTAGACTTGTAATGTTTACGGCGTTCATTAACACTTAAAATGTATTTGGACGACAGTGCAAGGGTGTGATATTTTGGTTCACTTAGTAAATGATTCTTCAATGACATCTTCTCCTATTACTTATGCAAAAAATGCAGCTACCAGGTAGATTTCCATTCAATCTCTTACTGCAGGTGGTAAAGATCCTCATTCAGACAGGCATGATGTTATCTCTGACATCCATAACCATTTATCAGAACAATTGCTCTAGTTTTCAGAAAGGACTAACAACACCATACTGATACAAGTACACATATGGTATTCTTATTTTTTTTCCCATCATAAGCATGCTCAAAATATGCTTTGAGGTTTCAGAAAAAATATGGAACTTGCAACTTCTCAGACTCTTAAGGGCTACCTCCTAATTTCTGTTCTTTTCCTACTGTGATGTTTCACCCGAACGAATTGATGCTTCTGTTTCATTCAGATTGGCCGCATGAAATGGCCACTTCTTTTGGTCTTACCTGCAAGATTATTCGGCAGGAAAAGATAATGAAGTTTCACCATCATTGCAAAGAGTTCAAATTTTCACTTGAATAAAAGATAATAGCAGGCCCCTTTTGTCCCATATCAATGAAATTTCCCTATGAATGCTCTACCAAGTGAGGTTTTAAACTTTCAAAGACTTACTCTGAAATTTCATAATAATATCATTTTAGTTTAAACAAAATCAGGTATAAAAATGGTAGGCTCGTTTGTATGCTTTGTACTTATGAGTTCCTTGTATTAAAAAGTGCTTAGCTTCTTTTTCTGTTGCTATACAGATTCCCTATTGTTAACATCATCTTTCCCAGAAATGATGAAGAAATGCTGGGTTCTTGGTGCTTACCTTGTAAACTGACACCAGTTTGACTGGTTGTTGCTGGAGGAGGTATATCAGCACTTTTGATGATTTCAACTTATAGCCGGAATGACGGTCTCAAATGCTTCGACAAGCAGCCCTACTCGCCTCTTCCTTTCTGGAGTTAGTTTAGCAACCACTTGTTGAAGTGCATAATCTAACATCCATTCTTCAGCATTTTTTCTGTCTCCCATATTCTGATGCCTTAGGAGAACTTTCTCTGATTCTGCTGCAGGATCTACGGGCAGGTATCTAGGTCCCCTTGGGTTAAATTCTCTGACTTTTTCCAATGCCTTGACAAATCTCCTGAGGAGGATTAATTTTTTCAGATTGCTCCAATTTCTCTGCACTCTCTTCTTCGATTGAATTCCCGCATCTGTCCCTCCTTTTGCTTCCATTTTGGTGTTGACATTTTTAGAACTCCATGTTTTCTCTTTAGAATTCAAGGTTGAACAAAGTTCTGTTCTTATGGTTTTAGCTTCTTCAGAAGTCTCTTTAGCAGAACCAGTAGAACTGGAGATGATTTTTACCTCTTGTTGACCATGTTTCTTCTCAGGAAGTTCTAGATCCGGAACTACATCACCAATAACTGATTGATTATCTGATGTGTCTTTTTGAATTTCTGGGAGAGGTATCTCATCAATGGCTTCTTCTACCAGCTTTATAATCTCATTGTTGCAGCCTGGTGAGTAATTCTCAATCATGTCCTGACCTGCTGCAAATGAACTGTGACCATCAGTGTCGTTCTCTCTAGAATGTTTGCTGGCATCATCACCTTGTACTTCCTCATCTGATAAACTCTGAAGCCGTTGTGATCCATTTTCCGTGGCACCACCGGACAACATGTGCTTATATATTAAGTACCAAAGCCTCGTGTATTTTTGTCTTTCCGACTTAGAAATATCAGCTGCGAAATTTGACTCGGGTTGTTCAAGTGGTGAATGGAGGAATTTATATTTTGGCTGAGCTCCTTCACCAATTTCTGTTGGCCATTCAGGTGTACCAGGTTGCTGATCAGGTGAATTACTTGAGTCACCAGATTCCAAATCCATCTCCTTTATATCAAATTCAGAACCCGAATTGCAGACTTCTGAGCTAGGAGCTGAAATTTTTTCCTTTGGGATAACTTCTTCATTTACTGGGAAAATTTTGTCATTAGAAGCCCTTATTGCATCCTCATCAGTTAAGGACTTATCAGCTGGTCTGGGTTTTTCAAGTTCTGACAAAGAGAGGTCGACAATCGAAACTTCATTCCCATTATTTTCACCAACTGCATTAGTATCTTCTTTGTTCATGTCTGTACCGCTCATTTCTGAGCCTGCTACACACAACGGTTGTTCTTTGCTGCTACAAATAAGACTTGTTTCTTTAGAATCCGGAGATGATTTTGTCAATTTCTGGCATGCTATATTGGATACAGTGACTTGGCCACGATCATCTGTGGAATCCATTTCAGACTGCAATAGTTTTCCCGGGGAGATTTCTGAACCATTTTCATTTGGCGTGCCAGCACCATTGTCAACTGAGAACTCATTATAGGCTTGAACAGAAGTTGTAGGAGAAGAAGCTGCTGCATTGGACCTTACATCATCTCCATTTTCTGCTGGGATGACGGTTTCAAAAGCTTGTACCAACATAGCAACTTTTCTTTTCTGAGATGGAGCCAGTGTTGAAATCACTTGACGAAGTGCATGGTCAAGCATCCATTCCTCGGCGTTTTTTCTCTCTTTCTCAGTTTGATGCCTCAGTTGAATTTTTTGTGCTTCTGGGTCTTTGGCTGTAGGAAGATAAGGTATTGTTTTTGGCTTTAAGTTCCTCACCTTCTCTAATGACTTGACAAATCTCCTGAGGATTATGATCTTTTTCAGATTGCTCCAGCTGCTTGGCATTTGCTTGTCAGACATTTTTCCTTCCTTTGGGGCTGCTTTCACTTCTTCAGATGCAATTTCTTTATCACTTTTAATCTTCATTTCTTCTTGATTCTGTACCATACACTCTTCAATGGAATTAGAGGAAGTTGAGATGTTCTCTTTGCCTTCATCTTGCTTCTGATACAAGAGCTCCTGGTCTGAAGTTTTCTCACTAACAATTGTTTGATCATCTGATGAATGGTCTGGAATTTCAGAGAGGATCTTGTCAAATGCTTGCTGTACCAGCTTAATGGCATCACTTTGGCTGAACTCAAGCTTCCGGTTGCTTGCATCATGATCATTGATGCTCGTGGCCTTATCTGCCTGTGAAATTTCCTGACAAGAGTCATTCTTTCCATGTGTATGATGCAGATCATCTACTTGTTCTTCTGCATTCGTTCCAGGACGAGGAGTTTGAATTTCAGGTTCAGCATCAAGACCTGTGACCATATGCCGGTATATTAATTTCCAAAATGTGAAATTCTTCTGATTTTCCATCTCTGTTTTGCGTGCCACGTCAGTACTACTAGTAGAAGCCATAGGATCTCTAGGTTGCAGGATTCCACTATCAAGGTCCGAATCTTCTTTCTTATCTTCAATGGTTGAAGCTGGTTCTTCCATCATCCCAGTAACAGGAGCATCATGAATATCTTTGTGAGATTCTTTGCCCATTGGAACACAGGTATTGTAGGTGTCATCTGGCTTCAAGGACAGATTGGCAAACTGTGATGGGTCTCCGAACTCCTGTGAAGTAACATCTCCACCTTCGGGACTGCCCGGAGCGTGAATGGACTTACGGTCTCCATTGTTGATTCTTTTAGTCTCTTCAATATTGGTGCCAGGGGTATCACAGTTTGCCTTTTGTTGTTCTCCAATTCCACTGCAATCAACATCAATGTGTTTGAATGCTTGAAATGTCCCTGGACTTTGCTGTCCTACTTTAAGCGGGTTATTACTTTGCTGCAGATGCTCTTCATGACTTGGACATGATGATTCACCAGGCACACTCTCGGCCAAATCTACAAAATCACTGCCCTCCATTCCCTCCGTTGCTGGTATGGAAGGGATCTCTCTGATATCAACAGTTTGTTGAAATGCAACCCCAAGATCCCCATCAGGGACTCTTTTCTCTGTCTGGGCTCCTTTCTTTCTATTACCAGAGGTTTGACGGTGGTCTGGTTTCAAGCTTTTCTGGCTCTTGGCGGCCCGCCTCCTCATCGAGACAAACCTCCTCAATGGAGGTTTGTCACCATGGTGATGACCATGAAGAGAGCAATAACTGTATCGGCAGACATTCAAGCCTGCAGTTCCATCAGATTCATTTCCTCCTGGTTTAATCTCTAAATGATCTGGAAATTTGGAACCTTTGAGTGTGGAGGAACAGGTAGCTCTCTCTACGTTTGGGTCTGAAATGGAAGAGCATTTCTTTGTCCTCTTAGATCTTAAACTTGCCATTTTAGTTAACTTCTTCAAAGGTCCCAAACTAGATGTTCTTACAACTCTAACGGACTTATTACCAGGATAAGCTAACTGTTTTGCATTTGCAGAAATGTTGTTATCCTGATCACTGCTATCGAAACTAGGTCCAGAATAACAGGAACTCGCTTGTAACTGCTCCTTCTTCATATCAGAACTAGTTTCATTCAAGTAATGAGTTGATGAATCTTGAGAATTTACCTCTCTCCTAGATGATTTCTTCCCTTTCTTCTTCAACTCAGTTCCTCCAGAAAATTTCTTCATCTGTGGCCTTCTGAATTTCATGCTGGACTTTCTGGTTACACTTCTAAGAAGCTTAAAACCCGATTCTGCTGTCGGTAATACCTGTCCATACGAAGCAAGTTTGGCTTATCAACAACTTGAATTTTCACAACAATTAATAAATAGCATGAAAACTTTGTCTACTTGCCTGAAAATTCTCCGACTTTGTGGCATGGATATGATTTGGTGACGCATCAGACATGTCTATAGGAGTAGATTGTTCCGAGCTTGCTGCATATCCTGATAACTTGGCTCGAAATTGATTTCCCTTTCTTGTTGATGGAACTCTTGAGAGCTTGATTGATCTCAGTTTCTTCATCTTCTTCTCTACTTGTATTTTGTCTTTGTTTCTGCCACCCTGATTGTCCAAAGATGATTGAGTTGTAGTGGACATCGTTTCTGATTCCACGGAATAATCAAGATCTGCTTCAGCTTGAAGCTTGCCACCCATCGTCCTTGGAATCTCTAAAACCAAACAGCTAGAGATAGATTGAATGGGAAAATTGATGTTTACGAGGAAGATTCTTGTTTATTACCTGTTATTCAGGTGCACTGCATTCAAAGTGTGGAGGATGTCTTAAAATCAGACAATTGTAGGAGGTTGAGTTTTGGCTGTGGATGTGTTTTTTGAATATGACTTGTAAAATTGGAGGAGATTAGATGCCTTGACTTGTACAAAGGTGGAGACTATTGACTTGATCTTTGTTGACCCCATCAATGCCTTTGTTCATTATAATTTAATATTGTCTGGCAATGTTGCAGGAAAGGAAATAAACTTATTATCATGTTCAAAAAGTCTATAAACCATGTGGACCAACACTATTGCTTTTACCATGCTCCATAATTTCATTTATACGACTTTCTGTTATTCTCTATTAATCACAAGACACAAGGAGGGCATCGATTTGCTACATGAATATGTATTTTTGTGTAATTACAAAATTACTTGCTGTAATTTGTACCAATCATCATCAAATAAAACTATTCTTCTGACTTTTATTGCTGAATCAAATAAGAGGTTGAGATTTGAGGGGTGCCCACAGCACAGCTGCCAAAAGGAGTAAAGAAAACCGTGTGGGGTCTCTCGCTACTACTTTTATTGGGTGCTCTTTCATCGTTCTATTTCTAATTACAGTATTATATTTGAATTTTAATTTGTAGGTTTACGATCTTCAAAATTGTTTCACATAAAAGAAAAATTGGAAATGAGAGTTTTTAATTAGTGCAATCGGTGTGAACAGAGAATGCTATATAGTAGCAATTTTTACAATTTAATAACTTAAATGAAAACTTTTAAATATTTTAATGATCATTTTATAATTCTTTAAAGTTGAGTGACAAAAACGTAAACTTACTAATAATTTAATGACCTTATAGGTAGTTTATCCTATTTTTTATTATAATTAGAGGGGAGAACCGCAATAATAGAATTTAAATCTTGATTTCGGAATTGTATTAATTATTGAAACGATATGAAAAAAATTTGTCAAAAAGTGTTGACCATTGAACTGCAAACTTTTTGTAGGAGATGTTAACACAACTTTTTTTTTTGAATTTCTCAAGTTATTCATTGGAACGAGTCTAATAACTAATCCTCTGTATTTTGTAAGCCTATTAAAGGGTAGACATTGGCCACAAATTTTAAAGTAGCTCCATACTCAGGATAAAGATTAAACCCTGAACCATTGATTAAGGTAGGAGAGACATTATCATCTCATCTAACTCCCGTGATTATGTCAATATAACTTTGATCCTCCTTCCACATGAAATCGTATTCATTTTTCTTTGTGAAGTGAGTTTTATTTCATAGTTAAATAATTAATAATAAAGAAAGGAAAAAAAAATGAAAGAAAATATTAAACAAAAAGTTAATTGCACCAATATTCCTATATTATGATTTTACTTTAAATTGGTTTCTAAATTTTAAAATATTTTAATTACATCCTCAAATTGCAAAACATTTTAATTGCATCTTTAAACTATAATTTTATATCAATTAGGTCCTTTTATTAATGAAATAGTTAATTTGACCAAAAAATGTCACGTAAAGTCTTATATGACATAATTTAAAAAGAAATTTTAAAAAAAGTAAAATGTTGCCACATAACTTTTAAAATTAAAAACTAAAAATAAAGTAAAACTGAAAAAGAAAGAGTGAATGACAGTTATTTACAAGCTTTGAAAACCTCAAAACAAAAAATCTTACAACGTCCATTTAAAAAAAATATTTTAAATTATGTCACATAATATTTAACGGTTGAATTAACAATTTTAATAACGGGAGGACTTTAATGATATAAGATTGATATTTGAGAATGTAATTAGAATGTTTTAAAATTAAGAAGATAGTTTGATTAACTCTTAAACAACTTGATTTTTTATTTAGCTAGTTAAAATTAGTAAAGAAAAGATAAATGGATTTTAATATATTTTTTTTTGATTTGGTTAGTACGTGGAAAGGAAAGTAAATGGTTTGCTTAAATATCATATAATAATTAATGTTTTTCATAGAACAATAATTACAAGTGTTAATAAAGAAAGTAAAAATTAATTTGATACATTTGTTAAATAGTCTTACTAATTCAAAAATGTAGAAAATAAATTTGATAGCAAAATTAAAAAATAAAAAGAATCTTAAAATACTTAAGAGCTATAATAATAAAAAAGACAAATTAAAAAATAATTACAACCATTTATAAACAAAATAAGAAACTAAAAAAAAAAAACATCAACTCCCTTCACTTTTCGGCCTATGTAAAATATATCAATAATCCTTTCCCTTAACTTACTTAAATTTCCCCAATCTTAGTTTTGGGCTTTTTCTATTTTCTATTTTCTATTTTAAAGAAAAAATAATTTTCATGGTAAAGAAGGTTTCATATTATTTTGAAAAATATGAAATTCAATAATAGTATTTTATTTAGTGAATTTTCCGTTATATTAGAAGAATATAGTGATGCTAATTGAATTTCAAAATTCAGACGAGACAAAATTCACTAGTGGTTATATATCCACCTTTGGTGGTGGTGTTGTATCATGGAGATCAACCAAATAAACAATTATAGCAAAATTTATCACGGAATCAAAATTTATTGATCTAGAATTGAGTGGTAATGACGTTGAGTGATTGAAAAACTTCTTAGCAAGTATATCATTAGGCACAAATCCAACAACTTTTGTGTTCGTGCATTGTGATTGCCATCGACATAATAAAGTTTTCAATGATAAAAATAGACATATTTGTTTAACACATGATGTGATAAAGTAACTAAAAAGGACGGAGTTGTAATTCGTGGATTATATTAGAAGTGAATTTGGTTAATTCTCTGGCTAAAACCCCTAGGGGAAGAAACTAGTAAATGAAACATCGAGGGGAATGAGACTATTGCAAAATGGTGATATCAACAACAATGAAAACTCAACCTATGTGATTGGAGATCCCATGAAATAAGTCCATATGGGTAAAAACGAAATAAGTTTATTTGTTAAACACTTTAAAAATTATATCCCTACTATGGTGTAAATAGTTCTAAAATTGCAAACAAAGTGAGGATAAGTAAAGCTCTTAATCGAATCTATTTCCTTTATAGGTAGGGCATGAATATGGATGGATTGATTGGTATGAGTGTGAAATAGAACTATTTCTATGAGGTTTATGATAGAGTCTCTAGAACACTCATGAAAGCCAAGTTTGAGCATGGTCTATTAGCGCACAACTGCATCGAACAACAATAGTATATGTATAAATGTGATTGATGAGAATTTTAGTTTACATTAAGAATTCTTGATTCATAGAAACTTTGTGTTTCACTAATTATTCTGTAAATTACGTCTCACTTTTTCTAGTTCTGGTTCATAGTTAAAAAGACACCAGAATCATACATTATATCTAAATAGAAGTACTTAGCAAAATTTTATCGTTGGTTTTTTTGAAATATGTGCGGGGGAGGGGGGGGGTTGGAAAAATTGAGATACTTTAAAAGAACCAAATCTCACAATCCTTAAGACCATTGTTTATAAGCCATTATATTTTATTGAGTTAATAAGAACTAAGTTGAAAGTATGGACTCGTGTGCATGAGAAGCGAGCTGGAAAGTGTAGTGTAAATTGATGGATTTCCCCTACACCTAATATGTTGGATTTACTTTTTACTTAATTTTTGAGAGTCTAAAAAAAAGTTAATTATTTAACAATAAACTACTTAATTGGTAACACTTATATTTAGCTAAGTTAAAAATAATTTAACTGATTGAAGCCACCTTTGAATTATTTTTAAACTATTTTCAATTAAGTCAAATTCACTTTTTATTGAATTTTTTAGTGTACAAGAAAAGTAAATTACCTAACTAGTAACATCTATATTTATCAAGCTAAAAATAGTTTAGCCGATTGAAACCATATTTAGTTAAGTCTAAATTTGTTGAACCTTTTCTAAAACTATTTGAGCTAATCCAACTCCACTTTTTACTCAACTTATCTTTACAATTTTTAGCTATTTTAACAGGTAGAAATCCTATAAATACCTTAGTTCAATTTCATAACACACACATATTAAAAAAAGTTTTCCTCATTTCGCTTGTACTTTCCGTTTTCTTGAGATTGTTGAGTATTTTTCTATTATGATCTATTTATTCTTGTTCTTGTTTTATAAGGGAAGATATTGTTGAATCTTGAGAATATGCTATACAGTAAAATATCCTTAAAGATAGTACCTAATACATCTCAAAATATTCAACTTATATTTTTAATTTATTAATTTGGTGTAATATTTGCCACGAGAGAAGATAGATTGTCTTGTATTAAATTAGCCCAAGATGCAAATGTATGAGACTTATGGGATGGAGGAAGGGCGAAGCCAGAAAATTCTTTTAGGGGGTTGAAATTAAATTGTAATTTTTACGATGGTAAAAATATAACTTTCAAATGATTAAATCAAAATTTTATCACTTTTAGAAAGGCCAAAGCGTAATTTTACTTTTACTATTTAAAAATTTTAAAGGGCCAAAATAAAAAAAATTCCATTTTAAAGAGGACCGTGCCCTGTCAGTCCGTCTAGATTCGCCCCCTGGTGGCATGTTGAGAAAATTTGAGCAGCTTTCGAGAGGAGAGATATGAGGCAATATCGAGTATCTCATTGCTTCCTTATCAGCCATGGGATACTCTGATTTTGAAGCATACACCTTCAAGTATTTGTGCTATGAAAACCGATTACAGTTGGCTACTTTTGAATAGTATAGGTTTTGGACCTAATAGATTTTCATGGAGAGCTATTTGGAAAATTCGCACTCTCCCAAGATTAGATTATTTGCTTGGAGATTGGGACATGAAATTTTACTACGGCTGCTAGGATTGCACAAACTGATCTTTCTAATGAAGCTAGTTGCAAAAGGTGTGGTGGCCCATATGAAAATGTTATCCATGCTGTAAGAGATTGGCCACAGTAAAGGGAAGTTTTATAGTTGAAAGGGCTAAATGAGGGGCTGTTAAGAGGAGAAAAGAGAGAGTGGATTGTGTCGAAGGAGCTCTAAGGCCTATGGATTTAGATGCTTCTTGTTATGGCAAATTCGGACTGCCCAGGTTGAGGATGTTGTGCAGGTATGCAACTCCTATACTTTTTGAGAGGGCTACAAGTATCAACGAGGAAATTCGCTTGCTTAATTATACTAGTCTTGAGAGAAAAGTCGGTTGGACGGAGCCCTCCGTATCAGAACTTGTCTAAGCTGAAGCAGTACAGGGAACATTGCATCTTTGCATGACTCCAGGATATGCGAATGTGTGGTAGATGGCGACGCCAATGCAGTAATTTCCATGTTGCAACATGGCTAGATGGATATTTCTTTACTTGGACAGTACCTCAGATGTTGGACCTCAGTTTCACACATCTCTCTTTTCAATTTAGCAGCTCATATGATTATCCTTTACGCATTTTGTGGGGCTAAATGTATATCTTGTCTATCTTGTCATGTCATACCAATGATAAAGGGACATCTTCTATAAATATCCTAAAAAAAAGAAGAAGGGATTGATTTCCTAGCACTTTAAAATTATTCTGAGGAATCAGATATTTGGTCAGCCTATTCTCTTGTCTTTGTCTAAGCTCTTGACTTATTTAGGTGAATGAATTTTCATCACACCACCATTATCTCTTTCTCATCAACCTCCCATATATATATATATGAAATAACTTGCATAAATACAAATAATTGAGTTTGCATATTAAAGAAAAATAAAACCAAAAATCTAAAAATAATCATGATTCAATAAAATGCAAACATTTTCCCTCAAATTGATTAACTTTGGTGGGTATGTATCTTTTGGTAATTGACTAGTCAACACTAGCATGAATATGTATATTGGATGGAGATAATGGTGTCCATGTTTTGTTTAGTTTAAGGCGGGTTCCAGAATCAAGACCCTGAAACCTCGCGTTTTGGGGGCATGCATGCATTATGTTATTGGATTACCCAATCTTTAATTAGCTGAATTGTGCTAATAATCCCAGGCTATTATTAGACTCCACATGATTCGAACTCTACCTCTACCTAACATATATTTTTATTACAACATCTTCCATCCCTCCTGTTTTATGTTTAAAAAAGAAGACAAATATGTTTGCAAGTCAGATGAGTAAAATGATGGCTTAGAAGTATAAACATGCCAATGTGTTTTCATATATTGCTTTAGATTTATCAAAAAAATTCAATTTCTTTTCTTATGTTACACATGAATTTATAAATAATTATTTTATTTTTAAAAAATATAAAAAAATAAAAATGCTGCAAATTTATATTTTATACTTTTTCAATTTTTATTATTTTGATATATGAAAAATCGATGTAAATACATTAGAATTATTACAAACATTAAATAATAGTAATGTTATTTCGAGTTCTAAAATTATAATAAAAACAATAAAGCATAAAAAATATCTTTTTTTTAGAGGAAGTTGATGGATTTTCAAAAATAATTTAGAAAATAGATTAAATTGATAATTCATACCAAGTAAACATTTTGAAAGTAATTTTGATAAAATTAAATTTAAAATGCAAATATCATAATATTACCTCTTCTTTAATCAAATAATAATGAAAACCGAAACTTGTTTGATGTTAAAACAAAACTATCAAATAATATTAAAATAATAAGTTTAATTTTAAAGTAAATTAATATTTTAATTTTTTTATTAGTTAATAATTTAATCATTATATTTCAAGATTTTATAGATTTAAAACAATGAGTTTTGACTGAAGAGTATTGAATGATATAACTTTTTATGTGATTTTAAAACGATGTCTAGTCTCTAGTTTGCATTTTGAGTGTAAATGTATGTTTCGTCTTGCCTAGTCAAAGATTTTTTTTTCTTGTTTCGATTCTTATTTAGGTTTGTGTCTTTATTGGTTTGTGCACATGGAGACTGATTTTCAATCGCTATTAATTCATAAGAAGGAAGAATTTGAGTTAGTTCTAGATTCGGAGGCAGTGGTAATCGATGAAATAGACTACGATTTATGATTGGTTGGAAAGTTTTTGGGCGAGAGGATCATTAATTTTGGGGGCATGGAACAAACAATCTTAGCTTTATGGAGGCCAATCCAAGGCATCAACATCGAACCGGTAGGGGATATGGGTTTATATTTAATTCGGTTCTTTCATATTGTGGATCTGAAGAGGATGGTTTCATAGCTCATGGTCCTTTAACAATTGTCTTCTCCTTATTCATCAACTAGCGAAGGGAGAGAATCTGGAGGAAATCAAGTTTTTATACGCTGATTTTTGGGTTCAAGTTCATGATTTGCCCTCGTGTTTTGTGTCGGAGACCCTTGCTAAAAGTATTGGGAATCTCATGGATCAGTTCCTTAAGTATGATGTGAGTAGTCAGAGGAATTTTCTAAATAATTTTATGAGGACCCGTGTTCGTCTGGATATTTGTGTGCCGCATATGCGTAAAAAGAACATTCGAGCACAGGGAGGTAAGTTATTTAATATCTCTTTTGGATATGTAAGGATACCTGTATGCTACTTGTGTGGAATTATTGGTCACAGTGAATCCCGTTACTGAAAGCTGTTGGATTCTCCTGAAGGAGGACTAGTTTAGGAGTGGCCCGAAGAAATTCGGGCTGAGGCGGGTCAGCTATCCAGATCCTCAAACGTGTAGTTCCGACGTGAAGGAGGTTCCCATGAATTTCGAGATTTTGATGCTATTTCTAAGGAGAAATATTCAATTTCAAAGTTGGCAAGAATGGATTTGAAGATAATTAATAGTTGTGCATATTTCCCAAAATCTCGTTTCTTCAATGCCTTAGTCAATAAGTCAACAGGGGTAGGCTAGGGGTCTAAAAATTTGCATGAGCCATGCAAAGGGCATGCTACTTCACACTAAGTTCTAAAGAAATGGTGATGGAAGTCGATGAGCTTAAAAAATGGCCTCACGATGAGTCATTTTTATCTCCCAACTCGTTGGTTGGCTTCTCAAAGGGTGATGGGGTGGAGTCGGCTACGGGTGAATCAGCAGCTTCTGTTTTTGTATCGGTCGGCCCTGAGGCCCGTTGGACGCCATGAATGTTTTAGCTTGGAAATGCCAAGGTTTGGGAAATCCTCGTGCAATCACTTCTCTTAGGGGTCTTGTAATTTGTAATAAACCCGATTTTCTTTTTCTTATGTTGACTCTTGTTTCGTCTAATAAATTTGAAGAATTACATGTACTCTTTTGAAATTTGATTCGTGTTTGTGTGTTGATAGATTAGGTAGGAGCAGTGCTTTGGCTATGTTTTGGAATACTACTTTTAATGCCAATGTGTTGAGTTACTCAAGGAGCCACGATAATTTGATTATTAAAGATAGTTCATACGGCTCTTAGAGATTAACAGGTTTCTAAGATTTTCAGGAGCCCTCTCGTAAGCCGACTAGTTGGGATCTTCTTCGCTCTCTTTTACAAACTTATAACTTGTGGCAGTGTCTAAGGGACTTCAACTATCTTCTTTTGGAAAATGATAAATGGGGGGACACGCCTTATTACCTTTAGGCATGGTTAGAAGGGTTTCGTAATTGAATTTTTTAGTGTGGACTGACGAAGGTGCCATTGACGGGGTTCAAATATACTTGGGAACGAGGTAGTGGTATGGATACTTTTTTAATGGAAAGACTTGATAGAGCTTTCTTCAATCAAGAATGGGCATAGATATTTCCTTTTTACAACCTATTCAATCTTGTAAGTTGTGTTTCTAATCACAATCCTATCAAGCATGTGGCTACTATTACAGTTCCACTCAGAAAAAGCGTCGCTTTAGATTTCAAAATCACTGGCTAACCCAAGAAGGTTTCTTTGATGTTATTTCAGCTAGTTGGTCAAGTTTTGTCCAACTTAATATATTTGAGAAAATTTGTTATTGTAGTACTTAGTTAGTGCAATGGTAGAGTTCGACAGATAGTTTTGTTCATAAATCTAAATAGTTGAAGGAGAGGTTAGACATTTTGTGGTGAATGTAACACCCTTACTCAACCCATTCGCCGAATCCGGGTATGGAGTGTCATAACTTAACTGGATTTGTCCTAACCACAAATTTAAAATTAGCTAATTTTAGAGACAAATTTTATTGCTCATTGATAAATAATCTTACAATAGAAATCCTAAATTTAAATTTAAATTAGCTACCAGGGACAAAACAGAGATGACGTCGCAACGAGGGGTTCTTTGACATTGTGACGACACGATGAAAACTTGGACAAGAGCGGCCACGTTTCTGACAACTAATTAGGGTTTTGTTTCCTAATTAAACCGTACTTGCTTCAAGGGTATTTTAGGCACCTAATACCTTGAATGTATCCTATATAAGTCACATTAGAGGAAGTCGACCTAGACAGACATATTTATTTACACTGTTTTCTTTAGTTTTTAGTTTAAATTTCATTATGTTCGTTTAATTGGAAGATCCTATTTCGAAGTTAGACAATCATGAGCAGAGGATGTTCTAGAATCGCGTTATTTCATCGATTGATTCACGAGCATTCTCTTATCCTTATTCTTCTATTTATATTTCGTTTATTAAATGTTTTAATCGAATGTTTGTATGAATATTTGAACACATTTTGTGTTTAATATTTATCCCACATGATTTGGTTGTTTTGTTAATTTATTGATTGAGTAAATAATAACCTAAAATTAAGTGTTTATTCATGGGACTTAGTATACTAGGAAGTGACACCCCTAGTAGAAAATTTAGACAGGTGAGACCGAAAGGGTATCCTGTTGAGTAGAACTTGTGCTAGTGGTGAGACCAAGAGGGTATTCTTAGCTAAGGTTGGTAAATATTTAATTAAGGGTAATTGTTGACTTAATTAATAATTAAGGTTGCAATTGATTCTAGGCTGAGGGGGCTCGCATAGTCGAAACTGATAGTTAACTTAGGGTTAGTTTTAGTTTAAGTTAAATTAATTTATTAATTTTATTATTGTTTTGGATTTGCACTAGTAATTCGTAACTTGACTAGATTAGTACTTATTTTCTGTGATTAACTTAATAGTGATTTTCTCCAATTTGCAATCTCTTGGGTATGATTCTCGGAATACTTCTCTAAGTATTTCGTTGTAGACAAACTATATTACAATTTGACCCCGTATACTTGCGAACACCGCTGCCTATTTTATATCTTTTTGTTGCAATATTTCCAGTCCAGATAGTTAGTCAATAATGGAAGGCAAACATAAGCTCTTTTTATTGTCAGAATATCAAATTTAGCCTTTAGTGTTTACACATTCTATCAATTTGGTCTTAGTTTTTGTAAAATACAACAAATAATAGCCAACTGGTTCCGTGTCTATTCTGAGTGCAATGGTTCTCCGTTAGTTTGGTTGGTCGAGTGTTATTCAACAAAATAGCTCATTACAGGACTATTCCTCAAAGTCCCTGAATAGCCATTCTTTACTTCATCCTCTGAATAACTATTCCAAGCAACTCAAAATATATATTTTTTTATTATTTCCATTTTAACCCAACCAAAAACCAAAAGGAAAAAGAAAAAATGGTAAAAACAAAAATCATTCAACACTTTCCCAAGAGGGAACTTACAGCAAATTGAAAAGAAACTCTGATTGAGTTAATTCACAGTCATTGCAGATAGAAGTTCTTTAAATTTTTGGGTATTCAATTGGTGGTGAATGGTGGATGGAAACGATGGGCATGGTGGTTGACGACCAGAAACTGAAAAAAGGACTTCTAATTTCTGGGTTTTTGAGAGAATGAGACACAAGAAAGGAGAGTGGACATTGGCAATTGATGGCAACAGATGATGTCGAAACCTTTTTTGATCTACTTATGTTTTGAAAACGAAAATGGGAGTCGCCACCAATCCTTTTTATGAGGTGTGATCGGATCACCTCATAATTTGATCGCTTAAATTAGAGGTTTTATTTACGAAAACAATGATTTTTTGTCTACAAAATTTAGGAAATGGGTTCGGGAGTCGGTTACGCACGAGGAAGGATCATCACCCTCATTACGTCCAAATTTGGTACCTAATTGATTACTTGATGTCTTAATATCAAAAATTGAAAATTTAAAAAGATTTTAAAATGCGATCCCTTCGTATTAAGATATTTTAATAGAAAAGACTTTATTCTGAATTAATCGAGAAGAAGGATCATGCACATGACACCTTTAGTTTTCAAAAATTAGAAAAATCGCCGTTTAAATCGTTACTTAAATCTCGTTTTTATATTTTTGAAATGGATATTCGACTATTTCGGTTTTAGTAAGAAGCCATACTCCGTAAGTTAGGAATACGACTTTTCTAATTCCAAAAATAATGAACATTTTCACTATTTAAAACTTTTACCTTTTTATGCATCGTGCAAAAAGAAAAAAAACAAACGTAATACTTAAAATGATATGCATTTTACTTATTCAGGCATAATATACACATGAATAAATGCTTAAGCTTAATGTATGATATGATGATAGCGAAATATAATATGGTCATGTGGGTAGAACATTTATATTAAAATGATAAATAACAAATAAATGGATAAATACTATAGTAATAATAATGTAAATATGACAATAATAAGAATATTAATTCATGGCCTTAATAACAAAATAAATAAAGTAACTTTCAAATAAAAAATAAAAAATAAAAAATGAAATGAAAGGGAAGTATAAGTAATATCAAATTTAAATATTTAAAAAATAAAAGAATAATAAATAAATAAATAAATAGGAAAAACAAATAATGTTAAATTTAAGTATTTAAAAAGTAAAAGAATAAATAAATAAATAAATAAATAAAGTAATATTAAATTTAAGTATATGAGAAATATGCTTAAAAAAATGATGACAATATTCACAAATAAAAGGAATATAAACAATAATTTTTTAAATATATGAGAAAGAGTAAAGAAATAAGAAATAAATAAATAAGTAGATAAATATAAAAGAAAACAGTTTAATAGAGATTAAAAATAAAGGACTAAATCAAAATTGAAATGAAATTAAGGGTACAAATTAAAAAGAAAAAATAAATAAATGGACTATTAAGGACTAAAACGTAACACGCTAAAAGGGACAGGGACCGAGTTGGAAAATATCCAAAACTTCCCTACACGCATCATTTAGAAGGACCAAAATTAAAAAAAATTAAAATTTAACGGGATAAATTTAAAAAGAAAAAAAACAGAAATAGGACTATTGAAAAATGCTTAAAAAGATGAAGAACCAAAGGCACAAATATCCTCCTTTTTAAAAACACGCGGATTCTGAGGTGGGTTGGGTAGGTAATCGGGTCGGCCCCAAAACGACGTCATTTTGGGGCTTAAGAACGCCGACCAAAATGGCGTCGTTTAGCAAGGCTATAAAAGCAACAAAAAAAATTAAGAAAAAAATCATTTATTCCATTTTTTAGAAAAAAAAAAGCTTCCTTCTCTTTGTTTCTCTCTGGGCATAGCCTAGAATTTGCCAAGAGGATCGTCGCGGCCACCAGTCGTTGGCGACAGGGACCGCCATCCCCAGTGGCTAGAAAAAATCAAAATGCCCCATTTTTCTCGCTTTTTCGTGTAGAACTCCGATTTGGAGTCTAAACTACCAAAATCTAAAGCCAAAACCCCCCAAAAAGGAAAAAGAACCCTTCAACTCCTGACGGCAGAAAATCGACCACTAGGTGTGTTTTTTTCTTTTCTTTTTATTTTATTTTTTATATATAATAACAGATTCAAAGAAAAAAAGGAAAAATAAAAGAGATCACCTTTGAGGTTTTTTTTAATTTTTGTATTTCGATTGCCTTGTTTTTGTTTTTTATTTCGATTTCTATCCCTAAAAAAACCCCTTCTTTTACAATTTGTTTTTAGGCTTTTTAATAGTCATTTTACAATTATTTTTTTTAATTTCTACTGTTTCAACTGCTCATTCTTGCGTGTTCTTGTTGTCCTTGCCGATGGTGGTTGGCGGTGGCAGAGGCTAGGAGTGGCAGCGGCGCTAGGCTAGGGTTTCTGAAAATGTTTAGGCTATTGGGTCTGAGCCATTAGGGTTTTTTTAATTTTTGGGTTTTCGGGCCTTGTTGTAAATGAACTTTAATTGTTTTTTGTTTTATTTATTTTGTTTTGTTTTTTTTTGTTTGGGCCCAGACGAAATTGGGCTTTCACAAATGACAACATGCAAGATGAAATTTTCGACATGCAAGCAGCAGATGACAGCAAAAACATTGGTGAGAACCACAAGTAATTAATGTAGTTCTTAACTTTTGTGACGAATTTTAGGAAAAAACTAAGATGGGAAAGAAAAAGAAGAGAATCAGATGATTCTTCTGGGTTGGTTATAATCGAGGTAGCGGCAAAGGCGGTGATGGTCGTTGCCGAAATCTGGACTTTAATAAAAGGTTTTCTGCCAAACAATGAGCATCCCCATAACGTCCCAAAATTTGAGAACTTAATTGTGAGATTCTACAGTAATTAATTCCTATATCTATAACTTTGTGTTCTGCTATCGTGTTTAAGGTCTAGAGTTTGAGTCGCATCGTTAAAATTTTTGTTATTTTAAAAGCAACCCTTAATCATGCATTATATAGTTAAGTTCAATTCAGTGTACACTTATATCAAGAATGAGCTTATTAGTTCATTGGTTAAGCATTTGTATTCCGTTAGGTCTCGTGTTTGAATCCCGGAGTACGCGATAGGGAATATTTTTGCTAAGTGTCAGAAGTCTGATGGGAAGTTATTGGAATCTTAATTTACCATCTCTTTCTTCTTTTTATTCTTTTATTTTTTTCTATCGTTCTTCTTTTTTTTCTTTTTCAATTCTTTTATTTTTGCTTCATTCTGATTGTGGTCGTAAGCAAATAAGGTCTAGTCGAAGTTATACACTGTAAATCACATCAATCGAAAGGCTATTGAGTAAGTCGTTGTCAATTTGTTTGTTTTCACGATTTTCTCCTTTGTTCTTCGTAACTTGCTCTGAATCGGGTGTTTGAATGTATTATGAGAATCTTTGATTGATGATGGTTTGTTTTATTATTAGGCGAAAGTATCGGGGGTAGCGAAAAACAACACGCCAATTCCAACGATCATCGTTGATATTTTGGTAAGTATTAGTTCTGTTGAAGGTTTCATGTCGAAACTTTCAACATAGCGTAATCGAGAATTATTGTTAGTTTACTGGTTTAATTGTATAATTGGATGGTTATGTTAGGCTTTGGAAGTCCCTTACGTAGTTTATGCATCAAAACTACTTCAGGTACGTACCAAAAACCCTTAATTTCATGAATTTTAGACTCCAAAAAACGTGGTTGTTGATGCCACACGGCCAGAGGCATAGGCGTGTGCCCAGGCCGTGTGTGGCCATGTTAGTGCAGGGTTCGCAAGGGCAACAGACACGAGCGTGTGTCTAGGCCGTGTAACTCACTATTTGTGATTTAAGACCACACAGTCAGGGACATGGGCATGTGCCTAGGCCGTGTGAGGCATATAGGCAAGGACATGGGTGTGTGTCCAGGCTATGTAACTCACTGTTTACGTTTTAGAACCACACAGGCAGAGGACATGGGCGTGTCTTCAAGCCGTGTGAAGCACAAGGGTAAGAACATGGGTATGTGCCCAAGCCGTGTGAGCCACACAGGCAAGGACATGGACGTGGGTCTAGGCTATATGGCATATAAATAGGGTCTAAATCTTATTTTTAAGGCCATGAATGTTGTCCAACACTAACACTGACCTTCCCAATGTATGAATGATCTGAATTTGATTGTGTAGGGACTCTCTAATGCTCTATGATTGACATATGGATAACATAACTATATTTGAACTGTGATGGCTATTTCTGACACTGAATTGCTTTATCTATTTGTGAAATGAATTAGAATGACTGAACACATGTTGTGGATATTTTTACTCTACATTTGCATGGCTTAGGGTATTGTGAAGAAGGAAGTAATCTGTTCTGAATTAATGGCTAAGCCACGATGCGTATAAATATGATTCTGGTGCTTTGTCGTATTTTTTTATCTAGCAGCTAAGCTGCGTCTCTGTAAACGTGACAAACAGACACTCTATAGTGTGTAGGGTTGGTTGGATATTGAACACCCTTAACGCTGTGTTGGGATGGCCAAAGATGGTGTGTAGCGAATGGAGGTAGGAATAATTGCATTTGAATTTGATATGTTCTGTATATGAAACTAAAATTGCTTCTGCATATGTAGCTGATATGTTCTGTATGTGAATTGAAATTGCTTCTGTTACTTAACCGAATCTTGGGATTCAGGAATTACCTTATAAATGTGTTCCAATTGAATGGACGTCTTTTACGTACTGAGTTCACAACTCATTTTGTTACTGATTGGATTTCAAGTGGTTCTCAGACTTGAACGGGTCGGCGCTGCGGGAGTTCGGTCAAGCTTTTATCTTTCCTTTAAATACTTATATTAGGAATTTCAATAGTCTAAGATATTATGATATTTGGGAAGATCATATACTTATTTAATTGTTTTGATGGATATTATATGATGAATGGTTCTTTTTTACTGCGTTATAAATGTGATATTCCTAATATCGATGATATAACTCTCTAGACTTGTTCTGGACGTTCAGGCCGAGTTTAGGGTGTTACAATTTTGTTTGATTTAAAAAAGGAAACTAAAGAAGATGATTTTCTCGAAAAAAAATATGAATGATTCATCTTTCAAAGGGAAAGGGAAAGTTTGAATTAAAAAAAGAAACAAGATGATTTTCTGGAAAAAGATGAACGGTTCATCTTTCACAGTGAGAGCGAGAGAGCATTTGAGGTGAAGGAAAGGATAAATTAGAAAAAGAGAAAAAATCAAAAATAAAAGGAAAAATAACTTATATATTAATTAAAAATTGCTATCTTTATTAAATATTTTACTATTTTTGTAATGGCCTAAATTCAAGGTTATCAAAACAGTGGTTTCGTAACCACAAATCCGATTTAAAGATAAATTTATTTTAATATTTTTGCATGAATATTGATATGATATGAAAATCATATGAACATATTGATAGAAGAATTTTACCGATTTAGTGGTTAGTTAGAAAAAGAAATTATTGAGGAAATTGAGTTAAAAAAATAACGAGACCTCGATCTCGTAAATTTATGAAAAATAAATATTCATGAAATGTTAGTAATATGGTATTAAAATTTCGTTAGAAATTTTTAATGTTTGGGTAGTCAATTAAGTGAAAATGACTAAATTGAAAAAGGTGTAAAAGTTACTAGAAGGATTAAATAGCTCAATTGGTAAACAAGGAGGGACATAATTGTAAATAAGCCCAAAAGAAGATATTTTGGGCGGCATAAGCTGAGAAAAATCAGGGAATTAGTGAAATAAGGGTAAAATGGGAAAATAATAAATTTTTCTAACATAAAAATGAGACCAAATTGGAATATCTAGAGTTTTCTTCATATTTTCTTCAATATCATCAGCAACAAACGTCCTAGGGGTTTATTAAAGCTGGTAATTCATAAATTTTGCACCAAGTGAGTTAATCCTTTCCTTTTTCTTGTAATTTTTGTGTTTTTAAGACTTTTACAACTAGGTCCTATTACTAAATTCATTAGTTTTTGATTTCATGAATAAAATTGAAAGTCACCATGGTTGAGTGCTGTAATTTTATGATGAAATAGCACGAAATTAAATCTTTAATTTGTTTATGAGATGATTTTATTAGGTAATTTCAATAGAAATTGATTTGTAGGACCTAATTGTGAAAAAGTTTGGAATTAAAGTCTAGTGTTAAAATTCTGATGTCCAAAGGTTATAAAGTAGTTTAAAGTGATGGAATAAAGTGTTAATTGAGAAAAATTAGCTCAATTGTGAGGTTAATTGACCAGGGATAAAATTATCATTTATTGAAAGCTTAGGGGAAAATGGTAATTAACATCATGCACTAAAACAGTTTGGACAGCAGCAGTAGGTTAACTTTGAAAAATCACCATAAATTGTGGAAATTGAATTAGAGGATTAAAAAATATTGAATTAAAGATTATTGAGTCTAGTTTCTCATAGAAGAAACAGTGTAATCAATGGAATTATAAATTAGGAGATATAATAGATTTTGTGAGACAATGTCAGAATAAATTCGGGTTCCCTGTTCTGACTTTGGAAAATCATTAAAAATTGTAAAAAAAATGGTTATGAGTTATAATTTATATGATTAGAATCCTTAATGAGCCTATTTTTAGAAGAAACAAACAGAAACATCATCCGAATTCTGTATAATGAGATAATTAATTTTTAGTGAAGAAGAGTTGAAACTATTAGATAGCAGAACAAGGATGACTTGAAAGAATAAACTGTACTTATTGGCTAAACCAAAAATTCTGAAAATTTTATGGTAAGAAGATATGTGAGTATAGTTTTGGGGAAAATTAGTGGATTTTAATTTGGAGTTCCGTAGCTCAAGATATAAATAATTTAGTGACTATGACTCAATGAGACAGCTTTGAATGAACTATAAATAATAATGGAATTATAGAGAATGTTACATATGAACATGAAATGTATTAGATTAATGATTAAATTTATTTATTTAGATCTAGAAAATTCAAATACGAAGCTAGATCAAAGGAAAGAAAAAGTTCGGGATTAGTATATTTTTGTTTACGAACAAGTATCGAGGTAAGTTTGTGTAACTTGAATTATGTCTTAAATGCTTGAAATGTATGTTATTGATGTGAATATGATTTGAATGTTCATTGTATGGAAATTTATGAAACATTGATATATTTGATAAAAAGAGGAAGAAATCCCGGTTGAATGGAAGGAAAATTCGATGGATCTCTGAAAAGGAATTGACGGTAAAAAGGATCTAGCCTGGACGGGTGATCCTATCCTAATATAGCCCTCCCGAAGAATATGTGAAAAATGGATTTAGCCCAGACAGGTAATCCGAATTAGGGTTTGAATTTAGCCTGGACTGGTATTTTAGATCCAAGCTCATTAGAGTAATTGTCATTGCAGGGGATTTAGCCTGGACTGGTAATCCCGAAAATACTCTATGAGTTTATATTACAGGGGATTTAGCCTGGATTGGTAATCCCGCTGTAAGGATGAGGTTCGCGGGAGTGTGCTCTCTGAAATAGAAATGTGCGCGCACATGAATACGAATTGACGGACCCGGATTTTTACACTAAAGTGTACCTCTGAAAAAACCATTGAAATTCCGAGAAATTCAACGGGATAAATATGAAAAATTAACAAGGGAATGAAAAATATTGAATTGATGAGCTCATCAATCATTTATCTTTGTAATGAATTTATATGATGTTATTTAACTAATGCAAAAGTTGAGTTTGTATGTGATAGGTATATGTTTATTTGAATTGGATGTGTACTTGTATTATTAAATGCTGGATGTCTAAGTATGGTAAGTATAATTTCTGTTGCATGAACTTATTAAGCACCATGTGCTTACCCGTTCTCATTTTCCCTGTTTTGTAGTGCTCGGGAGCTCGAAGGTTGGAGATTAGTTGGAGCTTTATCACACTATCAACTCATATCTTTTGGTATATGAAAATGACTTATTTTGAAAGAATGGCATGTATAGACTAAATACCAATATTACATAGACATGGATGTTTGTAACTTAGCTATTGGCATGGCTAGAGTAAGTATAACTTTGAGATTTTGCGAAAAATTTCTTATGGTTTCGATTTAATATCAATTTGGTCCTGATGTATGTTTTGGGCTTCGGAGGCCCATCTAAGGGACGTCATGACATGTTTCAATAAATGAATAGTATTTAAACTCGTAATAATAGAAAATTAATTTGGTAAAATCTGGTAATGCCTCGTATCCTATTCTGGCGATGGATACAGGTAGGGAGTGTTACAATTTTATTGAAGTAATATGAATATACATATTACATATTGAATAATAATTATATTAAATTATGATTAATTAATTTATTTATTTTTATTAAGTTATATTTAATAATAATTTTATTAAAATTTAATAATAATAACAATAAGCATCTAACTAATTTTTTTATAAGGGTACTTTGGTCATATCAATATTTTTCTTTATGTTATTACAAATCTATTCCACTCAACTAAATACAAGAATATTATTACAGTTGTATTCCATTTCATTCAACCAAATAATTGAATTACTGGTTACAACTCTACTCCATTATAACTCTATTCCATTTACCCCAACCAAACGTGCTGTAAATATAACTTTAATATTTTAATTTAAGTAAAAAAAATTTAAGAATTAAATAAAAATAAAAATCTAAAACCATTCAAACTATTTCCAATGAGATTTAAAAAAAATACAAAACATCCAAATCTAATTCCTATCCAATAACTAATTCCATATCCAATTCAATCAAGAAAATCGTATTCTATTGATAACACAAATCCTCAAATTTAATCAGCATCCAAAGTGTGTTTTATATAAGAGCCTCAACTTTTTTATCTTCAATAATAATTGAGATAGGAGATCTGTTAATTCCATGGTGGGTGGCGGATGGAATTTTTTTTAACTATGATTTTGTAGAAGCTAACTCTTTGGCAAAACGGAGAGCACTAAGCACAACGATGCTCTCCACCATTAATGGTGAGAATTGGTGCGACAAACCTCCACTTTGACGCTTGAGAAATTGAGAAATAAATCTAGATTAATTACAACAAATAAACGAATATAGAATTTAGATGAAAATTCTCTTCATCGAAAAAAATCATAATCATTAGAGAAATTAGTATGTAAAAGTTGTTAGAGTTTATATACTATTTTCTTAACCCAAAGGTCTAAATACATCCATACTCGAAAGACACCTCTCAAACATGAGAAAATATAACTAATGGTCCGTTTGTTTGCTTGTATTTTATTTTTTGGAAAATATTTTCATCACTTTCCACTGTTTGTTTGGTTGAAAACAAATTCCCACTGTAAAAGCTTTTCCAAAACACGGGAAAATGACGTCTTTTTCTGGGAAAATGTCTTATACTTTTTTTTTTCGGTAACACATTTTCCAAAACACGGGAAAATGACGCCTTCTTCTCCCTTTTCCTCTTCCCCTTCCCCTTCTCCTTGGGTTGCAAATCAGTCCTTCAATAAAAGCTGGGCTCAGCAAATTGAAGAGAGTTACCAATTGCATTCGGCGCTGGCTTTGCGAGTTTCTTCGCTGGCTGCTTCTGCTGCTGATTCCAACTTCTTGGATTTCAATTGTGATGCTAACACCAACAGAGTTTCCTTCTCCTCTTCCTCTTCTTCTTCTTCTTCTTCTTCACCTCAGCATGTGTCTCATCGATTCTGGGTATCACTTCATTTTTCTGTTTCTTTGAGTTTACTTCTTTTTGTCCTTGAATTATTAGTTAGTAAAGGGTTTTATGCTTTATGGTTGATGGTTAAATTTATGTTACTAATTTTTCCATGATTATGAGGATAATTGTTCCATTAAATATTGGATTTTCTATCTATAATGTTTATGCAATTTCACCTGGCCATTTTGTCCAAGTTCTCATGTTTATAATTTTTTGGAATTAAAAATCTAAGTGACCATGTCCTTCGTAGTTTTTGTGATGTTTATCTCTTGTTGGTTGAACAATGTGTTTATATTTAGAATATTTCTATGAAACCATATTCTTTGTAATGGTAATAAAAACATTTTTCGTCAAGTTTAAGCAGGCAAATAGTATTTTATGTAGGAAAAAGTAGTTCTGGATTATTTTACTTGGTGGTTGATAAATTTTACATCCCAATGACTGGAGTTCCTTTGGTTCAGGTAAATGGCATTCTGTTTATATTCTTATAATTGTTGTTTTCTGCATTCCAGGTTGTTCCTACTTTACAAGGCATGGGAATTGGGACAATAATAGTTAAAAGGATTGTAAGGTTTGTTACTCTTATGTTTCTACTAATTCTGAAACTTTTAACTGAAGTATTTGTGTTATCAAATTTTCCCTCGACATATATGTCTGCTCCATGTAAGCATGCAACTGTAATATTGTCTTCTTTTAAACAAAAGCCAGTGCTTGCATGCATACCTTGTAACACCCCCAACCCGTATCCCTTGCCAAAACCGGGTTACGGAGCATTACCGGAATTTACAGATCAAACAGACAGAAATCTCAAACATTTTATATCATTGAAACAAGACATCAAGGCATCATTTTAATCCAAATTATACACTTTCCAAAATTAATCTTATAACTTCATTTACAATCAAACCACAAAATAACTATTATTTAGACACTCTAGGTACATGCCAACACAAAGAAATAAACATCACCATATTTGAGTTCGGGATCGTTGTTGGATGCTGAATCAACGATCAAACTTAAGTACTTAACCTGCGCACGGGAACAAACCGTACGCTAAGTATAAACTGAGTGGTATTTCTATAATCCGAATATTTAAAAATAAAATAATAAAATATGTATAATAAAATGTCAAGCACAATTGAACATTTAAAACCATACAATACTCAATTATCATCACTTGCTATATATAATAGCTTTCCACAATTTGTTCACATATCATTTAAACAATGGCACTATCCATTCCACATTTAATTCATGAGTATATAACTCGTGTATTCCATGTATTTACAACATATTTCACATTCTATTTTCAATTCACTATTGTTTTTCACATTCTATTTTCAATTCGCAATCTCATATTCTTATTCTTAGCCCAAAGTAGATTTTATAGAACACACCGGATATACGGAACAAATACAGAGATGCATTATTATGCACTAATGAACAGAGAGCACTGAAGTGCTATACAGAGAGCACAGATGTTCTAAACAGAGAGCACTGACGTGCTAATAATCAGAGAGTACCAACGTGCTAATAATCAAAGAGCACCAACGTGCTAATAATCAGATAGCGCGCTAAAATTCCTTAATGGCATGCCACTAATATCCCAGTAGTTCTAAATTCCATCTACTTGGGCATTAAGGCTGAATTTTATACATATAAAAAATAATCCAATTATCATATTTGCCCAATTTCACATTTACACACACATATATATATATATTCATAATATATATTCTAATTCAATTCAACCAATATAATTTCATCACAAATCAAGACAATCCATTACAATTGTAAAACACAATAATTCTCACTTCAATCACTTACCATAACATATAATCAAAATACAACAATTAATAATTAGTTTCGGATTATAGAAATACAAACCAGGAATTCCGAGCTATTCCTCGTCGACTATATTTTTTCCCCTTTTTAGTCGAGAATTCCGATACAACGCTAGCTACGGAATTAAAACAATTAAAAATCATCAATACAACACATTTCAATCTCACATTAAATATTTTAATTTTTACTCAATATTTTCCTAAATTTTAATTTAGTCCTTGAACCGAGACTAACTTTTATTCTCAAAACTAATTTCATATTTTCATTCCCTTCCCACTTTAAACTAATTTAACTCTCTAATTTCACCATAAATCCCTAATTTCAATATTCTCTCAATTTAATCCCTATTAATTCAAAACTTATGTTTTATTTTACAAATCAATCCTTTACTAACTCCTAACTTAAAATTCAATCAATTTAACCCCTAATTCATCAATTAATTCAACATGAACAACATCTAAAAATTTACTAGCTTTCAAAATTTCAATTTAAAACAAGTAGTATTTGGTTCTAGGATTCCAAAAACATCAAAATTATAAGAAAAGGGATTAAAATGAGTTACCAAATTAAGCTTGAACCTCAAAATCCCAATTATCCTTTTTTTCTTTTCTTTCTCCCCTGTTTTCGTTTTGATATTCTGTTTCTATTCTCTTTTTCTATCTTTTATTTCATTGTTTCTTTTATAATATAATATAATATAATATATAAACTTAACTTTTATGTAATATTATTATAATATTTAACTTTATATTTTTAAATAAAATATCTATTTATGCCGCCTTCAACTTTAGAAAAAGACATAATTTCCTATTTGGTCCTTTTAACTTTTCTTTAATCTATAATTAAACTTTTATCTCTGTTGCAATTTAATCCTTTTTCATAATTAACCTCAATTTAGACAAATTCACTTAATTAAAACTTAATTAACTAAACAACTAACTTCCTAAATATTTATCATAAATATTTAAGAATCCAATTTACCAAAATGGAGTCTTGGGAATTGTTTTTTTCAATTTTATCCTTTTTAATCAATTAACCATCGAAATATTAAAATTTCTTAATGAAACTTTAATACTATCCTAATGACACTCCGTAAATATTTATAAAAATATTTACGGCTCAGTTTATAATATCGAGATCTCGATACCTCATTTTCGACCCAATTTACCTAATAATTTCTTTTAAATCACAAAATTCACTAATTCAAAAATATTTCTAAAATCACGCTTAACTTATAATTATTAATTAATAAATTTTTCTAATTTTTTTCATCGAATTTAGTTATCTCAAATCACTGTTCTGACACTACTGAAAATTGGGTTGTTACATACCTACTTCTTCTAAAAATGAGTATCATGTCACTTGCTTCAGAATCATAATTCTTATAGTTGAATAGTAGGTAAATTCTATTTGCTCTAGCATTTATTCAAGTTTAGCTGTCTAATATAAAATAAATGCCTCAAGAGTCCGAGTCAGGAAATGCACAATGGAGATCACATTATCTTGTTAAATCTTTATTCTTAATCTGCAGTTTGTGAAATGTATACTGGTAGTTACTGAACTTATATATAGGAGTTTAACATTTTTGTTCTTACCTTTGCTTCCAGAATGCTCACAAGTAGAGATATTTATGACATAGTTGCTCTTTGTTCCAAAAATGAGAGGTAATTCTTGTTATTGTGCTGAAATGTCATAACCTATGTGTTGTCCTCAGTAAGTCTGTTTCATATCCCCCTGGTTTTATTGGTTTTTCCAGTATGCTGCCTCTCTTTCTTGCTTTGAAACATGTTGCAAAGTCCTTCTAACAAAGGCTGGCCAGGTGTATTACAATTGGCTGGCATCTTACTGATTGGTTTTTATGATATCTGGCTCAATGGCTTTCTTCTGCTACCTTCACAACAAATCTAAAAAGGCCTTAAAATTTATTAGATAGGTGCTTTCATTCTTTCATTGAACTGCATAGTTTATCTCATTCAATAAACATCATCATATAGACTAGTTGCAAACAAGTTATGTAGAAACTTGAGATAATCAAGGAAAAGGGGGTTGTCGAGGTTTGAATCCTCGACCTAGTGTCAACCAAGACTTGAAAGCAACATAAGTCATTTCTCAGTTGCTACTACACCAGTGGCTTGGTTACATGGAAAGTTGGGATTGAAATATTTATATATATATATATACACACACATATTTATGAGGTTACTTTGGCAGGGTCATTGATGAAATGATTTGTATTAATTGTTCTTGAAAAGCATGATATGTATAGCTTATTTCAGGTTCTTCTTCAAAGCATGTGGATTCAGAGATGATATCTTGGGCTTTACTACGATGATGTATAGTAGGACAGTTTCAACTACTTGTTTTGAAGGTGAGCGAATGGTTAAACAAGCTGGTCGAAAACTGTTGTTAGTTCTATCACTCCAATTTCCGTTAGCATCTTCCAAGACAAGTAAACCACAAAGTTGAGCCGCATTAAACATATGGATTTAGAAAGGCCGAGAAATTATTTCCTTTGTGCATTCAAGCTTCAGTTTCTTTTTTATCTTAGAAGATTGCCCTTTTATTTTCTAGTCACGTATTGATTTTGAAGTATGATGTATGTAAGTTTAGTTTTCTTCAATTACACTTGTTGGTGGACCGAAACGGGTCGAGTTCGTGGAGAAGCTGAAACAAGAAATAATTCGGGCTACTCATCCAAAATTTGTGCTTATTATTCATTATCTGTTGTTTTTTATACAATGTCTAGAACTACTTATAGTTTCCACCCCAATCCTTAAATAGGAGGATAATGCTTTTCAAATGCATTTTTCTTTGCATTTGCAAGTTTATCTTGAATGCTGAATGGGAGTGAAGGGTCTTCAAGTTTTATGCATGGCAAAATGTAAGCTTAAAGGACTTTGTCTAGTAAGTAATTATTTTTGGGACATATGTGATAACTCCAAGTTCCAACTATTAAATGTGGTGTAATATTAGTTATGCACTTGGACAATGTTGTTGTTATTATGTGGTGTACTACTAATTATGCATTTGAATAATATTATTAATTTCTAGTATTAATTGTGGTTTGGAAGCTAATTTATAATTATTCAATCCTTGTTTTTTATTTTTTATAACACAATTACAAATAATTTATTTGACTTTGGTTGTTTTCAATTTATGACGGTTAATATTCTAGCTTAATAATTGAGTATTATTATATATTTAATTTAATTTAATTTAATTTAATTTATTTATAAATAAATCATTGCAATATATGTAAAAACAATTTAAAATATAAATCTATTAATATATGCAATAACAGTTTTTTCGGAAAATATTTTCAAGAAATCTGCCTAACAGCAGAAAATATTTTACACAGATTCATTCAAACACCAAAAAAGTAAATTATTTTCAGAAAAATAAATTATTTTCCAGAAAACATTTTACTAACAAACAAACGGAGCCTAGAAAAGAAAAAGAAAGAAAGAGAAATCAAATACAATGGTCGATACGTAGTTGAGCTCCCCTTGCTTATCTGCAAATATGGTGTGAGAATTGTGACATTTATAAGAAATAGTTTCCAAATTTATAAGAAATGCATAGATAATTTCCATATTTAATTCTTGGTAATTAGATATACAAAGTGTTTATTGAAGGTAAATGGTTTTTTAAAATGATATAGTACTTCAACTTTAAATATAACAATTTTGTCGATGATGTTTTTATATATGAACCAAAAATATTTTATTTCCCAATTATGTACTATGCTTTTATCCCTTTCTCTTGTTTTCAACACATCATGTTTATTAGTATAATTAATTTATGATTTATCACTCAAAATATATATGTTGAAACTTTTCATGATCCATGTTAGGGGCTGTCTTTCTCAATAATATTCTCATTCTTTCTCTAGGAGTGTAATGTGCATTGCCACTATACTCAACACTTATTGATCTATATAAAAATATTTAAAATATAATAAAAATAATTATATTGTGTATTAAATTTAATCATTTTAGTACTTTATTTAAAAAATCTTTTTAAATTTTGCTTTTAAATCATCATTATAAATTGAATAAATTTTAATTGATATATACATAATTAATATGTAAGGTTAACCATCTTTCCTCATTTTCTAACTAATTTAGCCCATATTTTCAATCAATCTCATCAACAAGGATGCAAGTTGGATATTCTTTGTTAAACCTGTCTTTGGCTACAATATTCATACTAATATTCTTTTGAGTGAATTTCGAAAATACATAAAATAAAATAAAATAAAAACTTTTTTGAAACACGAATATGAAAATCATGTAAAAAGAAAGTCTTGTTTTTGTTCTCGAGCAGCAATAGACACGACAAAATCAGGCACTTTCAAACCAAACCAAAATTAAGTAGATAAAAATATTTGTTTGGTTTGTACGAAAAGATGAGAAAAGATGGAAAGTTTTGGAGAAAATTGGTAAAGTTTAATTTTTTTTTTAGACATAAGTTAAATAAATTTATGGAAAAATGCTTTTTTTAATACTTCTTTTTTGAAAAATTTTTGAATAATAAAAAAGATTATTTAATTAAAAAAATTAGACAGGTGGTGCAAGTTGAATGGAGTAGAGGTAGAAAAACAAAAATTCTGTAAGTAGGAAAATTAGAATAAATAAATAAAACATTGAATGTTGGGTCGGGTGCAATTAAAAAATTCTGACTCAACCAACAGTGAAAGGAAGGAAAAGTCGTATTAATAAAAATATATCAATGTTCATAAAATTTCTCATCACACGAAACTTCCTGGAAGCTGCAATGGAGAAGCTCAGCACAGCACTTCTCCAAGCATTTAAGCACCCCCACATCTTCCCCTCTTTCTCCTCAATTTCTTTCTCCCTTCTCGCTTCCCTTCCACCCACCTCCTTTGTTTCACCTCTTTCTTTCTTTTTCTCCTAAACCATCATGAATCTCATTAATAGGCTCAGCCCCAAGCGTCTCTTTCGATCTAATAAAAAAGATAGATCCATCGTCTCCAAGTTCGACCCCTCCTCCTATAGTTCCGGTTCCGCCGTTTCCTCCTCTTCCTCCTCCGAATCCGTCTCTTCCACCCTCAAAGGACATCAGTACCCTTCCGCGGCTACCGCTGGCTTCGTAACGCCCACCAGTGTTTTGCCCCAAACATCAGGTGACTGGTCCGATTTTCCCGCTAATTTTTATCTAGAACTTTGTCAGGCGTTTAAAATGTTAGACAAAGATAACGACGGGGTTATATCAAGAAGCGAGCTCGAGGCTTTGCTTGGCAAGGTCGCAAGGCAGCCGCCCAGCCGGGACGAGGTTTCCTTGATGTTGAGCGAAGTGGACGGTGACGGCGACGGCTACATCAACCTGGAAACGTTGATGAACCAGGTGGTTGGACCGGCTTGCGACGAACCCGCCTGCGAACCGGAACTGAGGGAGACTTTTGATATATTTGACACGGATCATGACGGGAAGATCACGGCGGAGGAGTTGATGGCGTTTTTTAAGGACAAAATAGGGGATGAGCGGTGCACGTTAGAGGATTGTCGGCGCATGATAGCGAGTGTCGATAAGAACGAAGATGGATTTGTCTGCTTCGAGGACTTCTCCAGAATGATGGAGCTGCAGCGATGATCATATGATTATGGGTTTTTATCCGTTTGTGCTTGACAATCATGTGATAAGAGATGCACTTGATTTGAGGAAATACAGAAATGAAAATTTGTCTTGGTTTTTTTTCTTCTTTTTTTTTTTAAATCTATTTTAAGATGTGCCTGAATTGAAGTCAATTAATCCGACGGTTTAGATTGATTGATCTGAAGAAAAATGTTGTCCACGTGTCGTATGGTGCATATTAATATATAAGACGGGTAGAGAGAAAAAAAAACACATTTTCTTATTACCAGCTAGTGCGCTTTTGCTGGAATTTTATTTTATTTTTAATATAAAAGTAGTAGGGAAATTGGAATTCATGGCATGTGAATAAAAATAAAGGAGAAGAAAGCAAGTGATGGGAAAGTGTTGAATAGTGATCATCATAAAACCTTAATTGTCCTTATTCCTCACTCAACATTATAACATTGTATTAATTAATTAATGAACTCAAACTTATAATAAAATTCAATAACCAACATATGTATTAGTGGAGCATCACAATGCCTCAATTCTTTTGATTTATCATTTGTATTTAGAGTCTTAACTTAATCGTAATCGGCATCGACACGAGAACATGGGTTCGAAAACATTAAAGCATATTATTCTATTATTTAAAGATTGATGAGAGGCTTGTTTAAAAAAGGGACAAATACATTCAATAATGAGGTAGTTAACTAAATTGGGTTGTATTAAAGGGATAATTATATTATGAGAGTCTAGGCTTACTTCAAGCCCATTTTCTTATATAAATATTTCATCTTTCAATTACGAGCCATCACTTCGTAAAGTATTATCCTAATACTTTCTTGTTTAATGATTCTTTGCACCATTTATTAATTGAATCATCACAATTAATCATCTCAACCCATTATATTGCTTAACTATTACGTGAATTGGTTACAACATAAAACCCATGTTTTTTTAAATCGGATAAGTGGTCGAACTAATCAAGCTATCGGTTCGTTGATTTGATTAAGATTTTATTAAAAATTTTAAGAAAATCATGTTCAATCGATTCAACTGCCTGATTCAATTAATTTTGTTCTAATTCAATTGGTCTATATCGATTTTTGGGCCAATTGGTCCGTCAATCCAGTTCAAACAACATTGTATAAAACTATATAAATTAAATATAAGAAAGACAACATTTTATATAAAACTATATAAAACAACATTGTATAAAACTATATAAAACATCGCATGAAATTCTTGAAGTTTAATGTTTGAGCCCCACTCAATGTAAAACCATGTAAGTTTTCCGTCCATTTAGTTTTAGTTCAAACCAATGATGGATTGATTTTGTTCAAATTTATTATTATTTGATGTTTGAATATATTTTGGTTACCAATCCACTTGTGCACTGTTATGTATATTACAACAACGTATGACATGATTATAACGTAGTGAATATCACACTGGTGGACATATATTTTTGTTCTAGTATTGGTGTGAATTGGTGCGAGTGTATTTAAGTGTATCATTTTAGATTTTTTGATGTTTTAAAATATTTTCTTATATATTCTTTATACATTCAAAAATACTTCAATTATTTACATGCAAATATAAATTTTAAAATTATCAATTAAGTTTAATAGCTTAATTAAATGATTTTCAATATAATTATAAAAAATTAATTAAAATAAGAATATTAAAATTTTATACCAGTCGATATGAGGTGATGTAAGTCGATAATCAAAACACACTAAAATAGTAGAGCAATGAACTTGAGACTACTTGATAGTAGTTTTAAACCAGAACTATAATTGTAATTATTACAAATCTCATCATTTTAGGCAATCACAATTTCAACTCAACCCATCATAAATTCAACTTGAGATATAACACTTTATGATTGGTCCGAAGATTTACGTAGTCTATTCTGAATTCTGTGTTATCCATCGTTGTTTGATATAAGGAAGTGAACTGTCTAGCTGATTAAACAGTTGCATCGTTGGTACTATTAGCGTGAGAAATGTTGGCACATAATATCCACCAGAGTACAATTGTGCAAAATTATGCTTTGCGCACAAGTTTTTAGGTGAAAAAGTTGTTGGACTATTTAAAACATAAATTGGGATAATATAACTTTTAACCTTGAACTTGGTAATTATGTTTATTTTGGTACTCGTAATTTTTTATTTACTTTGGTACCTGAATTTGACAATTAGATCCATTTTTATCCTTAAACTTGAATTTTATCAAGATCTGATAATGTGACTAGTGTTATTGAAATAGAATCAGATTATTCTATCAGCCTGACTGGACCAAGAATCAATCAGTATAACAATCCAAACAAAAGGGTTGAACCAATCAAATTGATTATCAGGAACCGGTGTTTTGACCGTTTCAACTATCAATCCAGTTATTAAAAACATTGGACGTAACACTTTAAGATTGTATCGATCACATCACCATCTAAAAATGTATATAACTTTATTTATTTTTCAAGTGATAATGTAGTAAAACCTCAAAGTGCTACATCATCAAAAAAAATTATTTTTCAAGTTTAGGGACCAAATAAACCTAGTTGTCAAGTTCAAGCAACAAAGTAGACTAAAAAGGTATAAATACCAAAACGAACCTAATTACTAAGTTGAGGACCAAAAATTATATTATCCCATAAATAAAGGAGACGTCTATCTATCCTTTAGGCTTTGGGCTCAAAATGGATAGAATAGATTGGATTAAGCAAAAATGAAAGTGAAAATTTGTGCTACAAACTATTTAGTAGCCCATTGTATTTGCATCCAAACAGAATTTGACTTGTCCAGAAGGGATATGAATAGTGTTAGTTTATCTTTTTCACCATTCCGTTTTGCAAGAAGAGATTATATGAAACTGTAATTCTATGTTGTTCTTATTCATTTTCAATGGGAGAATGACAAATCAAAATTTTCCCTCTGATTTTCAGCAATTCTTTCTCTCGTTTTGCATTTGCAACTGCATTTATGATGCAAATAAAAACACTATTCTATTAATTAAAAAATAGTTTTTACTTAAAAACAATGTTGTTTTATAATCAAGAATAAATCAATTTTAAATAAAGTTAAAATATAAATTCATAATTTTTATTTATAAATTACGTAAATAATACTACAAAATTAGTTTGTATATACCAAATAAAATTGTAATAAATCAAGATGAGAAACAAGATTTTAAACCAAATAAACAAGAAGTCTACAAATTTTGGCTTTATTTATCTAAAATAATAAAAAAATTACCTAACATACAGTTAATTAATTATTTAATTCAATGCTTATAATGATTTAGTCTAATTGAGATGCACCATCAACATTATATGTTAAATGCCAAAAAAGGTGAATAAAGAGATAATATTTTATAATAAATTTATATATATCAGAATTATTTTTATATTTAGGATCAAATTTATAGAATGCGCAAACATTAGAGAGTTAAAATTGTTATTAGATCAATTCACATCAACACTTTTGTCAAATTTCAAATGGTTGTTAACATTTGGTGACAAAAAAAAATTAAAAGTTTAATTGGTTTAGTGACTTTTTCCTAAATAATATATATAATATAAGTGAAAAATATTATGCATAAAATAATAAATAAAGTAAAACATAAAAATAAATAATTGATAATAAAATATAATTGAAACTTTTATAATTAAAATTGTAAAATTATTATTATATAAATATCATAATTTGTTTAATATCTAACTGAAAATATATATTTATGTTAAAAATTAAGTTAGAAATAAAGTAATATAAGTTTTAAAATTATTTTATTATAAGTTACAGATTTTAAATAATTCAAATTTAAATGCATATAGAAAAATAAAAATAAAGAAAAATTTTAATAAATTTTAATTTTATATAATATGAGGAAATTAGTATATATACGGAGGCTATGAAATCAAAACCCATTCACAAAATCAATAGAGCTAAACTTGTATGCTTTCTTCAAGGATTCATTGGTGGGTTGTTAACCACCAATGCGAGTGGACAAAAAGCGATATATATAAATTTAGGTAGCGTGAGTATTAAGAAATAGTCGCGCCATCATGGCCGTCCTTTTCGGTTTGATTTTGCCTGTGCCGTTAGTTCACTTTAGGATAAATCCCTGAACCACGGTTTACCATACAAAAACTTTTGCAGCTTTTTAATTTAGACCTAATGGGTAGAAATTGTGATTGGATGGGGATAAGTAGGTTGATTGGAATCTAAATTATTGTTTGTGAGTCGTTGAACTCAGTCCCGTTGTATGGACAAAGTGCGTGGATTGACATCATCAATATTGTGTTCAACTTTAAACTATATCGCGCGATCCCTAGCTGTTGTTTTTCTGTACAATGTATCCTCCCAACTTTCATTACCCCTTAATGATGAGACGCAGGACATCTTTTCCATTTTTTTTAAAAATAAATTACATGCAATCAGCTATAATAAATTACAAAATATTATTTAATTAATTGCGTTTTGACACTTTTTTATAATTTTATTAAATCCCATCCATTCTTTTATTAATTTGATATAATAATAAATTTAACTTTAATACTTATATGTTAGGTCAGTTTAGCTGCACTTTTTTAAAATTAATCCTCAATATTTACATATTGCCTCAATTTAACCTTAATTCTAAAACATAAAAAGAAAATTAGAAGAATACATTAATAATTTTAAAAAATACAATAAATATAAAAAACATTATTAAAAAAAAGAAAACAACCACCTTTAATCGATTTGCTAAAACCTTAGAAATAATTTTGTAAATTAACCTCTACAAGCTAATAGGTCGAAAGTTAGTCATATCATTCGTGTCCTTTATCTTAGGAATGAGGACGATCATCGTATCATTAAGACTTGAAATGTCCTTATTACTATGTAAAATATCACGACAAAGAGTAAGAATGTCTTTATCCACCACATCCCAATTTTCTTTAAAAAAAGTACCTGAAGCCTATTAATACTAGGAGCTTTACAGGGGTCCATTTGACTGAAGGCTTCAAGGATCTCGTCATCCATAATTTGCCCAGCCAGCATGTTGTTAACATTTTGAGTGACACTCCTTTGAATGTAATTCAAGTAATTATCATGATTGGAAGTCTCGGATTTAAAAAGATTGTGAAAATAGTTCCAAGCAACCCTACAAATGTTATTTGTATCACTCACCCAATTACCATTTGAATCCTTCAACCCTTCAATTTTATTTTTCTTTAACCTGCTAGTGGCCCGAACATGGAAAAAACATGTATTTCTATCATCCTCTTTAAGCCATTGAATGCGCAATATTTGAGCCCAGTAGCTTTCCTCTTTAGCATAAAGATGCCCTAGCTTGAAACGAGACATTTTCAACATATCAGCATTAAACTCCATATAATGACCATCAAATGAGCTTGTTGATCCAAGCAACCAGCTGACGAATACGATTTTTCATTCTTCTATACCGTCGATATTGCCAAAGGCCAAGCACCTCACGTTTCCTGTCAAATTTCTCGATGATGTTAGTCTTAGTATTGCTCCAAGCTTACTTAATAATATCCTTGGCTTCTTTCTCTTTCCCCTAGCACGCATCAAATTTAAAAAACAGTCTCGAGTCTTTAACGTCTTCTCTTGGCTTTCGACCCATAATGTCCAACAATATAGCATCGTGATCAGAGTTTGCTTGTCTCACCACATTTGTCGCAAGAAAATGGAGATTATCAACAACATTAGCAGAGATTAAAAATCTATCCAACCTCTCTTTTATCATATTAACACCTTCTCGATTATTAACCCACATAAACTAGCCTTTATTAGTTTGATGTCAACAAGAGCCAACTCTTCCATCACTTCTCTAAACTCGTCAATTGTCACTCTGGATTTCCTTCTACCCCCATCTTTTTCAGCATTGTTTATGATAGCATTAAAGTCGCCACTTGTAACAATCATAGATATACACATGTTCAAACTACTAAACCAACCAAGGCTTAAATAAAAAAGGTAATATAAACTTATAACGAGTCATTTCATATCATACATCAAACATATTTGTAATCACATAGCTCATAAATAAAAATATCCAGAATATCATTATATTATTATTATTTTATTAAAATAATTCAAACACTGCGTGTAAAATTTGCCTATTTTACATGTAACCATTATGTTTTAACATATGCACATATACAAAATCTTATAAATACAAACAATTATATACATTGGGCCGAATATGGCATAAGCATTTGTATACCTTCATAATATATTCCCTCATTATTAATCAAATACTCAAAACCATTTATCAAAATTGCATACAACTATTTATTCATCAAATAATTAAAGTTACTATTCATATGGTCAATTTCTCAAGCTTTAGCCGAATGCAATTATGCTTTAACCAATGTCAAATTCATCAATACTCAACATTTTCATGCTTAACATACCAAAGCCGATCCTGTATATATATATGCTAATACTATTTATCCTCAATGTCAAATGTCATCTATAAGACCCAACACATAAACAAGACTCATTATGCAAATTACCAATTTCAACTACCTTATATTCATGGCAAATCATCATATAACTTTCGCATATCAAGTGATAATCCACATTCAATCTCAATTATCAAATGTAAAGATATATCCACCCATGATCTTAAACTTAGCTCACACAATATCATATCATATCAATCAACTTTACTTATCTATCACAACCATTTACGAAACATAGCCAAATCACCAACCATAATATTTGATCAAAGCATGAAACTATACATATCAAAATAAACAAGCCATTTTCGCATGGCTTATTATATATATACATCATTCAAAATATATTCAAAAAGGTGGTATCGTCTATACATGCCATAGGTTTAAGTTTAACTTTTATAGATATCGATAACGGATGATAGTGTGGCTGATTTCACTGACGATCCCCGAGCCCATAATTAGCTTCCAATATAAAACCGAGGCAAACACATATGCATGGTAAGCAATAAAAGTTTAGTAATTCAATATCACATAACCGAATTATTCAATTCATATTCATATATATATATTGTCGAGCTTGCAAAATGTAAATATCCAACGTATAACTATGAATCAAATTTCATTGACCGAATTCACACGTAAATAATATTATAGTTATTTTTCACCTTTAAGTCATAAACACATTCTTTACCAAATGTATTCATTCATATATAAAAGCCTATAAAACATAATTATGATTTCACATACACTTACCCTTTGGCCTAATATAGGCTTTTCACACACACATACTTTCATTTGCATCATATAATTTGTATCACAATTGAAATAATCAACTTACCTTGATATCATATATTATTTAACTCTTAAATATTTGTACTATCATGTACTTATATGTCACATTTATCATTCATCGGATCCGCATAAATTGGTGCTAAATAATTTATCGAGGCCATAATGAAGTTACACAATTAGTGCTCTCTCTCATTTAATCAAATTGATCTCGGTAGCATACACTTAGTGCCCGTTATTCAACATTGTCGTTTTAGTTTCGCACACTTAGTACTCGTTATTCACCATTGTCATTTTAGTTTCACACACTTAGTGCCATTCGTATAGACATAGCTATCCCATACTCGCACACTCAGTGCTAAATATCGATAAATCACATCCACGTCTATTTCTGCTTCCCGAACTTAAACACATTTGGCTACATATATATATTTTTTCATAATTTCATTTCAGCATATAAAATTAATACTTATTTATAACTTATAACATCTATTTGCTTATAAACTTACCTCGGACAGCGATAAACCGGAACGGAATGATTAATCAATGACTTTTGTTTTCTCCCGATCCAGGTCCGATTTCTTTAATTCTTGATCTAAACATATTCAGATTAAACTTATTCAAACATAATTTCATTCAATTCTGTTCAAAAATGCATAAATAAATAAATTTCACTCTTGCCCTTGACATTTCACACTTTTTACAATTTAGTCTAAATTGCACAAAACACAAAACATGCAAAATTTGCACACACCATGCTTAGGCCGAATCTTCCTCATACTTATACAAGTCCATGCATTTCATTTATTTTATATTTTAGTCCCTCAAAATTTTATTTTCATAATTTAGCCCAAATTATACAAATTCATCAAAATTCCAAAGATAAAACATATTAATCCAACACCTATCTTTAGTAATTCATCAATTAACATCACAAAATTTACAAAAGCATCAATGACATAACTCAAAATCATAATCAAATTTCGAAATTGAGGCATGGGCTAGATAGAATGCTAATCAACAATCACAAAAATATAAAAATTATTGAAAATAAATAAAAAACACATACCTAATTAGCCAATGTAAGTGCCGAACCCTAGAACTCTTTTTCTCTTTTCTTTTTCTTGTATTTTCGGCAAGAACAAAGATGATAATGGCCATTTGCATGCTTTTGTTTTATTTAATTATCATGAAATTATTCATTTCCATTTTTAACCTTTAAAATTTTATTCTATTTCCACTAACTCATGTCCAAAAGTGTCCATGCATGAATTAAATGGTGTAATTGCATCATAAATACCTCATGCTATAAAAACATCAACAATTTAACACTTTAACAAATGGCACCCAACTTTTGCATTTTCTGTAATTAAGCCCTTTTTCATAAATCGACACTCAAACGATAAAATTAATTCACGAAAATTCTACACACGTCAATTCACATACTATAAGCACGAAAAATAATATTAAAATATTTTTCTGACTCGGATTTGTGGTTCCAAAACCACTGTCTGACTAAGGTCTAAACCAGACTAATACACCAGTTATGATCCAATCCTTCCTAACCGAGCTTTCCACCATGCTAAAGATATCCTAAGAGTGATTTCTTAAGTTCAGATCAGCATGACCATAAAACCCTATGAACCTAAATCTGTTATGCCCTTCTATTTTAACAAGAGAATTAATATGGTGACTGGAGTAATTTTGTATAGCCACATCAACACCTTCCTTCCACATCAACGCCAAACCTCCATGCTAACCTTTCGAATTCATAGCCAAGCAACCTGGCATCCTACAAATATTACGCACACGGGAAAAGTTCATAGAATGTAATTTTGTTTCCTATAAAAAGACAACATTAAGGTTATTTGCAATAAGGAGTTGCTTGAGTTCTCAAACTGCCACAGGGTTCCCAAGTCCACGATAGTTCCAACCAAAAAACTTCATTACTCTTGGCGGGGCTGGTCATCAACCACCGTCTTACATGGTGAAATACTACCAATTAATTTCCTTTGAAATATTCTATTAGAACTCTCATTATTGTTTTCCCTATTACTCCCTTTTGTTGTTTTTCGTTTACACTTCATTTCGCCTCCTCCATCACGTGCTGATCGTATTGGACATTTTTCCATATGAGAGCAAGATTCTGAATCATCTTCCCCAACTCTGACTTTTTCTTTTCCCTTTAGAATCGTTATATTATTTTTAACCTCGTTCCCAACTTTGTTTCCATTACTCTCTTCATTTGAGTTTATTTGTTCTCTAAGATTTCAATCTTGTTTCGCTAGTTACTTCTATTGTGAGTTAACCTTCCTAGTTGAGCTCTTAGCTAGCTACCATATTGAAAACTTAGGTTACTCGTTTCGAGATGTTCCTCTCTTTTAATACATTTCTATGTAGTATGTCCAATGAGACCGCATATGTAGTAGAAAATGGGAAGCCTTTCATACTTGATGGCACATACAGTCTCGGTCCCCTCATTTCCAACCAAGTGAACAACTCGTCGAAAGGGCCTTAAAACATCAATTTTAACCCTAATCCTTATGTATTTAGTCTAACCTCCATCTATATCCCGCCAGTCAATTGCCACAACCTGTCTATCCATTTACTCAAAGAGGATATTGTAAATCTTAATCCAAAATGGAGTAATATTAAATACATAGTCATCCATCTCGACCTTTAACAAACGGTAGCATCACAAACATGAATTGATCAAAAAGCCATAGAGTCGGGTTTAAGATTCTTGTTCTGTCATTAATATTCCCGAATTTCACAAGTATTACCCCTTCATTTAAAGCCACAAATTTGACTGCTTCCTTGGTAAACCATAATGATTTTAGAACATGATACATGGCTTCTTTATTGATGTTTTCCCCAGACATAATCTTTCCCACTACCCACGCCTTGTGACCCCATATATTTGGTAGATTCCTATTCGTATTGATCACCCGTTTTGATTCTTCTTTAGTGAAATTTAGCCTTTCCAGCAAATTATTGATATTCTCAGCCATGCGTGAAGCCAGAGAATCGAGTAGCAAAAAACACCACCGCCAAGAGAAAAATAGACCCACTTTACCCAAAGAAACCTAAGGCTAGAGGGAAACCACAAGGAACACAAATAAAAAACAACTCCTAAAAAGTACAAGCAATTAGCAGATAAAAGAATGCAAAACTAGCAAGATCGCCAGTCCTTAAAAAAAACTTAAAAAGCGTTAAACGAGACCGTCCCACAAGACTAAAGAAATTGGGCAAGAAACCTTAAAAAACCAGGAGCAGCTAAACATAAAAGATCTAGAAAAAAAATCAAAATCGAGAGAAAAAAACCATATGCGTTGTAGCCCCTCGGAATAGAAAATCTCAAAAAAAATGCAAGTAGCTCTTAATGATAAGAAAACTTATGAAAAGTAAAACATTAAAACCGTTTAACCAGCCAAAGAGAAAAAGAAAAGAAGGAAAATAAAATAAAAAAGGAGAACTGACAAAACCCTACGAAAAAACTACGTACAATAGAAACACAGAAACATGAGAAAATTTGATGAGTAAACTCTATGTAATAAAAGAAGATTAAAGAAAACCGAAAAGACGTATGCATGCAATAAATAGAAACATAAGAAAAGTCAAAGCACAAGGTCAAGAAAACATGCAAAATACAACGGATTCATGTAAGAAACGTAAAAACATGCAAGAAAAGAGAACATGTACAGAGAAACGACAGAAATCACCGATCAAGAATACCACTATTCCCTTTTTCACCCCAGAGCAAGGTGTTCACTTCTTCACTTTCCGCATAATAGCACCGTACTTGTCCCGAAAAACCCTCATTTGAAGTTTTTGAAAACCCCACAAAATAGGGGCGGATAAAACACTGCACTTACCGTCCAATTATTCTTTTAAAACGAGCAAAGACGGACAGAAAAAGCAAAATCGAAACAAGAAAGAAAATCGCCAAAATCTTGGAGCATTTTCTCATGCTTCCAGTCGACATTCATGCTACCAGTCGTTACCAGTCAACATTCATTGATTATTGTTTTTGTTATTAAATTTTAATAGGATTATTACTAAAAATAATTTAATAATAAATAATTTAATCATGTTTTAATATAATTATTAAATATAATTTAATAAAAATAAAAATAAATAATTTAATAATATTTTTATTTAATAAAAATATTATTAAATTATATTAAAATATTTCAAATGTTTTATTTTTATATTTTTTAAGTCTAAGTTTTAAAGGACTAATCTGGATTTTTTTTATTCAATGTTACGTGGAATAGCCATTCATTGGAGATACCAAAGAATAACTATTACGGGAAGACAAGTAATAGCGAAGTAATGATCATTCCGTTAAATGACTATTATGTTCAACCAAATAAAAGAATAGTTTACCATTCAATGAATAAAGGGGAATGCTACTCCATTCCCCTCAACCAAACATGGTGTTAGTCAATGGCCAACACATGATGATAAGGACCATATGTTAAATATTGAAGAGAGTAACCCAACAAATATACACTAGAATAATTAGATAAAATTGCATATGATGTTTATTTTTCTTGTTACTTTTATTAGTAATCATATTATCAACTACTTGTGATGGGTGTCGATTCCACCAATATAAACCTACGCCTAATTTGCAATTTAAGCAGATTAGGGAGTAGGGTCGATCCCTCAGAGACTGGGTTTACTGCAAATTGTTGCTCTCTTGACCAGATTTATGTCGGGACAGTTGTCGTGCCCAAGAAGTCCGGGGGGATAAAATTTGAAACCTGAAATAAATAAATAAATTGTGTAAAAAGTAAAAGCTGAAAACAAAATAATAAAAAGCAGTTAAATAAATCTGAAGAAAAATGAATTAAACTAAGCTCAGCTTTAGGCACAAGTTTTTCCTCGTCTTTGAATCGATCCTCGAAATTAGATGAACTCCTCTTTTCCAATAAGCTAGTTATAGCTACCAAGGACGCCTCAGATACCAACTCTTCCTTGTGTAAATTAGTCATGGAACGTCCAATAACTAACCTTTACCGATCGAACAACCAACGAAACGTTCATGATTTAGAACTTCAGCAGCTTTGCGTTCTAGAAGAGCCTAGCTCGAACCAATGCCCTCAACCTCGTGGGACATTTAAATTCGGTTACTACTTCCCTTGACGGAACTAAACAACAATCTCCACTTGGCACGCCAATGTGTTCACGGAAAACCAATCAGACAATCGATCCTTTCGGAATTCCAACTGTACGTCTAACCACACTAACTCAAATGACGTCTTTTTTAACTTAGTGTTGATCTGACTTTGTGAGTTGACAAAATCATACTCTTAATCTGGAGAAATAATAAGTACTGGAATGTAGGAGTTAAATTGCTCAGGTTCGTAACTCACGGGTTTTGACGAGGCTAACTCCGACCCAAAGCTGAAAATGGATTTAGTTAACTAGGGTTTGGGGCATATTGAAATTGGATGAATTAAATAAGGTAAAATAGGTGAAAAGGATGGGAGGCGTGATTAAATATGGGGAATTTAGTAATATATTGAGTAATATATTGAAATGGATGGTTAGCTACTGGAAATGAAAAGGGAATTTGAAAAAGGAATTGCAAATGGCTTAAGTTGGTGGCTAACTAGGAATTAATAAATTGAAGAAAAAGAAATTAAAAACAACAAAATGCTACGTGAGAAATGAAGAAAAGATTGCTTTCAAAGATGAGAGCTTGATTTATGAATTGATGATAAAATGAACAAAGTAGTCCACTATTTATACTAGTGGCTTTGCTAAATTAAGAGCCAACTAGTATAGAAAATTAAGGAATAAAATATTAAAAATCCCTACATAATCTCCCACTAAGTCAACAAAAATTTCAACTAATTAATCTTGGAAAAATTCTACTTTGGCCCTCCTTCTTTGCTCCTTTCTTCAATCTAGCCCAATTGTTTCCTTTTTCTTCTATTTAGCCCCAAATTGCACCCCTGCACAAAATTCAACAAAAACATGGAAAAATTTGTGGTGCACTCTCATAAATTAACCAATTTAATTACATAAAATATGTAACTTTAGCATTTAATCAACTTGTTTAGACTAACATAATATATATGATTATTTTATTTTAATTTTTGTTACTTGTTTAGAAATTATTTTTATCATACTAATAATTTTTATAGTAATTAATATTTTTTAAAAATATAAATTGTGTAATTACAATTTGTACTACCAAACATTACATAAAAAAATTAAATTATACTTTTATTCAATTATTTTGTGATGTCCAAACAAACCTTTAGCATAATTCAAATTAGTCTAATGTAAGCTTGAAAATTTAAATCAAATTAGTCTAATTCGATTAATTGCGTTAAGTATGGTTAATTTTAGGTCAATTAAGTTTGTTTAATTTGTGTAAGGTAAACTAAGATTATCAGTTTAGATTAAACCAGTAGTATGGAATTATTTTTACTTTGGGGTAAAAATTTGAGTTGGGACTTAGATTATATTAAAACTAATGGAAGTTAAGATCAAAATTTGATTAAGTTGAATTTTAGGGTTAATTATGTTGGAGTCGTGATTAATTTAAGTTTAAATAAATTAAAATTTGGTTAAATTAGGTTAACTTAGAATTTAGTTTTAAGGACACATAACGCTTGTTTTTTTTTCATTGGTCTATTTTTTTAATAAATTCACGTGTTATTTTTACACTGAAGCAAAAGAGGCTAATTGTGAAAACCGAAGGTTATCGAAGATTGATTGTTTTTAAGCATCGAACACTTAGAATCATGGTTTGTGATCCCTACATTTTAAATTATTTAATGTTGTAGTTAAATTATTAGCTTAGTGATTGTGATATTAAATTTCCTTTGAAATTTATTATAATTGTCTAGTAAAAGTTGTTGAAATCTTTCGGATATAGTTGGCATGCCTCGGAGTATAAGGATCTCACATTGTTATATTATGCGAATTGCCTTGTGTGTTCGAGAGTATTGCTATTGTTGTACTTTGTGCATTGGTGTTCGGTTGGTTATTGATGAAGTCACATATAACACACAATATTGCTATTGTTTAATAAGGATTCTGCGCTCCATTGATCGTTTGGTGTTCAAATAGAAAATCAGGTGCCTGAATGACTTTCCACGTAATGTTACTTGGGCAAATTGATTGATATATGATTGCATTGTTTCTTTGAAAATTGTTGTTGAATGTCACTTTCACTTGTTGAATTATTGCATAAATATATATTTCTATGTGATTAGAATGCTTTTAATTTTAATTACATCCATTGGCAGTTTAAAATGTATTGGATTACCGTTGAGCTATGAAAAGCTCAATGTTTGGATTTTTAATTGTGTGCGTAAGTTATAGGTTGTGAGCTAGTAATCGAAAAACATTGCAAAGACTCTCCACAATCCTTAGTTCATAAAGACGTTACACATTGTTTTAGCCTTGACATGTACCAAAGATTTAGTTATTTTATATCGATTAAATGCTGAGAGGATGTTGAAGGAAAATGGGGAATCTGTGGGATGTTGAAGGAGATGGAGTGGAGTCAACGATGGTACTAACAGTAGGGAAGCGGTGGAGAAATATGTAAAATTTTAAAATATTTTTACGGGTAAAGTACACTAACAGTCGCTCAACTTTGACTTCAACAACAAAACAGTCACTCAACTTTCAAAAAATAACAAATCTGTCACTAACATTATTGAAAAATAAGCAAATCAATCATCCATTAACATTTTCTGTTACAGGCCTAACAAGACAGGTGACATGGCCAATTAACTAGCTAGAGTGACCAGTTAGCTTGCCACAGTAGAAACCCAATTTAAGAACCAAACAAAACAGTAAAAGAAGAAGAGAAAAAGAAGAACAAGAACAAAAACGAGAACAAGAAGAACAAGAAGTGAAGAAATGGAGATGTTGAAACAAGAAAAACCATAAAAGATCCAAACTTTTCCTTCCTCACTAATTATTCACCCCCTCCAACTTCTTGTCACTTAACCTAGTGAAGAAGAGCTTCTAATCGATCTATAAATTTCTTTAATGATTTTATAGATTTCCTTAACGATGTTTCGTCTGTGAATTAACCTTAATTTTATAGATTTTCTTAACAATTTCTAAATCTAGGGTTAGGTTCTATTGGGAATTGGGGCTTGTATAGATTTCCTCTCTCTGTTTTTGGGTTAAGTCATTTCAATCAGTTGAAAAAAGGGTGGAGATGAAGAGGTAGGGACCTTGTTTTCGTGTGGACGAATCCTAGTTATTACAGGAGAAGAAGGCCTAAACATCTCTCTTTCTTTTTTACTTTCTCTTCTTTTTTTATGCTTTTATAGCTCATCACTTCTTTAGCTTTTCTTTTGATTTCTCTCATCTCTGTAAGTTCTTTTTTTTTCCCGAGTTTCAATTAGTTGCCTCTATTTTTTTTGTTCTCTTTTTCTGCGTCTTGGCTTCTATTACATTTGTTTAGCAGATTCTTTTGGTGTATAAAATGACGACCTTACTGGTGATGTAAATGCTCCTCTTTGTTCTTCAATCTTTAATGGTTAGTAGTTAGTACTATTTTTTTCTTTTTTGCACCTTCTTGGTATAATCGAATGGCCTTTCATATCAGGAAATTGGCTTCTCTTTTTCTTCTTCTACTGCCCAACTAGGGTTCTTAAATAAGGTTGTTTAAATGATAGTGAACCCTCCAACGTGGCCGGTTAAATGGTAGCCAATGACTCCAACGTAGCCGGTTAAATGACGGGTCACTTTTCTGTTATGTCTATAACGGAGAATGGTCAGTAGGACTAATTTGTTATTTTTTGAAAGTTGAGTGACTGTTGGTGTACTTTACCCTATTTTATATTTATTATATATTTAAAATATTAATGTATTTTTTATTTTAAAAAATATTTTTTTGGATGTTAAAGGTTATTTATTTTTCAAATCATGATAAAATTAACACAATGTTAAAACATTAAGAATAGAGGTGATCATGGGCCAGGCTGTGCCTAGACAAAATTTTAGGCCTGTTTTTTAGGCCTGGCCTCGGCCCAACCTAAAATATGAGTTTAAAAATTTGTCCAAGCCCAGCTCGAAAGAAAATTACTAAGCCCGAGCCTGGCCCGGCCCTGCCCATATTAAATATATATTTAATATATAATATATATTTGATTAAAAATAAAAAATATATATTTGATTAAAAATAAAAAAATATATATTTAATATATAATTTGGACCGAGCTGGGCCCAGGCCAAAAAAATTTTACTCGAGGCTCGGCCCGTTTTCTAAATGAGCCTCTTTTTTTTACTCAAACCTATAGTACGGGCCTCTTTTTTTACCCAAACCCTTTCATTTTTTAGGCGAGCCATCGGACCGGACCGGATAGCGCAACCCATGATTACTCTAATTAAGAACTAATATTATACTCATTTTTGAAAAAAAAATCCCAATTAGATCACCATTTGGTAACTCGGTCACAAAAAGAAATTAAGCATAATTCATTTTACGCTTTCTTTTTTCTAATATGTCTTCTCTGTGTCGCGCGCTTTAGTATATCTTTTCTCTCTCCATGTGTCGCGCGTCGTCAAAAATCTCATTATAAATGGAGATATAGAGTAGCAGCAATTTGCCATTTCTTTGTTGCTAAAACGATACAATACATGGACGTCTGGATGGATTACTTCCCCCTCGGGAAGAGCTTCAACTCGACTGACGATGATGAAGAAGATGTAAGATTCTTTTTTTTTTTTGTCTTAATCTTTTTCTTTTTAAGTTTTAGCTTGTGCCATTGACTTGGTAAATAACAGATTAAATTCTTATTTTTTCTGTTTGATTTCTCTCTCTCTTTTTTTTTAGCATAGATCTGTAAACTTAATATCTTCAACTTGCCAGATAACCCATCAAGTTATCCCAGCGATTTGTGGCTCTGGGTGAAGTTTTTGTTTAAATTCTGCTATCAGTCCCTCTGAAAGTTGTTGATTTAATTTTGTATTTAATTTGATCAGTTTTAGTACTTTTCAAATTGGGAACCAATTATTTTTAAAAATTTTAAATTTTAATCTTGCCCTAAATAATAGTAGTTAAATCCATTTTGTTAAATTCAATTCCTAGCCTTGTATCATGTTGGATCATTCTAAATCCTTAAATGACAGTTGTTAATATATTTATTAGATTTTTAGTGAGTAATAAATAATAATATGTTTGTAGCATCAAATTTTGGAAGTTAATGAATATAACTCTTATCGGATTGAGATTTTAAAATTTGAGAAACTACAATAACTTAAAAGGACTAAATTAAAGTACATGGATTGCAGAAAGTACAAGACTAATAGCAGAATTTTAATCAATTTTTGTTGCAGTTGTATTTCAATTTGATTTGATGGAAACTTGTTTTCCCCTTCTTTCAGCTACAGCAATGGGATCCAGGATCTTTAATGTCCTTGGCACAAAATCAATCTAGAATCAGCAATGAGATTTTCCTAAGCCAGACTAATGGAAGCACGGTCCAAGCCTCTCAATCCCCAAACACTTCCAATGCTCCTGTTTTGAGAAAAAGCCATTCTACTTTATCTCAAGCTGAACGAGCTCAGAGGAAAAGGATGACCGATCAGGCATATCGAGGAAGAGTTAAGGTTAGAATACTATCTCAACTCTCATCTCATTTCTCTTGAATGAATTTGGATACGGTGGAATATGCCTTTGGAACAGGATGCAATATTTCATCCAATTTTCATTCTGTGTTTCTATTTCTTTCTGAAAATAGAATATGAATTAGGAGTTTAACTTTGATTGTCTGAATTTACAACAGAAACTACTCTTCTTGTTAAGAAAAATTAACTTTGATTTTCTCCTAATTTATGTGAAAATAAGCAGGTCTAACGACTTGTTCGCGAATTTTAAAGTGTTGTTTTAAAATAAGAAAAAATAGTAATTAGTAAGTGAATTAAATCAAACCCGTAAATATTCTAGTTGATTTCTTTGAGTTTTAGCTTTTGTCATTGCAAAATCAAATCTTGCGTAATATATCTATCATTTTAGTCCAACCTTTATTGTAGCTTAGTTTAGCATTACGGCTGCAGTTGTAAAAAATTTGGTCTGAAAAAAAAGTGCATTTGGAAAATGTTGCTTTAAAAAATTATGGTTTGGGAAATTTAAACTTTTAGCATTGCTGTTAACTATTGCTATGAAAAGTTAAAATGTCAATTTTAAAACATGATGTTAGAAGATAGACGAGACAAATGAGGTTTTTTTTGTATTTTTCTTTTCAAAATCATATTTTCAAGCAGCAAAAGCATCAATGTGCATCTTCTTGGTTTGGTTCAAAAAGTATTTTGTCGAAAAGCTTTGGCTACTAAAATCTTTTTAGCAATGATTTGACCATCAAAAAGTGCTTTTTGATAGCTTGAAGCATTGCTAAACAAGCACTTGTTTTCCTTCCAAAGTGGGTCAATGAAGAAGCATTAGAGTTTAGAGATGTTAGTGGGAAATTATGAAGGAAGATTTAAGAGCAGAATTCCCAATGTACATAAAGATTTTGTTCCAATTGATGGGTAGTCTGAGTCTTGAGTGACAAGTCTTTTTCCTCTGGAAACAGTTACACAAAGAGCAAATGAAATCAAATTTGGAGACCCTTACTGGAGAAAACGAATCACTAAAGAAAGAGAATCAATCCTTAAAAGCGGCTAATGCTTCCATGAACCAAACCTTGACTGATCAAGCAAAAGAGATTGATCAGTTGAGGAGTGATCTTTTGCAGCTGAAGAAAGACCATGAGAAGCAAAATATTCTTTTGGAAACACTTTCAGGGCTTCTAGTAAGTCTCTTTTGTCTCTCTCTTCATATACATGTAGTTTTTCCTTCCTTTTTTGCTTGAAGAAAATAATGGATAGACTCCTAATTGGTTATAATAGTGAGAAAGGAAATTGGCTTTAAATGCTTGTATGGTTGCTACAACTTTTCATTCTTAATCAAGTACTTTGTGCAACACATATCGGGCGAATATAGAGAGGTAGTTTTATCATCCAAATAACTGAAGAAAACTAGTAATGATTTGAACTTGCCTCTGTAGGAGATATGTCTATATCCAACCCTCACCAACCATGTCCAAGAAACATAGGATCTTATACATTTCATTTATTTAACAATTAAAAAGATTTTATGGTTTTTAAGCCCAAAAAGCCTGGTCTCTTAATTTCTTTTGTTTATGAATTTTCATATTTCTGGCAACCGCTTGTACCTCTGTTTCTTTCTTTTGCGGCAACTTTTTTTTTTGTTAGGACAAAATGTAATAAGAACAGAACATCAAGCTAAACCGATTAGTTGTAGGTGAAAAGATTCAAGTTGAATGTAAATACTACAGGCTATCCAAGATTTAACTAATTTGGAGGGAAACCACTTTTAACATTTTCTTATTCCTTTGTGTTCTGAATTTCATTACTGTGCATCCATGTTTTTGAACCTTAACTCTGCCTGTTTCTACTGCTACTGCTGCTGTGTGCAATGAATACCAATCATACGGATCCCATACTTGTGTCAACATTGGTGCATGGGCAAAATCAAAGAATTCCAAGCAACAGGGGTCATTAGTTTAACTTTAAATTTGATTATATCAATTTGTGATGGTATCTTAGAGGCCCAACCTTACTTGAACAAAATCTGACCTTGGCTCAGTTGATAGTATTTTAGAAGCAATCAATCACATAGTCTAACTTTTTTGTTATGTCCTAAATTTGTCAAGATAGTGTAAGTAGTAAAGTTTTTAGACTTTGTTCGATACAAGAGCATGAAAATGGAAAAATAGGAAGTTGAAGGTGTAAGCAAAACAAGATCGCACTAAAACATTTGCATGAGGTTATCCAACAGAAAAGAATAAATTGCAAATAGCACATTAGTTACTTGGCATTTCTACTACTTTATGCATAGAAACTGAGAAAGTCTGAGTTGGTGACCAGCAAAATAATAATTTCCAATTATATGTGTCAAGCTTACAAATTAATCAAATATAAGGTAAAAGAATTACACCAAACTTGTTCTTGCAGATGAATTAGTATAATTTTTTAAACTCAGTTTGTCAATATTGTGTTTGCCCACAACATTTTGCCACTTCTACACTTTTTAATTTGTTGTAACTACTTTTTTACACTCATGCAGGTGTTAAACAAAATCATATTAGTATTATTAACCCCAGACTTTCATAATAGTTTTTTACTGGTTTCCTATGAGTTTTGCCAATAAGCGTTGTTACTAAAAGTGGTCATTCTAAAACTTTGGTTGCTCATTTTAGAGCTCACATATGATGGTATAGATTTTTTAACTCAGTGGTTTTGATTGTAGTCTGATCCATTGAAGCTCGAAAATGAGAAACTGAAGGAAGAAAATGCGATATTAAGGAAGGATGCCAATCTTAATAGTCGCATACCGCAGCTTTTGGAGGAGAATGCGAAGCTAAAAATTGAAAATAAGGTACTCAAGGTTCAGAATGATGCTTTATGTGGGAAGATTATTGCAGACAATGACAAGAAGCGTGAGCAAGAACCATAAGCTGATATACTTTTTTATGATATGCCTGCAGTATGTGTTCTTTCTTTCTTTCTATTCGTGTACAGCTTGTTTTTGCTCTCTATCCATGGCTACTTTTGGCATTCCTTCTAAATGCTGTGTAGCTTCTTGGTTGAATTCACATCTTTTCTGGACCATTTAGTTAGATCATCCTTGACAACTATTCTTCCTTAGTCTCATTTATCTTCTTGCTTTGCACTTCATTTCCACGTAATTCTCTCGAATTTCACACTTACCTGCAAGATTCTAGTGTAGCTATCAATATATAGTAGTGTGGGTGGTCATTAAATCCGCGGTGTTGTGGTTTGACTCCAGTTGATTTATCCATGGAGGTGGTCTGGCCATCAAGATGTTATTCACTTCCTGGGTTCTACTTAATTTCTTCATCAGTTATGGTCTTTGAATTTTATGTTGTATTCGTCTTTTGTTTTCTTCTTTTACGTATACTGAATCCTCTTTCATAGTATGTATGTATGTATCTATGAGCAGGCCCCTTTCTATCTATATGACCTCAACGATCTAATTAAAATATTTAATATTTTTCCATCGAAATATGAAATGTATGATTGAGAATTTGTTTTGGTTTGAATATTATTGCTTCTCTTTTTCAAAAATAAAGTTTACAAAGAAAAAGGGAATAGGTGAGATCAGATTTTTAGTGATGAGTTACGCCATAAATTTGCAAGTTATTAAAAGATGAACATGGCTATTTCTTAGACGAGTAAAACTTGAATCGGTATGGTTGTTTCCAGGGGTGAGTATTTGATCGAGTCGAATCGAGTAAAAAAATTTCGAGATAATCGAGTTCACAAGTCTTATTTTATTATCCCAATTCAATTTGAAATTTGTTTTAATGTTGTTTTTTTTTTATATATTTTTCTTTTGTTAAAACTAGTCCTTACACTTTTTATAAGAAATAAATTAAATTGTTCAAAAAAAAAAAAGTCTAGGGATTAGTTTTAACAAATGCAAAACATAAACAAGACTACGTTAAAAGAGATAGAGAATGGAGGAAAACAAAGGGAGAAGAGAAAGAAAAATAAAGAAAAAAAATATAGAGATTAATTGTATAATTTAATTTAAATTTTTTGTTTGAAATGATGACTTAACTTGTCACGTCATTTTACCATTACACCGTTAATGAAAACTAACGGTTCAATGACTAAAATGTTACAATACGTTAACGTAAGTGACTAAAATGTAACATTTCAAACATAAGTGACTAAAATATAATTTGAGGTAAATAAAAGTGACGATTTTGATAGTTTATCTAAAAGAAAACTCCCACGTGTTCACATGCTTGTAGTGAAATTATCACTTTGACCCACTACGTGTTCACATTTCATTGGCTTAAACGACCATGTCTGATTTTTTTAAATAGAAATAGTCAAGGGACGAAAGTGATGGATGAACTACATAGATAGTCACTCAACTAAAAAAATTATTATTTTAGGCACCCAAAATAAAAGTTTTCAATTTAAGCACATCCACCTTACATAATTCGGTCATTTTGGTCATTCCCGTTAAAATCACAAAACGGCAAGCTGATATGATAATTAAAAAATAGTATAATAATAAATTTAGCTCTCAACTTTTGCATATTATTTCGATTTAGCCATAATTTTTTAAAAAATTAATTCTTAAAATTTTCAAATGTTCTCAATTTGATCTTAATTCTAAAAAAAATCAAAGAAGTATATAGATATACATAAATATTTTCAAAAAATATAATAATAAATTTAATTTTTAAATTAATATTAATATTAAATAAAAATAAAATATTTATATTTATTATCATTTTGAAAATATTTATGTATATCTATATACTTCTTTGATTTTTTAGAATTAGGATCAAATAGAGAATATTTGAAAATTTTGAGAGTTAACTTTTAAAAATTATGACTAAATTGATATAATATATAAAAGTTGAGAGCTAAATTTATTATTATACTGATTTTTTAACCATCATATCAGCTTTGAATGGAGTGACCAAAATGATCAAATTATATAATATGTATGCTTAAATTAGAATTTTTTTTTTAGTTGTACCCTAATACAGGAACAGGAGTGATTGAGAAAATAATTTGGAAGAGCATTGTGGATCCTTGCATTTTGGCACTAGTGGGTCTTTTTCTTTTATTCAAAGGCTGGGTAGGGAAAGTTTTGTGCAATCTGTTGTCGATCTTTTTATTTTCAATGCTCAAGACCCTCAAAACAATCACAGGACTTAACCATCCTTGCTCAATCCCCTTCAGACCATTGTCCTCCCATACTTTGACAGATTCCCACCTCAAATCCTTAGTTCTCAGCCAATACTCTAATGGAACTTTCTCCAATCTCCTCCAGAACGTCGTCGCTTTACCCTCTGTTCTTCTCACCGCCTGCCAAAACCTCTCCAACTCCCCCCATTCATCAACAACAACAACGACGGCGCTTCCCACCTCTGTTTCCAACCACTTCTCCATTTATCAAATGGGTCATGAAATTTCTCAGAACAAGTTCGATGTTTCCTCTTGCTGTGTCAAAATGGACCCGCCCAGTCCTTCAGGTGAGCCTTTGATTTTACCAAATTTGAAACTAAAGGTCTTGATTGAAGCCATTAGGATGGTCCTGGAAATTGTTTATGATGAAAAGTTTGTGACATTTTCTTATGGTGGACGTGTTGGAATGGGCAGACACACTGCCATTAGGTACTTAAAGAACAATGTAACAAACCCAAGTTGGTGGTTTAATGTTTCCTTTTGTTCTAGCAAGTTTGATGAGTTTAATGTTGATAAGTTGTGTTGGTTTATTGGAGAGAAAATTAAAGATGCTATGTTGATTGATGTGATAAAGAAGTTGCTTGAATGTGATGTGGTTAGAGTTGAATTTGGTGGTTGCTATTTAGGGAGAGGGCTTCCTCAAGAAAGCGCCTTGTGTTCGATTTTGATTAATGTTTATTTTGGGGGTTTTGATAGAGAAATTCAAGAAATGAGGCTTCGAATGAATAAAAAGACCTTTAAATTTGAGTTAACCGAGCCTGATTTGAATAATTCTAATATTTTCTATAAGCCGGTGAAACTTTATGCTGTTAGGTATTTGGATGAGATATTGGTAATTACATCTGGGTCAAAGATGTTAGCAAGGGAGTTGAAGGACCACGTTTTGGATTTTTTGGAACGAAATTTGGGTTTGAAGGTGGATAGAGTTAAAACAGCCATCCATAGTGCTGTATCAGAGAAGATTATGTTTTTGGGGATGGAGCTGCAGGCTGTTCCTCCTTCTGTTTTGCACCCCCCTATGTCGGAGAAGGCAATTAGAGCGAGGAAGAAGTATGATAGACAGAAGGAAGTTAAAGCTTTAGAATTGAGGAATGCTCGGGAGAGGAATAGGAAAAAGTTAGGTCTGAAAATATTAAGACATGTTTTTAAGAAGTTGAAGCAGAGTAACAATGGTTTTAGATATGAATATCAAATTGAGAGTGAAGTCAGAGAAATCTTTAGGACTTGGGCTGATGAAGTAGTCCTAGAATTCATGGGGTCCTTGGAAGAACGATGGAACTGGCATCAGCTGCTCTCTAGAGGTGATTTTTTATCTTTAAGACATGTTAGAGATCAGTTGCCACAAGATCTTGTTGATGCTTATGACAAATTCCAAGAACAAGTAGACAAGCATTTGGCACCTACCAAAGCTAGAATGGCATTGGAGGAAGAAGAAAAGAGGGTAAGAGAAGAAGAGGAACAGAAATATTCTGAGCGCACAGTAGATGATCTGACCAAGTTGTGTATGAAGGTTTCTGCACCCATAGAACTTGTTCGGAAGGCTGTCAGAATGGTTGGTTTTACGAATAATATGGGTCGTCCCAGGCCAATCAGCGTACTATTTGCATTAGAAGATGCTGATATTGTTAAGTGGTATGCTGGTGTTGGCAGAAGATGGCTGGATTTCTTCTGCTGCTGTCACAACTTCAGAATGGTGAAAACAATTGTTTCTTATCACCTTAGGTTCTCTTGTATTTTAACACTGGCACACAAGCATGAATCCACCAAACTTGAAGCAATTAAACATTACAGTAAAGATTTGAAGGTCTCAGATACGAATGGATATGAAGAAATTTACTTCCCAACTGAGAGGGATGTTAAGATGATGGGTGATAAAAATCTTTCAGACCCGAAACCCGTGGATGGAGCTATATCTTTGGCTTTGATCAGATTGGCTTCTGACGAGTCATCACATTCTTGTATTGCTCATTTCTGTGGTAGAATTGATACAACCATGTATAGGGTTAGGTTACTGCAAAATCATCTGAATTTGAACCCCCTGGATGAAGCTCAGTGGGTCAAGGGTATGGGTGCTATTCATGAAACTTTGAATAAAAAATGCCTGCCACTCTGTCCTGATCACATAAATGATTTATACATGGGTAAAATTACCCTTCAGGATATTGACTGCACTTCATTTGTGGAAGTGGACTGAGTCATTACTCTAATGGCTTTGCATGGGAACTGCTGCAGAATGGCCGACTTTGATTTGAAGCAGAAAAAAGGACAAGATTGTAGTAAGACAAGTAAGTTCAATTTGGTTGATGGATGCCTGAGGGTTTAAGCTAAGCATATTCTTCATCGTTATTATAGTTAATGAAGTTTTGAAAATTTGGCGGAGTTATAGACAATGAAAGTTATTGTTATTTTCTGATCAGCTGAAACAGAGGGAGGAGATTTACGGCCAAGAGGTCATTGGTATCATCAGCATTTACCAGAATGTATTTGTGTCTGATGCTCAAGATGTATTGTGGTTTCCATCACCTGTGTGTTAAGGGCATATACTTACTTTATACCTCTAAACCTTGTGCATATACCAACATCATATACGTTCTACGCGTTAAACACACCACTCCCTAATGATCCCATTGGTCTCCTAGGTGTTGGCCATGTAGGATATAAGCGTTGAACGCATTATCATCTAATACAAGTAGATGAGAATATATTCAAAATAGAAGCCCAATCCACCAAAATTAGAATAGATGTTTATGACTATAATGGCCCATTCTAGGATACTATACTTTTTCTCCTCATTTTGCGTTTTCACAATATCATGACAGTTTTTTTTTATGGTGGTGCGAGTTAATTGAATATCAAATTAAAAATGGCAAATATTGTTACATCTATTCTATTTATTTTTCTTTTTATATTTTTATAAATCAATAAAAAAAATATCCATAATAAAATTTGAACTGCGGATACTATGCATATAAAAGTTTTTACTTATCATTCGAACTAAAGTAATTTTTAATATTTATTTGAAACTAAAACAATAATGTTGTTGATTGAGTTAATGTCATAAATGAACACATTATTACTGAAGCTCCTTACTCAACCGGATGCCAACTCGGTTGGGGAAATTATAAAAAATATTCTTCCCTAATTAAAATAAGTTATATTATTTGAGGTTACTTTTAGTATTGATGACGACACCATGATTAACAATTGTAGTGCTTTTAGTATTGTTATTACAATTTAATCTAATTTTTTATTTTAATATCTTACATATTTAATGTATTATTATGATTAATTAGCTTCAAACTATACCTTTCATTATTTATTGTATGTTTTCTTTAAACACACATCTGTGTTTTAAACCCGTAGTTTCCAGATGCATACATGCGTGATAGGATTTCTAGTAAATATTTATTCTTTTTAATAATTTATTTAAAATCTTTAAAAGAAGCTGTTTAAAGACAAAATATAAAAGTTTGGACACAAGACGCGAAAGTGTCAATAAAAAAGCTTTAACCATTACTCCAAAGTGTGTTGACAATTTTAATTTTAAAAATAAATATTCTTTTTCGTTTTTCTACCCACATTGTGGGTGTCACATAATTTAGTAGTTTTACTATGAGAGATTTTCATTGAATCACTCATTAAATTAATGGATTAATCTAGAAAACTAATTCAGTTGGAAAACATTCATTTTACAAAATAATAGATATTATTGTGAGGATTTTTTTTTCATTTTTTTCATTTTATATAGAATTTATAAAAATTAATTTAAATCTAGAATAAATAATTTTAAAACACATGGACATCGTAGTTTCCAAAGCTTCAATTTAACCATTTTAATTAAAGCCTCATTTTTATTTTAAATAAATTTTTATAAATAAAATTTTTCGTTCATATAATGGATGTGGCATAATCTTCTTCTAGGCTCTATTAATATATGTTCAATAGTTGATATAATGATTACATTTTGTTAATTATCAAAAATACATATATAATAGATTATAACAGGACAATATAGTATCCATAATATATAAATACACATTATTGTATTAATAGTTATGTGTAATTTAGTATATTATAATACATGTTTACAACTAGTAATATATAAAATATTATTAAAATTTTAATATCTTAAAAAAATATTATTTTTGTTAAATTAAATTTTGAATTGGGTTTTAATTTTTCCAAAATTATATTTGGATATTGGGTTTAATTTGTTTTTATTTTGGACTTGAAGTTTTGGATATAATTAGTTTATTTTGGGTTAATGTGTATATTATTTGGGTTTGGGCTTAGTATAATATATATGGATTTTGGAATAAATATTTTAGAATATGAGTATTAGGTTTATGAATTTAATAATAATAAAAAAATTTATCCAATTCTCAATTACTATAGTCATAAACAATAAAATATATTTTCGTCAATTCATATACATATCATATAATAATAAATTTTACATGCAATAAACACTTTAATTATTTTATGTAAAAAACTCTATTAAATATATACATATAATTTATACTTTTTATAAGGTAAATTTAAATTGCACTTTCATCATATAAAAATAAAATATTTATAACTTAGAAACTATAAAATTATTTGAATTTGTTAGAGTCCGTCTAGCTCTATCCAAGCCTGAATTTGAAAAAATTCGAGTTTGAAAAAGCCTAGGCCCAAGCAAATTTGAAAAAAGCTTGATCTGAGTTAGGATCCGATTAATAAGTAGTTAAAGATAATTTTGTTTATCTTACTTCACATTTCTTTAAATTAAATCAATAAGAATAAATGAATTATTTTAAGATAATGAATTTTTTCTTGAAAATTTGGATTTAGTTCATATTAAAAAAATTATTTAAATACCGAATAAAATTGATTTCTACACTAAAATGAATAAAGAGACACCCATAATTAAAAGAAAAAAAAGTATAAAAAGGAAAGGTATTGGGGTCACTCAAAAATAAAAAGAATATGATCCCCCTTGTTATGATGATGAATACCCCTCCGAATCCCTCACACCAATGACCAACCACGCCCATTCTTCGCACAGACTGACACTGGCTCAACAGTTTACTCCTACTTTCACGTCAAAAACATTAATATTTGATACATATATTCCAATACAACATATTTAAAGCCTAGAAGTTGAGCCTTTTTTTCTCTTCTTTTCAGGCCAAGGTAAAAAGAAAGATTATCAGTGACTTCCATTTTTTTATTGGGAAGAGAAAGGGAATTGAGAGATCCATGCTGTGGAGTTTGAGAATTGAACATCCAAAGGGCAAAAAGATTGAGAGAGGATTGAAAGAGATGTGATTGTTTTTTAACATCAAGCAGTCATCCAAGACTCTACATTAAACCCAAACACTACATTTAAAAAATCAAAAACAAAAGGAGAAACAAATAGTTTTACCGAGTTATGTGTGTCAGGTGTTCATCGTTGGCACGTGGGAATCAGTGTCGCCAGTGGCCACTCGTGGAGCATGTCATTGTCTTTGCAAAACAGTTCGAAGGTCAGTAAAAATACCTAAAAGATTAGACAAGAACTGATAAATTTGATACACGTTTTGAGCAGATAAGGGTAGTAGGGGGCCATGTGGACCGTTTTCTTCCGCGGTCGTACGGGTTTTAGCCATTTTCTTGGTAAAAGGGTCTCTCTCTCTCTCTACTCTCGTCTGCCCCTGCCTTTGCCTGCTTCTGGTGCTGTGTTAGGGCTTTAGCTGAGCTGAGAGGCTGAGACTGGGACTGGCTTGAAGAGTCAGATCATTTGTCTACATCACATCACCTCTCACATGCAACCCTTGTTTGTCAAATCATTTGGAATCAACAAAATAATACCCATCACATCTCACTTTCTCCCTACGTATTTCAATACCTTATTATTATTTACTATGTGACTATTAAATGTTTAACCTTTTCTTTTATTAATTTGCATGGCTAGTTCCATTATTAAAAAAAAAAAAGACAAACTTGATTGGTCTTTTTTATTCGTCAAAACTTTATTTGCAGGTCTTAACAGCTGTATAAATATTTAGGTAATGGACAGAAGGAGAGACTTTTCAACTTTCATTTTCTAAGATTTTGCACCTAAAAGAAAGCTTTAAGTAAGTGTTCCGGTTTTAAACCGAAGTTTCAGCCATCTGTTTCGTAAATTTCGTTGAATATTTAGTAGTAGCAGAAGAGAAATGAATGTGGGTGTAGGAATGTTTGGCCTGTTGGGTTTTGTAGGTTTTGATTAACAACTTTGCTTATTTGACTGATAAACATGGAGGGGAATCATGCAAGCTTTTTATTTGTTGTTTTCCATTTTGTTGACGAGTGACTTTTCCGCACTTTACGTGCAAAGCTATGATTGGAGAAATGTGTTCATATTTTTCGATTTGGCGACCGGTAAAAAATTAGAGCAAGGAAAACGATATTTGACGAAAGCGGAGTGCTTGCTTTTTTTAGACTTTTTTTTTTCCAACCCATAATAGAGAAAAGAAGAAAAGAGAGCTGTTGAATTGATTGATCCCAACTTAAAAACTGAAAGTCAGATACAAAAATCTGACTCGATGCATTGATGCGATAAGAAAAGAGTTACAAACTTTTTAGAAGCTGGGATAGCAAGAATTTCCAATGTATTGAATTTGGATTATTTTGAGTTTAAATATTTTTAGGTTTGAATCACTTTAAATTTTTTGGATTAAGATGATTTTGGATGGGGTCATTTTTTTTTATTGGAGTCTTTTTTTAGTTTAGCAATGTTGAGGCAGTTGTAAAAGCAATGTCACAATGTGTTCAAGACTTGTATGATAGCAAATTGAAGAATAATATATATACTTGAGATTTGTATAGGTAAGAGATTGGAGTTTTAGTACTTAACTGCTCATTTGGAACTTTTTTGTGAGTGCATTTTGTACTTAGAAGAGAGTGATTTAGATCTTAGGTGCAATGTGTAGTTGTTTTATCGAGGTGTGTTAGGATAAATCACTATTATACGAGGTTGAAAGATAGTGGATTATCTCTTTAGGTAAGACTCCACACATTTAGGGAAATCAAACTGCGTAAACAACTCTTTGGTGTTCATCTTTGTTCTATAGTAGTTCTAATAGTAATTGCCACTGCTCTTAGCACTTCTCAAGTAATCTAGCATTTATTTATTGACTATGTTCCTCAAATTGGCATTAAAACCTCCCACTTAAACAGATCTAGTGAAGTTTATGGTGTCAATATTTTCTTGAAATGGACATATCATCTGTGTCTCATCCCCTAATGTTGGATGGTTCCGACTATGCCTTTTAGAAGGTTAGAATGAAGGAATTTCATCAAGTTGATGGATGAAAAAGCTTGGCGTACTATTCTTGCTGGTTGGGAGTCTTTTGTTAGTGAGACATTTGGAGTGAAAGTACCCAAGTTTGAATTAACAGAGACCATAGAGGAGGAGAAGCTTGCAAATGCTAACTCAAAAGCACTAAATGCAATATTTTGTGGTCTAGATAGATAATTAGGGATGAAAATGGAGTGGGGTAGGGGACAGATGTTGATAAATCTATCATCACTCCACAATTAGCACGCTTTGCACCATTACCTGCCCCGCTCCACTATGGACTTATAATCTTGAAAACCACTACTACCTCCATGGATGTTTGATGCATCCATCCTTGCTTTACCCTGCTCCACTTAAATTTATTTATTTTTTCTACTTATCTTTAATGTTTTCCATCATTTTAAATGTTTTTTAAACATAAATGTTCAAAAAAAATATATTTAAACATAAAACATATGAATTTTTATACCACATTATTATTTCATTTTTACCCTTTTAATAATTATATATATAAAAAGATAAAATGATAATTTCATATATTGGAGTGAGGGGGTACAAAGCAAGCAATTACCATAACCTACCCATTATAAAAAAATTCACCCTTCCCTACCCCACGTCCACTTTTTTAAAAGAAAAAATCCACTTAATTCGAAGCAAATTGGTTCGAAATCCATTGAGCAATTCAAATTTTTCCATCCCTAAAAAGAGTTTAAAAGGATATCCAAGTGTGGAAATGAGTATTCAAATTACAAAATTGTGAGGAATATGCTTAGATCTCTACTTGAAAGATTTGCAATAAAGTAACTATCATTGAGAAAGCAAAGGACATCAATAACATGAAAATTGATGAGCTTATTGGATACCTTCTGACTTTTGAGATCAACCTAAATTAGTCCAAGAGAAGCAGATCTAAAGGAGAGAAGTGTTGAGATCTAGTGCTCTTAGTGTAGTGATTTCGTCTATGTGTACTTGCAATTGTTCGAACAAATTGGTTTAATAAAATATCTACCAGTATCATTAATATCTTTGTATATGTCCTCAATGGTTTTTACACGCAAAGTAAAATGAAAGCAAATATTGACTTATTGATTATCTAATGTTTAACTAATGCTAAACAATATTACGTGGTCGGATCGTAATACAAAATAATAACTTATATTAGTAGATAATCTAAACGTGTTCTTAGTCTAATTAGAATTGAGGAAATTGATTGAAAGACTAATATGTCATCTATCAAGTCCAATTGGGGAGATACCTTGTCTTGGTTATTGGAACATATGACTCCTATAAGATAGAGACATAGATATTATTATCTGGACTGATAATACATCGGACATGACCCAAATTAAATTTATTTTAGATTCATTTATAGATTCATTCACTTGTAAAGTCTATAGTGTGACATGCCTTAATCCTTAATGGATGATGGACTATGTATGCATGACTCGTATACTTAAATGTAAATAAAAGTCTAAGTTCAAATAGACAAGGAACCAAAAGATGATGCATTGGGTATATGACTTCTACATGATGTAACATCACTCCACAACAATGGAATTCATAGCCTAATAAAGGATAAATTATATTCTATCATTGGCATTACATGATTGATGAAAAAGGAACGTGACCATAGGTCATTTGTCATAAGACAAATGATTTAATTATTATGTGTTAATAATTAACTTTTTCATATTTGAAGTCCTAATGGAAACCATGAGATAAAATAGGATCATATCTGGGGAATGAATTTTATCCCAAAAAGATTAATGATATCCTATGAGGGCAACACACTTTTGGTAAGGTCATTGGATGAACACTTAATTAAGTAGCTTTTGTAATGGTATATAATAAGAGAAAGTTCACTCATGGTACTATAGTGGAATGACTCCATGATTGAATAAGTTGTGATTAATAAGCGAAGAATTAAAAAATATTTGAGCCTTAATTATATATGTCTAATCGATCCCTTTGCTAGCTCGAGATAACCCAAAATAAATTGCATTTAGAATCAATAGATTGTGGAATGAATGAAAATGATAAGTAAGAGAAATAGATTGCATGCATCATTATCCGAAAACGAATATGTTTTTCACCAAGTACAAAAGATGTGTTAGAAATTAATTTCACACCTTCGAAGTATTATTTAATTGATTGTAAATAATGAAAGTTCAAAATGAAAAATAAATTAATTAGTCATCATAAATTTGTTGAATAAGACAATTAAATTAATTTTCTCATAGATTCTAATACAATAAAGTCGCCATGACTTTAACGGAATCAGAATTGGGTTAATAAAATAATTTAATTGAGAAATTAATTTAGTTAAGTAAATTAAATAAATAATATTTTGGAAATAGAAAATAATTATTGGGTTGGATAAATTATAAGTGTTGGATAAAAGTCCAGGAAACACATATAATTGAACTCAAGACATGAAAAACCCTATTAGGCCTTGTTACATGATAAGGGAAGCAAACTGTAATATTTTCAAGTGGTGCCGCCACCCTTGTATTCTAGATATACTATAATACTAAATTTTCCATTAAAATTTTATTATTTAATTAAACCTTATTTGAACATAACTCTTGTACCAATTCTTTATAAATAGGAGCTATGAGTTAACCTATTGATATAATTTTTTTAGCATAGATATTTTGCTGAAAAATAATGGAAATTTATTTTAAAAAATAAATTCTATTTTTTTGCAAGAATACTCGTAGTTTTCAGTTTGTTGAGAGAATTAACTTTCTTACTGAAAGCTAAATAAAGTTTTCACTATGTGCATTGGTTCGATTCGTTTGAGCCCACACTTAAAGTGATTCGGGGTTCGAGGATAGTGGAGAAGATCGATCGGTTGAAAGTCAGGAAATGACACTGACCGCCTTCACACAAAGCAGAAGTATAATTTTGGTTAAAGTTTATTACTATAAATATCACAATGGCTTATTTTTAAGAAAAAAATAAACTTTCACTGTTTCTAAAAGTATTGTTTTCTAAATCAAATTTTCTAACAAGTAGAATATTCTCTGACAAGTGACAAGAGTAATTCCAATTGACAGTACCACTTCCATCAAAGAATTGCAATAGCTGATAGCTATGGTGGCTTAGAACTTAACAAAGCATTCAAAAAGCATTCCAAGAAAAATAAAAAGTTTGATGCTGTAAAAAATTTCTCCAAAGTAAAAAGACAAAGGTGTTATGATCAATGAGGAGACTACCAAGAAGAAGAAAAAGAGTATTCAATGTCATAGTTTTGGCCAAATATAGGTTGAGTGTGGTAACACCTTAAAGCAAAAGAAGAAATCACTGTTTGTAACTTGGAGTAATTAGGATTATTTAAGTAGTTTAGATTCTAATTAAGAGTATGCTAGCAATTATGTGGCTTCCACAACAAAAATCAATACTCCTATTTCAATTGACTCTAAAATTGATAATGATTCTAAAGAAGAGTCAAGTGCTGAGACTTATAAGACAATGTTGGAAAAATGAAAGTAGGTTTGCAATGTCAATGCTAAACTTGTAGATGATGACACAAGTTTAAAGGAAAGAAATCTAAAACTGACCAAGTTGATGGGGAAAAATTCACGTCTTGATGATAAAATTGCTCGACTAGAGACTTTGGAAAAAGATCTTATTTCAATGCAGTCCATGCTTGAAAAGTTTAATACAAGTAGCGGAAATTTAGATAAAATTCTTGTTGTTGGTAGAAGAAGTCATTGAAAAGGTGGCTTGGGAAGAATTGAAAAGAAAAGAAAAGCTATGGTTGGAGTCCAATTGTTCTTGTTAAAGATACAAACATAGTAGATCATGGTAAATATTCAAGGAAAGCTTATTTTGATCTATGTTGATAAAAAGATGAATTCCAATCACATGATTATTTTTCATTATTGTGGACCACCTAGTCACTTTAAGCCAATATGCTACATGATTTGAGGCTGAAACAAGCAATTCCAAGACTAGTGCCAACTATCGTAGACACTTCTTGAGGCCGAAGACAAAAATTATTTGGAGGAAAAAAGACTAGAGGTGTATGCTCGTAGCTTATCAATACCTGAAGACTATTGTGCATCATGTTTGGCACTTTGATAATGGATGCTCTTACCACATAATTGGTAACAAATCTTACTTATTTGAATTTAAAGAAAATAAGGAAGGCTAGGTTACTTTTAGAGATAGGAATGAAGGTTAGATACTAAGAAAATGAATTCTCAATGTTCCAAGAATGCCAAGCTGAAGATGTTTTCTTGGTTGATAGCCTAAAAGCCAATTTTTTGAGTATCGACTAATTGTGTGGTCAAGGCATGCTTGCCAATTTTACTAAGGGTAAGTGTTTGGTAACTACAAAACTAAATGACTATGTGATGGAAGAGGTACAAACCTTAGACAACTATTGTAGGGTAATACAACCTTTTTAATGTAAAAAAAAAAATCTCAAAACTTGAACTTTGGCATGAGAAGTTGAGGCATATCCATTACAAAGGCCTTCAACACCTTATTCGTTATAATGTCCGGAGGGGAATGCCTAAGATAAAAGTAGCCATCCTCAAAGTGTATTGTGTCTGTTTAAAAGGAAATTTATAGAAGGAGTCTCATTCACAATTACAACTTATTTAAACCATTATTCTATAAGAATTGCTTCATATGGACTTGAGTGGTATAATGAAGATAAAGAGCTTAGGGGCAAGCGTTATATACTAGTGTGTGAGGATAATTACTCAATATATATATGGGTAAGATTTTTTTGAGAAAAATCTGAAACTTTTGGTTGGTTTAGAAAGCTATACAAAAAGCTTATGAATGAAAAAGGGGTAGCTGATTGAGAATATTGTAAGCATAAGTGGTCAAGGCAAAGAGTTTTGGAATGAGGATTTCTCAACTTTTTATGATGAAAAGGGCATGAGGCATGATTTTTTAACTCCTAAGACACACTAATAGAATGGTTTAGTGGAAAGAAAAAACAAAGCCATTTAAGAAATGGCTCGTGTAACACCCGGATTTCTAAATACCTGAAAAATTGAGATAATAGGAGGACTAAATTGGAAGAGACCATAAGTTGGATTATTTGGATCATGACCGGTTTAATTTTAAAGTTATTTGTCGTGATGTTGACCTTGCAATATTGCACTATACCATGTCCAGGTTTGGTAGCGCATAGTCTCTTAATGTCCTTTCTTCTCGTGCTATTGATGGGTTTAACAGTAATTCCAATGGTGGTGGTAAATCTTGTATGTTAACTTCGTTAGGTTCGTCGAACAGTGGGTTTTCTCATGGTGGGTTGCCCGCAACAGGTGGGTTATTTTGCATTTGTTGTTGCTGTTACTGCTATCGATCATTTTTACGAATTATTATTTTTGGATTAGTGGGTGACTCTATAGGTGTGCCTCTACTGCGAGTCAAACACTAAAATCTCAAAGAAAAATAAAAATGTTAGTAAATAAAAATAAAAACTATGTCTATAATTTAAAATTTTCCTAATTATTCTATTAGACGCAAAAATGAAAACTAATTCAATAAAGTTGCCTCCCCAGCAACGACACCAACAACTTGGCTGCCTTCGGCCGTGCTAACATTTAGATTAAGTTTCCTGCAACCAAATATGAAAGTTAGGTGGTTTCTGCAAGTATATGGGTTAGGTTGTAACATAGTTTTTACAACAAAGTAGGTAAGTACTCCAAGGATCATACCCAAGGGAGGCGAGTACTAAATTAATAATAACTTAGACGTTAATAGATCTAATTAGTATTTTAATTACTTTATAAATTGAAGTGAAATTACTTTATAAAGAAAATAAACAAACTGCATAAAAGAATAAAAAGGAAAAACTAAATTATCAATTCAATCAAATCTAAGCATAAGAGACTAACTCGCTTCGATGGTCATAACCAATTCCTATGTCGGGTTCTATTCAATCAACTAGTCACTAACCTAGTAGGATATCTAGATCTTCCACAAAACTAATGAGTCAAAAAGAACTATTTATCTCTCAACCTCACAGTCTAGACCGGATTGAGGTAAGGGGTTCACAGATAAACAATACCAATTTTAGGTTAATTCCTACCTAGATGACTTCTAAAGGTTGCCAGACCTTAAGATTTATGTTTTTCCTATCTCAACCAGCTGATCTGCTAAGAATCTCTACATAAAAATTAAATACTCCTACGTCCACTTGCTAATCCTCAATAAAAGGATTAGTTCCTCATGGATCTCATAAACGATATAAACTTTATAAAGAAAATAAACATGAAGAATAAGTCAAGAGTAAAAGTTTAAGAGTAATCTTGAATTGTATTGATATTGAAGTGTAGAAATCTACAAAAGAATTTGTTGAATCCACAAGTCAAATTCTCTGAAGAACATGAATGAAAATAAAATTGAAAAGAAATCCTACGTACAAAAGAAACTAAAAACTAAAACCTAAACTGAAAGAAAAGTTCTAAGATACAGAAGAGATGATTTTGAAGTGTTTTATGAGGCTTATTTATAGCTTTAGGGTTGGGCGTCGTCTCTAGCCCTAGTTCGGCTGATGTTTTTACATTAGAGTTTATTGTGCGGACCAAAACACCCTCAACTCTTTAATTCTTCATGTATAGGGTCGGTGTCATGACATCCCCTATCTTGTGTCGCGACACTAAAGGCAGTTTACTTGGCTCAGGCTTAAATTCAAGGCTGTGTCGCAACATCCTTTGGCTATGTCGCGACACTGAAGGCAGTCTTGCTATTTTGGTATTCTGCTTACTATGTTTCTATGTTGAACTTCCATGTTACAACATGGCAACTAGTCTCGTGTTTTCATGCCTCCGAGTGTTGTCATGCACACTCACCAAACATGTTAGCCTTCCCTTAGACCTACTTTGGCCCTTAAGGTAATATAAACGACTCAAGTCACACTTTTTATTAATCGAAAACTATAATTGAAAAACTATATAAAACATAATAAAATTGCCTATATTCAAGCTCTTTAAGTACGAAAACTCGGTTAATCTGCTACAACAAATTGTGACAGTTCACCTTATCTTATGCGACCCACTTTAAATGGGAAAGTTCTCCTTCCAATATTTCCTCTATTTTAAACCATGATGCTATGTTTAATCTTGCCAATGAAAGTAGAGGATGTTAGTATCGGGTGTATGGGGTAAGCCTGTTGACTTGAGACTTAGTTTTTGTCCTCTTTGCTATTGGTATGCGTTCTTAGTTTGATGTAGTGAAATTATTTTTTCATGAAAAGAAAACAAGTACAATCATAAATGCAATTACAAAGAATGCATCTAAATAACTACAACTAGAATTAATTATTATAAAGCATGATTAGATTGATAACCGAAATGTCTCCATGCCTAAACCAATATACATATGGACCAAATATGGTTTACACATGTGAAACTTGAATATGAGATCTTATAAAATTCTTAGTGCTTAACATTATGAAGCTAAGGCGATTAGCTTTGAGATGAATTCTTTTGTTTTGTTTCTTCCATTAATTTTTTCACTTTTATATTTTAATCAATTACTTTATTATTATTATTAAAACCTTCCAAATGATAGTAACTAATTTAATTTACATAAATCTAATTTAATAAAATTGTATCAATGTTGATATATAACTAAAATAAATATAAATTTAAAACATTTAATTTAATTGAAGTAAAATATAAATTTTGATAAAAAAATATATTTAATATTAGAAATGGATATTGTTGTGGGTACATTATTGAGGAATAATAAATAATTAAAGAAATGGGCGGAGCTGAGTTTGGGTTGCAAGGCGAATTTGGAGAAAGAGATATCCAAATGTTTTAATGGTCCAATAGCCTAATCAAGGGTCCACCAATTGAATTATACAAATTCATACACGTCTTTTACTTATAAACCCTTTGATCCTATTGTTTAGTTAAGCATTAAACAATATTCTTCCTTTTCTTAGTACCACCCAACACCTACAACTCTACACCAACATCTACTCATTTTCAAAAGTTTATAGATTTTTCTATAAAAATTTGTGACATTTCACCTAATGTAGATTCTATTTATTTATTTTAATATTTTAAATTTTAACAAATTTTATAACCTAAATGTTCAAAAATGTTTTCATTTTTATTTTTTAGTTTACAAGGGGTAGTTGTTTTGGTGTCTTCTACTTCGAAATTTATTCTAAAATTTTAAAAATTATAGTTATAAAATTGTATTATCTTTAATTTCTACCAATCTCATTATTAGAATCTTTTTTTTTATTATCCTTAACTTTTTTTTAAAAAAAATAAATTTCGTTTTGCTTGCAAATTAATTCCTCCAATTGAAATATTTGGTAATATAAAGAATTGAAGAAATGCATTATTAATATATTAGATTAAGTGGTGGTCGAAAAAATTATCCAAATTCATATATATTTACCTTTAAAATTAACATCACATTCAGTAAAAAAAAAAGAAAAAGAACATCGCATTGGTCAAGCTTTCTTTATTGATACCTGATATTGCATTTTCAGCTAGTTTCTTTTAGCGGTTTTATATAAATTATTTTTTAAAAAATATTTGTTATTTAAAAGAAACAATTTTTTAGAATTTTTCAATTATGTAGATATTTAATTAACTCATGGCACCAGCTTAATAAAAAAATTAAATATTAATATATAGATATAGATATAGATAATTGACTATATAAATTTGTATTGTTGGCATCTTTGCTTTGCAACAACAAGTAATACGTGGATTCAAGTACACTTAAATATTTTCTTTCGACTTAAGGGTTTGAAAGAATCTATAGATAGAAGTAGGCTTTTTATAAATAAATAAAAAAGTATTTTTTTTAAGTGTACTACTATACCCCAAATTACATTTTGATTCCTCTTTTTAAAAAAAAGAGCAAATTGGTTCTTATACATTAAATGAAAGATAAAAATAGCCCCTTCGTTAAATTGCATGGGTCAATGCCTATTTTGGTGTTATATGTACGACATAATAATAAAAATGACTTTCAACTTTACATATTTATTCAATTTAGCTCATACTCTTTTATTTGAAATAAATTGACCCTTGATATTTTATTGTTGATATGACATTAGTTTATTTTAAACGTCATGTCAAAAAAAAATTTTAAATTTTTTTTTAAAAAAAGTAACAAGAAAATCTATAATTTCAAGAATAATGAAAAAAAGCTGTTGAAAATTAAAAAGAAATTAGAAAATGTAAAATTAAAAATAATTAAAAAAGTAAAGAAGTTTCCAATATTTAAATATTATTTTAGAAATCCAAAAGAATTTAATTCTTTTTAAAATTTAAAAAAAAATTCAAAAATTTAAGAAATTTAAAGGTTGCCTTGTACTGAATTTGAACTAGTATGAAGCAATTAAGAGTTCATATAGGCTGTGATGAAGTCAGTCGGCACTTGAAGTTTTGTGTTGGAATACATTTTATATTTTTCCCAGGGAAAATGGAAGAAAAACATCTTCTTCAACAACTGCAGCGTGGCGAAGCTTCTAATATATGCCAACGCTTCTAATATTAAAGTTGTGTTTGTCACTCCAGCTTTAATACTGGTGGCGTTTTGGATTCTGTAACTTTTAAATTTGTATTAATAAATGACTTTGCCGAATAGTAATAATAATAATAATAATAATAACAATTGTTGTTATAATAATAATAATTGTTGTTGTTGTTGAGGTATTTTTCTCTCTATGTTTTCCTATTTATATGAAATGTGTACTGTTCATTAAGATGATATGTTAAGTAGGCTCCATGCATACAGACACGTTCTCTACTCTAAATTTAACACTTATTCTTGTGGGTTGCCGGCCCAAACCCAAATAGATTTTGGGCCAATGGTGGTAACTATCTTAACAGATGGTAACTATCCTAATAATTTGTCCCCTATTTGATTAAAAGGGAGAGTCATAAAGTGACTCTGGTTGAGATGAATAGAACTTACCAATCATGTTTTATGCTTCATCGAATGTCACGGGGTTCACCACGTGTTGGAGAGGATATAGCTATTTGTTATTTATGCTTTTATTCTTGGGTACTTGAACCGCTTAAACCTGTAGAGAAACCCTTTAAAAAGGGTTAACAAAGCCCTAGAAATCACAGTATTTTGATTCAAAAGTTTCGAAGAAGAGTAACAGACAAGAAGCACAATTTTAAAGGTAATCTTTTAAAATTTCTTTCACTTTCTAATTTTTTTTCTATTTTCGTTGGTAAATCATGGCAAGAACCAGAGATAGTGGTTGTTTTATCTTAGAGAACCCTTCTTTGACACGAGGGAGTAAGGAATGTGGTAGAAGCTCAAGAGTATGTTTCTATGACAAAACTAGAAAAGATGAATCGAATTTTAGTTGTGCGAGGGATTTGAACTCTGAATTTCGTGTATGATTTCTCAATTCCCGAAGGGGCATATTGCTTGAGCGACACCAGCGACAACAGTTTCCTACTTCTTCTACACGTACTTAAAGCGGGGTCTCATTTACCCCTCCATCCCTTCTTTTGTCATCTCATTGATGACTATAGGATAGCTCCCGACCAACCATCTGACTTTTCTTGGTGGCTAGCCATGGCGTACTTCATTGAGGCTAGCCGACACAACGAAGTACTATTGCTCGCTGTGTTTTAGATTTTATATCTGTTAAGGGCTCACAATTAATGGGGCTCAATAGGTCTTTATTGCTTCACTCCTCACAAGAGTGTGAAATCCATTGTCTCTAATAAGTGTACCAATCTCCATCTTAATTGGTGTAAATATATACGAGTTAAATACAAGCTCAACGGTGGTTTCTTTTTCCCTACTCAGTGGTTGCTACCAAATAATAATATGTGAATGAGGAGGCGAGACATAATAATAGAAGAAGGCTGGGAGCAGTATTACAGACTTCGCCAGGGTGGCATGCTTGATTTAGAGGAGACATTGACTGTGAGGAATATCTTTTGATATTGCCTATTGAGTTTGAGTTCTAATGGATAGAGATAAGTTGGTGCGGATGCTGGGGAAAATACCATTAGCCTTGTTCCTATATAGTTCGCATGGCCGAACAAAGCAACTGATGAGTTGGCTCTTATACTGCAGGGGAAAAAAGATGAGCCTAAGAGATTTTTATTTACTTTTTGTAAACTAAAGCCTCGTTCATGGTCTTTGCAACCTCCACCAAACATCGAGTGTTATTCGAACCCTCTTATGCCAACTATTGGTGCTGACATACAAATTTTTAGTGGTGCAAGCATAACTCAAGGTACCGAAGACAGTTGAAGAATTCACTAGCCTGTCTAAGGAAATTGATGAATACATGGACGTGTGTTCTTATATGAAAATTTTGCAAGAGGGTCCTTTTGGTACAAATATTGGCAAAGGCAATATAAAGAAACATAAAACAAATGCAAGCATTGCGAACATTAGAGCTCTATCAATGCTACAAATGTTCGCATGTTTGCTTCACTGATAGCATGTGGCACTGCCTGACTGTTTGCTGATTAGATTGCATGAACCCTACCTATGTTCTTGTAGGGAACTTAATATTCATGCAGAAAGTTGTTATCACCATCTTAGCCGTTCTCATTATGGGACGTCTAAAAATAGCGTTGTACGCCATGGGGTGATCAACCATAAAGAACTTGACATACTCTATTGTGGTATGCTCACCATCCCCTAAGGTGACAAGTAAAGTGATACAACCCTTTACCTCAACAGGGTGGTTCGCAAAGCAATACAGTGAGCTTGCCTTTTTCAATGCCTACTCCTTCAACCCATTTTCTAATAAGCCTCTCATGTTAACATTTCAACTGCACTGCCATTATCCACCAATATTCTTTTTTACTTCAAAACTTGCAATAGCTATCGACACAACCATTGGATCATTCCCCTATTCATCACAAATTAGTTGTTCATCCTCATTTCTAAAGTCCACCCTCAATTTTTCTTACTGAAAAAATCTCTTTGGTGAACTAAAGGACATAACATTTCTAATATGAGCTTTTCACTTCGCATTGGAAGTTGCCTAAGCTTCATCTGTCTTAATTATCACATGAATAGTTCCTCTCACCTTTTGTTTACCTTTAGCCTTAGTCCTTAAACTCTGCTTTTGGTTGATTAGTACGCTGAGTAGCAAAATCCTTCAGCTCACCATTCCTAACTGCTTATTTTATAGTGTCCTCTAAGGAAGAACAATTTTTAGTCTTATACCCCCATCTTCATAAAAGGCACATCTGTCCCTCGAGTTTGATCTTCTCACATATGCCTTATAGGTAGAGGGGTTGGCAAAATGCCAAGACTCTTTACCTAGCTAAGAATATACGCATGTGTAGCATTTAAAGGAGTATATGTCTTAAATTTACCATAAGGAGGGAACCATCTTGCATGTTCAGGTTGAGATCTTTGGAACGTTCTGGATAACTCATTTTGCGGCTGTCTCTTCTACTTTCCTCCACCTTATACTCGCAGATTTTGAAAAGAGGAGCCTTGATGGCCATGAATTCCCACTTTTTTCCTCGAATGCTTATCATATCTTTGGAATGTACCGCGTGCTGCTCTTTTGATCTTTTTTGCTTTAGTGAAGTTGTGATCCTTCTTATAAAGATATGCTAAGATCTATGACCTATTGTCAGTGAATGAATATTGGACATATAACACCCCTAACCCGTGTCCGTCATCGGAACATGGTTATGAAGCATTACTAGACCTATCAGACAATTTACAATTAATATACAAATAATTATCAAATATAATATAAAATAATCTTAAAGTCCCTTAGATAAACACTCGAGATCTATAATACGAGTTAGGAGTGATTCGGGACTAATTTGACAACTCAGGGAGTTTTTTTTCGAACTCATTATAACCCCTTTATAAATATCTAACTTTCCCTGCAATCTCAACGGCAACCAATTTACAATCAATATGGAAACCAACACAATTTCACACTCAAACATATTTAAATCATGCCTAAAACATTTACTTATCAAATTGATCAACAACATTCATAATACTATATAAAAGTTAACTAATAAACTTCGTTCATTTCATTTAAATTTTAATACCAAACTAACTCAAAAGTATATCAATTTAACATACTATAACCATCAATTCATATTAAGTTCAAACATGCATTTTCTCAACACTTAAAAAACCAATTCATGTGGCCGAATACACACCAACCTTTAAAAGCCAAATCTCATGGTTAATATCATAACTCAAAACATACTAAGATGACACTAGCCTATACATGCCATATACAGTATATATACAATTCAAAAGTACCAACTTAGATGTCCGATAGGGCGATGATGTTCCTGGCGACTTTTGGATCCGAGCTAGCCTTGATTCTCTATAAAACATAAGAAAAAACATGAAGTAAGCTTCATAGCTTAGTAAGCTTGTAAGTGAATAATTCAATACATCAAATACATACAATTCAACTAATTGTACATAACATCACCATATATACAATTACAACAAACCTTTTTCATGTCTTAAAACATGATCAAATACCATTCATTATATTTCTCTATTAAATATTCGAATAGGTTCTGTACGTACCTGTATCGTCTCGTACTAACCTCTTTCACAATCATCTTAATGATATTTATAATTCAATCAACTAGGTGGAATTCAAATAAATCTCAAACACATAAACATTTAACTAACTCATATAATTGCATATTATCACATTAAGTACTAAACTTACCTTAATATTGCATAAACATATAACTTAACACATACCTGAACCAGTCAACTCAAATTCACATTCATAATTGTTAAGATCATACGGAAATCATATAAAACTCGTACAATGCCATATCCCAAATATGGTCTTACATGTTAACGCATATTGATGGCACCATCCCAGACAGGGTCTTATACGAATCATATATGATGCCAATGTCCCAGACATGGTCTTACACATTTTCTCACTTCGATGCCAATGTCCCAGACATTAAAATTACACAAATGCCAAGCCATTAAAATCCACTATCAACTCTAATGGGTTAATTACCATATAAGGACTTCCACTTTAAAGCCCTATAGTTATTTAATACCTTTAGCTATTAGAACTTAACTTTTACGCTTTACGCGATTTAGTCCTTTTTACTGAATTAAACATTCAAACAGTAAAATTTCTTTACGAAACTTTCACCTAATAATTCTATCATGCTAGAAAATTTAATATAATAATGAAATTAATATTTTAACTTTGGATTTGTTGTCTCAAAACCACTGTTTCGATTTGACCCCAAAACGGGTTGTTATAACTCTTCCCCCTTAGGGATTTTCGTCCCCAAAAATCTTACCAGTGAATAGGTTCGGGTATTGCTATCACATAGCATCCTTAGTTTCCCAAGTAGCTTCTTCGACCCCGTGTCGATACCATAAGACTTTCACTAAAGAAATTTTCTTATTTCTCAGTTCTTTGACCTCGCGAGCTATTATTCTGATCGGTCCTTTGTTATACGTCATATCATGCTGTATTTCAATCTCAGAAGGAGAAATCACATGCGAGGGATCGAATCGTTATCGTCAAAGCATCGATACCTGAAAAACGTTGTGAATTTTCTCTAACTTATTCGGTAGAGCTAACCGATATGCTACTGGACCTACTCTCTCGATGATCTCATACGGCCCGATGAATCTCAGACTCAACTTGCCCTTATGACTGAATCTAAGTATCTTCTTCCACGAAGAGACTTTCAAAAACACCTTATTCCAGATTTGAAACTCAATATCTTTCCATTTCAAATCTGCGTACGATTTCTGACGATCTGATGCTACTTTCAGACTATCATGAATCCCTTTCACTTTTTGTTCAATCTCTTTGATCAAATCATCCCCATGAATCTTATTCTCATTAAATTCAGTCCAGTACAAATGTGTTCAACATTTGCGACCGTATAAAGCTTCGTACGGTGCCATTTTTATACTCGATTGATAGCTGTTATTATACACAAATTCAATCAATGTCAGGTATCACTTCCACGTACTTTCAAACTCAAGAATACAATATCTCAACATATCCTTGAGTATCTGTATAACTCGCTCAGATTGACCATCTGTCTCTAGATGAAAAACAGTACTAAAGTGCAGCTTTGTACACAATGCATCTTGCAATTTCTTCTAAAAATGCAATGTGAGTCTCGAATCTGTATCTGAAACAATGGACAGAGGTACTCCGTGAAACCTTACAACCTGAAAGATATATAACTCAGGTAACTTATCAAGTGAATAATCCGTGCGTACCGGAATGAAATGAGTTGACTTAGTCAGTCTATCGACAATTACCCAGATCGCATCTTTCTTACTCGGTGACAGAGGCAAACCGGATACAAAATCTATCGTGATTCTATCTCATTTCCACTCGAGAATCATAATCGACTGCAGTTACCCAAACGGTACCTGATGCTCAGCTTTGACTTGCTGATAGATAAAACATTTCAAAACAAATTTCGAAATATCACGTTTCATGTCATGCCACCAATAAAGTTGTTTCAAATCATTATACATTTTTGTTCTTCCGAGATGAATAGATAAACGACTACTATGTGCGTCATTCAAAATCATCTAAATCAACTCAAAATTTCTCGAAAGACGTAATCGACCTTTAAATCTTAAACGGTCATCGAAATTAACTTGAAACTCTGAATCAGGGTTTGAATCACATTGAGCTCGTTTTGCTAATATTTCATTATCAACTTTTTGAGCTTCACAAATCTACTACAAAAACAACGGTCTCGCTTTAAACTCAGCTACAATCGAGCCGTCGTCAGATAGAGCCAACTGAGTATTCATTGTACGTAGAGCAAACAAAGATTTCTGGCTTAATGAATCAGCAACAACATTTGCTTTTCCCAGATGATAATCAATTACTAACTCATAATCTTTTAGCAACTTTAACCATCTTCATTGTCGCAAATTCAAATCTCTTATAGTCATTAGATATTTCAAACTCTTATGATCAGAATACACATGACATTTCTCACCGAACAAATAATGGCGCCAAATCTTCAATGCAAACACAATGGTTGCTAACTCTAAATTGTGCGTTGGATAATTCTTTTCATGCGGTTTCAACTGTCTCGAGGCATAAGCTATGACTTTGCCTTCCTGCATAAAAACACAACCCAGGCCATTCAACGATGCATCATTATAGATCACAAATTCTTTATTCGATTCTGGCTGTACTAACACTGGAGCTTCAGTCAATAGGGCTTTCAACTGATCGAAACTTTTCTGGCACTTCTCGGACCATTCAAATTTTACATCTTTCTAAAGTAATCTCGTCAACGGAGTCGCAATCATTGAAAAGCCTTTCACAAATCGTCTATAATAGCCTGCGAGTCCCAGAAAGCTACGAACTTTAGATACATTTCTCGGATGTTTTCATTCAATTATTGCAGAAATTTTGCTCGGATAAACTCTTATACCCGATGTTGACACTATATGTCCCAGAAAACCAACTTCTCGTAACCAGAATTCACATTTACTAAACTTTGCAAATAATTGTTTATCTCGCAGGGTCTGTAACACGATTCTCAAATGCTCGGCATGCTCAGATTCATTTCGTGAGTAAATTAATATGTCATCAATAAATACGAAAATAAATCAGTTTAAGTACGGTATGAAAATTTGGTTCATCAAGTCCATAAAGACTGCAGGAGCATTCATCAGTCCGAAAGGCATAACTAAAAATTCATAATGTCCGTACCTCGTTCGGAAAACGGTCTTTGGCACATCGGGTTCTTTTACTTGCAATTGATAGTAACCAGATCTCAGATCTATTTTTGAGAGCACAGTAACCCCTTTCAACTAATTAAACAAATCGTCTATTCTGGGTAGAGGATACTTATTCTTGATTGTCACTTTATTGAGCTGTCTATAATCAATGCACGTTCTCATAGTTCCGTTTTTCTTTTTCACAAATAATACCAGAGCACCCTAGGGAGAGAAACGCAGTCGTGTAAACCCTCTATCAGTCAACTCTTGCAGCTAAAATTTTAATTCTTTTAAGTCAGCGCAGCCATTTTATATGGAGCTATTGATATTGGAGTAGTTCCTGGTACTAGTTCAATATCAAATTCAACTTCTCGAATCGGTGGTAATCCTGGTAGCTCTTCGGGAAACACATCTGGATACTCACACACAACTGACACAGATTCAATCTTATTTTCAGTCACATTTGTATCAAGAACATAAGCAAAGTAAGTTTCATAACCTTTTCTCACATAACTCTGAGCTTTCATCAACGAAATCACAGCCGGTAACCCATTCAGATCATTTGACTCAATCTGGATAATCTCATTATTTTGACATCTCAAATCGATTATCGTTCGTTTGCAGTTCACAATCATATCATGTAACATTAGCCAATCAATACCCATAATTATATCAAATTCATCAAATGGTAACATCAGATCGACCGAAAAGTAAAAATCTCGTATCATCAACGGACAGTTCTTGCACACTCAATCTACCAATACACACTTGCCTAAGGGGTTCAATACTCTAATCACAAATTCAGTAGACTCTATAGGCAAAATCTTACTAGGTACTAAATTCATACACGTATAAGAATAAGTTGATCTTGGATCTATCAATGCAATTACAGTAGTATCATAGAGAGTGAAAGTACCGGTAATAACATCTAGAGACGAAGCTTCTTCGCCAGCATGAATAGCATAAGCTTTGGTAGGTGCGCAAGCTTCAAATCTAATAGCAGTGTCTTTAGTTCTTTTTTGGCTACTACTCATTACCCGTGTTTCTAAGTGGTCTACCTCTAGCTGTTGTGTTACCCGGTCTCATATTCTGTATAGTGTCTTTTTCAACCAACTCGGGATAATCATGAATGAAATTATCTAATGATCCACATTTAAAACAGGCTCGATCACTCAATCTACAATCACTGAGATGACATTTACCATAATATCTGCACTCGGGTCAATCAGGTCTGATGTTACCAACACTAGCTATTGGAGTCGCTTTCGAACTCACAGGTGGTTTGTCTTGATCTTGTCTAGAATAACCCACAACAGCCTTTGAATGGCTAAAACAATCTCGAAACTTCTTTGACGTCAACTGAAATAACTTACTCGATGATCTTTCTTGTGAATCTCTAGCTTCAAAGTCATCTTTTCTTTTCTCTTTCCCGAGTTCTTCAGCCTTGCATGCTCGCTCGACAAGTACCACAAACTCTTTGATTTTTAGAATCCCAACTAATAACTTGATGCCTTCATTTAAACCATCCTCGAACCTCTTACACATAATTATTTCGGTCAATACACATTCCCGGGCATATCTACCGAGTCTCACAAATTCCCTCTCGTATTTTGTTACTGTCATGCGACCCTGTTTCAACTCGAGGAATTTTTTACGCTTTTGATCTGTAAATCTCTGACTGATATTCTTCTTTCGAAATTTAGTCTAAAAGAACCCTGAAGTAACATGTTCCTTAGGAACCACAGATACTAAGGTATTCCACCAATGGTACGCGGTATCTCTAAGCAAGGAAACAACACACTTGATGCATTCATTGGGAGTGCAAGATAATTCATCAAACACTCGAATAGTATTATCTAACCAAAACTCAGATCTCTCAGCATCATCATCAACAGTAGTTCTGAACTTGCCGGCCCCATATTTACGAATCTTATCGATAGGTGGATTACTCGAGCGTATCGGATCAATAACTTGGGGAGTTACAGGAACTTGCGGGGTGAAAGTTGTTGAGCAGTCGGATTCATTCGAACGAACTCTGTAAACCACTCATTCATCATTTGGAAAAAGACTTGATTTGCCTCTCCTTCATAGCTACTAGTAACAACTCTAGAATCAGATTGCATTGCCCCTTGAGTGGGAATAGGTGCATTACTTTCAACATCGTCAGCTACGGCTCGATCGGGATCTATTTGCTATACGAAAAGATGTTTTGAATTCTCAGGAATCATCACACTATCACAATTCATATATATGGCATGTATAGCTAGACTCTCACATGCTACGTTAGACCTAGAATCGACTAAACTGTAACTCTGATACCGATAAAATGTAACACCCCTAACCCGTGTACGTCACCGGAATAGGGTTATAGAGCATTACTAGACCTATCAGAAAATTTACAATTAATATACAAATAATTATCAAATATAATATAAAATAATCTTAAAGTCCCTTAGATAAACACTCGAGATCTATAATACGAGTTAGGAGTGATTCGGGACTAATTTGACAACTCAGGGAGTTTTTTTCGAACTCATTATAACCCCTTTATAAATATCTAACTTTCCCTGCAATCTCAACAGCAACCAATTTACAATCAATATGGAAACCAACACATTTTCACACTCAAACATATTTAAATCATGCCTAAAACATTTACTTATCAAATTGATCAACAACATTCATAATACTATATAAAAGTTAACTAATAAACTTCGTTCATTTCATTTAAATTTTAATACCAAACTAACTCAAAAGTATATCAATTTAACATACTATAACCATCAATTCATCTTAAGTTCAAACATGCATTTTCTCAACACTTAAAAAACCAATTCATGTGGCCGAATACACACCAACCTTTAAAAGCCAAATCTCATGGTTAATATCATAACTCAAAACATACTAAGATGACACTAGCCTATACATGCCATATACAGTATATATACAATTCAAAAGTACCAACTTAGATGTCCGATAGGGCGATGATGTTCCTGACGACTTTTGGATCCGAGCTAGCCTTGATTCTCTATAAAACATAAAAAAAACATGAAGTAAGCTTCATAGCTTAGTAAGCTTGTAAGTGAATAATTCAATACATCAAATACATACAATTCAACTAATTGTACATAACATCACCATATATACAATTACAACAAACCTTTTTCATGTCTTAAAACATGATCAAATACCATTCATTATATTTCTCTATTAAATATTCGAATAGGTTCTGTACGTACCTGTATCGTCTCGTACTAACCTCTTTCACAATCATCTTAATGATATTTATAATTCAATCAACTAGGTGGAATTCAAATAAATCTCAAACACATAAACATTTAACTAACTCATATAATTGCATATTATCACATTAAGTACTAAACTTACCTTAATATTGCATAAACATATAACTTAACACATACCTGAACCAGTCAACTCAAATTCACATTCATAATTGTTAAGATCATACGGAAATCATATAAAACTCGTACAATGCCATATCCCAAATATGGTCTTACATGTTAACGCATATTGATGGCACCATCCCAGACAGGGTCTTATACGAATCATATATGATGCCAATGTCCCAGACATGGTCTTACACATTTTCTCACTTCGATGCCAATGTCCCAGACATGGTCTTACACGAAATCACACCTCGGAAGTCCTAATATCATGACATCAATATCCAATACATTTACTAAGGTTCATTCGGAGCTTTCAACTTCGTAATTAAATCAATTCATACATGAAACCAGTCATCCAATGCTCAAATCAATTCGGCAATATATATCCATATATAAATCAAATTCGGCAATGAATATCCATATACAAATTAAATTTGACAATGTATAACCATATACAAATCAAATTCGACAATGTATGGTTATATACAAATCAAATTCGACAATGTATATCTATATACAAATCAAATTCAGCAATGTATAAAACATATACATTTAAATTCAAAAACATTTATTTACTTATGAACTTACCTCGTACTCGGAATTGACGAATCGAATTGATTACTCGATAATTTTGCCTTTCCCCTATCTAACTTCGGATTCCTTTTTTCTTGATCTATATGTATTCAAAATTAACTCATTTAATCATATAATCATTCAATTCAGTCCAAAAACACATATTTAAGCCAATTTTCACTTTGGACCTAAACTTTCACATTTCTTACAATTTAGTCCATATTTTACAAATACATAAAATTCATAAAATTCAACAAGACCCATGCTTGGCCAAATTACCATAGTGCCCCTATCAGCCCATATTTCACATTTATTCACACTTTTAACCCCACATTTTCATCTTTTTAGAATTTAATCCCTAATTTACATTTTCATCAAAAAACACTTTGTAAAATTTTAAAAAAATCTAACATCAAATATTCATATTTCACCATTAAACATCCAAGAAAACATAAGCTCATCAATGGCAACTATCAAAATCTTTAACAGTTTTGAAATCGAAGACACGGGCTAGCTAGTATTAGTTGCAACGATCACCAAAACATAAAAATAATTAAAAACAGATTAAAATACATACCAAATTGAAGGATATAAGATTGACGAAAGTTAAGCACAAAAAATGGCTTTCTTATTTGTGAAATTCGGTTGAAGAAAGATGATACAAAATGGTGTTTAATGTGGTTTTATTTATTATTAACTTTAATTACCTCATTAATTAATTAACCTTTATAAACTTTAAAAATTACACAAATGCCAAGCCATTAAAATCCACTATCAACTCTAATGGGTTAATTACCATATAAGGACTTCCACTTTAAAGCCCTATAGTTATTTAATACCTTTAGCTATTAGAACTCAACTTTTACGCTTTACGCGATTGAGTCCTTTTCACTGAATTAAGCATTCAAACAGTAAAATTTCTTTACGAAACTTTCACCTAATAATTATATCATGCTATAAACTTTAATATAATAATAAAATTAATATTTTAACTTTGGATTTGTGGTCTCAAAACCACTGTTCCGATTTGACCCAAAAACGGGCTGTTACAAGACTTGTTCATTTAAAACTCCCATAATGAAAGCGTCAATGACCCATTGATCCTCTAGATTTTTCATGTTCAATGTTGCGACGTGAAAGCGTTTAATATAATCTTGCAGGCTCTCTCATTCTCTTTGTTTGACAGGCATCAAACCCATAAGAGTATTCTTTATCATCATTTGTGTTCGAACTCTCCCCAAAAACATCTAACCTAGCTATGAGAAACTTTGGACGGAACCTTGTGGAAGGGATAAATACTAGTCCTTTGCACTACCCTTAAGGGTTGTTGAGAAGGCTTTATACTTCGCAGCATCGGAAGCTCCCAACACATTCATATAATCTTTATACTACATGAGATGCGTTCTAGGGTCCCTTATCCCTTCAATACCCCTTCAAACATCTCCTTGGGGACCTTTAAGTCAGTAGGCAATCTCATAGTTGCAATTTCAGGAGCTAGCGAATTGTTGAAACAAAATAGTTAATCCATATCCTGGGAGTCACGATGCAAAGCCTGAACATCCCTACACAAGGCATCCATCTCGTTCTGCCACGGTTTTGCATGCATCCGAGAACCATCTTCACGCAACCTGAACATCCCTACATAAGGCATCCATCTTGTTCTGCCACAGTTTTGTATGCATCCGAGAACCATCTTCACGCATGTCACTATTACCATGGAGATCAGAATTGTCAGACTGTACCTTATTTCTTAATTTTTCATTTTGCTTCAACAACTCTTGCTGGAACATCTGTTTCTGATCGAATCTAACATTATGCATAGCCATTTGCACCCTCATCAACCTCAACTACTCTTGTAGAATAACAAATTGATGTGGGGATGCCTCATGGTCAGATGAAAATGACAATCTTTGACTAGAGGGGACGTTCAGGTCTAAAGAATTTGAGGATCCTACATGAGCCGAATTACCTAATATTTCTGATTGATTGGCAAACCAACTAGCAAATAAATTCATTTTGCTAGATTGATTACTAACACTAGAGACTCCAGGTTGTCCTGCGAAAAAATTGATGGAAAAATTCTCATTGAGATGAACCATTTCGATTTTCAACAAACTAGAGTTTTGAAGACTAGAAATTCTGCATGCTAGGGTTATATACAATGAAAAAATGAAATATTTCTACAGCTATATAATTGTAAAAGCTGATTTTACTGTAATATCATCAAGATTTCTTTTGTTTAATCACAACAATAATGTTTTTTTTTCGTACATAACAAGAATGATTTTTTATATTATATTAAGCTAGGGTCATATACAAGTAGAGAAAAGAGATTTTATATTTTTATAGAAAATTTAAAATCTTTTATAATTTTTTGAATTTTTACATTTCATTTTTTTCAAAAAAAATATTCTAAGTTACTTTTCATAAATTTTGAAAGTATAGTTTTTATTTATGATTTCTAATTTTTTTTAAAATATTAATTTATTTGATAATATAAAATAATACCAAAGCAACAATAACAGATTAAGGATTAATTTGTTTTGAATAAAAGAGTATAATCCAAAATGAACAAAGATGTAAAGATTGAGAGTTAAATTTATTATTATTTCATATATATATATATAAACAAAAATAGGATTTAAGGGTGAAATTGTTTTTTTACAATTAATGTATCTTTATATTTGTTTAATGATACAATTTTAATTGAAAATTGTTTTACTTCTGAAATAATATAAAAACAGAAATACAATATAGAGATTGCCTTAATACGTTTGAAGCTTATAATCCGTTTTGAAAAAACGAATAGTTTCCCATGAAGATAGGGGTGTTCAAACGGAATAACCGAATCGAATTACAATAAATCGAATTACCCGAAATATAAAAATTTTTAACCGTTAATTGAATCAATTTTTTTCAAATAAATTAATCGAACCGAAATATTTCAATTAATTTAATCAGTTAACTGAAATTTATATATTTTTATATTTTGATTAAAATAAATATAATATATATAAATACATTATTAATGTTCATTTTTTTAATAGTTCAAAATATATATATAATATATTATTTATTTTAATTAATTACCCGATTTCAAATTAAATTAATCGATAATTAAAATTTAAAAAAATATTAATTAACCTCTAACCAAATTAAATTTAATTATTAAATGATTAACTGAATCCGGATTGATTAATTCGAAAATGGTATTCGGAGATTGCAACATGATTGCATGCGATGGAAGAGTTGACGAAACTCTCTCTCTCTCTGGGTTTGGTTAGACTGAGAGGTTCTGACAGGTTCCTTATATATTTCAAATTCTAATGATTTTCACCACCACCACCACTTTGGTGATTGATAATTTCATGTGGGAAACAAATTATTAATTTTGTCAAATCCAAGTGTTTTGACAGTCTTTATAGGCAGTGTATCTCATTGACATTAGTCATGCATTAAGAAGGTCAACTTGCGGACCTTCCTTTAAAAACAGACAAACAAGGGAACTGTTGATTAGTACCCATAACACAAAGGCTCTTATGGGAAACAAAAATCTCTAGAATTTCAAAGCCTTAATTGGTGGAATGCACAAATGCCATATTGGATGAGTAATGAGGGTTTGATGTTTATGGTGATTCCCTAATGGATGGGAAAATGGGGATTCCGTGACCCATGACCTGACTCCAACATAATATTTATAAAAATAATAAAACAAATTATATTCCACCACCACATATGGAAAAAGTTAATTGTTGGTGTTTTGACCCTACTCCCTCCACTAAAACCTAATTTATGTATCACCCCTTCCCCACTTTCTTTCTACCCTTCCCCCATAATAAAACTCAATATAATTTTAAATTTTAACTCAATTAATTTACATAATTATTCCTAAAACAAATATTTTTATTATAGAATATAAGCTTAGAATCTCAACATATATGTATATTATTTTTAAGATACAACCCCTTTCATACACACTCAATATATATATAATCAGAGAGGAAAAAGAGTAAAGACCCACCAAAATTTCAATTGAGTTCCACCTAAGATAAGTTCCTCAATAGTCAAAGGTCAAACCTCCTCCTATCATAATAACCATTTAATCAAACATGACTTTGATGGACAACTTAACATACATATGGTCAATTTTAAGGGGGAGAAATGTACCAGAAAAATTGCAATAATTTCACACAAAACTTTGAAATGCAATTGCAGTCCCTCTTTTCTGCCACTCTTTTTACCATTATATGAAAAGACATGACTGATTTATGAAATGACCTGAAAATAGACAAGTTCCTATTTGACATGGAGCTGTTTCAATTTAGGAAAGTAGGTAAAAGAAACAATGACCTTATCCAAGAAATAACCAACAATAATTGACAAGGTGATTATTTGATCATTCACTGTTATATTTTGGGTCATTATTTTTATTTTTCTCTTTTTGAACCCACCTTACTAGGTGATTTGGTAAAGCCAAATAGTTTTATTCCTTAAAACTTGGCTAATCTTCTGGGTTTTGGGGGGGGGGCAATTGTAATGAGTTTTGATGTGTTCAAATGACATCAATCTCAACTTAATTTCATACTCCACACACAAAAAAAACAACCTTTTGGTCCTAGAAATTATCTTTGATATAGTTATGTTGTCTTTTGAGTACTTCAAACTTTTAAAGTCAAAACCTTTTCAATTATCATTAATGATACATGCCACTCGAGAATAAAATTGAAGAGACTTTGATTATCATACCATTAATTAAATTATCAGTTCAATTAAAATTTATAAATATTAAAATCATAATTTTAATATTAAATAAGTGCTAAGTATAATAAATATTTATTAAAATATGCGTGGGTTGAATTATATGGTTTTTAGTATGGAACTAAGATATTAAAGTTTCTAGAGTCTCATCAATTATAAATTATTTTGAATAAAATAATAATTAAAATTAAATTTTTAACCATAATTCTTATAATTTTATATTCGTTTAATTTGTTTTTAATACATTTTGTTGATTCAAGATATCAACAAGGAAGATCTAAGGGATAGAGAGGGTGGTCGTGATGAGGAGGCCGATTCACCCTTGTTGGGTGGAAAGATAGATATGTTAGGGTTTTTAAGAAGGAAGAAGAGGACCGCCTCTATCCTGTGTCTTGAGGTATTCATAGGCGTGGAGGGAGAGTCTCTTGTCCCTTTACGCCATTCAATGATTTTTGGGTGGTCCCCTCTTGACGAGATCATACCCATTAATAGTGGATGGACTAATGGAAAGTCCGACTGGGTAGTTAATGATGAATGGAACGAAGCATGTGGGTGGTTGGTCACTGAGTAATCATACGGACAATATACATGATATACGGAGGTTTGATAAAAAATATCAAAATTAAAATTAAATATAAAAAATAGACAACTCAATCCTATTTAAATGTTGAACTACTCATTTAGTCAAAAAAACTTTATTTAATTTTTAGAAGTTTAGACAAAAATATTAAAATTTTAAAAAAATTGATAAAAGAAATACTCATTTTAAAAATGAACCAAGTTCAAACTCCAAAATTCATAAATACCATGCATAAATCCAACCCATAAATACATTTAAACTATTCACCTTTGAGCATTTGAGTAAGTCAAGTGAAGATTTCTAATCTTAAATTGCGATGTTGAGCCTATTTTATATTTTTTTTCTTCTCTTATTCACTTGAATTGGAAAAATCATATATAAATCAGATTGAAAAGTGAAAATGCGATTATATTTTCTTAAATTGGTTTTTTCCCAAATTATTTTATTAATTTATCTCATAAAATTAATCATTTCACTATTAAATAATAATAGAAGATTAAAATGCAATTTCATTTAGTTGTAAATTATCTATTATCACTCTAAATAGAGGTTGTTTCTATTTTGATCACCTAAATTTTTTTTCTACAAATACATTATTAGTCTTATGTTATCATTTAACGACAAAATAATTAATTTGATCAATTTTATTGAGTGACCAAATTAACAAAAAAAAAATTAGAGTGATCAAAATGAAAACAACCTTTACTTAGTGTGACTAATAGTATAATTTACCCTAATTTTAAGTATATTAATTGAAAACTTCTACTAATATGTTGATATTTGCAGTTTATTTTTGGCCATAACCACTACTAATGCGTAAACTAAGTATTATTATGGAATCTTTTATTTTGTTTTTATGAGACAAACTCCACTAATGTACTTGGTTTAGCAGCGGTTTTACCATTGAAGGACAGCTAAATATTAGAGAAATGCATGTACCAAAAAAAGAAATTGAGAAATGGAGGCGTTTTGTGCTAAATGCTGTTAACTTCTAGACGTATAAGACATGCTACCACTAAATACCCCTCCTCCATCCCCAAAACTGGCTGCTTCCTTAAGCTAAAAGAACCCCTAAGTTATAACAAAATAGTCCCCCCCCCCTTTGTCCTGCCACTTCCATTACTGGGCTCTCCATCCGTCGCTCTTTGATCATGCCTTTTGTCGGTCGCTCTTTGGTCGTGTTCTCCATCTGTCGATCTCTATTGACAGTCGCTCTTGCCGGTTTCTCTCTATTGTTGTCTAATAATGATCGCTCTCAGGGTGTGCCTCGTAGCGTAATATATTGCTATAAAGAAAATAGTTAAAAAAAAAAAAACACAACACACAAGAATTATCCGAAAGTTTACATATGAAAGTAATCAATTACAACAAAATGATTTAACTGAAGGAATTGTTCTAATTATTGAAAGCATAGGGAACGTGAGTGTTGCGTGAATAAACTAAAGTGTAATTAAAGAAATTAGAAATCACCCACAAGTTAATTAAATAAAATGTGTACTGATTCTAATGGATTCGTTGCTTATAAACACGAGCAATAATAATGATAATGGAGGGAGGCAACTAAATAAGCAAACAATAAATGTAAGTATGTTGAAGTAAATTTAAACACTATTTTTAAAGACAGGATATTCAACCATTCTGGGATAGATTTGGGGTGGTCGCCTCCTTTGGAATTATCAGATTTTTGATTTTTATATATAAATTATCATGTAATTTGGATTTGGTGTTCACATTATATAACATTCGCTCTCTTAGGCCAAATAATAATAAAATATTAATGTATGATAGGCCTTGAAAGACTAAACTTAAAGTCAAATTCCAGAATCAATTGATTTGCCTCATACCCATACATATTAGGTTATTGACTTGGCCTTGATATATTCATTGCTGGTATCGATTCATTGCTAACAAAAATAAATTCTCTCTTTAATGATGAGATAGTAGAGTTACTTGTTCTTAGCTTTACTTCGGATCCATGCGATAATTACAAAGCATTTTGGGTGGAAGATATCTGCAAGCTTATGAATGATTTTTATCCGAACAATTTTACGGAGTAATAAAAGCTACACATGAAGATTCAATTGGAGCATTTTCAACCTGATGCTCATCAAAGCACAGAGTTAGAGAAAGCTTCTACAGTTGCCGAGTTGTGTCAAGTACTAGCTAAGACAAATAAGTCAAGTATTTATCCTCTTCTTGATAGAATTATTCGTCTTGTGCTAACTCTTCCTGTGTCTACTGCAATAATCGAACGAGCATTTTCAGCCATGAAAATTGTGAAGACAAGGCTTCACAACAGAATGGAGGATAATTTTCTTTCAACTTACTTGGTGGCATACATCGAAAAAGAGATAGCTCGAGAATTTTTAATAGATTCTATCATTGATAAGTTCGATCTTATGAAAAAGCGGAGGTTGCAATTTAGGATGCCTAGTATTGAGAAATAGGACTAAGGCCAAGTTTTTTAATTTAATTTTTGGAATTATAATGATATTTATGAAAATTTTAGTATAGTATTAGTTATTCTTTTTTGCATATTGGAAAGAAATATTTAATTTTATGTAGTGTGATTTTTTTCTTTTAATTTTTTACAGTTAAATTGTTCATACTTTTTAAAAAACATTAAATTGATTTGTTTGATAAGAAAAAAAGTATCCGAGAAGAATTGACACTTTTTTACATTAAAAAAAAAGTCATTCGGATTTAGAAGTTTCGCCCATTGGAGTAAAATCCTGCATTCGTCCATGAATCCATTAACTTTAGAAATGATTCAACCATGTAATTGTTTAAAGCATCAGACTTGAAGTAACTTTGAATCAAGTAAACATGATCGTTAAAGACTGAATGTTTAAACCATTAACTTTAGAAAATATTCATGCATGTAATTGTTTAAAACATGAGGGAACTAAAGAGATGGACATTAACGATTGAAGCATTATAACAAAGCAAACAAGAAATGGAAATGTGTAAGCTAGAACATTGAATCATGAATTGTTTCTCTAAGTCATGAATGTTCATTCATAATCCATAATATAATTTCAAAAATTGTTTCAAGATTTATATTTTGATGACCTAAGGTGTATATTTGTAGGTCAAATCTCATCCAAGACTTAAAAAGACTATTTTCCTAAAAAGACTTTAGAATTCTACAATAGGGGTTTGTGTTGTGATGCACTATGACATTGTGTCATGACACACCAAGGCTAACAAAGCAATGTTCTTATCCAGATTTAAGTGTGACAAATCTTCATGTGTTCTTAATTTTAGTGTAACGTACCTAACTTAGATCGAAGATAATCTCGATTTGATGGTGCTACAACCTGTCTATAGGTAATTTTGGTAAATCCATTTACTATACTGTATCTTATACCAATCACAGTTTTTTTGGCTATTGCTATCAAACAAACTATGTATTGTAACTAAACTTAGTTTTTTTGGCTATCTATACCCTTATGGAGGGTATTTTGAGCCAGAAGGTATCGATACCTAAAGCTTGGGTAATTGCACTAGACTTCTTGTTTTTCTAATTTAATTTTGATGTTTGCAAGTATTGATACACTCATACCAAGTATAGATACTTAGGCCTAAGGTATCAGTACTTGAAGTTTAGGTATGGATACCCAACTTCCCTATTCTACCAATTTGGCTATTGACTTTGTTGGTATTGGTACCCTTGCTATAACTACTCCTACTTGGGCGCAGTTGTAACACCCCTCATCTGTCTCGACATACGGTACATATGAGAAGTGTTATTGGAGCACTTTTAGACTTTGACCAAAATATTTTAACATATTAATTGTCTTAAAAGTCAAATGGATAAAGAATAGGGGAATTCAAATATGGTTTTACATCATTAAGTGACTTTGAAACATATAGAGACAAGTTCCAATCATAAAATGAGTGTCCATAGTTCTTTGACTTAAAACTAGAAATGTTTGAGTTGAGAAAAGTATGGGTTTTACCACAATTTAAAACTTTAAAAAATTAAATAAAACCATTAAAACATGTTTGAATTCATTTAGAAGTTCAAGAATATTTTTAAAATCATTTTGAATCATTCCGAGAGATTTTGGACATGTCCAAAACATAAATTTCAAATTTTAGCTTCGATCTAAAATCCGGTTTCATATATTTTCATTAGGAACCTTATATTTTCTATTTCTAACATAATTTTATAATTTTTTTACATTTATTCAATTTGATCCCTATTGTAACAAAGTTAACAACAAGCTAAATTAACTTTACAATCAAGTCATTTTTATATTCTAAGCTTAAAATTGATGGGCTTAATTGTTCAAAAAATCAACAATAGAAACTTTCTAAAACTTTAAAATTTTTACAAATTAGTACATGGACTAGCTAAATCAGGATCCCATGACCTCAAATCTATAAAAATTACAAGAAAATGACTTAAATTTTCTTACCAATGGAGGTTCAAATGTTTTAGATTTTTCTTAAGTTTTCCTTTCCATGGACGGTATGAAGAAACAAAATGAAGAAAGATGAAATCTTTTTTTTCATCAATTCATGCTTTTATACCTTAATTAAACCTTAATTAACATTACTTAATTAAGTAAATCTTTAATTAATTTACTTTAATTTTCATTAGCCTTATTAGTGAAGAATAACATCATCATCCACTATCATATGAAAGAAAATGGTTTATTTACCATTAAAACTCTATAGTAGTTGGGCTTTTACAATTTAGTCCTTAAACCTTAATTAACTAGTAATTCGACAAGATTACTCGACCAATCTTCACCATATTTTTATATTATACTCATAAATATCCATATTCATTATTTACAAACTTGATTTATAGAAATGGGGTTTCAAAATCGCATTTTTTGATACCACTTGAAATTTGGCCATTATAGTTAAGTACCCGTAAAGATAAGGGGAAGGATGAGTATTATACTCTTAATAGACCCATAACATAAATATGTTAGAGTGTTATAATTATGCGAACACTCTTGATGGGATCTAACTATGTAATTGAAGTGTGGCTGTTTTTTGGAGCTTAAAGGCTTGGCTCTGAAAGCCTTCATGAAAATAGGCTACAAACTCATGACCATAATAATGTCCCTGGATACTGTACATTGACTGGTGTTGAAATCATTATATGAGATGTGTTTGGTTAATCAAATGGAATAGCTGGTTCAAAGCATAGCCTAGCATGCAATTTTGATTAACTTTAACATGTTTTCACTTAGTGAATGTTCAATCGTAAGACATGTTCATTTATGCTATTCATTTCCAAGATTATCAAAATCTAGAATATTTTGAAAATGGGAGGAGATTGTTGGAACATTTTCAAAATATATATAGTGCTTCAAAAGTTACAAATGAAAAGTTATAAGCAACCAAAAGTTATGCCACTTGATTATTAACAAATAGTCATAATTATTCAAGTAGATATATATTGAATTATTATGTTTATTGCTAAAGATATGACTCTTCATTTGGGTAGTTATGTCCCTGCGAAGAGACATGGGACCTCCTATAAATAGGAGTGAAAATTCATTTGTAGAACAAAAAAATATATAGAAACAAAGTTTCTTCCTATTCTCCCACCATATTTTAAATTTCTAGATTTTTTATACATGCTCGGATGGGGTGAAATTTATTAAATTCCATTCACCAAAGTTACCAATTTTCAAGTTTGGAAAATCAGTCAACTTGCAATGACTTTTTTGATGGTATACAAGCATTTCTAGGTTGAGATGTCTTATAGAGTTTGAATATCTATCTCTTAGCTTCAAAAAGCACTTTGAATCAATCAATTTTGAGTTTAGAAGCTCAAGTTATGATCGTTTTAGTGAAGACTGTACGTGTAGAATTTCTAGACAAGATTATTATGGAAATGACGAGTTTTTGGTTTTTAACTCAAGTTTAAATCATATTGGGTTAGATTTTTAGGCTTAATTTTTATTATATATGAACCCAATATTGTATTTATTAGGTTCTATTATTTTATTATTCCAAATTTTGAATATATATTTTTAAGTATTTTAAGTTATTTAAGAGTTTTATGTTTCTTAGTCAATAAGAAGTTTAGTTTAAAACTACTTCTTGTTTCGATTAATTAGAGTTTCAATATACTTGAGATTTTTATTTGGATATACTTAGCTAACCTATATAAAGACCTCTTCATTGTTCATTAGATACATAATTGTTTTCATTAATAAAGTTTTCAACTCTGAGAGTTAATTTCTTTTTGCAATATTTCTTTCTAATGATTTTTAGTAGTTTTTTTCTTGATTTTCTTCAAAGAGTTGTGAGAATCCATTCTTCATCTTTCAATATGCCAAGAAATTATTTCTTGAAGGGTTGATTAGAGTCATTAATTGAGTTTGTTGGGGTTTATATCTCAAAGGGTTCAATTGGACACTTATCCATCATATCCATTGGTTTACTAGCTCCATCTTCCACTTTGTTTTTTTTTTTAATTTTTATTTATTTATTTGTTATTTGTTATTTGTTATTTATTCTTTGTTCTCAAATTTCTTCTTTTAGTGTTTTTTTTCTTTATTTCAAAATTTCTTTATTTCTTCTTTACAGGTCAAATTTGAATCCTTCTCGAGTCGAACAACTTGAATACGATCTACTTATGCCTTCCCTCCTTAAAAGAAATCGAGAATAAAACTACTTCTAAAAATCACAAGAAATAAATCTTGCACAAAGAAACTAACTCCCAGAGTTGAAAACTTTATTAATGAAAAAAACTCTATATCTAATGAACAATGAATAGAACTTTATATAGGCTAGTTAAGTACATCCAAATAAAACTTTCAAGTATATTGAAACTGTAATTAATCTAAACAAGAAGTAGTTTTAAACTAAATATTCTTGTTGACTAACAAACATAAAACTCCTAAAGAAATTAAAATACTTAAAATATATATCCAAAATTCGGAATAAATAAATAATAAAAGAATACAACTCGATAAATATAACATTGAGCTCATATATAATAAAAATTAAGCCTCAAAACCGAACCCAATATGCTTTAAACTCGAATTAAAAGCTCGAAACTCGTAATTTCTGTAATAATCTTGTCTAGAAATTCAACTCACACAGTCTTCACTAAAACGGTAAGAACTTAAGCTCTCAAACTTGAAATTGAGTGATTTAAAGTGCGTTTCGAAGATAAGAGATAGATCTTCGAACTCTATGCAGACTTCTCAACCCAGAAATGCTTGGATTTCATCCAAAAAGTCATCACAAGTCGACTAAATTTCCAAACTTGAAAATTGGTAGCTTTAGTGAATGAAATTTAATAAATTTCACCCCATCCGTACATGTATCAATTGTTCCATAAAAAAATTATGGCATAAATTCTTTGTCGAAGTTTATATCCATGCTATGCTCTGCTTAATGCTTAATGGATTGTTTCCATTAGTGCAAAGCGTAGACAATCATTCAGCTTCATTGTATCCTCGAGGTTCATTTACTAGTAACTCTTTTGCAAACCATAATATAGGTGAGGATGAATAGAACCTTAAAGAAAGAGGCATTGATACACGCCTTAAAGCCTTCATTAATTTCTCATAAACTTGTTTTTATCTCTACAAACCAACAAATAAAAACTCAAACTAATATACCAAAGCATATCAATATCTATACATATTGTGGGGTGTGCCGCACATTTATTAGACGTTTTACAGGCACATAGAAAAATGTTCGATGATTCACGAAGAAGAGGTAAAACAGAGGCAACGTCGCGACGATGCAATGAAACCCAAATGAATGTGGCGGTGATGTCTTGACAAGCATGCATGGGATTTCACGACGATTTATCCAAGTTATGCAGCTGCATTTTAGACTTTAAGCAGGATTGCTTCTCGCAGTTGGACTCTAATTATTTCAAGGATATTTTAACATGATTAGAACTTTAATCTTAGCCTATTTAAAGTAGTAGTTGTCTCTCTATTATAGGATTCCAAAATTAAAATGCCAATCAGCAAAGGGTTTGGGTAATGTACTTTAGTACATTTAGGTTTATTTTCTCCATATTGTACTCTCATTTGTTTACTCATTTAGTGAAAAGCCTAAGCCTCATTTGCTTGTAGTTTTTCTGTCTTTGAGGGTTTTTCACATAAAATTTGCATTTGTTCTTCTCAACTTTTACTATCTCGTTGTTTATGCGGGTCAATCCCCAACAAATTGGTATCAGATCCTAGTTTAACTTTCGCAGATCGACTCGTTCGGTGACACAACAACAAATTTGGATATCAAGAAGTTCGATGGGATTACAAATTTCAGTTTCTGATAGTTTTGGATAATTACAGAGTTGTGGCTGGGGACAAGCCTGAGGATTATTTACTTTCCACATAATTCAGTTGAAGGTGGAGTCATGTCAGATGTTAGACATGTGCCTAATTTAGAGAATAATCTCATCCCTTTTGGTCTTTAGGACTCGAATGGTTCGCAGAGAGTTTGAGGCAAGTTTGGTTTCAGAGGGTTATAGTCAAGTGGAGAGAGTTGATACATTATCTCCTGTTTAGCTATTACTGGCCCTTGTTGCATTATACAACTTTGATTTGAAGACTAGGAGTCTTTCAGTTTACAAGTTCAGCACAGTTTAGACATGGTTGATGTTGTGCGGAAGCATGTAAAAGAGTAAAATTATTGTACTAAAAAATCACACTAAGTTCAATTCCCAAGAAAGAGAGGTGGATAATAAGGATCACTTAAGTACCAGGTCTTCCCTAGCCAAAATATCCCTCAATCATAATTTAATGGCACAATAAATCACTACAATCACACTCACAATTCATGCAGAATAATACAATAAAGAACACAAGAATTTAACGAGGTTCAACAAATTTTGCCTACGTCCTCGAGCACTACCAAATATATTTCACTCTAAAATACAAGTGAGAATTTACAAAAAGAGAGAGAGGGAAAACAATGCCTTAAGTAGAGAATGGCAAATTTGGGATGATGAAGAAGAGAAATGGTTAGGCCTATTTATAGTTGAGGTTCAGGGATCAAAATTGCAATTATCTTATGCCAAATCTCAATCCCACTTTTGATGCCTTAAATCTCAGATTTTGATACCCATATCTTTTTGATACCTATATATTTCTAATACCCATATCTTTGACTTTCTATAAACATCGATGATTTCCAATAGTTGACATTATACAAAATTCGAGTTTGGCCCATGATGGTGCATGAAAAAGGAGGTGTGATAAATACGATTCAAAGTAGAGATTTATGGGTTGTGCATCACATTTATCAGATGTTTTGTAGGAACTTAGGAAGACATTCGACAATTCACTAAAGAAGAGGTAAAACAGAGACGACATCGAGATGTGAAGACAAGTAACGTCACGATGATGCAACAAAACCCCAAACCAACGTGACGGTGACATCGAGACGAGATTGCATGGGAAATCACGACGATTTCTCCAAGTTATGCAACTGCGTTTTAGACTTCAAATAGGACTACTTCTCCTAGTTGAACTCTGATTATTCTGGGGATATTTTAGTATGATTAGAACTCTAATCTTAGCCTATTTAAATGGGCCATTGTATCCCTGTTTTAGGAGGCCAAAATTAAGGTGCTAATTAGCAATGGCTTTTCTTGAGGGCGACAAGATGTAGTCGCATATAAGTTTTGGAGAGAGTTTTGTGATAACTATGGAGAGAAAATTGTTCCCTAGTTAGGGCTTTGTTTTTGGGGTTTGGGTAATGTACTTTAGTAGATTTAGGTTTATTTTCTTCATATTTTACTCACGTTTGTTTACTCATTTAGTGAAAAGTCGAAACCTCCTTTGCTCGTAGATTTTCCCTCTTTGAAGGTTTTCCACGTAAAATTTGTGTTCGATCTTCTTTACCATTTCAATTTCGTTGTTTATATGAGTCGATCCCCAACACATATAAATATCAATATAAAAACTATATACTATCGATATTGATTACCATCTAACTTCATACTCTTTGAAACTTCAAGCACATTTCATGTTAATTAGGTTGAATAAAGACCCTTTTATTTTGCCCAAAAACGATACAAGGTAGTTTAGGTTTCATTTTAATTAGCATTTTGGTGTGTTTTAGCTATTTTAATGTATTTTAACCTATTTTGATCAATTTTTTTTAAAAAAAATATCTATACTTGTCTGTCTCAATGTGTTAGTACACTACTATGATATTTTAAATGATTTTTTTAACTATTTTTGCTGTTTATAGGTATATTAAAAATTAAAATATGCTAATTAAATTAAATTATTGTATTTAAGTAATAATTATGTTAGGGTTAGCATATACACTACCATTGAAAAATTTAAAATCCGCAAAGAGTTGAAACACTCTCGTTAAAATGTGTCCCCATTTAATGCTAGGTGGGTAGTGAATTTAGAAAGTCTTGTGGGCGTGATCGCTAATAGGGAAACTTACAAAAATTCTGTCAAAGTCTCATTCGACCTGAAAAAATGAAGCAAGCGCCATGGAGGTAAAACTCAAATGACGCCGTTCTCAAGGTTCTCCATATGACGCCTTCAGTAATCTAACCAAGGGAAAAATAAAGTATACGGTTCATCAACTTATTGGAAATGACGTGAATGCACTGTTTACAAATTAAATGGGTTTCAATATATGATAGTCACTTTTAGAAACCAATTATTATGAAAGATTAGTTTGGGTTCTTCTGACATATCCGCAAAATACGTTCTTCAATCCTTGAACCACCAACAAACTGTGTGGCTCCTATTGTTTAAAGCTATCGTGTATACAGGTTCGATATGCGTACCTAAACCCCCCATTTAAAAACATATATATTTTAATACCAATTCTTCAAGTAATCAAGATTTGTATAATTACGTCCTTAAGTCTATAATCCTAATACGGATTCTAGGGAGCACTTCTTCCCGTTAAATGCTAATAGAAGAAGGACAAATTATAAAGGTAATTTACTAATATTTTTAGGATTTCTCAAACTATTTATCAAAATTCCTAAAATTTTACCAAAATTTTTGAGATTACACCAAAATATCTAAGGATTTATAGTCGTCAACTCAGTATTTTGGCATATCAAAATTTTTAAGGATTTACCAATATTTTTAAAGGTTTCTTAATGCTCCAACTCAATATTTTGACATACCAAAATTTCTAAAAGTTTCTTAATTAAATTAATTAGTCCTTATGAATCCATTGAATATGAAAAATTAAATATATTTCCTCATAGATTCTTTTACGATAAAGTTTTCAACACTTCAACGGAATTAGAATTGAGTTGAGAAATTATTTAATTGAGAAACTAATTTAGTTAATTTAATTAATTAAAATAAATAATATTTATTTCGGGAATAAAAAAAATTTGGTCGGAATAAATTATAAAATACTAGGTCAAAAGTCTAAGAAGTTGACCATATGCTTGTGTGTGCAGAAAACAAACAATTTATAAAAGAATTTAAAAGTGATTTTTAATTGTAAACGTACACTGTCAAATTGTAATATAGTTTTTATTATTATAATGAAATACAAAAGTATTTGAAGGATTTAACCCAAGGGTTTGTCAAATTGGTAAATGTGATTTGTCAAGTTAATTATAAGCTAAGTAATTACTAATCTAATCGAGTTGGAAATTATTAGTGCAAACCAAATATGAAAATATACAAGACTAATTCTAAATTGCTGATTAAATTATTTAAAATAAACTTTCTTCCTATTTCCTTACACTATGCAAATGATAAAAATGATGATCGATTCGTTAACCAATTGCTAACAAAGGTAATAACTAATCGCGCCCCGGTGTGCGCGCACCAGAGTTTAGAAATATGCAATTAGATATGAAATATATGCGATATTTGCAAGCAGCATGTGAAATTGTAATATAGATTGTACAATGAAATATCAAAAGTATTCCGAGGATTGTACTCAATAGAGGTTTGTTTAAACAAAATTAATAATAAATCCTAAAACACTAAACTAGGTCTAGGTAGCTACTAATCTACTTATCATAGTATGGCTAAAACTAAAATTAAGAGTTTGAAGTAACAAAGACTAAATTGCATAAATACTAAAAATTCCAACTTAATAATAAAGATTAACATGCAAAAGGATGATTAACGTCGATGGTTGTGATTAAGCTAAAGTTGGGAATTTTACTCATTAATTAAGAATTAACATTGTTAATACCTTTGGGCCTATAACTAAATTAATTAATCAACTTAGTCTACTTATCTTTTGACCTGATGGAACTAAACCGGGATTGGTTGAATCGGTTCTAAGTAGAATACCCTTTTGATCTCATCTACCTGAATTACTTCCTAGAGTCGTCAATTCCAGGGTTCAAGCACATTCAACTTAATCCAATTAATTAGTTTAAAAACCCTTGCCTTAAACAAATCATACCTACTTTAGTCAATCAACCTTCTTAGGGGTTTAGTTATCAACCATTCTAGATGTAGATAATCCTACCCAATTATCAAACATTAGAACAATGCAAAATAATAAGAAATGGTAAGAAATTCTCAATAATCTTGGTGAATCCAAGATTGGTGATTGATAGAACGACCATGTTAACCCACAAAAGATGTTGATTATCCCTTTGGATTGGAGCACGAATGAAAATAAAGTAAAAGAAAATAAAGAATAAAAACTGAAAAGAACTTGAATTAAAAATTGAAAGTAATGCGAACAAGAATGAGAAAAAAATCTTAAATCTAACTAAACTACAAGCTAAAACCCTAAAACTGATGGTTTAAGCTAATATTTATAGTTTGAGTGTATTTATGACCTAATTAGGTCGATTACAAACTAAGTTAAAAGTTAAATGAGATTGTACGAATGGAAACACCCTTGCATAATTTTTGGCTCGTTGAGTCTAATATTGCGACATTCTCTGGCCAATGTCACGATGGTGGGTGTCGAATCCACCAATATAAACCTACGCCTTAATTTGCAAATTATGCAGTATAGGGAGTAGGGTCGATCCCTCAGAGACTGGTTTGCTGTAAATTGTTGCTCTCTTGACCAGATTTATGTCGGGGCAGCTGTCGTGCCCAAGAAATTCGGGGGGATAAAATTTGATGACCTGAAATAAAAAGAAAAATAACGTAAAAAGTAAAAGTTGAAAACATGATAATAAAAACAGTGAAATAAATATTAAGAAAAATTAATTAAAATAAACTCAGATTTAGGCACGAATTTTTCTCGTCTTTGAACCGATCCTCGAAATTGGATGAACTCCTCTTTTCCAATAAGCTAGTTATAGCTACCAAGGACGCCTCGGACACCAACTCTTCCTTGTGTAAATTAGTTATGGAACGTCCAATAACTAACCCTTACCAATCGAACAACCACGAAACGTTCGTGATTTAGAACTCCTACAGCTTTGCGTTCTAGAAGAGCCTAGCTCGAACCAATGCCCTCAACCGCGTGGGACATTTAAATCCGGTTACTACTGCCCCTGACGGAACCAAACAACAATCTCCACTTGGCACGCCAATGTGTTCACAGAAAACCGATTAGAAACGTTCCTTTCGGAATTCCAACTGTACATCCAATCACACTAAATCAAACGACGTCTTTTTTGACTTAGTGTTTATCTGACTTTGTGAGTTGACAAAATCATACTCTTAATCCGGAGAAGTAATAAATACTGGAATATTAGGAGTTAAATGGCTCGGGTTCGTAACTCACGGGTTTTGACGAGGCTAATTTCGGACTAAAGTTGAAAATGATTTTAGTTGGCTAAGGTTTGAGGCATGTTGGTATTGAAATAATTAAATAAGGTAAAATGGATAAAAGGAATGGGAAGCGTGATTTAATTTGGGGGGGCTGAAATTTTGGTGGTGAAATAAAGTAATAAAGTGAATTAGCTACTGGAGATGGAAAGAAAGTTTGAAAAGGAAATTGAAAATGGTTTAAGTGGTAACAAGCTGGAAAATTAGGAATTGAAAGGAAAGGAAACTAAAGACAACAAATAAATTTGTGAGAAAAAAGAGAATGTATTGAAAGATGAATGCTTGATATTTCAATTGATCATTAAAATGAACAAATGTAGCCTCTATTTATACTAGTGGCCTTGCTAAATTAAGAGCCAACTAGTATAGAAAATCAAGGAAAATATTCCATAATATAAAAAATATCCCAAAATAATCTCCCACTAAGTCAACAATTTCAGCTAATTATTCTTGGAAAAATTTTGCTTTGGCCCTCCTTCTTTGCTTCTTTCTTCAATCTAGCCCAATTGTTTCTTTTTTTCTTCTATTTAACCCCAAATTGCATTCCTGCACAAAATTCAATAAATATGGAAAAATTAGTGGTGCATTCTCATAAATAAACCAAATTAATTACATAAAATATGTAACTTTAGCATTTAATCACACGACTTTGTAGGCAGATTACTTGATCTCTGGGACCGGGTTCATGTCGTAACTTTGCTATCTTATTGTTGCAGCTTTGAGGCCAATAGCTTACCTCGTGGATTTTGGTTGAAAATTTGGCTAAGTGTTAAGACAACCTGACTTCTTAGCTTAGGATGCTTCCTGCACACTCGATTAACTTGTTAATTCCACCTTAGGCCCAAATCGGCTAAATAGGTCATAAAACATCACAATAAGCTCAATTTATTCAATTGAAACTAAAAACTAAATACTTCTTAAAATAAAAGTAAATAACATAAAGGTACTTGAATACAAGCTCCTTAAGTAGTGAAAAGAGCTTTATTTTCCATAATAAATTATGGCAAATCAATAACCTATCCCGATTAGATCGCTTGCCACTCCTATTTTAAATGTCGTGACCTAGACTCCAGATTAAGCTCTTATTTTCATTTTTGCATCAACCAAGCACTTGAAACAAGATCAACTCAAATATTAAGTCCCTAACGACATATGAATGCCATTTTATTTAAAAAAGTGTTAAAATGTGATGAAAACTAAAATGAAACATGAAATCCATAAAGTGAAGAAATGTTACAAAAGACATTATAAAATGCTCAAGAATAAGCTATTTAAGTGTTTAAAAAGCCTAATTTGACGTATGTAAATATGACAGATCAAAAGCACGCATAATTGGACCCAATACAAAAGAGGTTCAGTTTCCCTCATTTTACATGTGAGGGGTGAAAACCCTAGTGTTTTTATCTAGGGTGTGCCGCCCCCTTCTTGTTAGACTAAAATAGTGCTTATCTATTAAATAAAAATTATTTGCTTTATACTTATTCAACTAGGATTCTCTAATATCTCCCTATAAATAGATGACATTGGTAGAGCTATTAACATATAAGTTTCATATATTGTTATTCTGCCAGAAAGTAATGAAAATTTTATTTTTTTATAATAAATTCTATTTTCTAAGAATGATAATTTCTATCGGTTTCTATTGAGAGAATTACTTTCCTACTGAAAGTACTAATTTTTTTCGTTTTGTGTTTGGTTCTTGTTGTTCAAGTATTGGATATGGTTCCCTAATTGTAGTATTTTCGTCTATGTACACTTGTATTTTTCAAACAAACTAGTTTAATAAAAATATCCAATAATTACATCAATACCATTTGTATATTATCCTCGATGTTTTTGCATGAAAAACAAATGGAAGCAAATATTGGCTCACTAGTTATGTAATGTTTAACTAAAATTAAATGGTATTACATGGTCGGATTGTAATACAAAAAGACATCTTGTATTAGTAGATGGACTTAAACATGTTCTTAGTGTAATTGAAAATGAGAAAGCTGATTGAAAGACTAATATGTCGTCTATCAAGTCCAATTGGGGAGATGCTTTGCCTTGAGCAATGGAGCGGCTGACTCCCAGAAGATAGAGACATAGGTGTGACGGACTAGACTGACAGTACATCAAACAGGACCCAAGTAGAATAGATCCTAGATCCATTTAAGGATTTATTAAATTGTGACATTCATAATGTGACATACCTTAATCCTGAGTGGGTGATGGACTATGTATGCGTGACTTATATACTTTGTTGTAAGTAAAAGCTTGAGTTCAAATAGATAAGGAACCAAAAGTTGGTGCGTTGGGTATACAGCTTTTGTAGTATGTACCATCATTCAAAATAGTGAAATTCATACCCAACTAATGGGTAAATGATATCCTCTCATCGGCACTACATGATACATGAAAAGTAAATGTGGTCACGATTGTTTTCTTTGTGATAAACAACTTGATTACTATTTAATAGTAATTGAGTTTTCATGAAGGAACTTGTAATGGTTACCATAAGATAAAATAAGATCATGTTGAGAAAATAGATTTATCCTAAAAAGATTAATGATATCCTATAAGGGTAACACTGTAACAGTTCGTTTTTCAGTGGTGTCAGAAATAGTGGTTTCGGTGCTACAATTTTGATGTGCCAGTTCGTAAATATTAAATAATTAATAGTTACGAGGTCAATAATGTCAAATTAAATTTTAGTTAAGAAATTTTAATACTTAGGTAGTTAATTAATTAAAAATGACTAAATCGTAAAAGTTGCAAAAATTAGTTCCTATTAGTTATTAGTACTAAATGGCTATGGAAATGAAAAATAATGGATTTAAATGGTAAATATACCATGTATTTATAAAGTGGACGGTTAAAGGGTCTTTTGAAGTGAAATTTGATTTATTATTAAAGGGTAAAATGGTAAATAATTAATTAAACTTAAAATTAAGTAAAATCAAGTTGTCATCTTCCTCATTTTGCCTTGTTGAAACCGAAACACCATGGAAATATGAGGGAAGCTTTCAGCTTTGGCTTAATTCACATGCATGGTAGGTATTTTTCACCCCTTTTTCATGATTTTTATGTTTTTGGGATCGTTTTAGCTCTATCTAGCTAACCCGTGGGTTAATTTGTAAAACTATTAAATGTTTTGGAAGATTCTATTGATGAATTTGGTGTGTTTTTGAAGTTTAATAGTAGAATCTGATGCTTGGGTGTTAAATAAAAATATTTTGTTAAGTGATTTTGTATAATTTTCAAGTTTATGGATTTAATTGAAAATAGTGAAAATATGACATGTTATTTTCATGAAATTTCAGCATGTGAAGATTGATTTGGAATAGTTGTAAATTGGGTTCTATGGATATAAATTCTAATTGAAAAAATAATCTTGTTTTAGCTTTAAGGATCAAATTAATTAAAGTATAAAAGTTTGGGGAAAAAGTGAAAAGTTGTAAATAGGAATAAATATATACTAAATTAAGTATTAAATGAATTTGAAGCTAATAAATTGAAATAAACTATTTTATATATCAAGAATAAGTAGATAGCCGAGGAAAAGGGAAAATTATTGATTAGTCCCTAAACTTTTGTTGTCATTATATTTTGTCCCAAGTAAGTTCGTACGATTTAGTTTTGTATAAATTGAAATGTTATATTAATTGTGAGTTGAGATTGTTGGATATTCTGATATAATTGAATTGTAATAAATTAATGTGAGTTGTAACGCCTCAAAACCCGGCCTAGAAGTTTAAGTCAGATTTTAGAGGTCAAATTGATCACCGAAATGATTGTGGGAAATTTTAGTCTAACAAACCGAAAAATATTACAGTATTTAAGTTCTGTAAAAACTCTCAGATATAAAGTCTCGTTATTACAAAAATTTCAGTCCAAAGAAAAAACATTTATGAAAACCTAAATTAAAATTGTACCACGGTTATTATAACGAACAGAATACCCAACAGATAAACCCAATATATAAACCCGTCAACGGGTCGATACAAAACAATCATCACAATCCAAAATGTGATGACGCTAACACCTCAACGTACGCAAGATCAGTCGTAGTTGTTATAACGAACAGACATATTATAGAAAAAGAACTCACATCTAGATGCGTATGAGTGCAGTCAAGTATTAAAAACCCACCCATCCAACCAAAACACCTATCCGTCCCCCGATCACACCCCATAGAGCTATTTAAGCTCATCCAGCCAAACACATCAGATAAAACCTCGAAAAGCCCATCCAAACCTACACACTATATATGTGATCTAAGCCACTCAGATAATAATATGCAGCAGAGCTGACGTATGTAAAGTACAGTGCATTGCGGTAAATCACCGTACAGATACCTTGCAGTTCGGTAAACGCCCGTGTGGGATCCTTAAATCCCTAAATTAGCCATACGGCCGTGTGGCCAGTCTATATGACACCAAAACAACTAAACCCTAATTCCCAAACGCACACGCTCGTGTACCCAATGGACACGTCACTGTGGATATCGACTAATTTCCCTAAATAAGCCGCACAGTCATATGGCTAAGCCGTGTGGCACCTAGTCTTGCCCGAAAACTCTAATTCCTGATTCCACACGGCTGTGTGAAAATGCACAAGTCCGTGTGGCCACCCTTGTGGTCAAGAAACCACACCGAAACAGGCCAAAATCATCGTTTTAGCCATCAAATCAGTCTCTGACCTTTTCTATAGCAAAAATATATCAAAATACGCAATATTCTTCATTCTTTCTCAACAATTAAATACGTAAAATCAACAATTATCGAAATAACAACTCGTAAATAAATTAGATAAAGTTCAAATCCCACACCTGATTTGCAATCAAAGACGTCCAAAGGCCGACTCGATGATAAAGAAACGAAGTTTCCCATAACCACAAACACAACTATTTTTTTTACCAAAAAGAAGAAAAGAAAGAAAAAGTAAGAGAAAAGAGAGATATGAACGTGAAATCGTACAATCAGATCAACTTGAGGATCACACTATCCAGATACTTATTGTAACACCCCAAACCCGGCCTAGGAGATATGGCCGTATCTGGTGTGTCACATTAAAGTGTTTTTCGAAAACCATGTTTTCATTGAAAAACCCTTCTTGAGATTTCAAACTTCTTGCTATTTCAAACTTGTACAAAACCTCAGTTTGCGTTTGCTTATTTTTAATAGATGTTTATTAAAAAAACTTTGTTACCTTCAAAACATTATTGCTGCAGAAGCTTAATTTAAAACAAATGATTTGCCAAAACGTGTTATTTAAAAATTGAGTTGCGGAAACGTAGCGTTTGAAAATAGTTACTGTTTTGGAAAACTAGGTTCTCCTTCTACCAGATAAGAATCACAATCAATAAAATCTCGAATTTAAAATCCAGAATTTTAAAGGCCTTATTACAACTCGAATCAAAATCAAAGTGCTTTACTAAATGAGTAAAACAGAATAAAACTTGTGTAGTTGTGTGGCCCTCTCCGAGTCTCTCGCAGCTCCGAAACGTCTAACATTGGGGATTACCTAAAAGGTTAAAAACGGGGTGAGTTTATAAAAAATCAGTGTGTAATCCTCTATCATTCAGTTAGCTATATAAGCAGTAACAGTCTGGGCTTAAGCCCTTTTCAGTAACAAAACAATGTGGCTTTAGACCAAAATAGTAAAAGTGTAGTATGGGCCTTAGCCCATTACAGTATTAGTATCAGAAACAGAATACATGTGGGCCTAAGCCCAATACAGTGACAGAATCAATAATAGAAATACAACAATGCAATCATGCAACCCATACGAATCTAGCCAACACACTACTCGTACCAACCAACACACCATATTGGGATAAAATAAACCCACCCAGCCAACACACCAATATCAACACCGATTTCGGCACTAACCAGTATCGCAGCAAAGCTACCAATAACCAGAATGGCTAAGAGCCGTAAATATGATAACTATAAGCTACAAACAGAATGGCTACAAGCCATAAGTACAGTAATATAATTGGGACAAAGCCATCAATAGCAGTGATATGATCAGCACACAGCCATCAATAACGGTAATATGATCGACACAAAGCCATCAGTAGCATCGTAGCAAAGCTGCCAGTAACAGTATCACAGCAAAATTACCAGTAATAATATATGTGGCTAAGCCACCAATAACAGTGATTGTGACAGAGCCACCAGTACAGTACTTCCTTCATAACTATATCCCAACCCCATGCAATATGTCGTTTATACAGAATGCCATACTCAGAATCAATCATACAAATAATAGACAAATCAGTCATACCATTCACAGACAAATCAGTCATTTAAATCACAGACAAATCAGTCATTTACACCACGGACAAATCAATCATTTACACTTGAGAGGAAAAATAGTCATTTACCCTCCAGGGGTATTATGGTCATTTTACCTTACAGGAGTATTTCGGCCATTTAACCCTATGGGGGTATTATGGTTCTTTTACCCTATGGAGGTATTTCGATCATTTTACCCTGTGAGGGTATTTTGGTTATTTTGCACTAATAAGGGTATTTTGGTCATTCTACCCTATGAGGGTATTTTAGTAATTTTACCTTATAGGGGTATTTCAGTAATTTTACCCTTCGGAGGTATTTCGGTAATTTTACTTTTTGAGGGTATTTCGGTAATTTTACCCATTAGGGGTATTTCGATAATTTTACCCGTCGAGGGTATTTCGGTCATTTAACAACCTTTTTGAAGGTCTGTAGTTGCCTCAAGTGACACAGATAACCTAAATGGTCATAACGGTGTAAATAGACCTAAGACCCATTTTCAGCCCACGTGGGCCCATACGCTCGTGTGGCACATTTAGCCCAAATTCAGTCACGGCTACGGGAACTACATATCCTAGTCTAATATTTGCCACTTAACGTAGATTTTATCCGTGTGGGGCCCACGAGCCCATTGGGCCTACATGACACATTTCAGCCAAACGAGGCCAAAAACGACCCAAGAGTACGAGAACACTTGTGGTGGCCTCAATAGTTTAACGCTCGTATTCGTGAGCTCGGTTCACCACACGAGCATTCGCATGCCCATGTAGCCTCAATTGTCGTATTTCTGGCTTTTCGGCTTTTGCCAATTCACAGAAGAGATAGTGTGATTACACATCTGATGTGATTTGCATATTTTCTTCGTTCTGAAGACCTCTTATTTTGAAAATCAATGATCATCTCACCCTTGGTTTCCAGGCAAAGTGCCAACCAACCTCGACAACCACCAATTAGGAATAGAAGCAATGCAAGTTCGAGAAAGTGACGAAAACCTTGAAAACCTTACCGATCTCCCATCGAGAACAAGGAACAAATGAGATGTGATATATATAACTCTCCACAACAAAAATCTCCCCAAATCTCTCCCCTTATCACTTCACCGATTTCTCGGTCAACTCCATTTATGACCAGTTCAAACTTCCTTCAGCAGTATTTCACTCCAACTCCGCCACTTACACGGCTCAAGCAACAAAATAAATACCCTATTGCACAACCCAGGACTTGAACCTCAGACCTCACAGTTACACAACATACCACCTTGCCACTAGACCACAAGGTCCTTTTCTATCATAAAACAGACACTAACATTTATAAGGCCTAAACGCCATTGTCTAGATTCAATTAGGAGCAAAACAAAAAATTTTGCAAAAGCCAAGACTTGAACACCTGACTTCTCAGACACTTCTAAACACTCCTAAATCACTTAACCACTAAAGCTGACATTCATTTAAGTCACTAATTGCTCCCTTGTTCAAAACCTATTTCTTCTAGGCCCAAAATTTGGGGCATTACACTTACTAAGCCCTATAATAGCTTACTTGTGTTATTTTTCTATTTACTTGTAGATATATTTTTGTGGAATCGTGTAATTAGATCTACTTGAGGATCACACTATCCACGTACTTATTGGTAGTTTTTGTCATGTTCATTTTTTGGGTTATATGGCATGTAATAGGTGTGTTATGTGTATGTTTTGGATAATGACTTCATGTGTTGCATATTTGGTTAATAGCTCGGTTGAGCTTGTTTGTGTATGTATATTTGGCTTTGGTATGTAAAGTTGTTTTGGTTATTTGGTGTGAATATTATGAAGGCATCTGAAACATGGTAAGATTGAATGTGAATGGATTTGATGAAATGGTAAGTTTGAAAGGAGTTTTATGTATGGGTATGAGAAATTGAATGGAACATAGTCGGTGTGATATATGGATAAATTTGGTAATTGAATTGTAGTGTAAATGAGGGCACATTTGTTAGGCACTTAAGTTGTAGGTTTTGGCATGTTTTAAGCTTATTTGAATATTTTTTTTGAGGTATGGAAACGGGTGTTTTTGAGTTAGCTTGGTACCTTAGGTTTGGTTGAAAATTTGTCTTGTTTTGAAAGCTTTTTAATGTGCACACGGCTGTGTGCCACACACGACAGTATGTCTTCTTGATTTTAAGTGCAGGATTTTTCACACGGCATCAGGTTGTTACACTGCCTCGAGACACGACCGTGACTTCATTTCGAATACTCACATGGTCTGGGACACAGCTTGTGATGCGACCGTGTGACCCTACTTTGAACTGTACATGGGCGGGCACACAAGCCATGACATGGCCGTGTGAACCTACTTTGAATTATACACGATTTTTCCACACGGTCGTGTGACCCCTGTTTTCAAAATCTTTAGATTTCTCAAAAATTTTCTATTTTGTTTCAAATTAGTCCCTGATTGTTCCCCAGCTATTTTTAAGGCCTCGTAAGCTCGATTTAAGGTCCATAAATGCATTTATGCTATGAATGAAATATAGATTTGAATGTTGTCATTTAAATTAATAAATGAATGATCTACTGATGTTAATTGCTTTGGTAAGTGTCATAATAATCAATAACCCTAATCTGACGATGGAGATAGGTTAGGGGTGTTACAAACACACTTAAGACAAGGTCATTGGACCAGCACTGATTGAGTAGCTTTCGTAGTGGTATCTAACTAGGGAGAGCTCAATCACGATACCATAGTGGAATGACTTTGCGACTAAATAAGTTTATAATTAATAGGCGAAAAGTTGTAATTTAAATACAATTTATTTGATCCCTAATTACATATGTCCAATTGATCCCTCTACTAGCTCATTGAAACTAGAAATGAATTGCATGTAAAACTAAATAAACTGAAATGGATAGAATGGGTCACTTTCACAACTAAATGTGTGTTCTCTTGGAGTATAGAAATGACTTGAGAATTAATTTAAGGTTTTCTAATTATTATTTAATTAATTAAATAATTGAAGTTCAAAAATGAAATTAAATTAATTGGTCATTGTGAATTCGTTGAATAAGGAAATTAAATATATTTCCTCACATATTCTTTTATGGTAAATGTAACAGCCCATTTTTCAGTGGTGCCGAAAGTGGTAGTTTCGGAGCCCCATTTTTTGATGATTGAATCAGTAAATATTATTATTTAATATTTACGAGTCTATTTTAGTATTGTATTGAATTTTGGTGTAGTAATTTCATTGAATAGATAGTTAATTAAGTTATAAGGACTAAACCATAAAAGTAGTAAAATTTAATCGCTATTGATTTTTAGTCGTTAAAGGGCTCAAATGCATGACATCAAGGCTTTAAATTGCAAATTAGCCATTTTAGGAAGGTATTGGACGGTTAATGGGCAAATTTTATATTTAATTATTGATAAAATAATGTTAAATTAAGTTAAAAAATATGTTAAACCATTAATAAAGTTATCATCTTCCTTATTTCTCCTTTCATCACCGTTTTCTCACTAAAATGAACAAGGGACGCCATTGTTGAATGCTCAATATATTCAACCATTGCATGTAAGTCCAAACCGAGCCTTTTTTTCGTAGATTTTATGTTTTTGAGCTCATTGTAACTCGATTCAGCAATACTGTGATTTATTTTTAAATTTTTTAAAGTTTTATAATGTTTCCCTGATGATTCTTGAAGCTTTTGGTGTTAAATGATTTGATTGTAAGTTCAGATGTGATAAAGAACTATTTTGTAAAGTGAAATTTGTTAATTTTGAGTATAGGGACTAAAATGTAAATATTTTGAAATTGACATGAGGTTTCTATAATTATTGAATTTAGAGGGTTGTAGAAGGATGAAATTGAAATTGAATTGTAAAGCGAAGCTCAAATGTGAAAGATACGATTGTTTCGGTTTTAAGGACTAAATTTTATAAAATGCAAAATTTTAGGGAATTTTTATAAAATGAAATTGAACTACCATTTGCATGAAATAACTTGTTATAAAACATTTTAAACTTATAAATTGAAATGAATTATCATATAGATCAATATTTGAATCAACTAGTAGATAATCGAGGAAAAGACAAAAATGCTGATTAGTCCCTACACTTGAACTTGTTAGTAGTTTTTTGCAAGTAAGTTCATATGGTATAGTTATATATGTAAATTTAATATGTGTGTTTGTGTAACAGCCCGTTTTCAGTTAAATCGAAATAGTGGTTTTGGGACCACAAATCCAAGTTTGGAAGAAAATTTATTTTAATATTATTTTATGGTCTGCATTGTGATAGGAAGATCGTAAGAAAATTTCGTTAAGAAATTCAATCTAATAAAAAAGGACCAAATTGCATAAAATGAAAAAGTTGAATTCTAGTAGCTAAAGGTACCAAAGAGCTATGGAATTCAAAATTGTAGGTCCTTATATGACAAATAGACCATTTAGTGGAGTTAGTAGATAAGGATGATTATTCATCATTGAAATTCAGTAAATTATTAAGGGTTAAATTGAAAAGATGATAAAATAAATGAATTAAATAATAAAAATATCATCATTTTCATCATCTTTCCTAAAATTAAAAACATGGAAACCCTAGTTATGAGAACTTGAAGTAAGCAAGCTTATTTGGCTTAATTGGGTAAGTATGTTTGTCCCGTCTTTAATAATTTTTATGTTTCCGAGATCGTAATAGCTTAATCTAGCTATCTCGAGGATTAATTTGTAAAACTATCAAAGTATTAGGGTTTCTCCATGAATGAGTATAGTTGAATTATGAAGTTTTATGGTAGAAAATGAAAGGTTGTTGATAGATAAACAATTTTTGTAAAGAGAATTTTGATGAAATTATGATTTATGGACTAAATTGAAAAGATAAAAAATTAATGGAAAAAATACATGGGCTGCTATTGTGACATATGAAAGTTGGCTAGGGTTGGAATAAGGATTATATTGTATGAATTTCACTTTCCGAGCCTAGGGACAAAATCATAATTAATTAAAAGTATAGGGGAAAAATATTTATTTTTCCAAAGATATATATTGGATTGAATTGAGTATGAATTGTATAAAATTGATTAATTTCATTCATATGGATCCGGATAGACCAAATACGGAGTTAGAACGAGGTAAAGAACAAGTATCGGATTAGTAGCTTACAAGTCTACGAACATTTGTCGAGGTAAGTTCGTGTAATTAAATTGCATATTTATAAGTCTGAATTGAATGTTATGTATGTGAAATGTATAAAATTGTCATGTACAAGTATGGATCACATATTCAATAATGTATGACAAGTGCTAAGTCCCGTTTGAGCTTAAAAAATTCGATGGATACAAATGACATTGTCATTAAGGGTTCTCGATTGGTTGTGGTCCTGCATGTGTTGCGGACACACCGTAGCTCGCAAGATCATCCCGTTATTAGCTCTCATAAACATCCTGATATTTGGCTCTCAGGAGCTTCTCGTTTAAAGGTTCTCTCATGAGCTTCCCAATTATGATTCTTATGAGCTTCCCGATATACGACTCACATGAGCTTCCTGTTATATGGCTCGAAAGGGCTACTCGTTTATATACTCACATAAGCATTCCTAAATATGAATTGACGGATTACAGTTTTGTAAACTCTATGTGCTTGAGCTTGTAGAAATACAAGTGATTAGTTAGGAGCATGTTCATAGCATTTTGTAAATAATCTATAAATTTAGATTCATAACAATTGATTCTAAATTTTCTAATTTTAGACTACTTAGTTCAATTTATTACATTGTGAATAGATTTAAGATGTTAAGTTTACCATATGATAAATAGGTATATAAATAGCATGCATGTTTAATTGAATTATAGGTTGTAGAAATTGATAGACTTGGCTAATTTAATCCATGTATTGAATCACCTAGGGACGACCTAAGGCATTGTTTGGTGGATAACTTTTCGAGCCAAAAAGCTATCTTGTGAATATTTTCCCTAGCACCTATTTTTAAGCCTTAATCCATTTTCTTGATGAATCGTGAATGAAACCTTGAGCCTAAAGAATATTTTATTTGATCCTTCAATTTCTTGGTCTTTGCACAAATTTAGATGTTCAACCATTAATATTGAGGGATTAGGTAGACACATTACGGTGGTTTCAAAAAAAATGAATGAGTGAACTAATGAATTGTATAGTATAACGAGTATAAGATTTCTTAAGCTTGTAGAAAAATAAGACAAAATGTCAATCGAGAAAATCTTGAAGAAAAAAATAAAAGCAAAGTGAGTTGGAAAAAAAGTACGCTTACATTTGTTCGAAAAGAAAAAAAATATAAACTCGGATGATTGCAATCATGAATACTATACTATGCCTTAATAAATGGAGAGAAAAGAAAGGTGGAAGAAGTGGAAATAAGGTGGTGAGATTATTCGAAATTGGGGGAGTATCAGGGACAATATATTCTGTGAAACTACTTCCGTGCTCAATCGTTTTGTCGAACCTGTTCTTTGAATTCTGAACCAACCTAAGCCGCAAAACATTACAAGTCGAAAAGTCTAATGTGACTTAGGTAGTACTTTATGTGGATGAAATTGTGCCAATGATTGATATTTTTACCACTTATATTCATTTGAACATAATTTGTATATTTATATATTTGTTTTGATGGAAACCTATTCATAACATTCTTTTAATTGTTTGCTTCGTAATATAATGAACTAGCCCGTCTAATTTTAGATATTATGAGTCAATTGTATATCATGATAGAGTTATATGTTTATTTACACTATCTTGTTAATATGATTCTATCCAATTTCCTGTATCAAGTTAGCTTGAGTACATTTTCTTTTGTTGCATGTTTATTTCTTATTTTCAGTTTATTTTGTTTTCGATTTTTATTTTATTTTTGTTCAGTTTTCTTAAGGGAAAACAAAGACTGAAGTGCAGGGGTATTTGACTTGGCGTCAAATGTAATAACTATTTCGGTCTATTTTCGCACATAAGGAGTTTGGTTTCTAGCATTTTTATTATTAATTATTTCTTTTTCTAGCAATTTTATTATTAATTATTGCATTTTCAGTATTTAGTAGTTAGTATTAAAAGTTAGTAAAATAAGTGTTTTTTTACACATTTTGTGAGTATTGTGACCTATTAGGCCGACACGGGCCTTAGGTAGTTCTAATGTGTTGATTTGAGTGTGTAGATGATGAATTATAGGCCCAATGGATGACACAAACCAAAGAAAGCATTAATCACGTGTTGTGTCGCGCAATAGGTCTTGCATGGGACAACATAGACCCGACGTGGTGCCCAAGCATTTCGGGGCTATTTTTGTCCACACAATCAACTGTATACAAAGACCTAGGACATATTGAAGACCTAATTCGGGCTGCCAACACTCCTATAAATAAAACCCTAGGGGTTTGATGTAACTATGTCATCTTGGATGCCTTAAAAAACCCTCATCATTTAGGAGGAGGATTAGATTAATTTTTCATTTAATTTTCATGATCTCTTTGTTCTTTCCTCTTGGAATCGATTTCGACCCAATAATTATTTTATTTAATCGAAGTATTTAAGTTTATTTCTCTTTCACAGGTAACAAGATTTGTTATTCCAATCGAGAGATTAGTTACTTCGTGCTTCAATCGACATCAAATCAGGATTCTTCTAATATCTTTTCTCTTCTGATTTAATCATGTTATTTACATGTTTAATTCAATCGAGTTTGAGATTATGAATAAGATGAGTGGTTAAATTCCTTAGGGGAGATTAACGAGTGGATGAGGACGTCATTAATGAAGGATTTAGGGTTTCTTGATAGGATTAGTTGGTTTAGGTTAAACGAGATCGAGAGATAAGTTTGCCTAGTAAAACGTAATTTATCATAGTTAAGAAAGTGAGGTCGAGAGATAAGCGAGCATCAACCAATTAATTAATCAGTTAGAGGCCGAGAGGTAATAATTGATTAGTTAATAGCTAATCCACCCTAGAACCCTAATTCGAAGTCAATTATAACCCCTGAAACGAGTTAATCTTCATGTTTGGTTTAATTTGTTTAGTCATTTGTGTTTTATTTGTTGTTATTTATTTTAGTATAGTTCTCGATATTAATATTTTTTATGGTTTATCCTAATACAAGATTTAAATATTACTATTTAGACTTGTTATTGTACAGAGATTTTCAATAGATTTATTTCATCCTCCCTCGGATACAATCCTCAGAATACTTTATTGTGTTTCGTTGCAACACAAATTCATTACAATTTGACTTGTATACTTGCAAAAATCGCCGATTTAATTATATATATTTTGTGTGTGTGATTTATACTATAAATGATAACACATTTATAGGCGGCCATCCTTACACACACACATTTTAGCACGTTTTTGAGTAAAACCAAGCTATTTTAGTGACAATTTATGTTTTGTGTTTAGAAAGTAAAATTGTGTTTTTGATTCATTTTTAGAGTTTTTCAAGTTATTTTATAGTTTTACTAACTATTAATATTTAATAAAGGTTATATGGTTGTGTAGAATGAATTGAGAGCTTTAAATGCACATATTGGCTGAATAGTAGCAAAGGGTTGCGACCACGAGCTAGGGAATTCACAACATAGAAGTGTGAGACAAAAGCAAAAGAATGATAAAATAGGTGGTCTTATCGTGATGTGGAGAAGAGAAATATCGCGATGATGACCTTCATGTCGCAACAAGATATGTCCTAAGTTGTGGCATCACATTGTAGAGCCTAAACGTTGACTTGATTTTCAAGGGAAATTAGTTGCCATTTTTTAACCTTTAGTATTTGTGTAGTCAAACTATAAGGGTATTTATCTTTCGATTTTGTCTTATATAAACCAATTACTAGCCCTATTCTAAACAACTTTTTGATAATTTCTAAAATTTTTTAGATTAGAATAGTTTTGTGGGAGACCTTTTATATTTTTCTCTCAGTAGACTAGGACTTTCTTTCTTTTATTTTTAGTGTAGATATCATTTTTGTTGTAGAATTTCTTCATTTTGTTAAAGGCTTTGTGGATGAAGATGGATTAAACTCTTGCGCTTCATCATATTTTTATTGATAAATGAGCATTTTCTCAACTCTTATCTTTTATATATTATGCTAATCATGTGTTTCATAAAATGCTTGTTTGGGATTAGAGTTTAATCATGTGTTGATTTTATTTGATAGTTGATTGAGGAGTTGATTATTAATTCATGTTAATATCTATGCTTGGTTGATTGTATGTTTAATTTATCAAATTGCTAAATACACTAAAATTGACGCCTCTAGTGGAAAATCTAGGCAAATGAGACTGAGAGGAGAGTTTGTCGTGTGATAGTTTGGTATGATTGTGTCGAGTGTTGAGATCGAAAGGAGAGCTTAGATGTAATTCTTAATTTAGGGTAAGACGAGAAGAGATTCCTACTTAGAAGTGGCAAATAATATAACTAGAATAAGTTTATTACCTTAGTTAGTGATTAACAAATCATCAACCATCATATCAACCATTTACATTGTTTATAGCAATGAAGGAAGTTAGTTTAGTCTCTTTATTTGTTAATTTATAATTAGTATTAATATCAATTTCTTTTTTATTCAGCATTAATAATTCCAAAATTTATTAGATTAATAATTGCTTGACTCATAATTGACTTGACGATTGCATTTACCAATTTGACGATCTCTTGGGTACGATCCTCAAAACACTCTCACAATTCGTTGTAAAAATACTATATTACAATTTAGCATGTACACTTTTAGTACAAGCCATCGTATTCTTCGTTCTTATTTTGCATATTTCAACGCACGTACGCTGGCGGTTAATCGATAGCCTTCTTATTTGGTGCATGCTAGTCATCTCATATGTTAATTTCATCATATCTCTTTTGGGTTAGATCCTTGAAATACTTTCGTGTTCCATTGTAACACAAATTTCTATACTACAATTTAACATGTATACTTGCAGTACATCGCGTGTTATCTTTGTTCATATTTTGCTTATATTTAGCGCATGTACGTTGGCAGTCAAAGAACTCTAATCTAACCTTACAAAAACTAAAATCTAACATTATACCTAAGCTTAAAAACTCTAAATCTCTTTAGAACAACTCTATTTCCCAACAAAACTCTAGATTCCTAACCTTTCTCTCTTTAGAGCATATTAATGGCATCTGTCAAGAACTTAATCTAAAATTAAAAAAAAATCGAAACCTTTTTGTTCTAATAATTTTAAAAACCAAAATCATTAATAAGCTATCCTAAAAATATTAAGAAACCCACAAAATTGAAGCTTTCTCTCTCTCTTTCTAGCACATAACAAAACGTGAATGAAAAAAATAAAGAAAATTTATTGAAATCAACTTTCTATGGATTGAAACCAAATTTTATGATTGAAAAACAAATTATCTTGTTAAAATCAAGATATTAGATTCAAGAAAACTCAAAGAATCTTCTCCCTCCTTTAATGGAAAGTTTTGCAAAAATGAGTTAAAGAGTTGAAAATAGAAGGATTTTTTTTTTTTGAAAATTGAAATAACGAAAGAGTTTGTTAGAAACCTTACCTTCCATGTTTGGATTAAATAAATATGATCAAAATTTGTAAAGAAAAGATATGAGAATTTTACTCGTGAAATTGAATGAAAATCATGTAAATTAGTTAAGAAAAAATGTCCCCTCCAACAAAATTCAATAAATGATATTTTTTTCCTCACATACACATGGTATATTTACCACATAAAGACCTCTTCTATCTCCAATCCATACTTCTAGTCTTAAAACATTGACCCTGTAATTTTACTACTCTTATGATATAGTTCAATATGCCAAAATCCTAATTTCTAATTACCAACTATTTAATGAAACTTAACAATATCAGCTAACTAATTAATGAAATGCAATTCCATCACCATGCTCATTACCAAAAACCTCTCAGTTTAACTTCTAGAAATTCTAGCACTTCCTGAACTTTGTAGTATCAGAAAAATTTTGGATCATTACAAGTTTGGTGGCACTTATGTCGTCAACATCTACTTCTCCCTAGGCTTATGCTTCACTTTGGCTTCGATGAAATCATCAACGTCATCATTAGGATGCTCTAGTTTTGAGATGTCGTCAAATGGGTAGGGTTAGTGTTCCTCCTAAATTACATTACTCCAAGAGTATCCCCTACCAAAAGTGTTAAGCATCTTCAAACGATATGCCTCAACAACTTAAACATGTGTGAACAATGACATAACCAACATCCTATTATGCAACTCATAAATATCTAACATCATGGACTCCTAAGTATAGCACTCAGGATAGGCCCATGAATATTTGATCTTAAGGGAATCTTCGGCATAGTGGACCCTAAGTATATAGTAATCGAGATGGGTACTAAGAATATTCAGTATTGAGAGATTCTCATGCATCATTGACCTTAGTACATAGTATTCCCAAAAGGGACCCGAATTATTCGACAATGATGTAATATCTAGATGATATGCAGGCACTAGGATAGTTAATACGCTTGTGTAATTTGAAATCACATACCCGATATCAGGCATACCTTCAACCTCGACCAACAACTCCATAGCAACATCCCTATTTTTTTGCTGCCCAAAAGCCATCATCTCAACATTTTCATTATCATTGAAATCCACCGAAATGTATTTATACCCCTTTTGTTGGACCATGAAAATCTGTAGACTTTATGATAGATATGCACTTAGTACTTCTAACTTGGATTTTTCATAGAATCTTTATTTCCAAGCTATTCAAGAGAGCATCACTCTTAAATGTTATATTGAATATTTTGTTCGATTGGAATATGAATCCATCTCAATCAATACATATCTCTATTCAAATGGATTTGAGTCAGTAATCGATCTAGCATCTTGATGCTGCCAATATTACATTTCAAATATATAAAGAACACTAACAATTTCAACAATTGTTAATAACAATGGTGATGAAAATAGTAACACTAACTTATATACCATGGCAACCATACAAAATAACATAACTTTTTTATACCATACATGGTATATATTCAATGAATGTAACACCAATAAAAACATTACAATTCTAACAATTTCAACAATTGTTAATCTCAACGATTCGAACAACACTAATACTAACTTACCACAATGACAATCATACACAAAATATAACTTCCCAAAGTAAAACATATTTAAGAACTAATTTTCCAATAATAACATAATTAGAAAATTAAGCACATCTATTATATCATTAATCTATGCATTACGAAAAATGATATTTAATTGATTAATTGAGTTACTAAATTTTATAGTAAAATATTAATGAAAAGATTAAGAATGAAAATATTTTGAGAGAGTTGAATTTTGAATGATTTTTCTCTCTCAATCAAAAAAAAATTATTAGAAAGGGTTTAGTTCAGGAGAAATAATATTTTATTTTAAAATATAAATTTATAATATTAAATTAATCGCGGGAATAAATACACTAAATAAGATATAATATACGAGAAATATGGATAAGAGAAAACTACAAAATAACATCCACTCTATTATATTAAATCAGGGCCGCTATTTAAATACAGAAACAAACCACAGCACTCCATCGGGATGGAAGAATCTCTCTACAAAAACCAGTAACAGTAACCTCCATTTCTTCTTCCCTTTGAAATGAAAACCATCGTCTCCGTCTCCATCTTTCTCTTTTTGTCTATCTCCTTCATCTTTTCTTAATCGAGACCCTTGGTTTTTCAGAAGCAACAGAATTTCTTTTTCTTTTACTCGTGAAAGACAACCCTAAAATGAGTAGCTTTGAGGAGTCCTTAAGATCTCTCTCCCTGGACTACCTCAATCTCCTCATCAATGGCCAAGCTTTCTCCGATGTAACTTTCAGTGTAGAGGGTCGGTTAGTTCATGCCCACAGGTGTATTTTAGCAGCCAGGAGCCTTTTCTTTAGGAAATTCTTTTGCTCACCTGATCCTCCGTCTGGGTTAGACCCGGTTGGTTCAAGGATGAACCCAACAGCAGCAGCAGCAGGATCAAGGCCCGGTGTTATTCTAGTGAGCTCAGTGGGATATGAGGTGTTCTTGCTGCTGTTACAGTTCTTGTATAGTGGCCAAGTCTCTATTGTGCCTCAAAAGCACGAGCCGAGGCCTAATTGTAGTGAAAGAGCGTGTTGGCATACACATTGCACCTCTGCCGTTGATCTTTCTCTTGATACTCTTTCTGCCGCTAGATACTTTGGTGTTGAACAGCTTGCATTGCTTACTCAGGTTTCCCTTCCTTTTTTCTCAGAAATCATCATCATAACTCATAAAACTAACACTCTTTTCTTTTACTTCCTCTTTCTCTGCTGTCTGAGTCTTGATCAGTGTGTCTGAGGAGTCTTGTTAACCTTTCTATTTGGGTTTTTGGGTATTCAAGAAAAAAAACTAAGCTTTGTTTTTGGAAAGTGGAATTTAATCAGAATTTCTTTCTTTTATTTTTATTCCCTTTTTTCTTGAAGGGATTTCTAATATCATACATGATCAAAGCATATAGTTTTTTTTTCTGAATATATATAAAAATCAAAACCTTTTTGTTGTACAAAAATATTTATCTCCTTCCTTTTGAAGTAGTGGTAGTAGTAATTGGGTTTGATCTTCAACTCATTGAGAAACTGTCTCTTTTCTGCAACAGAAAATCTTCTTTTTCAGTTCTTCTGCTACAGCACTTGATTCAACTAGTAGTTCCTTCAGTTTTCTTTTACTGTATTCACGGGCTCTTCCTCTACTTCTTCATCATCATCTCTCTCTCTATATTTTTTTGGTTCTTTGTACAGTTGATGTTGAAAAGACTTTTTTTTGTGTGTGTGTGTGGAAATGATATGAAAACAAATACAACCTTACAAACACGCCAAAGGGTTTATCTTTGATTTTATGCACAACCATATGGTTCAGTTTTCCTTGAATTGGTATTCTTCCATCTAAATGCTACACACCCAAGACTTTCTAAATTTAGATCTTGATGATCTCTAGTCATGTCTTCCACAGTAGGCACACCAAATCTTTCCCAAACATTCACTTTCCTCATTTGGGTTTAAATTGGAAAGGAACCAACCTACTCCACGAGCACCACCTTACTAAACATAATTTATTTTTATTTTTTTTGCATAAACATCCTTTTTACTTTTATTTTTATATTTTTGCTTTTACCAATGCAAACGACACATCTTCTCATCTCCCATAGGATTTCCCTATCTGCCAAAGCTGACGCTTTGTTCTCTTTGTTTCTTTGACAGAAACAATTATCCAGCATGGTCGAGAAGGCCTCAATTGAAGATGTTATGAAAGTACTAATAGCTTCAAGAAAGCAAGACATGCACCAACTTTGGTCTACTTGTTCCCACCTAGTGGCCAAATCAGGCCTACCACCAGAAGTTCTCGCCAAGCATCTTCCCATCGATGTGGTGGCCAAAATTGAGGAGATGCGTCTCAAGTCATCCCTTGCTCGACGCTCCCTCATCCCTCATCATCATCAGCAGCATCACCATGATCTTGCTACGGCCGCTGATCTTGAGGACCAAAAGATTCGTAGGATGAGAAGGGCATTAGACTCATCGGATGTTGAACTTGTTAAGCTCATGGTCATGGGAGAGGGTCTTAATCTTGATGAAGCATTGGCTTTACACTATGCTGTCGAGAACTGCAGCCGGGAAGTGGTTAAGACGTTGTTAGAGCTTGGGGCAGCCGATGTTAACTACCCGGCCGGCCCTGCAGGTAAAACCCCACTTCATATTGCGGCGGAAATGGTATCACCAGATATGGTTGCAGTGCTTCTAGATCACCACGCGGACCCTAATGTAAGAACCGTTGATGGGGTGACTCCTTTGGACATTCTTCGAACTCTAACCTCTGATTTCTTGTTCAAAGGTGCGGTGCCGGGGCTTACTCACATTGAACCGAATAAGCTTAGGCTATGTCTTGAGCTTGTTCAATCCGCAGCTTTGGTTATCTCGCGTGAAGAAGGAAACGCAAACCCACCGACTTCAACTGCGGTTTACCCACCAATGAGTGATGAACATAACAGTAGTAGCAGTGGAAGCAATCTTGCTAACCTTAATCTGGATTCAAGGTTGGTTTATCTCAATCTAGGTGCTACAGGTTCAACTCAAATGGGTTCGAGAATGGAGGGTGATGATGATAGCAGCCACAACAGCCACAGAGAAGCCATGAACCGACATGACCCAACAATGTACCATCACTCTCATGATTTCTAGCTCCAAAAAACTTCTCTCTCTCTCTCTCTCTCTCTCTCTATTTATATATAACAATGGATGTTGAAAGACAGGCAGAATAGTAGTTCATGAAAACTCATTCATGAGAGATTATTGGATTATATATATTTTCTTTTGTCAGTGCTTTGCTTCCAATCACTAGCTTTTTCCCTTTGCTGTGAAGGGTGCTTTTCTCTTTCTCTTTTTCTATTGTTTTCTCTTTTTTTTTGTAGGCTTTCAATGACCTTGATATGAAGTGAAGAGTTTCATTGGAGATGGGATATTTCATTATTTTTTTCTCTCTCATGGGATGAGACAAGGAGAATCTGAGATTTGCCCTCGGGTGAGGGCGTGATGGAGGAGAAATGCAGGTCAATATATCTTTTCAAACCCGGCCTGTCAACTCCTTTGTATTTATTGACCGTCTCCAAGTATGATGGCCTATTTATTGTGATCTTTTATTTCTCTTGTCCCACCACACCCACTTTTCCATTATATAGCATGTACCGCTACTAATATATACTATTATATACACATATAAATTATAAGAATGTTCAACATGTTATGAGGAACTAATACATAATACCTAGTTATGAGGAAAAATATAGTAATCACTTCGGGGGGTTTTGATTTCTCGGCCCTACTTGGGCTTCGTTTGCACATTGAGCCTTTACGTTTTTCTAATTAAAGAAATGAGATGGTTTTCCCCTCTTTTTTCCATTTCATTTCTAGCAGTCGAAGGGGTTCCCTAGAAGATTGCTAGGCTAAAAGTGTTGTCTAGCTAATTATTTTAGTAGAAAATCTTAAGGCAATTTTCAAATTGATTGGCTGTCTTGCATGATTATTACAACGTAAATTAATATATCGGTATTATCTTTATCTGGAGTCCCTCTATGATATCATTTTTTTTCTGTCCTTTCTTTTATTCTATGTTCCCGAATAACTTAGACTTAAACTTGTCTGCATGGAAAGAAAATCGGAAGAATGAAAAATTGAAAAGGTAGAAAATTAGAAGAATGAAAAATATTTTTTCTATAGATGTACGTGACAAGGGAGATGAAAAAATAGAAAAAGAAAGTTGCATTTCTGCTTAGTAGAGTTGACAAGTAGAATGAAAGAAAATAAAACATTTAAAAAATACATAATTTTGAATTAATATACACCTCTTGTTTTCTTTTCTCTCATCTTTTCAATTTGAAAGGATTGATTTTTGTGTATTAGAATGAAAAATGGTCATGCTTTCTATTTTCTTTCCGATCAATTACACTCAAAATTAATTTTTTCCATTTTTCCTTTCCTCCTATTTCTCCACCTTTTTACCCAACCAAGTACGCCATTAAGAGCTAAACCTTAAAGTTCTTAATATTTATTTATTGATACTTGGCATGTTGGTCAGCTGATTCCTGTGCATATCTTATATATTTTCTTTCTTAATTTCTCTTTTCTATATTTTATGTTCTAGAATTGACCTGATTCATCAAAATTTTCAATTGCATGATACTTGCAATTTGTTTCAGTAGATTTTTTGTTCACAATGAGGTATCTAAATATATATGGACCTTTTTTTTTTTTTTGCTCAGACATGCTAAAAAATGATAAATAGTAATTTGCCTGTTAAAACGTCTCATCTTTCATTCAACTCGTTATTCGAATTTCTTGAGCTTGTGTCACTTTCTTTAGGTGGTTCAAAATGATAAATAGGCAAAACATTATAAATTTCTGCTGTGGTAACTTTGCTTGTGTTTGACAAATAATGCTGAACTCGGATCTTTGGTGATGCTCGAATTAGATAAGTTTTAGCTGTTGATTATGGCTTTTCAGAACCTTATTCGTCTGCTAGAACCATTGTCGATAATAGTGGGACAAGCTAGGAACCTAATGACCAAACATCAATCCTTTTTCTTTTTTTTTTTCTTGAGGGATTAATACTGCTTTTTAATCCATAACCATGGCCATTCCTTAGCAAACATAAAATTTTATCTAGCATATTTTCATGGTTGCATTTTCTCAACAGTTCTTTTTTTATTCCGGTCACTCCAGATTAGTGATTTGTAACCTCTTAGTAATACTAAATGTATGCTGTATCAGTCTCTGTCAAGCACTTTAAGGTTACGCCCCATACTTTCTGATCTGTTCAATTATCTAATGCCCTTTGAATCAATTCTCGTTAGCTTATTTATCAAAAGTAATGTAATTTTTGTCTCTTCACTACCACATCATCTTTCCGCAGCTATTTTTGATTCACAGCAAGTCGTTGATTGGCCATTGTAGTCATGACACTTTCTTAACCATTCCTAATGTCATTATGTAATCCTGAAACGAAAGATGTTGAATTGAATCCCCCATGAAATCTTCCACAGATATGAGATATATTTAAATAAGATCGGAGGATTAGTGACCTGTGAATAAAATTCTATCATATATATGGATGCTTTCATGTATTGGTATGGTTGCATTAGCATGAACAAAGGAAGAAATTCTTATACATTATGTTGCTGTAAAGCTTCCAAGCTTTATTTAGGTTAAAGTCGCCATAAGCTGGAAAAGACATAGACTTTCATGTCTTTGTCCACCAAAATAATAGCAAAATCCCCTTTACAAAATTGATTGCTCTAAGAAGCCATGTCTAAGGAAAACGAATATTATGTATTTAGCTCTTCCTTACAATTTACATCACTCTATAGCTAGATTAATCCATTTAGCTTTGTATGAGTGAGAGAGAGAGAGAGGGAGACATGCACACACGTAAAGTACTGAAGCAAGTGGAAAGACACATTAATAATTTACTCTACTCTTTGTTTTCATTAATGGGATGTAATTTTGATTTTTAAACCTATAGGTTGAGTATGTATGTACTTTTTTCTGCTACTCTGAACCGAAAATGAAATCTCAGTGAGGTTGATTGATCATTGGTTATGTAGTTTTTGGCTTTATATGTCTAGCTAGTAGCCTTTTTACCTTCTGAATATATGTACTATACATAAATAGTTGAAAGCTTTAAGCCATATACAATTAATTTATACATGCTACTCCTTTACCGTATTTGCTTTTTTTCCCTTCGTTTATGCCATTTTAATAATTACTTGAAAAAGTAAAAACTGTAAAATATACTGTCAATATTTGAATAATTACCCTCCATGCTTCAAGCTATACATTATTTTCTCATTTTCTTTATTCACAAACACAATAAGATGAAGGAATGTGTAAGTTAAATAGATGTAATTGATTTTTGTTGTCTATGGTGGCAAAAGTTGGATTTTCTTTCCCTCATGTGTTTGTGGAAATTGAAAATTAAATTAAGCTGTAAAAAATGCGAATCTTATGAGAATATTGTGGAATGGATTTTCTAACTTGTTGTACTCAAGGGAACAGGTTAGGAAAAAGATGGATATTACAAAAACTCTTGCAAAAGAATAGTTAGCTTTTTGTCATTTGTCAAGAATGAGGTGATCACCCATCTTCATCTTGAATTGCTGCACAAAAAGACAAACCCTATGTTCCAAATCACAAATAATTTTGATGGTATGAAAGAATGGTTGTAATAAAACCATACACGTGCAAGCAATAGGGATAAAGGACAAGTTTTATAAGTTTTACAACCTAGCTAGCTACTTGAAAATATGTATGATTGAGCAGGACAAGTTAGAAAATATGATTACCCCTTGCCTGCCATTCATTTGCTAAAACAATATTGAAAAACTAATGCTACATGAATAATTTTTAGAAAATAAAAAATAAAAAAAAAGTTGTTCATTACATTTGTTTTGTAAAATTAAACATTTTAAGTGTAAATTAATTGACCTTGGACCCAACACGACACCTTAGTTCAAATTTATAAATTATTTAATTTTATTTCTCATTTTTCTATAGTAAAAAAATAATTATCAAATACAACATTAAAGATTGAGTGAAAGTTTCAGTAGCAATTTACGTTGGGCTGCAGTTAAAAGATTGCAAAATGTTGGCATTAGTTCCCATTTTCTTTTTTATTTGTGTTTCAGTTAAATGTTGATGATGTTGTGCATGTGAAAGATAAGAAGTAAATGTCAGAGTCAAAGAATAGATTATTTCTCTATTTTATCAAAAAGGAGTTACTCCACATGAAATGTTTGCTACTCTAACCACTTGTGAAGCATAAAATTAGCATTTATCCTATGTTTTTACTCTATTACTCCTACGCCCACCTAAATGCCTACTATTGTGGGTCTGGTTGTTCTTTTCAGAATATATATTCTGATTTCAAGTTTCAAAGAGTGAATTTAGACCAACTTTATTAGTATGTTTGTACGAAAAGATATTTAACTTTAATATGAATTTCTACTTGCTGTATAAATTCAAAAAAGGCATTTCCATTGTCACATTATCTTCAACAAACTTGGGATTGGTAATTAGAGGAAACATCATGATTATTTAAGAAAGTAAATTAATGAGAGGATCTCACTTTCCAATTTAAGCTTCTCTTCAATGTCTTTTTCGCCCTGCTTTCCAGAAAACCATCAATTAGGTTTAAAAAACATTTTCTTTATGCTAATTGTAGATATTGTACTTTAGATTCCATCAAAATTGGTTAATAGTTTAACGTGTTCCCCACCAAGCATCCCAATGTGTTTTCCCAATTAAGCCAACCTTCCTTTTTCTTAATACAACATGATTATGTGTGAAATAATTGTGTCATTCACCAATGAGATCCAGATTATGATATTTGCTTTCATCAAAACAAACAAGACAATGGTGAGGTTAAAAGAACATGGATCATTTTATCAAATCATTATTTGTTCCTTTATTCAATTTTTCTACTTTCAATTACCCTACTCCATCCCTGTTTTAACCATTCAATTATATTTTGTTGATTTTTTTTTGTTGCAAGTGATACCTAAATTATATTTTATCACTCGAAGTGGTACTTTAAATTTTTTTTTACTCCGGTCATTAAAAAAATTTAACTAATCATTTTATGACACATGAAACTTTTAAATTAAATTAAAAAATTATATTATATTAAATTATAAAAATTAAACCTTTTCATTTTTTTTACTCTCTCCCCACAATTTTTTTCTCTTTTAATACACTTCTTTTTAACTGATGGATAAATTTTCTTTGCAACTCTCTCACCATTATTTTTCTACTCAATTTGTTTTCAATATTTAGATTTCATGCTTTATTTAAAAAAAATTCATTATAGAAATTCACCCGACATTAATTATTTCATGAAAAGTATATAAGAAAAATTTGAGAAAGGATTCGAAATCGAAACAAAAAAACTCATTGGAATCTAATACTGAAAATTGGGTTCAAATGAGTTTTTCAACGGGTTCATGAATTTTCCATCATTGAAGTTATTGGGTGAAGAACAAAAGAAATGAAAATTTTGTTTCATATTTTATTAGTTTATATTGTATTGTTGTTTAATTTTTAGTTTTTATAGTATATAGCTTTTTTTTTCTTTTATGCTTAGAGCAAGTGTAATCAATTTTCTTCCATATGAGATTACTGAAAGAGGACAATAATTCTTGATAAATTCAATTGAGGTGAGGAACTTGAAATTTTTTTTATGAAATTTGTTGTTTTATGCATTAATTTTTAAAGATATATACATTCCTGTATAATTTATATTTTTTATGACATTTAGGTGTTACATAGCATATTTTGTAAAAATAAAAAATAATCTAGCTCCTAATAACACAAAATATATATAATGGAAAATCAAAATCAAAATAACCACTCACCACAAATGAAAACTTTATGATGAAATTTGATGTTCTTGTCAACTATACTTGTATTCAAGTTAGCATAAAATTCATATACAACATTTTTAACATAGGGTTGTACAAAACTTACAAACCCCAGAAGCCCTACATTCTAGAGAGTCACTTCCAAGCCATGGTCAACAAAGCTATTCACATCGATATTTTGTTCATTGATGAAGTGCTTTAAAATCAAAATTGTATATCTCTTAGAACTCTTAACATCCTAAAACACTTTGTTCTTGGTTTTCAGGATCATTTCCTCTTGTTGTTTGGGAGCAGTTGTGGCTTGAGAGAGAAGCTTAGAAGCATCAACTTTCTTGATTTTCTTTAATTGACAAAGGGAAGATGGAAGGACATTGGGATTCTTAGTTTTTGGTTTCTTCATGGACTTGGGACAAGCAACATCAAATGAACTAGAGCTAGAGCTGGACTTCATAAAGGAATCATAAGGACTATCTTCAAGAACCTTCTTCTTCTTGTTCAGTTTAGGCATAATTGGAGCTTTGTCTTTGGTTTTCTTGGAAACTACAAGATCAAAATGTTCCTTGGCCACAACCGATCTTGTTCAAACCCTACGAGTCTAGACAGGGCCTTAGGAAGTGGGCACCTCCCTAGTGATCTCATCTTTCTTACTATCATTAGAGGCTTTAGGTTCAGCTTCCTCAGAAAACTTTTCAATGACCTCTTCTTCATACTTTTCTCCTTTTTTTTCCTTCATAGCGGGATCATAAATGTTTGCCATGAAAACTTCAGTTTCCGTACGGCTATTAAAGGTTGATGATGGTTCTATAATGGTTGTGTTGACAAGGGAAGGACCTATTTCAAGGTTTTCACCATCTTGAGTTCTCATCACCTAGATTAGGGCTTCAATCCTTTGATCTTGATCCTTATAGGGTTCTGTTGAAGGTGACTTGTGGAGCAAGGTATCTTAATTGGCTGCTAGGTTAAGGGCTTGTTGAGATAAACTGACAAAAAATATTCACATTAAAGGTAATTGGTTCCTCATCAACCTTTGGATTTGTAGGGACATCCATCAGGTTGGTTGTTTTTGTGATTCCTTATAGGTTTTAAGTCGATTTTGACCAGAAAATGTTCTAGCAGAAGGCACTCCCTTGGGTTCTTCAATGGTTCCCTAAACTTATCTGCTTAGAAACCCTTCCCCAAATTGGTGTAGGAATTTCTAATGTCTCTCATGTTCTTTAGTTGAAGTGATATTGGTAAAAGCCATTGAATCGAATAAAAAGATTATTTGAAGAAAATACTAAGGCTTTGAACAATAAGAACATAGGCAACAACAAAAACTAATGTAACTTCAATATGCTTGAGAGTAACAGAAAAAAAAATCCTACTTGATATGATGGTGTATTTAAATATGGAAAACAAGTTGTCACTTCCCTTTTAATACACGACTTCTCCCAGATATATAGAGAGAAAAACTCTCAAATATTTCCCACCAAAATTACAATTGGAGCAAAAAATAATAAACAAATATTCCCTCTAAAAACTTAGCGAATAATTAGGGATGATATTATCACAATAATTACAAAAGTGGAATCTAAAACTTTTTACGTGGATGCCAACCATAACTGATAATTGTTTCATGCTCTGCAGACTCTAATTGAACTACTCAAGCTCTTGAACTTGTTGGACTCCAAAGCTTTGGTGAATAAGTTTTCTATTTGACCTTGTGTGGACAAATATCTCGATTCAATTGACCCATCCTCAACCAATTCTATAATAAAATGGTGTCTTATATTGATGTGTTTTATTCTTGAGTGCTACACTAGGTTCTTTGAAATGTTAATGGAACTTATGTTGTCACAATAAGTTGTGGAAATTGGCATGGCAATCCCAAAGTCCTCTAACATTTTGCCTTATCCATGACAACTGAGCACAATAGCTACCTGCTACAATAGATTCTTCCTTTGCTATTGACAATAATATAAACCCCTTCTTCTTACTATACCATAAAACCAGATTGCTTCCCAAGTAAGAACACCCTCTAAAAGTGTTTTTTCAATCATCTATGTTCCCAACCCAATTAGTATCACTATATCCTACTAAGCACATCGAACTATCTTTAGTAAACCAAATGCCAAGATCAGGGATACCATGAACATGCCTAATGATTCATTTCACTACCTTGACATGAAATTCTTTTAGATTGTCCCAATATGGTCTTGCACAAACTCCAACACTAAAGAAAAAATTAGGACGACTAGCATTGAGATAAAGAAGACTATTAATCATGCTTCTGTAAGTGGTTAAAGAAGTGGAACTCCCTAAAAATTTACGCACAATTTCTTATTCATAGACATGGGGTGTTCTGGCTAGTTTGGATTGATTAAGACTAAACTCTTTCACAAGAATTCTGGCATATTTTTTCTTGTGATAAGAAAGTTTCACCCTCCAATTGTTTGATTTGAAACCAAAAGAAGTAGAAAAGTTCTCAAAATACCACATCATCACCTTTTAATACTGTTACAAAAAAAGGAACAAACTTTCTAACAAAATCCAAGTTCAGAGACTAATCTAAACCTATAATAGCCCGATTTTTAGTGATGCCAAGAAAGGCAATTTCGGAACCCCATTTTCGTAAACCAGATCCGTAAATATTGAATATAAATACTTATGGAGTTGGTATAATGGAATATTAACGTTTGGCCCTTCAATTTTTTCTTTTAATTTCTTAATTAGGGTACATGGACAAATATAAAAGTTTTATCGCTATAAGTTTTTAATTGGCCAAAGATTTAGGGACTTAAATTGCAATTAGTCAAAGGTACAAAATGGTAATTAAACCATTTTGTAACATGAATTAGTGGCATATGTGACATTTCCACTAACTTTGCCTAATGGTTGATTAAACTAAATTAATTAATCCCTAATCAAACTATATAAGTTAAAATAAAGTGAAAATGTCATTATTTTTATTTTCCATCTTCTTCTTATCGTGATTTAAAGAAAAGAAAAACCTAAGAAGCCTTCAAACATTTGGTCACTTTTAGGTAGATTTTTAAGTCATTTTCTTGTAATTTTGATGTTTTTGAGGTCATGGGAGCTTTATTTAACTAGCCCATGTACCAATTTGTAAAATAGTTACAGATATTGAAAGTTTCCATTGATGATTTCTTAAACAAATTGGTGTTAAATTGATAGGTTTTAAGCTTAGATGTGAAAAATGACTAAATTGTAATGTTTAATTGTTAGTTTTGTACAAAATGACTAAAATGAATAAAATGAAAAATTGAGGTGAAATTTTGGTAATAATAGATAGTATAAGGTTTATAATAAATGTAATTGAGGTCAGTTTTCAAACTAAAACTCAAAATTTAAAGTTATGGCTATTTCAATTTTAGAGACTAAATTGAATAAAATAAAAAATTTTAGGGGTACCAGAAAAATAGAATTATAGAGGTTTATACATATCATGGCATAAATGAAAATGAGTGGTATTGATGAATTATCTAAAATAATCGTTTAGATCAAGAATTGGATCAAACCGAAGATAAATGGGAAAAAACTAAAATTATCGATTAGTCTCTGAAGATTCAACTTATTTGTTGTTTTGATCAGGTAAGTTCATATGGTATTTATAACTTAGATTGTATGCATTTAAATTATATGTATGTATGCTTGATTAAATATTAAATTGGTTGTGAATTGGTATAAAAGGTGATAAATGGACTAAATTGAAAGGTGATGATTATAAGTGAAAAAAAGGCTCATGTGAACTTTGTAAAGGCTATGATACAATTGGCATGTCAATAGGGTTTTGTGCGCACTTTTTCGGGATTGATTACAGATGTTACCAAGATCCAGCATTTGTTGTGGACTCACAAATACTTGTGACGCGGGTTTAGCTTAGATGAGTAACTTAATGTCGTTTTAAAGGTTTAGCCCAGAAGGGTAACCTAACATGTATGTATTTTCAACTTGGATAAGCAATCAAATGTGTCGATATAAAGGTTTAGCCTAGAAAGGTAACCTGACATGAATATATATTCAGCTCGAACGAGCAACTAGTGTGGTGTAATTACCTATATATCTAAGTTCATTTACTAGAGTTCATCAGGTTAAATGATTAATGTAAAATGAAAAATTGAAATGTAATGATATAAGCTTGATGTTCAAAAGGATAAATGTTGAATTGAGCATGAGCATGGTATTGAAATATTTACTTTAAAATGAATTGGTTTGATATATGATTGAGATATCATATGGTTTGATTATATGTTAAATTGACCTTATTGATGTTGTGCCTTGTCATGTCTAGCCAACTATGCCAAATTATGGTAGCACATTGTATTTGATTATAAGATAAGGTAAGTTTTGTTTGATGCCTTTGAACTTACTAAGCATCTTATATGCTTATAGTTTGTCTTTTCCCTTTTCCTTGTAGATCGTTACCTTGTGGAACACGTCAAGTTGGATCGTCCCAAAGCTCACACTATCCTATCACCAAATCGATAGCTTTTTGATCATTTGAGTTAGGGTTTGTGTCATGTATATAAGTAACTAGATGTATATTGGTTTGTGAATATTTACAACTTGTGGCAAGTTTATTTTTGACCATTATATATCACGTTGACTTGGTGTTTTGGATTACATATGGTATTGGACATATATGTACTCTTATGCTAATGAATGTGATAAACTATATTTATAGATTAGAATGTGAAATGGCATGGAATGGAGTTGAGATGGTATGTTTGATTGGTAAACTTGAGATATGTAATAGTGAATAGATGATATGGTTCATGTTAAGGTATATAAGCTATTAAAATACAAAATGAACTTATGTGTATAAGATTATGTATGAAATGGTAAGTTTTAATTTAGTATAGCATAGGCAAGGTTGCTATTTGAATGGTTGATATTTGAATGGTTGATTAGTTGGTTTGAATGGTATATGGTTGAATGTAATGAAATGGATGATTTGTAATAGTTGAGTTCATAATGAATTGATTTTGGTTTCAAATGGTTAAATATCTTGTTTTGGCATGAAAATGTTATGTATTTGGATGGTTTTTAGGGGATCATATTTGAGAGCTTGGTTGGAAACTTAGAAATAGGTATCAAATGGTTCATTTTTACCAAAAATGGAGTCATTGTCTCAACAAACACCTTTGCTTGTCGTAACATCAGCCGATAGTACGTGACGCCGTGATGTCAAATGGCCTGAAGTCAAGACATGATAAACTGTTTGGCAACATCACGATGTGGAAGAGATTACGTCACGACATTGACCTTGAACTTTTAAAACTTTACAAATTGATCCTATTTCGAGTTTGGGTTTACAAAAGAGTTTTCGAGTTTGGGTTTATCCATAAATGAATGTGTTTGAACTTGAATGACATACACTAATGATTATTTTATTGTGAATTGATTGTAGTTGCTTCGGCAACGAATGTGGCATCTTGTAGCTCAGATCCGACGATCAAGTCAAGTGAGGGGTGTTACAAAACCAAATTGAGAAAAGTTATCAACTTTAAGGACTAATGTTGCTTTATCCCATTTATTAAAGGAGACTATATATACATGTATGTGTGAATATTTAATCATAATTATTTGAATCTTTATAATCATAACATATAAAAATTTTCAAAAAATAAAGTACGGATCATTAGGCCAACCATTAGTGCTACAAACATAAAAAAATGTTAGAAGCCTAAAGAACACTAACATTTTGTTTGATTTGTTAAGAAAACAAGAAATGGGAAAAGAAAGATAAAATTTTAATCTAATGTTATTGATTTACAAAATAATATACGTTATGAATCTCAACCAATAAATTAAATATTTTTCATTCTTTGGATGTTTAACCTATCCAACTTAATATGTGTATGTGTGGCTACCATAGAGTTTACATTTTTGCAATATCAGGTGCTGCTCTACTTGTGAAGGCTTTGTGTCAAGGCAAGGGTAAACATGCACTAAGATGGATGAATTAAGATGTCCCATACCCGAAGTAATCAGATCATGTTTCTTTTTTATCATAATCATTATGATTCATTATTAAAGGTAAAAAAAGAAAACCCCAACGAAATTCCCATTTGAATTTTACTAAAACTGCAAGCTCAAAAGGGTTTTCTTTTTTCTTTTTGTAGTAAATTTGTGGAAGAAAGAGGGGCATACTTAATCTTTAGTCTCCCACTGATATTATTTTCTATAATGAAAAGATTGAATAGAAATAATGTGGAATTTTGGATGGTAAATAAATGCTTACTAACTTTTGGTCGACCTCATTGTCCATTCCCCACCAAAAAAAAAATTTAGAAGGAAATTTTATAAAGTAAAAGACAAAATCTTGAATCTTCTCATTTAGGCTAAAATAAGTTAGAATCTGTTGAGATTGAACTTGAACTCTATTAACTATATTTGATTTACGGATTGAAGTGTTTAAAAGTAACCAATAAGTATGGTGGGCCACCACATGCTAGTAAAATTTATGTTCTCTTTTTAGTTAAGGTTAGCAAGGTTCGAATTATAATAATTTAACTATAAGGTATGGTGTGGTGGTTGCTCAACTCATCCCTTAATCATAAGGTCGGCAATTCGATTTTCGCCCATAGGAATGGACACATTTCATGGCCAATCATTTACTTCTTCGGAGAGCACCTACAACGATTAGTTTTGACCAAAAAATTATATAATAATTAGAACAAAATTTTCAATACTCTACGAACTAATAATCAGTATTTGTGCCCTTCAACTAGTAATTTCGTTGCAAATTCTTGTAATGTTTCCAACTATTTGAATTAATAAAATTTTTACATATTTATTTAATAGTTTTGGTATGGATGTCTTCAAGAATTTTGATTAAAAAAATGAGCAAATATTGACTCACTGGTAGTAGATTTGCCTTCCGATTTTCAAACTTGCCTATTTTCATCACATTCTTTGCAAAGGAAAAAATGGATGTCAATCTATTGGCACAATATGACTTTGCCATGATGCATATCTTTTTTGGATGGAGGACTACCACATGTGTCTTATTCCCCATTGGATTTGGATAAAGTGGTTTCTATGGCTGATAGACACTAATTTTCTATTGATAAGAGGTCTAGGTTCATTTGGTTTTTGGTTATTTTCTTGCTTTGAAAGAGCCTAGAAGATAGCTTTTGACTGGTGGATACTAGCTAGCTTAGTCTACTACTTATTTACTTTCTTTCATTGCTTTACCAGGTTGTGTAATGTCTTCTTTAATGTTGTCCTAGTTTGCTTTTAATGAAATTAAATATCTTTGTAAAAAAGAACTAATATTAAGTTGCATAATAAATAAAGTTTTGTAATGTAGAAGAAAACTTATATTTAAAAGATAGTCTAAATAGTTCGTAGTCCACGGGATCATAATGAACAGCTAACTCATGTTAGGACTATTACGTTCTCTATAAAACCAATTAGATAGTTTGTCTTGACTATCGAAGCTACACTTGACTCCCAATATAGAGATATAGATGCAATTGTCTAGACTATTGGAACCTAGTGAATTAGTCCTAAATCTTTTTATGGATTAAAGCACTTGCAATGTTCATAGTGTGACTTATCTTAATCCTAATTAAGTGAATGACTATGTACGTATGATTTATACATTTTGATGTATTTATAACCTATGTGTCTCAAAGTAGTAAGCAAAATATTGGTACGTTGGGTATATGAATTATGCTTAACATCGCTTCACTTACAGATAATGGAATCATAGCTCGAATAAAGAGTAACAATATCCTCTCAATGGCATTGTATTTTCTATGAAAATGGAATATGGTCATGGGCCATTTGACTAGGGTAAATGATTAAATCTTTATTAGCACAAGTAATGATCATTTTCATCATAGTAGATATAGTGGAAACCTTTAGATAAAAGTGATCAAACTAGGTGAACAAATTTAATCTTAAAAGATCATAGATATTCTAATAGGGTAACACACATATGGTAAAGGCATTAGACTAAAGCTTTATAACACATATAACTTTCATAATGGTATATAATAGGGGGTTTAGTCATGGTACTTTTAATGAATTGACCCCATGACTAAATAACTCTATAAGTAATAGATGAAGAGTCTGAACTTAATTACTTGTTATTTTAGCCTTAATTATATGCGTCCAATTGGTCTTTTTGCTTGCTCATTACAACTTTGTACTAGTTGCATGTAAAACTTTTAAATAAAGGGTTAAATCACTTAGAGAAATAAACTAGATGAGTTACTAATCGTAGTAAATGTATTTTCTCATAACAAGGCATTCATCCCCAATCCTCAAAATCAAAATCCACGTTAAGGAAGACTAAAAAACTGAAATATTGATTTCAAAACCCTAAAAGACAATTTTTGGGAACCCTAAGAAGTCAACTTTTGATATTACCAAACTAGATCTCATTTTCAAAATTTGATTTTTCCTATACTCCTTATGTCTAGCACTTGTACCCCTATGTGTGGCTAAGTGAAGCCTTCTTAAAGGTAGGCATTATGCCCAAGTTATAAGTCTATTTGCCTTACAAATAAGTCTATAAGGGCTCAATGATGAGCTCTCATGCCTTTAGTGATTTCGTGGCCCCAAGAATGAGCTCCAAATCCCATTCTCGTTGTGCCTAGCCGAGAGCTTCCACTCAGTTTGACTAGCAACCACATAAGATACTCGATATTTCAACTTTTCTAGAAATTTTAATATTTTTTTGGTGTTTGGATGAATCTGTGTAAATATTTTCTATTGTTTGACCGATTTGTTGAAAATATTTCATAAAAGTTGTTTTCAATGAAGCAAACATACATTTGGTATTTTCTTATATTTTTATTATTTAATTGAGTTTATTTTATATTTATAAATTTATATTTTATATTATTTTTGCACATATTAAAAATATTTTGTTAAATTCAGGTTCATTACAACATCATTTTTAGTTACATAATTACCAAATGAGTATTTTTTATTTAAAAACGTGACATCAACAAAATTGACAAAAAAAATTAACAATGTTAACAATTGGACTTGATTTTCAAATATGAAAACTAGAGGGACTAAATTCTTGAAAATAAAAGTACAGGGACTAAATTCCAAATTTGTACTACAAATAAAAGTACATGAACTTTTGGCATATTTTAACATTTATGCTACAAAACATTTATTATTAATATATTTATAATTTTAATAAATTTTTATTATTAAAATACTGAATATTGAATATTTTAAAAAATAAGAATAAAATTTATTATTAATATAATAATATTAAGCTTGATTTAAGTTAATTTTATATAAAAATAAAAATTACTTATAGAGAAGCTCTTTTCCAGAAAATGACTTAGGTTTTTCAAAAGGATAAGTCATTTTACAGGAAAAAGAGCTTATTTTTCATTAATCAAGTTATTTTCTATGAAACAAATAAATACAAAAAATATTTTTCATAAATCATTTTGAGTGAAACAAACCTAGCCTAAAATAAAGCATCATAATATTCAAGAGTTTTAGAAATCTGACTTAACTACCCCTAGTTTTTTTTCTCTACATTCTAAGTTAAATGGGTGTCGGAATGGTTGTTGGGTTATAAGTTTGACCTGTGTTAGAATTACTTCCCGAACTCAAATTTGGATTATTCCATTTTGGTGGTGTAATGCCCCAAAATTTTTGATATGTTATTCATTAATTAAATGTGACACTGGGAAATCATCGAAATTAAAATTAAAATAAAAATAACTAAAAGGCATATGGATTAAATTGTAGGGAAAAATAAAGTGGCATGACAAATGTGAGGAGAAGACTTGAAATAAATATGAAAGAAAAGGGACTAAAAGAGTGTTTTCCTAAGACCTTGTAGTAAATAATCCAGAGTCATAATTAAGTTAGTGGAGAGTCATTATATAGTCCATAGATTTCCACTAATAAGGCTTAGATTAAATAATAATCATTTGTCGTCTTATAGATATGGATTAATTAAGTAGAAAGTGGAGAAGCTTCTATTTCTCAACTCCTCCATTCCAAAAGAAAATGTTCCTTGAGTTTTCTCCTCCGTGCTGTGAGAACCCAAGCCAAAATTGCTAAGGTTCAAGTGAGTAATGAAGCGTAGATTGAAGAGCTCCAGAAATCGAGCAAGAAGGAAACAAATTTAGGAGATTTCTACGTGCAAGAGAGGTGAGAAGATCACTCTCCACTCAACCATCCATGGTTACATTTTGACATTTAAAGATAAGTATTACAGCAACCAGGGTTTGGTGTTGGTATGATATTAAAGTCAAGAGACAGTGGTGAAGGGTCTAGCTCTAAAGGTAACATCAAAGGGTTGACTAAAGTCCTTGTTGTGAAGTTGGTGTGTGGTTGGGCTGAGCTAAGATGTACAAGATTTTATTTATAAAAAGTTTAATAGTGTAAAAAGTCTTCAAATATTTTTAAAAAAAAGTAATTAAGCCTCTCGTTCGTTCTTTTTTTTCACTCAATTAAGCATTTGAACTTTTAAAATACATCAAAAAGGCCTTCAAACTTTTTCAAAAAAAGCAATTAAGCCATGCTTTTTTTCCACTCAATTGAGTACTTTAACTTTCAAAATGCATCAAAAAGACTCTCAAATTTTTTTTAAAAAGCAATTAAGCCCCTGTTCTTATTAGAAATTAGAAGAAAAAATTTTAAAAAATTTAAAATTTATTAAAAATTAGAATTTTTTTATAAAAATCGTAAAAAATAAATAAAACTTTAAAAAATCATAAAAAAACTAATGATCCCTAGTTTTTTCAATTAAAGTTATCATGTGTCGCAACACAGCGTGACATGTGGTGAAAAATAATAAAAATAAATAAAATTTATAGAAAAATTATAAAATGCTTCTTTTGGTACGATAATTTTTATAATTTTTTTTACGAAATTTATATTTCTTTATATTTTGTATAATTTTCTTACGACTTTATAAAATTTTATAATTTTTTTATATTTCTATATATTTTATAATGTTTTACAATTTTTTTATATTTTTTTTTCTAATTTTTAATAATTGAATATTATTTATTAAAATTTAATAATATTTATAGCTTTTATTGATTTTAATTTTTAATAAAAGCATGGGCTTAATTGCTTTTTTTTTAAGTTTGAGGGTTTTTTTGATGCATTTTGAAAGTTTAAGTACCAATTGAGTGCAAAAAAAAAAGCAATGTCTTAATTGTTTTTTTTTAAGTTTAAGGGCTTTTTTGCACCTTTAAGCTTTTATAAAACTATTTTTTGTAATAAAATGAAAATTTATGCGACTTAATTGCTAAACCAATTGTTATATAAGGTTTAAATATAAAGATTATAGTTGTAATAGAGAGAGAGAGAGAGAGAATGCATTAAGTATGAAAATAATGACCTTTGATTAAACGAGAACTTAGCTATGGTATGATCTGTGGAGAATAAATGTGTAACAATTTCTTCTTCAAACAATGTTATGTGAAGCCTTTAACAAGCTTAATGGAAAAATGGAGGTAAGTTCAAAGGTAAGCTTAGTGCTCCCAACTTCTAGAGTAAATTATATTATAAATTAAATAAGGTGTTTGATAGTTAAATTTGTAAACGTGTTAGTAAATATGTTGATGTATTAGATATTAATAATTTATCAAGATTGAAGTATTTATTATGTTAATGCAAATGATAACTATATGAATATCAAACAAATCAGTTATAATATGTATCATTAGAAATGTTATTTGTGCTATCAAATCATTGTATATGAATAAAAATAATCAATATGGATTGAAATATTTAAATTGATGGATCGATGAATGATATGTTTTATTGTATGCTTGACTGTGGCGATGGAATTGTTATAAATGAATGGAAGAGCTAAGTTTTATCATTGGATTGTTGCAAACTAGATTGATATTAATTGTTTGAGATTCAAGAAGTTTTATGCTGAGCTTTATAATGCTCTGCACACCGTGGTTGTTTTATGCATGTAGGACAGTCGAAATGAATCTATATTATGAGAAGGGTTGCATAATCTATTCAAAGTTACAACTATATCAATGTCAACTTCTTCTCATGCTTTGAGTTAATAATTAATAGTTTTTGGCATGTAACGCTATAAGGATTGCAGTTATCTTTTGGTCATGTTATGATTTGTATATAGGTATATTTGTGCTTGGTAAGTTATGCAATTAGATGCTTAAATGGTTTTAGTTGGTTTATTTGTTAGCTTGAAATGTATTATGGAAATATGAATGCGTGGATGGTAACATAGAGCTATAGAGTAAATTAAGTTTAGCGATTCCTAATGTGGCCATTTAGGTCTTAGGTTTATTACCATATCGACTAGAGTGTTACCAAAGGTATTTTAGGTATTTCTTGCAAGCTAAGAAACCATGGAATGGCCTTTATTAGGTCATACTATGTTGAATATCGATGTCTCACACAAATGTATTGATACCTCATAGTTAACTCTAAAAGTAAAGATAGAGCATATAATCGAGCCTAGAACCTCAGATAAGTGTTGTAGATTAATTGTACAATACACCAAAGTCGCCCAATCATTAGAAAATCATCGTCCATTGACCGTGTCATCAATGATGCCTCCAGGCATCGAATGTAACGTCGTCTGATCAAAATTGTCACTGGCTCAAATTAAGGGTGTCATAGATGGGACTTAACTTTCTAGCCTAGAGATGAATCAGGCCTCATTTCTAGATTATCTAATTTGTCATCTAAAGACTTAGGTCTTGGGTTGAATGGTTTACCTATTAGTTAACCACTACTAACTATTAGAAGCCATATCCTCTAGCAAGGTTGTATCATTCACTTCATTCTTAAACATAAGCACACCACCGACTACAACATCTATAGTAGATCTAGTCCCATTATAGAACATTTGGACTTTCACCCATTCAAGCATACCACGATGTGGACATTTTCGCAACAAGTCCTTAAAGCGTTCTCAAGTCTCACACAAAGACTCATAATCAAGCTACATAAAGTCGATAGCTTCATTTTTAAGCTTAGCAGTTTTAGTAGGTGAACGGTACTTGACTAAAAATACTTTCACTAATTGGGTCCTTATGGTAAAGAATTTAACCAAAATCTGGCTTTGTCTTTAAGTGAAAAAGGAAACGATATAAGCCTAAGGATTTCATCAATACTGATAGGTCTAACATGCATCTAAGAAATTAGAAAGATGTAAATTAATATCCTCGTTAGGCATTCATGAAATTGTATCTTATTTTGGAGCATAGTCAATGTCGAAAGAAGGCCTTCCAATGCTACCTTGAATTCTATTGGGATCAAGCATAAAATAATCTCTAAGGCTCCTATAGATTGGATTTTGTTTCAATTCAGCTCATCCTAAGACCATGTAATCAGGTTGGTTCTTTAATACTTAAATTTTTTTCTAGTCCAAATTGGATTTAAAGTTATATTGAATCCAATTACATTAAAAAAATTTGTTGACATGTGATGCTTATTAAAACATCCAACCAATTATAACTCAAAATATGATGTCCATTTCAAAAATTCTAAAAAGAATTTATAAAAATATATATAAGCTTTTTGGAATATTATCATTGTCTTTAACCATCGTTCACCTTCATTGGCTCTCGTATACCGTCTTGACCAATATTGACTAAATTTTTATATGCATTTTTTAATATTTTTAAAAATTTAAGAAGTTTTCTAGAATTTTTTTTATTTTTTGGGTTTATTGCAAATTATTTTGTAAATTATTATAATTTCTCTAGATTATATATATTTAAATTTTTGACATTTTTTAAAATTTCTAAAGTTTAACTATTTTTTTCCTTTTTTTATTGAACTTTTAGAATAATTTGATATATATATGGATTTTTTTTTGTAAAAAAATTAATTATTGCAATTTTCCTAAAAGTACATATACACCTTTTTTTGAATTTTGACATTTTTATGCAATTTTAGCTTTAACTAAATTCTTTCAATTTTTATATTTTTGGATTTCTCTTTTCCTATTTTTTATAGAAACTTTTTAAAAAAATTTAGAATTTATGTATATGTGTTGGATTCTAATTTTTTGGACGTTTTCTAATACACAACACATGTCAAGGAAAGAAATTGAAGTATTAAAGTGAGAATAAGTATTATATATGAATTTTAGTCTAATATGTAATTTTATACATGAATTTTGATTTTGTATAATTTTATGCATGAGATTAAATTCTCACACAATTATTGATATAGAATCATTTTATGTTTATATAAAATTATATTTATCCAATATAAAAGTACAAATTACTATATTTATTTATTGACATTGAATGGAGCTGTGGCACAAGTACATCAAAAAATGATGTATTAAAAATCTATATGATTGTTCATATACATATTTATTACCAAATAAAATTAAAATTAAAGATAGTGGAAAATTGAGAGGAGCACAATATTGTATGATAGGGAAGAATATGTGACACGATTTTCAAACGCCTTTCGGTGTTGCTGTGAACCAAAGCATATATTCGATGAGCACAAGTGACTCAACAGATTTACGCCTATTAGCATTTACTTTTATTTCATTGGTTTTACGTCTTAACTATTCCTTAATGACAAATTAAGGAATCAAAATCCAACTCATGGACGTCGTGGCTTTACTTTTAGAATGTGATGAGGTGGAAATATACCTGCTAGCTGCTGGGATTCCATTTGAGATTGATCTTTTCACTTAATTTATTTCAAACAAATGTTGATGTACCGGATATAACCTAATCAAAGTCAAAAGTAAGCCATAGTTGTAAAATAAAATTACGAGACTAGTCCACTGTTACGCTTAATAATGTATATAAAATGATGGGTTGGTACCAAGTTTAAGCATCTTTGCTTGATTTTGAACACAAATATACTGCTTATTCCAAAATGCCTAAGTCAGATTTTGCACAAGAGAATCAGCCCCCAGCAGGTTCCAACTCTCCCAAAAAAAAACATCCAGTTTCTATAGTATTCTTTTTGATGGTCCAAGATCTAACTGCTCTTTTTCCTGTTTCTTTTGATATTGGAAGGATATCCTACTGCTGGCCCCCCTCGGCCTGCTGCTCAGAGCAAGTGCTTCCCTCGCTCAAAGAAGAAAGGAGACAGAGGTTTCATTGAAGGATGGTACAGACATGATTATCCTATATATATAATAAGAGTTTCTGCAACAAAGACTGTTTTGTAAATGTTCATGCAGGCCGAAATCTACTAAAAAGACGATCATTTTGACAAATTAATACAATCATGTCACTCACTAACCTTGTGTTTTTGTTTTATCTTCTTCCTTCAATCTAATAATTTTGACTCTTGTTTTATTTGGTGTTGTACCTGCAGTTTGTTCGCTCTTTGTTGCTGTTGGCTCTGCGAAACATGCTTCTGAAAACTGCACCTATCTTCAGTCGAATACTGTCTATTCAGGGACAATACTTTATACTTATTTGGTTGAGTTTGTTTGTCATATTCTATAATAAAGTAGACAAGTCTTGAATCTACTAAACAATCTTTGGAGGTGTTGCAAGTAGTTTTTGGTTAATCATGTTTGTTTTATAAAGATTTTTTCTTTAATATATATGCTTTTTGTTAATGTTCTTTATATGCTCCCTGGAAAAGAAAAAGGTCTAATTTCGAGGCCGGAACTAAAGCAAATCCAGTAGCCTAAGAGAAGCAGCAGCAGCAGCAGCAGCTTATAGGAAACCTGAGAAATATTTGCACTCGACATCTACCAGTAAATTAAATACTGAATCCAAACAGTATCAACGCAAAAGCAGCATGGCAAAGGTTTACGCATAATAATATCCACCATATTACCAAGATTGAAAGCTGTACCACCAAGGCTTCAACCATTTCATTCCCATGCATGCACTTCAAATTACAAGATTAATTTCCTAAACCATCCCTTCAAATTATTTGTTAGGTTTCATGAAAAAAATTTGATTTCTCTTATTACCATCATCATCATGAATAAAGTTTATAAAAATCACAAATTTATCAAGTTTTGGGTTTTGATTTTATCAAAAACACAAATTTACATATAGCTTTATCAAGATTTAATTATATGTATTTAAATATAATTATATTATATTATATTTAATTATAAGTGTTTGAAGATCAAATTAATAGATTTTGTAAATGTAGAAGGTTAAATTTTTTGAATTATTTAGAATTAGAATCAAATTAATAAAATGTGTAAATATTGAAGACTAAATCTATTATTATACTAGTTTAAAAAAATCAAATCATCAAAAAAAAACAACTTAAAATAAATATATTTAAAATAAAATTGTATTTAATCAACTTAACTGATTTATATATTATAAAATATAAATTTATATAAAATAATTAAAAATATTGAATATTAAATCATCAAATATATTATCTAAATAATACTCCCATCATTTAATCTTTTAAAAATGATCACAATGCCCTTAGATGGCAAAATTTGCCATTTTTTAACTATTTATACAATTTCTTCGCAATTGTTAATTCCTTGTAACCTTAAATATGGATCTAAGAGGGTGAAAATTACATCTTTTCCCTTTTGTCAGTAAAATTAAAAATTTTATAATTTAATCCTCTTACTTTTTAATCTTTCCAATTTAATCTTAAAAGTGATATTCCAACCAATTCATACCATATTTGCACTTTAATCTTTAAACTTTTTTAAACTTTCATTTAAAAAATATTAACATGTTGCAAAACAAATATCTTAATAAAAGGAAATTTTGAACCGGAGTTAAAGTGTTCCAGTAACATCTTCCATTCGTACAGTACGTGAAGAGGGATAAAAACACTAACAATCGATAAACGACTGACAACCAAATAAACCAACCTTATAACCCATTTAACTGCCAAAACTGTTTAAGCCGAAACCGGTTTAACCTAATTGGATCTTCCCTACGTTAAAAACCAATCCAATTTTTAGACATTGTGCCGTATAAATTTTCAAGAATTTTCCTTTCCGAATTATCAAATTTGGTTTTACACTGGAATAGGGAGAATCATTCACTAGGAGACTAAATAAAGGGTACGAACAATCAAGTTGAAGATGTTGGGTTCTCCCAACAAAATGCCGACAAATTAATTATCAAATTTATAGTATCTATGATATTTTCAAGCTGCAATATAATAGTAAATCTATGCATAAATGTTAGCCATAACACACCAAATTTAATTAACTACAAGTACAGCGTAGCGATTTCTCACAATTCAAGGCACGCAATATAAAGACTACTATAGACAATCTTATTTCTTGTTTTACCTGATAATTCCTACTGGCCAGAGCCTGCAAACCCTTTTACTGGGTTCAGCTGTGTGTTTAATATCGAAACTATGACATGAATTCCCTTGAGGTTAATCTCTCTTCATACCTCCCTAATGAGTAAGCAGTGTTAGGTACCTCTGTTAAGTGGAGAGGATCTGGCTCAATACCATAATCTGTTAAGGGCCGGTGCTCAAGAACATCGTCATGGTTTTGCACAAATTCAGGGATCTCAACCTCTCCCTTCTTTATGTCCTCCCATAGGTATTGTAGGCGGCTTATGTACTTGATCTTCCAGTATAAACTGGGAAGAATAAATGTGAGTTAACACAAAATATAGCCAGAATAACTGCATATCTATGACCTCTAGCATAACCTATCAGTTGTCATTTAAAAGCATGAGTTCAAGGACTGCAACACCTTTTTTTAAGTTTTAAGATCACAAAAGAAAGGATTTGCATATACCGTGTTGACTCCTTTAAGAATGTGAAAAAGGAAATATTTCAGACAATATGACCAGTTTGCTTAGAGACTAGAGTAGTCTTACTGATAGAAAGAAAGAGAGCTGAAGAAGCTTTCATATTCACTTCAAGAATCAGTTGAAAACATTTTCATCTGATTTGAAGGCAACTAATTAGATAGCTAAATTGGTAATTAGATTATGATCTTGCAGCATTCAAAATAACTTACCCCCCACTTAAGAAGAATCGGCCAAGAGTGGCAAAGACAAGCCTTGAACGAAGCCCAGGGTGTATGAAGTAGATGACTTGCAGCCTATCCTTGATCTCAGGGGGAAGTTCTTCGTAAATCCACCTCAAGATAGTAACACCAGGGGAGTTATCCTCCTTCTGCACTGTACTGTGCATATAAACTATGCAGAATGGACCTTCAGGCAACTCACTGCATATCTTGTGGTATATATATCTCTTTAGTCGCTCCCCACTAACAACTGGAGCTGCATACATTGGGGCAAGTAGTTAGTAAAAAGCCAAATCGAAGTTTACTAGAGGAACAACTTAAACCTGAAGAAACCCGATAAAATTTGTTCAATTTCAAATCTTGTCTTTGACACTAACCAAGAAACCAACATTTAAGACAATTAAACCACAATCAAACAGAACTCTTTAGAGAATAGAAATGAAGAACTGCAAAGACTTATCACATTGAGCTGCACACCAAGAGATTCAACGAATGTAAAGGACTCTGGCATAAATGCATTGCATTAGGTACATAGGATAAAACAAATAACATAAGTATGGAAATAGGTAGGATCGGATGATCTTATCCTATTCATGTTTAGTGTATAATAAGTTAAAAAGTATATTTATCATAGATTTCATCTTCAGCCATGTTTTGTGTAGGATAGGTCATAGGATAATATTTTGGTGATCGGTCTAAATTAACTCCCAAATCAACTGAAGTAAAAGCATAATGATGAAAACTAAGGACAGAAATAAAATCGAAACCTAAGCCTTAATTAGAGATTCGAAATTAACTAATAGCCTTTCCTAAAATTGGTTTAGCCCATAACATATATACACTCCATTACCTATACTAGAGGTGCCTTGGACTCATTAAGCATTAATTTTGTCTTGGGATTACAAAAAAAAAGTTTACGGTTCCATCTTTGTTGTGGTGATAATTCTCGACTATAACACATTACATTCCTTGTTCTATGAATTCTGATGCTACTCATATTACTGAGTTGTTTTCAAGAAAATGCTAAGGCTACATGGTGCTCTGAAATCTATAGTTTTTTATAGCAAAAATGATGAGTCAACGAAATATAGAATCCAAACTACAATATTAGTGTAAACAATGCAAGCCAAGCACATTTAAGCTTACTTAGACACTTCTTTTTATTTTGCGTATTGCACAATATAATTGGTTAATCATAATTGAGATATTCTTTATTAATAAGTAAACTTCAATGATATGATCATATAAAATTATGAAAACAAAGACCATATGACATAGAAAGCCTAAGAAAGTAATTATTAAGAGTTACTATTATTAAATCCTTATGCATGACAATCATGTTTCTTAGATAGTTTCTAGTAGTGTCATTGAGGGCACAAGGTGCAGTCTAAGCACCAGAAACCTTTATTGCTTGGGGCACAAGGCACAAAAAAAAGGCTCAGCTGAGTGAAGCATGGTGCAAAGTATATTTGTGTATTTAAGTGCCTCCGTCCCTCCTCTCTCTCTCTCTCTCTCTCTCTCTCTCTCTCTCTATATATATATATATATATATATATAGCCTTAAGATATATAATCTTAAGATATAAAATTATGATAATAAACTCTAAAAGGTAGTCCAACATATATGTAAAACATTGAAATGTTTCTTTTTCTTTAATTGGTGAATATGCATGAAGTTCTCATGATTTCATGTACCGAATATTGAAAAGTCCCATTTCTTAATTGTAAAGGAATAGCTAATGGAAAGGTTAAAAATAAATGAGATTAAATAGAACTTCAATCAGGCAAACCTTTTATGCCTATGTCTTACAACACACCTAGACACACTAGGTGCATGCTTGAAAACGTCTAAGACAGCGCACCCTTACGTGTGCCTTGACAACATTAGTTCAATGGTTCTTGGTCACAGAATAATCAAGATAAGACAAAAACCATGCACAAAATCTAGCATATTTCAAGCTTCTATGCTTTTGAAGAATTGGATCGATCTTATGTGTTGAAGTATAGAGATGCTTTCTTTCAAAAGGAAAAAGAAAGTATAGTGATATTTAACAAATGCCCACTTGTCAAAATGAACAAGTTCATTAAAGATTACTCGCTATTAAAGTTTCAATGATTTCTCAATCAAGTGTTTATGATAATACTCTTGTGTGCCATTAGCGTATGTGATCCCAACTTATAACAATAGGTCATCTTGTATTCAAATTGTCATACATTGATTTCATATGAACAGCTTCCAAGAAAAGGATGCTTATGGCAAGGTGATTTTGGATATAACATGAAGCATATAAAGGTAGAGGAGTGATCCAAAAAAGATTCATCGCCTTTAGTGATTTGAATAAGTTACTCATTCCTAGCATATGATTAGCTCATGTAAGTCCTCAGCCAAGGCAGCTATTAAAGCCATCAAAGAAGATACCAGATTAATATAGGAGTTAGAAAGTAGACATTGAGCCGTGTTTTCTCCTCCAAGATATTTGATAAAGGAGTTGAACTATGCTAACATGCTATCCATTGAATGATTAGTCAAAATCAAGTTCTCTTATTTTAACAATTCAATGACCAAGATGCATTCTTAGATGTCTTTGTTGATCTATAAATATGAATTAGAAATAATTATATTAATTACCAATTTCTTAAGAACCTAACGAATCGCATCAAATAAATTGAACCTAAGGAATTAAACTAGAATGTAGTTAATTAGATACACAATTTATCAATAAGGACTTGGTTGTTTAATTAATTCAGAGATTGAATCCCAATATCCCCGTTAGATTTTATAAATGGAACTCTAAACAAGATTTTCTTGACCACAACAATAACTCTATTTCATTATTGAAAAGTTTTTTTTTTTTATCTATGTGGAACATCATAGGGGGTTGGATGATTGGACAGTTTAGGCTTGTGGAAATTAAGCCTTTGAGTAAAAGAAACAAGCAGAAGAATTTGTCTGTCGATATCAACAATCCAAAATAAAAAGCATGAAATCTCATCCCATGTGTGAGTTCTTGATGGTTCTGAGGATAAAGTAACTATCTTCTAAAAGGATGAGTTGCACTTTTCAGTTACAAGAATCTAATGCATTTACCTAATTCATTCAGACAAGTTCAACACCTCGACATGTTCTCTAGTATTACAGGCTTTACAATTAAATTTTTAAAGGAAATAAAAACTACAAAAATTAAAGAAGAAAAACAATATATATTAAAATGGGTTTGTGAATTTACCAGGAAAGTACTTTCCGACAATGCGTAAAATGCGATTACCGGATTTATCAGAGCCCTGAAGGCAGAAGAACTGGAGGAACTCGAGGTCGTAGAAATCTTCATCGGAAAAATCCTGCGAACAGTCATGCCAGTTGTCTTGGTCTTCAATTTCAGTGTCTTGGTTCAGTAAGAAAGGACGGGCGTCTATACCCAAATCCGAAGCAAGCACAACCACCGAGAAATCATCATTTGACGAACTTCCCATTTCCTCTAATTTCTTTTCTGTTTTTCCTTACCAACGTCCCTCACTTCAACAAACAAACGCTTATCACGTATCTGGAACAAACATATTAGCATGCCAAATCTAATTAACGCATCCTTCAAAAAAAAAATTTACAATTTTTAATTCCCAAGGAAATCAAAATGAAATTGACAAGAACCATGAATAACTAGATTATACTGGACACTAAGAAGATAAAGCTGAGATCTCATCTCAAAGAACAAAAACAAATCAACTACGAAGCATCAAATCAACAAGTGGGATAAAAGTAACAGATTTGCGAGATTCGAAAAAAGAAAAAGGAAAAGAAACAAAAATCTATGCAATAACTGGGAGATAAGGAGTGAAAAAAAAGTGGCCACAAATTTAGGTACTAAAAGAAAAAAACAGAAAAAGTGAAAAGCTTAGGTCCAAACAAACAGAATTTGGAAGAAATATGAGAAATAGTCCTTCCTTACTTTCGAAACGAACTAATTACAGGGATTCTGGCTTGGCTACTCCACTTGCTGCTTTTAATTTCCAAGGAAACCCTCTCTCTTTTGTTATCTTGCCGGGTTTTTTTTCTTCTTTTTGCCGGTAACCTATAAAATTAGTCAATTAGCCCTTAGCATTTTAACTTTCTCGCTCTTACCTTATCTAACCTCATCACTTATTAGAATTTTCAATTTAATTTTTTATTTTTTGATTATTTCTATTTTGGTCACAATTATTTTTATTTTGGTCATTTCCCAGTAAATAATTTAACAAAAATGATAAAGTGATCATCAATATTTAAAATATTTTATTAATTTAATTCTAATTCTAAATAATTCAATAAATTTAATCCTTCACATTTACAATTTCTATCAAGTTGATCCTCAAACACAAAGAAATAAATATTACTATAATTATATTTAAACAGATATAATTAAATCATGTTAAACTTATATGTAAATTTGTGAATTTAATAAACCTACAAAATCATAACCCTCCTCAATAGAGGGACCCTTCTTATGGCACCTAATAAATAATTAATAAATAAAAAGAAAAACGAAAAAAGGTTCCTTAAAGCATTTTTCAAGTCATCATCTTTTGCATTCTTGTCAACTTGAAGGATCGTGTAATAATTTTATCTTCATATAATTGTTTGCAATTTATTTAGAATGAAACCAATAAAAACAAATTAGAAAACAATGGAAAATAATGGAAAGAAATGGAAACTAGTCAAGTATGGATGGATTGATGGGGGCACTAGGTCTTAAGTAAAGAATCTTACAATCCAAGAAACTAAAATCAAACCTGAATTGATCTGGAAAAATCAAAACATCAAGTTAAATGAGGAATAATGCAAATTGAATGAAAAACAAGAGAAAAAAAATAGAGGGAATAATGATTTCCCTTTATAATTGGTGTAAATTTTTTTCTTCATTTCCAGACAGTTGATACCTTTAATCTTCTTTCTTATCCGAAGGCCGGTACTATCGTGGACGCAGAAGGACTCTCAGGCAGGGAACGGTTGTTTCGATGGAGTAAAGATGATGCTCATTTTGGGTTGACAGCGGTTGCCGTTATTAAACAACTCATTAATAACTACAATCGTTGTCTCGCCGACCCGAGTTTGACATCTACTTCTATCGAAATATCCGCTCTCCCCCTGGGAGTCATCTTGTGTCCACCTTAGTGTCAGTCTTCAAATAAAATTGAAAGGTTAAAGATGCTTGTTGACACCATTTTTTTGATAAAACGGGGTCGACTTGGATTTTGAAAATAAAAATGAAAACGAGAGTCGCCACCAATCTTTTTTGATGAGGTGTGATCGGGTCACCTCGTAAAACAGTTGTTTTTAATAAACGATTTAGATTTTATTAAAACAACGATTTTGGTCTACGAAATTCAGAAAAATAGGTTCGGGAGTCGATTACGCACGAGGAAGGATTAGCACCCTCGATACACCCAAAATTGGTACCTAGTTGATTACTTAATGTCTTGGTGTCGAAAATTAAAAAACTCAAAAAGAATTTAAAAATACGATCCCTCTTTATATTGTGTTATTTCAAAATTACTTGAATAAATCAAAATGGAAAATGCCTTCTTATCTCGAAGTAACAAGATGTCACATCCAGTAAGTTAGGACCCGACACCTCGTATTTTTTGAGAGTAAGCTTGCATTTTATTTCTATTTAAACCTCATTCATTTCAATTTTAAAAGGATATTCAGTTATTTAGGTTCAATACGAGAAAAATCGAAACCCAGTAAGTTAGGGCACGTTTTCTCGAATTTTCTAAATATAGAATATTACCTTTATTTTTGAAAATTTATGAGTTTGGAAATTTAAAAGGATATTTTGCTATTTAGAATTAACGAGAAAATTGAGACCCAGTAAGTTAGGGTACAATTTCTTGAAATTCTAAAACGCGAAACATTGCCTTATTTTGAAATCTGTTACGAATAATGACGATTACAACACTTGAACAAGGTGTATTTGTTTTGTTCGTGATAAAATAGACCGGTTTATTATTATGGGTATATACAAAATCAAACATAACTTTTAAAACGATGAAATGAAATGAAACGATAACATAGAGCATGAAATGACAATTCACGAATGAAATACCATGTTAGTAAATGGCAATAATACGAAAACAAATAAACTAATTACAACGTCCATAATGATAATAATCACACCACATGCAACAAATTAACATGCCAATATTAACAATCCAAATACGAAATGACAACATAGAGAAGGATTTTATGTAGCTAATAGTATAAGACAAGTAATTTATGAGATAAATTCGAAATGAATGGTAAATATATCAAGCAAACAAAATATGAAACTTAAAATAATAAAAAAATACTAATATATTTTAAAATGAATGAATAAAATAAAAAAAAAACAAAACAGCATTCTTTTTCTTTGTTCAAAATAATATTTAAAAAAAGGACAATATATATATGGTAGTTTAAAACAAATAATGTAATAAAAAAATTTAAGAGAATATTAGGTGAAACATTTAAAATAAATAATATATGTAAAACTCAAATTGCATAATAATAAAAGAAGAGCTCTTAAAAAAATAACAAATAAATTAATTTAAAAATAAATAAATAAAGAATAGTAAGTTAATTAAATGAAATAGGACGCAATTGAAATCGGGCCTAAAATTCGAGGTTTAAATCGCAAATAAATAAAAGATGATGGTTCGGGACTACATTGGAATCGGGCTAAAAAGAGGGCTCCAAATTGCAAATAAGTAAAATAGGGTGCCAGGGGACTAAAATAAAGCGCGCTCAAAGCGCGAGGGATCAATTGTGAAATTTCCCCGCCCCTTATGCACACTGTTTTGAGCGGGACCAAGTTGGAAAGGGCGCACAATTCAGTGGCCAAAATTAAGGGAAACAAAGGGCTACATTGAGGGTGCCGCAGAATTTGGGGGACCAAAGGCGCAAATTACCCATCAGGGCAAGCATGCGCAGGTCTCCCCTCCTTCAAACGGCGCCGTTTAACCTAATATAAATATCAAAAAGAAAGAAAAAAAAGATTTGCTTCATTTTTCAAAGGAAAAAAACAGAGGGCTCAGCCCCTCTCTCTCTCGCAGGTTCTAAATCCGGCCGATGGGGCCATCAGCGGCGCCGCCGTGCCCCTCACCGTCCTCGGTGATCGGAGCAACGCAAAGGTCGTCCCTTTGGTCCGTTTTTGAAACGCTTGAAGGCCTAAACTCCTAGGCTTCAAGGCCGAAAGGAGAAGAAGAAGCCATGCCCTGTCCCGTCCCGATTTCGGCGACCGAACAAGGCTCCGGCGACGGGCTTTGCGGGCGACCTCCGGTATTCCCCTTTCCCTTTCCTTTTTTCTTTTTATTAATATTTAAAAAAAGATTTGTAAAAGAAAAAATATGAAAAAATAAATAAATAAATTAGACAAGAACACAGAGGACAATGTTTTGGTTTTTTATTTTCAATGTTTGTAAGAGTGTCCAGAAAAAACTACAAGAAATTGCTTGTGGCTTTTATAGCCAAATTACAAACTCTTCATCTCTGTTTCGTTTGTTGTTTTCCTATTTGTTTTTTTTTTTTGCTATTTGTTGGTTTCTGTCTTGTTTCTTGCAGGTGGTCTGACACGCGTGGAGGGCCAGCGATTGGCGATCAGCTGCGGTGGGCATGCGGGAGGAGGTGAAGCGGCGTGCGGCGCGCCTTAGGGTTTCTGCCCCTCCCTTTTGCTGAAAATTAGTCGTGGGCTATTGGGCCCTTAGGGTTCAGGTTTAGTTGGGCTAGTGCTGTTGTTTGGGCCTTTCATTTTGGACTGTAATTTTGGACTGTTTAATTTTGGGTTTTTATTATTTGGGTTTATTGGTTGCGGGCCCGAGCAAAAATGGGCTCTTACAATGCTGGTTGCGTGGAAATAGAGAAAAAAAATTACATTGATTACATCGGAAATCCCTCCATTTTCCCCTATGATTATGACTAGAGGTGCTCATGGGCCGGGTGGCCCGGCTCGGCCTGACGGTCCACTCGAAATATGGGAGGGTTTGGGTAAAAATATAAGCCCGAAATATGGGCTTGGGCAAAAAATGAGGCCCATTTAGAAAATAGGCCGGGCCTCGGGCACCACTTTTTTTGCCCGGGCTTGGGCCCGGCACGAATATAATAAATATATTTTTTTAATTTTTTTAATTTTAAAATATTTTTAAAATAAAATTTAAGTGTTTTATTAAAAAAATGGGCCGGGCCAAGCTCGGGCTTAGAAATTTTTTCCCAGGCTGGGAATAGACAAAATCTCAGGCCCATATTTTGGGCTGGGCCCGGCCTAGGATGTGAGCTAAAATTTTTTCTGGGCCCAGCCCATGAGCACCTCTAATTATGACCTCAATCTTATGTATGATATATAAGGCATCATTTGTGGGTTATCTAAAAGCTTGAACTCGTGACCGCATAACGACCAGTTATTGGCCCTCGGTTTATACTCGAACCCATGATCGCATTACGATCTCCGATTGGGACCTCCACTTAGACTTTGACCCCTGATCTTATCAAGCACAATCACTCTGAAACTAGATTTCTCCAAAATAGGTTTTTAAGGTGATAATTCTATCCCGCCACGACATATGAAATGTATGTGTTATGAGGCACATTATCATATCCCCGACTCCTCAAAATTACCTCTGAAATTCCCCGGTTTTAGTTGAAAACCCTAAACTCTTTTAAAAAACCCTAAATATCAAAATATAAAAAATCTTAACCCTGATAGAGAGAAAAGGAAAAAAACGACCTATTTCCTTAAATTTTAAAAAACTTATAAGCCTAATTTAAAAAAAACCAACATAAATGCCTAATTTAGTCATGATTAAAAGTATGTTACAAACATGTATTACCTAATATGATAAATATAATGAGCGCAAATCATTATGACTCTTACCGGTAAATAGATTATCTTTTATCTAATATAGAGTTTATTGTTGAGGAAAAGGAAACTTTTATGATTATTTTTTTATCTATTTATTTTTTTTAATTTAATTTGAACAAATATAATTAATCTAATTCAACTCAAATTTTATTGAATAAAAATTTTAAATTAAATTTGATTTATAAAATTTATTAATTTAAAACTTTTTTTTTCACTCAATTTGATCCAATCATATGTTGTTTTGGCAAACGGCAGTTAATGGATTTGGGTATAAATCAAGGGCTGAAGCCTTGGACAAGATCTTAAGCCCAAATTAGGACATCTACAAGACTACTACAACTGTAATCACCCCTTCAAAAGTAAGACTACTGAGACGGTCGAGGAAAACGAAGCGGAAGCGTCGTTAAGTCGTGTAAATATTGAACTCGTAGACTGGTTGAAGTAAAAGCGAAAATGGAAGGGATTGGATTGGAAGGAGATGGGTCAAACGGGGAAGCTCTTGGGAAGTGCTTGAGTGGGTTGGTGGACGATGGTAGCACCGAGAGTCATCGATACTACCTGTCCCGGAGAACTGTGCTGGAGATGCTTAGGGACAGAGGCTATGCCGTACCCAACACTGAAATCGACCTCTCTCTCCATGAATTTCGTGCCATTCACGGCCAAAGCCCTGATTTTGATCGTCTCAAACTCTCTGTTACTCATAAAACTGACTCTTCCAAGCGGGTATTCTTTGTTCTCTGGGCTTTGCTTTATGTTCTGGTTACTGTTTTTTGTATACGTTGCATGATTAGATAAGTATCCATTCATTGCATGTTCCTTTAAATTGTTTAATATAATTTTCCTCACTGAAAAGTTTGAGTTTAGATTATATCAATTTTGAACCCTATCATTTTCGTTTGGTGAAAAAAAGAACATGCTTCGTTTATTTTCTTTTTTTTTTTTTATACAATGATTATTAGAACTATCCATAACTCTTCCCCAGCCCCTCGAACCCAATACAGATGCCAACCGAGCTAAGTCAGCAGAAAGTTGCGTTTATTGATTTATAAGGGGAATGCCAAAAGTCAAAAGATGTGATGGATTGTTAATTTCTGTTGCTTTTGTCTTGAGAAGTGATTCTTTATTCGTTAATCAATGTGATCTGCAATCTGATGAATGACATTTTTCGTAGCAGACGCTGGTAGTTTTCTATGGGCCTGGTGTAGTTAAAGTCAGTGGGATTCGGCTCATTGCTGGTCTAATTACTAGCAAAGAAACTTTGACGGGGTTGATATTAATCGTGCAAAACCACATAACAAACCAAGCTTTGAAAGCTTTAGACCTTTTCTCTTTTAAGGTGGAGATATTCCAGGTAAAAGCTCTAATACTAGTCATGTCTGTTGTTTCCATTGACATTGGTCCTCTAAATTCAATTTCATGCAAGAAAACCATTTTCTTAACCAAAAGCTTCGTCCTCCGTCCACTCCATATTGTGCACTTCCTTCATGGCTGTCCATGCTTCATAAAGTTACATCCTGTGAGATGATTGTTTTCTGGCTCATATTATTTGTTATTGTTACTTATAAAGTGGTTAACATTTGCATATGAAGGATGAAAATCTAATCAGAGTACTGCATTTGGTTTGCTTCTGTGAGTAATTCAATTTTGGATTTTTTGAAATGATTTAAACATTTTCTTATAGTTTCTGGGGATCCTGCATGCTGATAAAAGCTGACACACTTGTCTAGGATTACATTGTGAGAAATAGTGGTTGTCTGCAAGGGACATCCATTTTGTCTAACATGAAACTTCTCTTGGCTATCTTTTCTTCATGTGTTTTGTGCTAACCACAATTATTATGTTATTATACACTGCTAATACTAGTCATAGGTAATAAGTCATTTAATGTATTGTTATCAGCTATTTGAAGCTTACAAAATGTATTACAGTCGCAATTTTCAACGGACCTTATATATCATCTGCCAATTGTGTCAAGTTAAAAGGAATTTTGCTGACATTGATTCTCTCTATAAGATTCAAGTTTCTTTCCTTGCAGCAGTTGCGCCACCAAATCAAATAAATTTGTGAACATAGATATAGCTAATCATCTATAGAATGATTGGCATAATCATTTGAAACGTGTTACTTTGGTTTTTCAGTGAGAGGCTGGGGTGGAAGGGATTAGGATGAAGGGAAAGAAATTCTCTATTTATTTAACTAGTCTAATTGACTACCATTAACTATTATTAGTCTATGGAAACCGGTTAATATTTCTCATTGTCATTCCATCTTACATTAATATGTATTCCCTCTTCCTTGTTAAATCTGAGATGGATAAATTTGTAACTTTTGGGGAATAAAACGGTACATAATATTGTGTGTTAACTAAAGAAATTAGTTCTTTACATCCACTATGGTTTAATTTAACAAGTGCGGATGTCGGCTACCTTCTCTTTTTTGTCTCAGCTAATATGCAACTTTTTCAAACCATCTTGTATCCCTAATACTATTTTTTGATTTCTTGGTCCTCAGATTACTGACCTACTTGTTAATATCACAAAGCATGTGCTGAAGCCCCAGCACCGGGTACTAACAGAACATGAGAAACAAAGGCTCTTGCAGAAGTACAGCATAGAAGAAAAACAGGTTAGTTTTAAAAGATTAAGAGCTTTGGTTGAATATATATATAATACTTCATATTGCCAGGGTTTGATCCCTTGGTCATTAGAATTAAGAGATGAGGACTCTATCAACAGGCTGAATACTCACAGTTGGGCGAGCTTTGGTTGAGTATTACTCATGTGAACATCAGAATTCATATTGAAAAGCATTTAGTTTATTCATCAAGATGCACCTATGGTGCTCCAACTCTTCATTATTTTTTTAAAGTGCTCGTGTCTGACACATGGATACAGGAATACGACCTGAAAGGATCCTTCAAATACATGGAGAATACTTGGAAATTTTTTACCATACTCATGTCATACATGTACTTGACATTTACATCCTAGTCCAAGTAATATTGCAATGCACTAAAATGATGTGCATATGCCATCATATATGATATGATTTTAATACATATATTGTTTTTGGTTAAAGTTGTTGGCATCTGAGCTGAATTTTATGTTTATGTTTTGTAGCTCCCTCGACTGTTAAAAAAAGATGCCATTGCAAGATACTATGGTTTTGAAAAGGGTCAGGTGATAAAAGTTACGTATGGGGGTGAAATCACTGAGTCACATGTTACTTATCGATGTGTCTGGTGATGAAACAAATCAATGCTGTCGCTGTTCTTTATGTTTCTTCCTGTAGGAAAATTGTGTTTGTAGTTTTCTGTCCGAAGTGTTTTCCCGAACCTTTCTATGGGGCTTCCGACCTTTGTTTGCTGTTTTATGAACACTAATTGAGTTGGATTCTTCTTTAATTTTACTTTGAAATCTATAATGTCTGTTGGCCTAAAATAGTTTAATTACTACTTAGTAGAGGATAAGGTAGTATTGTAGGTCAAATGGCTTCCATCAACAACCTTTGCCAGAGCTAATGAGGAAAATACTGTCCTTTATGATTCACCATTAATAAATTTAAGAATACCCCAACGTGCATAATTAATCTGACGCCGAAACACGCTATATGAGAATCACTGATGAGTCATTAAAACAAGTTTTCATTCATCATTTAGTTATCGAATGTAATGTGCCATCAATAATTAATTTTTATTTTCACAAGGATGGTGTCTTGTCATATTTCATAATGGAAATATCATTTCTATAAGAAAGAAGGAAAAAACCATCCATTGGAAGAATCCACCCAACAGATGCTAAAACTTTACTGTTGTACATTATTCAAAACAAATTTTGGGGAAAACCTGCAAAAGGGAGAGGCGCAAAATCTCAAGGATGTGAACAATATGGACAAATGTATAAGTTTGGTTTTAATCAATCAGTGCCTGCGAGTCAAAGCTGCGGCAATTCCACCGGCGATAAGCCCCAGAGCAGTAGCAGTGATGCCAATTCCAATAACACCATCTGCATTAATTCATAATTCATTCAGTCTGTGCTATCCTATCCTATCCTATCCCATGCTATACCATAAATAACTTTAGAATCTATAATAAAATTCTAGTTATCACCTTTAGCAATGCGCTCCTCAACTGCTTTCTTAAGGACTAGAGCTTGCCTCCAATCAGGTGCAATCTACAGAAGCCATAGTCGTATAATAATAAGAATAATAAGAATAATAACAACAACAACAACAAATAAGTATTAACGTCATCAAGGAATATCATGATAATCAAGTAAAATCGATCAAGCAATGTATGTAGGAAAATTATATCGTAAAAAGATAACTTTCAGAGAGGAAGAAGAGAAATGGGTAGACTAATGGGATCATCTAACCCAATCGCAGTGATGGTATGAATCTAAAATAGCTTCACAACCTTTAAATATATTATATGTTGAAACAATTGAATATTGGATTTAGTTTTAACTGTTATGCAAAACCACCAAGAATCTATTTTTAGACTGAAATGACTTAAGGAAATGCAAACAAACCTCCAGACACTGCTCCACAAGTTGTCGACTCCTTGAGAATTCACCAGTTCTGTAATATCCAACGGCTAGAAGGTAAATTTTCTCCCTCTGCTGCAACGGAGAGCTGCTATTGGCCAATGATGCTGCAAAGAGAAATATTGTTGGTAATGCTAAAGACTGAAAGTGACACATAAAAAACAGAGGTAATAAAGAGTAAGAAAATATTCAAATAACAATGTGATATTCCAATGCACAATTGCCAAGGACCATATGTGGAGCCAGAATGGATGGTGACACAAGAACACCTTTAATAATTCTACTGAAAAGTTTACGCTTTAATTACTCACCAAAAGGGGGAGGGGGGCGTATTTCTCAAGTTCTCACAACTAGAAACATTGCATAAACAAGCATTTTGAAGATTTAGCACAAATATGACTTATGATTAGAAACACACAGTAATGAAGCAAACAAACTAAGGTCTAGAAGATAAAAACATAGCCAAGTCAAGAATATAGTCACAATAGATTAACTTGGTATATAAAATATTTAAAAGCTTCACTAAGGCTTTGCTTGGTATGAAATATGGAAAAGAGTGAGGATGAAAATTTGGTTAATCAAATGGTTAAGATTATAACCACTTTCTTACTTTGTAGCTTAACCATTAGATTGAGAAATTTTCCATTCCCACTCTTTCCCATCCTCTATACCAATCAGAGCCTAAAGGTAACCATCTGAAAGCATTCAAAGCAATTAGAGGAAGCAATAAAGGAAAATGAGGATAGAGAGAGACCACCTATAAAATTTAGGAACATGAGTAAGATTTGACAAATATTTACATTGACAACATTGGATCACTATTACTTTATTACAGTTACAAACAGGCACACATGGTAGGACAAAAGTAACATACTCTGCATTAATTTGTGAAACATAATATAGGAAAGAAACCCACAAGACAGGGAAGATGGTATATCAATAACTGACCTTCAAGCATAGCTATCCCACGCTGCACATCTTCAGCTTGCCTAGAGTGAACAAGCGCCCATGAAAGTCGCATGATGCTTTCGCTCTTCTGTTCCTCCGAACTACCCTTGGCAGCATCAGCAACTTCTCTCTCACACCCCTTCCACCAATACCACAAGCGAAACCAAATGCCAAAACAATAAAAAATGAAGAAAATGAGTGTCCACGAAATACAGAAACCCCAGTAAATCAAGACAACATAAATATGTAACATCCCCCAATGCCCCACCCACTTTCTTCTAATTCTATGCTTCCAGCATTGCCATGATAGCCAACATTCAGACTTTGCTTGAACATTTTAAGAAGCTTTACAATGATATTTACCACTAGATGCCTCGAACCCTTTATACGGACCAAAAAAAAAACAACAAGAGAGAAATACCAGACCCTAAATGAAAAAATTAAGAGAGAAATAAGCTATGAAGGCGCGTATTATTGCTACTAAACCAATCTGAAATGGATAAAAATACAAAGAGTAAATGGAAAAGTTGAAAGTATACTAACGGCAATGACGTCTCGGTCACACCAAGGTATCTGATCGCCACCACCGAAGAAGGTCCCGATCGATTCAAGGAATTGCCCGATCTTCGCTTCCATTTTTCAATGATGAGCCACAGTTTTATCAACAAATCTTAACGGAGCCTTTGGTTGGGTTTTTTTTTCCTCCCTCTTTAATTCTCTCGTGTGGGCAGAACTTGAGGATTAAGAAATTGACTTTTTGGTGTTGTCAGTTGCCATGCACGTGAGGTATTTTTACTTTAGAAACTACCAAAACACGGGCGCTATACGCCAATGGTCCGTCTGTTGGTTATTTATTTAATATTTATGAATATAATAGAGTGTGGTTCAATAAATTTGATGTTTAGTTGATTAATAAATGCTTTGAGACTAATTTGCAAACGAGATAAAAGTTTTGCTATTACATAGAACAATGGTTAATTGAATGATTAAACCAAGATGTAAATATGATAGTGGATATTTATGTCATCTTTTATATTGATAAGATTTAATTAATTTAAAGAATAGTTAATCATAGCTTAATTAAAAATATCTTAGTAATTAAAAAAAACCAAACTATATAAGTTAAAATAATAAAACAAAAGATGATAATTTTTATATCTTCCTCATTTTATTTCTTAAATGTTTAGAGAAAGATAAAGGATTTAACATTTCAACCTTTAAGCTTTAATTGATCAAGACACAAATCAATCGGACATTAATCACGGAAAAACTAAAGTAGAGGAATAATCGTTGGTCTCATGTTGGAGCTGGTTCTACTTAGGTAATTTCATATTTCAATTAAAGTAAATGATTTGATTTTGATATGTAAATTGATACCTATAAATATATATATGAATTAGTGATTGAATTGCTTGATTTTAAGAAAAGGGAAAGACCATGATTAAAAGATATCATGGCATTATACTTGAAAAGGAAAAGATCATGGTTGAAAGATACTATGACATCATTTCGGGATTGTGTAAGACCTTGGTTGGAAGATACCATGGCATCCTCGAAACAATGGAAATGTTGAAAAGGACATCAATTGAATGGCTATTATGTCAATGTTCTAAGGTTTGTTATGTGAATTTTTGAATACATAAGTGAGATTTGGGATTATGTATGTGTTATGTAAAGTAAATTTATAATTAAGTTATGTTAACATATATTTGAACTTACTAAGCATATTGTGCTTACATATCGTGTTTTTCTTGTAGATTTCATGAAGCCTAGTAGATTGGAAGTTCAAGTCAGAGCATACACACTATCCATCTCTTACTTTGGTAGATGTTTTGAGTTATTTTGGATGTTGGTTATGAATGGCATGTATTAGGACTTTCGGTTGATTTGTCCATGTTGTTTATGTTTGGTACTTGATTTGGTAATATTTTGTGGTCATGGATTTATTTGGTACCTTGATCTAGTGAATTTGTTGTAAATATTTTAGGACTTTTGCTTAATGTTGTGATGATGTATATATAAGTTGTTTATATGTATATGGAATGAAATGGAAGTTTGAGTAGTTCTAGTCTATATATTTAAGGTGATAGTTTGATATGAATTATGGTTTCTTGAAAGTAGACACAAATGGTATGATTGATTTGCAAATTGGCTAGGTGATAGTTTGCTTATGATCAATCTAAATACAAATGAGTTTGGTGCTTGATAAGTGTTGATTTGGTTCATTTTTTTGCTTAGAAATTGTGGTGTCAATGAGGGCACATTGGTTAGGCAACTAGATTGATTGATTTTTGGCTTGTTTTGATGTCTTTGAATGTGTTTTAATCATATGAAAGTATCTTGAATTGGTTTAGTTTGATGCCCAAGCAATTGGGTTTGAATTGGCTTGCATTATGAGTAATTTGTGAAGCACACGGCCTAGGACATGGCTGCCGCATAGTCAAGTGCCACACATGGCCACACCACATAGCCGTGTGTCATTTAAATTTTAAGTGTAGGATGAACCACACGATCTAAGAGAGTCATACGGCCTGACGACATGACCGTGTGACCAAACTTCGAATGTACACACGGTCTGGCACACGACCTGCGACATGGCTGTGTGACCCTATTTCGAATACCCACATGGGCGGACATACAAGTTGGGACATGACCGTGTGACCCATACTTCGAATTGAACACGAATGGCCACACGACCATGTTTTCAAGCCATATGACCATGTGACCCCCTATTTTCATAATTTTACACCTTTCCCAAATTTCTCTGTTTTGTTTTAAAATGGTTCCCGAATGTTCCCAAACTATTTTTAGGGCCCATAGGCTAGATTTAACGCCTGTAATTGTATTTTATGCTATAAATGAAATTTTTATATGAATGTTAGGAATTAACTTGAATAATTATTTTGTTTGTGATTAATTGTACTTATTTCTGTTGTAACAGCCCGAATTTGGGGCTAGCCGGAATAGTGGTTTCGGGACCACAAATTCAACGAGAAAAAAATTTATTTTCATTATATTTTTATGGTCTACGATTTCAAAAAATGATTTCGTGAAAATTTCATTCGAAAATTTTGATGTTTGGGCACTCAATTTAGTCAAAAGGACTAAATTGTAAAAAGTACAAAAGTTGAGTTCTATATGTTAGAGGTGTCCAATTGTTATGAAATTTTAAATTTGAGGTCTTTATATGGTAATTAGACCATTGGTTAAGTTGGTGGACAAAAATGGATATGGTTAGGCATGTTTCCAAAGTTTTTCATTAAGGGCATTTTGGTCATCTAGTTATTAAAATGAATTAAAAACAAAATTAAAAGCCAATTTTTGTCCATCTTCAACCCCTAGGCCGAAAATTGCATGGAGAAACCATGGCTAGGGTTTTTCAAGCTTCCAAGCTCGATTGTAAGTCCGTTCTATCCCCGTTTTTAATGATTTTTACGTTTTTGATATCCTCGTAACAAGATTTACCTATTTTTACCATTGTTTTGAACTAGGGTTTGTGTTTAAAAATTTACCCATGAATGATATGCATGTATTTTGATGTTTTATGGAAGAATATAAATGTTTGGAGTGTGATAAACGATTTGTACTAAGTAATTTTCGATGAAAATGCCTAAAAAGATTAATTTGTAAAAGTTATAAAATATGTCACAAGTGTGTGAATAAGTGAGTATTGTGGACTGCTATAGTTATGAAAATGGTTCAGCTAGACCTAAAATGTAAGGAAATTGAATAAAATTTAATTTACGAGCCTAGGGGAAAAATTGTAATTTTGTGAAACTTTAGGGCTAAAAACGTAATTTTTCCAAAGTATGATTTTGGACTGGAATGAATAGTATGAAGGTTATATAAGTTAAATGTATTGTTATAAATCAAGAAGACGAGAAATTGAAATTGATCGATAAAAAGAAAAGTGAGAAAAAGTGAAAATTTCCCCAATGAACCTTTGGAATAAAAAGGGATATGAATGAAGTGACAGAAATAATCACATGTGTGGCACGGATTGTGTGTAGGCCACTATGTAAAAGTGAAAATGATGGTCATGTGTGTAGTACTATGTGCAGGCTACTACGTGTACCGGAATGATAGGTCGCATGTGTAGTACTATGTGCAGGCTACTATGCGTACCGGATAGTTTCGATCACGTGTGTAGTACTATGTGCAGGCTACTACGTGTATCAGATGGTAATGATCACATGTGTAGTACTATGTGCAGGCTACTATGTGAACCCAATATCATTGGTTAGTAAGGTGGTTGCTATGTGCTGATTCTACCGGGCATCATTGATTAATAAGGTGGTTGCTATGTGCTGAATCCACCGAGTATCTGTTATTATTCCGAAGTGTTCATCGGGAAATTGACTAAGTGTAATTGAATAATGAATATATGTGTGGAATTGAATTGAATATCGACTTAGAAATGGAAACGTGAATTTTGAATTGAATTGTGATTGAAAGTGAAAAAGTGAAATTATGAAAGAGTACATTTAGCAATAAAACAGTTTAGACAGCGACAGTTGTGTGACTTTAAAAAATCACCAAAAATGGTGGAGATTGAATTAGAGGCTAAATAATATATGAAATTGAATCTGAATGAGTCTATTTTCACATAAAAGAAACAAAGCAAGCAAAAGAGCTATATATTTTGAGATATTTGAAGTTTAGTTAGACAGAGTTAGAATGAGTTCGAAATCCCCTATTCTGACTTTGGAAAATTTTAAAAAATTGTAAAAAATAATTATGGGATAAAGTTTATATGGTTAGAATACTCAGTGAATCTATTTTCAATAGAAACAAACGGAAACAATATTCTCATTCTGTAAAATGAGATAATTAATTTTTAGTGAAGAGAGGTCAGAACTGTCAAGCAGTGAAACAGGAGAAACTTTAAAGAATAAACTGTACTATTTTGCCAAACCAAAAATTCTTAAAATTTTATGGTAAAAGGATATGTGAATCTAGTTTCAGGGAAAATTTACAGATCTTAATTTGGAGTTCTGTAGCTCCAGGTAAAAATAATTTAGTGACTCTGACTCGAATAGACAGCTTTGAATATACATGTGAGTGAATAGTGAAATTGTAGTTAATGTTGTTTAAGTGTGTTATACACATTAAGTATGTGGAATGAAGAGGAGGAGGAGGAAAATTGGAAGAACATATGAATGATTTGTGTAGAATTGGTCATATGCTCGATTATAATCGATAATCGATTAAAAAGAAATGATGTTTATAATTGTGCATTATTAGTTATAGTTAAAGTTCATGTGACAAAATAAAGTTTCATAGTATGTGTATGTGGTATACTTGGTATATGATTTGGTATGTAGCAATGTCAGAAATGGTTTATGAATTAACTCATGTTGATAAGTTTGATACATAAATAAATGTGGTGCTTATCCATGCTTATAATGCTTATACTATATGTTTATTTGGCTAGCATGTTTGGTGTGTATGCTTAGGCTTTGGCCAAGTTGTGGCTGGATTACGCCACATTAAATTTATAAAATTATGCATTGAGATGGTAAATGTCTAGATGAAAATATGCTTGTGATCATAAAAGGGTGGTAAGGTTTAAAGTTTGTAACTTTTATTAAAATGGTTGATCATGTGGTTAGTCTTCAAAAAGGCTAGCTTGCGACTACGGTTTAGTGTAATGTTTATATCTTGTGTCATATGCATAGGAAATGAGAGTGGAAAGGAAATGAAATACTAGGTTCATGCTTGAAGTGTAAAATGATGCAAAAATGGGACGTTAAGTTAAACGATAAATATGTATTAGTATTGAACTTAATGAAATTGAATTGTACGTGAATTAAATGGAAATTGCAAATGATATGATTTGAATTAAATGAATTATCGTGGTATTGAAATGCATATTGGATTGAGAAATTGAATTGAATTGTGAAAATGAGAATCGTGAATTAAATGAAATGGAAATGAAGTATTGAATTGCATGAGTATGTATTGGGTCTCAGAAGCCCTATTTGTTACAAATATAGTATTTTGAAGTTATAACGTGAAGATTTATAAAAGCATGTTAAAAATTTGAAGAGTTTAAATTTGAATGAAATTTTATAACTCGGTTTAACATGTTTATAGTGTATGTGTTCTGGTAATGCCTCGTACCCTATTCCGGCGTCGAATACGGGTAAAGGGTGTTACAATGTGACATCGCCAGATTCGGTCATAACGTTTAGATCGAATTTGGGGTGTTACATCTGTAATACCCCGTATACTTAATTCGCCGATAGAGACAAGTTAAAGGATGTTATAGTTCATATAACAATGTACTAGATAAAAAAAACATTTTAAAGAGTACCATTGCATGAAGCCACTTAAAAGCATGCATGAACAAGCATAGTTAAGGAAAAGGCTATTTTTTGATAACCAAGATAATAAATAGAGGCTTAAGGTGTTGAGGGGCAAGTGACTCCAATATTGAAGTTTTTACATTAGGAGTTAAAGTGCATTTTATTATCTTTATTGGAAAAATAGACAAATTAGTCTATGTACATTAAATCAAAGAGTAAATTGATTATTGTATTAAAAATTCTATCCATTTTTACTATTAAAAATTGGTTATTGTACCACATGTAACTATTTGATTTCTTTGCTAGCCACACTAAATTTTAACAATAAAAATGGATAATTTTTTTTAACAAAAAAGACTAATTTACTCTTTGATCTAATGAACATGGACTAATTTGTTTATTTTTAAGTAAAAAGATAAAATATAATACATACAAGAACCACCATGATACTTTTATCGCTCCTATTCACATCCCCGCAATCAAGAAATTAAGACGGTGTTAGTTAAAAAAGGCTATTGATACATTGTGTTACATGTTAATTAATTATTATTAGATTAGTTTGTTATCATTATTTTATTAGGAGATTTTATTCATGAGTATTTTATGTCTTTAAGAGATCTTTTTAATTAGAAGTATCTTAGAGAGATATTAGGAATTTTTCTTTATTTAGAGTCTTTTATTTTGGTTTCCTTAGGTTATAAGTCTTTTATTTAATAAACCTATGTAACCTCTATTTGTACATTTGATGTGGAAAAAATATAATGTGATTATTTTTAATTGACAAAGATCATGGATGATGTGGTAAGGAAGGTTTATAATTTTTTTTTCTATTTAAGAGTCCAATTGATAGCAATAAAAAGGAAGTCACATTAAACCAATTTTTAGGAGATTTAATATTCTCTCTAATGAGGCTAAGGAATGAAATTCCCTTATTCAGCATAGATCATTCGCAAAGAAGTAAAAATCAAGAAAAAAGTCTAATAAGACAGATGGATTGCCTGTGAATCTTTCAATAACAAGATGGATCAGTTGGGGTCGTAACAACTTGAAATCAAAGCCAGAAATAATCGGTGATTCTGGTACGAGAGAGGAGTTGGAGTCATTTAAAGTAAGAACATAGTCAAGAATTGATTAGTTCATGCTGCAGGTGAGAAAATTGATGATTTTCACTCAAAACTTTGATAAGGGAAAAGGGGTTGACAGCAGTAACAACAATGTTAACAAAAACAAAAGTCGACTAGAGAAACAGTAAAATCGATTAGAGACTGCGACAAGATGGTTCCCCGATACACGAAGTTGGATTTTCCGACTTTTGATGGGACAGAAGACCCTCTAATTTGGTTGCACCGATACGAAAAGTTCTTTGCGAATCAGAAGACAAAGCAAGTCTACCCGCTTTTCACTTGACAGGAAAGGCACAATTGTGGTATTATCAAATGGAGTAGGAAGAGATTAATCTTTCATGGAAAGCATTCAAAAAAGGTTGTACTCTACGATTTGGACCACCACTGCGCGAGAATCCTTTGGGGGAATTAGCAAAGTTGAATCAAATAGGATCGGTGGAAGACTATCTTTGCCAATTTCTAGAATTGTTAACCTGTGTAAATTCCATGAGAGTGTTTCAACAAATTAATTTATATACTATAGGATTATCACATTCAATCTAAATTGGCATCAACTTGTGAGATAAAATATAAACCAACTCAAGTTGTCGACTTACATAGTTGGGAATGACAAAGGATTTTGGTGCTAGCAAAAAAGATCCTCCTTTTATTAAAAAGTTGACACGTGTAGAGATGGTAGAGCGAAGAGACAAGGAGCTTTGCTACAATTATTATTAAATCAAGAGGAGTTTAAATCTCAAACTTGTGGACAAGCCATGTTAACTAATTATTAGATTAGTTTATCATTATTTTATTAGAAAATTGTATTCATAAGTATTTTACATCTTTAAGAAATCTTTTTAATTAAAAGTATGTTAGAGAGATATTAGAAGATATTAAGAATATTTCTTTATTTAGAGTCCTTTATTTTGGTTTCCTTAGCTTATAATTTTTTATTCAGCAAACCTATGTAACCTCTATTTAAGAGGCTGGTAGCAGTAAAAGGAAGTTAGATTAAACCAAGTTTTATAAGATTTAAGATTCTCTCTAATAAGTTTTAAGGTTTAGAATTTTCTTGGATAAGTTTCATTTGTTCAACATAGGTCATTTGCGAAGAAGAGGTAAAAATCAAGAAAAGAATCTTAACAAAACAGACGAATTGCCTATGAATGACCGGTGACAAGATCCATCAATTGGGGCCGTAACACCTTGGCTCAAATTGTTTCTACTTTCTTTGCTTACAAGTGCTTATCATGTTTTGAATATGCTGTCTGCAAACCCAAGATTTCTTAGTATGCCAAGGACATACATGCCATGTTCCTAAGTACATCACATGCACTCGACCTATCCATCTCCATATTACATCCTGGCTTTACTAAGCTTTATAATAAGTTTATAGGAACCCTAATGCATCTACCTATAATCTCATATAGATATCGTTGCATAAGAAATAACAACACAAACCTATTGGTAGTTGGATCAACATCATAACACAAATCAACAAACTCTCATCATCCAGACATAGTTGTATAAAATGAGTAATGTTCGGATAAACCAGTAAGACTGATCATCAAAGATTCGACTGTGCCTTCCATGAATGCCACAAATCTGAAGAAAAATTGTCTTTCTGTACAAAGTATGCTGTTCATACATCCAGTAGTCTTATCAAAGACGAAGACCAAACCACGGAGCTTTGTAATACAGGCAGACTAACATTATCAAACTGAACCGACACTTTACAGCACACTGGAATTTAAGAAAACCAATAACCGAGCTTTGCAAGCCACACCAATGAATGAAATTAGAAATGGTTTTAGCCTTTTGGTTCCCTATGCTCCTAATTCTTCTTTCAGGTTTCTCCTGCAAAATATAGAAATAAGAAAGTATCTTTTAGACAAGGATAGACGCATAACAATAAGCAAATACCACAATCAAAATGATGGATGAAAGCAACATTTTGGACATGTTATACAAACTGATAAGAGGTTAGCACCCCAACTTGCATTACTGCAACAAGAGTAGTTTTGATTGGCAAGGAGTAATCTCAGTTAAAGTTACTGATTTCTACAAATGGCTTATTATAAATGTTTAAATCTGTTCAGCACTTAGCATAGCTTGCAACAAAGCTTCAAATCACTTCACATATTAAGCTCAAAATATATTTAGTATAGGAAACGGCATGGACAGGAACAAGAAATGGATAACTATCATATTATTTCCTTTTCACTTTTTCTCAGTACTTTATCTTTTCTTCTTCCTTTTACCTTTCTTCTTCCCTCCTTTAATACTCCTTTTTCCTTGCCAATGAGCAAGCCAGCACCACTGCCTGCAGCTGTACAGGCTAGGAGCTGGTAACAAACAGTGTCAATTTGGCCAGATCTCATGCCACCAAGTGCCAATCTGGATCAGAGAGCCTGGATCAACACTGGCCAACCTCCCTAAGGCCTTGGCAATTCAAAACTGGATTGGTGCCAGCAGCTGATGAGGAGAAAACAGAGAAAGGAAAGAAAAAAAAGAAAAAAGAAAAAAAATAGCTCTCGAACTCAACATTTTTCTTTTTCTTTTTCAAAAGCACTTTGCCAAATCATTATATTTATTAGTAGTTTTTATGGTTCGTAAGGTATATTCCATGAAATAGTCTTCCTGTTTGTGTCTCAAACCAAATGAAAATAGACCAATGTCATTGAATATTGGCTCAAAATGGCAGATTTGGTATTTATCCCTAACAATTAATTAACAGCCGACTTCCAAAACAATAATAGGTCCAAAAGAAACAACAGTAATAATTAAGCAAAAAATTGTAAATACAAAAACAAACAAACCCTATGCCGATGCCATAGAGCCCATTACAAAGCCTTCTAGAGCTGCAGTTCAGAAGTGTTAAACAATGTTCCATGATAGCAATGATAATAAGCAATCAGGCTTCACCATATTTAAAAACTAAATATCTAACATGCACACACACATGTATCAATTCTTAGCCCGAAAAGCATGTACGTAATCAATTTTGTATGTCATTAGATGGTAACACAGGGAACAGAAATGAATTATCCATATAAAATAACACTTCTTGGAACCAAACTTAAGTACATCTATCTCTTCCTAGAAAACTTTGTCAAACCCAGAAATGAGGACTTTACAGGATCAAAAATCACAAAACAACCTTAAATCAATAGACCAAATTAGAAGATATCTTGAATAAAGTTAAACCATTGGTTGCACCAAAAACCTTCAATGAAGCATATCTATACTCTAATTCCAAAGGTTCCACAAGTGCCTGGTCAAGTAAAGGCTTCCTAGAAAGCTATACGTAGTAATTCATATGTTATAAGTTCTTATCCAAAGCTATCGCAAGAAGTTAGATGCAAGAATGAAAACCGGGAAATGAGACGATTCTCATCACCTCACTTCCTTGTGAAGGAATCCACAACAAGAAACTTCTTCAAGCACCAGGGTGTTGGAACTCTAAAGAACCAAAACACCTCAAACCATAATACCTATCTGGTCTAACCTAATCAAATATATGCATTTTTACTCTTTCATTTCATGTCCTGTAGTCTAGCAATTTACAAGAAATACCTTCAGAACAACTCGCATATGTCCTTCAACTGCAATTATTACACAACACAGCAGTAGGAAAATTTTAACTATGAAGGCCAGACAAATGTCACCTTAAAAAAATCCATTAGTTGTTACTAACTTTGATGACATGCAATCAATATAATTAAGTTGGAAGATACAGAATAATACTCCAACCAACATATGCTCTAATTAAGTTCATAATTGTATATTTTACCTTTCTTTTAAGGAAAAAAAAGGGTTCTCTATAATCCATCGTATAGGTGTTTGATCCTAAGGAAAACAAGCGAATCCCATTACAATTAACTTAAAAATTCCGAATGCATGCATCAGACATAGAACTTTGGCGCATCCACCACTACCTAAATTGTAAAACAGGGTGAGAAACCATTCATGCTAAGAGATATCAAATTAAAAGATAGCTGCAAAGCAAAGAAAACTAGAATTTTGCAGACAGATAACCGTTGGTAAACAACTCAACAAAATCAGATCCAAATGCCAACTTCCTAAAGCTTTAAATATGTAATAATTAGCAAACTGAGGATCAGCTAAGAATCTTTTTCATTGGTAAATAACAAACTCGTCTAACTTAAGGATATTACAAAAAGTAACTGAAAGCTGTCTAAGTATCTCTAAATGGGTTTCTTTTATACACTTCGGTGCAAAATGAAGCCATCAATAATCAGCTTTCAAGTAAATCTCCAATGTGAGTTTCAGAATTAACACTTTAGCAATAGGATCATGCTCGACTTGCCTCTGATGGGGAGTCCTCCCAACCATATCCCGATTCCCTAGCAGTTTCTATCCCTTTACCCCCTATGCTTTTTTTTTTAATTAAAATTCTAAGTTTCCCAAGTCGAATAAGGGTTCATCTAGTTAACATAACAATTTATGGGAACATGATACCTATGAAGAGTATGACAACTTGAAGAACTGATAATTTAGTAAAAAATTATGCTCCACAAGTACATCTAGTTGGAAACAAAAATTCGAAAGGAATAAATGGCAAGATATAAACAAAAATTCCTCTTCAACATAGCAAACTACAAGCAAAATAACATTGTAATGACAAAAACCAAGTAGTATTATGAAGAACCTGAGACGGAATCGACCAAGTAACACGCCAAACAAGAATAAATAGAGAATGCGAGTCTTATACCAAACAAAGATTTCAGAAGTAGTAATATAATTTTAAAAAAGAAACTGATTTTGGTCATATATAAACATAAGAAAGAAAAAGAACATGAAGGAAAGAAGTATAATTTGATGGATTGAGAAGAAAACTAACCAGAGATGTGGATTTGATTGAAAAAGGAAAAAGAAGAATTGAGATTAGCCAACGTGGAAGGGACCAATATCACCACTTCGGAGAGAGGCAGCGACTTCATCAGCAATTGTCAAGCAAGAACAAACCCACCCACTTAAAGCTATCCACACCATCTTTGCCATCTCTAGAGCCACGCCCAATGGCATCGTCATTTTCTCCCCTGCTTGCTTTCTCTTTGAAATCAATAAGTAATTAGTGGTGTGGTTATTTTAAAAGGAAAGGAAACCCAATTTTGTGTAAAAAAAATAATCAACCCTTTTGAGGAAAGAAATACAGGAGATGATTGAGAATCAAGTTTGGGTAAAGTGAAAGTGAAACGCAAGACTTAAGATTTCGTGCCTATCTTTCCTGTTTCCTTTTTCTTGGTTAATTACACGCCGGTCGTCTGATTTCGTTTTCATATTATATTGGTTGAGATGCATTAGCCAATGCCATCTCGCCACCCAATCTTTTTGCTGTTAGAATAAATGTATATTCCACATGAGTTCTTTTTGTCTTTTTTTAATTTTTTATATGTACTAGAATATGCCCTTACTAAATATTTTTTTTAAAATTTACAATTTATTCCTTAGTTTTTGTACTTTAATTTTAAAACATTCAATCTTTACTACTTTCAGTTTAATTGTGCATTAAAGTTAATGATATTCAAGGTAAGATAATATTTTATCCCTCACTATTTATATTTTTTTGTCAATTTGATCATTACCCTTTAAAAGTAAAAAAAAATTTAAAATTAAAAAATATTTTTAAAAAAAATAAAAATTATGATTAAAATTAAAACTCTTTAAAATTCAAAAAAATAAAAATGATTTTCAAAATATAAAAAAAATTCAATATTATCTAAATTAAACCAAACTAAACAATCGAAGTAGGAAGGGATTGAAATATCTATTCGAGGAGAGATAAAAAATCAGTTGATCTTCCTATCTCAAGGGCTACTAGTTTTTTTTTAGAAGTATTATGATTTTCTTGCATTTCTTGTATCATTTGAAAATGTTTCTTGCCGTTGCTGGAGTTAGGTTTGGGGCCTTGAATATTGTCCAGGTTAGTATCAGGGTTGAATTAGCAAGTTATGCGGTCTGGTTCTCCCAGGTAGGGTAATTAGTGGTATGAAATCTAAAGAAAATTGGAAACAAAATGTATTTTCTTTTTCCATATTGAGTTAAAAGATGGAAAGAAAAGAATAAAACATTTGAAAAATTCATAATTTTTAATTAATATTTTTTTTCTCCTCTCATCATTGTAATTTAGAAATATTGATTTTAATACATTAAGATGAAAATGATCACCCATCCTATTTCTTTCCTCTCATTTTTTTTCCCAACCAAACACTATCAAAATTGATTTTTTTTCACTTTTTCACTTCTTCGTATCATCTTTCAACTTTTCCACCCAACCAAACGTACCCTAAATAGAGATGAAAATAGTAATTGTGTTTGGTATGCTGGATAAATATGTGTAAGCTTATGGTTGTGCATTGCTTTTGGTCCAAATATGCAAGATACTATGAGTAATAAGTGAAAATATCACAATTTACTTCTTATCTTAATTTGATGTCCCCAACGGATGTTTCAACACGAGTTGGAATGAGGTAGACTAATAACAATTTTTAAAGAGAATAAAGCTAAGTGAAAGATGACACACAAGATTTACTAGTGTAGTTTAGATAACAATCTTAAATTCAATCTACCCTTACAATGGTTACAATCACTAATCCCGTTTAACTCTCCAAAAAAGTGTATAAAAATGAGTGTAATAAACAAACCAACTACAAGTAGTAACAAGACACAAAAACAGGTCAAGCAAAAGCACTCCGAAGACACATTCAATGTGCATGGATGCTGCCTATTTATAGGTTATGACAGACAGCTTTCCAAGTAACTTCGAGGAGATAAAACAACATTTTGAATTGAAGAAATTATCCACAAAAATCTTCTATTTGAATTTAGAATATCAAGTCTTTATAAACAAGTAAACTCAAAACAACTTACCCTCTAAAGTAAGATTAAGGCAAAGGCTTAAAGATAGAATAAGTTTTGATTTGAATAATCCGATAAATTTTCTTCTTACCTTCGTAATAAAGTCCATCATCGAAGTAAACATAATTGCAATTTCAAACCAAATTCATTTGATAGAAAAAAAATAACCAAAATAAATCAAGTAAAAAATGGCAACAAATTCATTGCACTTTAATTGCCTTAACTCACTATATCAAGTGCTGTCCCAAATGGTGATCGAACAAACAGTGGAGCAAAGTCCCAACAATAAGAATTTAGATAATAATAGTACAAAAATAGCCATAAGGAGGCCTAACCTGATAATTTTGTCCTGTTATTGCATGTTGGTTGGTTGCATCGAATCGCATTGAGGTAGCTAGGGCATAATAAACTTTCCAGTCCATTTACTTGGGTGTTTTAGTTTTTTCAAGTGGTTTACTAGTGTTTTAAGTTGTTTTTGTATATGTTTCGTTTTAGCGTTTATGTTCGTTTTGGGAGTTAATGTTTTATGCTTTTTACGAGTGTTTGAATGTAAATAAATAAGGTCCTTTGAGCTTAATTTTGGTGGCTGTAGGCTGGAGATCAAAGGTTGGTGAAATATGGTAGAAAATTGTTCATGATTGAAGTAATTTGGAACATGACTTGGACTATTCTATTCCCAAGTATCGACACCTGACTCGGATATCAGTACCCTTGAAATCAATATCTTAATGAAGATTTGAGAAAGGCATTATATCTATACCTACTTTTGAGGTATAACTGCTTAGCGGCTCTCATTGGCGCTTTGGTGATGGGGCTACGATTGATGTGTTTAAGGACCCGTGGTTTGGTGATGATAATAATTTTTATGTTGACTCTATACCCTTGTCGGCGTTGGAAGACATGAAAGCAAAGGACCTGCTGAAAATTGATGGTCTATCATGGGATAGGGATTTGTTGGATGGTCTTCTGGCTCCTTATGATGTCTCCCGAATTTTGCAAGTGCCGGTGGCTTTAGTAGGGGCTCTGGCGGACTGTCGTATTTGGCATTATTCTAGTGATGGTCAATATTCGGTCAAATCGGCTTGTGCGCTTGCATTTAATAGAAGGGCTCGTAATGCTCGTTTGTTGCAGTCGAGCATATGGGCATCGTTGTGTAAATGATTTCACATGGTGTCTTTTGCGGCAGTTCATACCTTGTAAGGCTCGTCTTTTGGAGAAAGGAGTGGTGCTTCCGTTGGATTGTAGCACTTGTGGTGAACCTGAGGATTTGGACCATGTTTTCCTCCGCTGTTCGCGTGTTGTATACTATAGGTATGGCAGCAGGCTGGATTCACTGTTCAGCATGCTACTGTTCTTAAGTTTGTTGAACAGAAGCTTGGGGGGTGAAGCGGGGCATGAACGAGATCCTCTGCTTACACTTCTTTGGAGCATCTGGTATAATCGTAATCTTCTCTGCTGGCAGCAAAAGGTGGTGCCTGTTTCCCATGTTGTTTTCTTCGCTGAAGCATATTTGATGGAGTGGAGGGAGGCGACCGGATTGCTTGATCGGGTCCAGCCGCAGCTGTCTTTCGCGCCGAGGGTGCTGCTAACTGGCAGCCGCCGCCTGCAGGCATGTTGAAATGTGTACAAGCCCAAATTTACCCATTACAAACCCATAACCCAAGCCAAATTATACCTACACTAAGCAGACCCAAAATAATCCATGGCCCAATATCTAGCCCAACAACAACAGCCCACAAACTAAAAAAAATTAACAGCAAACCCTAATCCCCCCTAACCCTAGGTGCGTCGCACCTAGGGCCTTCTCACCAACTCCTCTGCTCCGCCGTTCACCTACTCTCTGCTTCACTGCTCGTCCTCTTGCCTTGTCTCGTCAAGGTACCTGCAAACAATAAAAGAATAGCAGTACCAACAACAGAAAAGAGGAGAGAAAAACAAACAAAAAGAGAGAGTTGTAAAATGACTATAAAAGCCATATCAAACATTGTAAAAGGGGTTCAGCTCCCTCTTTCATGGTTTCAAGAAATAGAAAGGCAAATAAAACAGATTCAAAAACTTTTTTTTGGTATGAACTCTATTTTCCCTTTTATTTTTTTATTTTTTCCTTCATTTTTTTCTTCCTTTTGAAACTGTTTGTTTTCTCTATTTTTATTTTTCTTTTATTTTTAAAAACTATATAAATAACGTATAAACGTAAAAAAAAGAAGCAAACTTTTACCTTTTTGAATTTTCCGGCCACCGCGCACGGTGGCCGGCATGACGGCGTCGACGGTGAAGCTTCACCGGACCCAGAGCCGGAGTTCAGAAAGGGGAGAGTAAACTAGAGAGATTTTTTGTTGTTTTTTGGAAGAAAGGCTGAAAATAGGGTTTTAAAAAAAGAAATTTGGCTTTTATAATACTATTAAAATGGCGCCGTTTTGAGACCCCTTGACCCGCGCGGTGACCCGGCCCAGGGGGAAGGATCCACGCGTTTTGCCTTAGGGAGATATTTGTGCCATAGGTCCTCCCTCTTTTGCGGCGTATTCAATGCAGTTTTTTTATATTTGCAATTTTGGCATCGAATTTTGCTTCTGTTTCAGTTTGGTCCTTAGACCATGCGCTTTGACTTCGTTGGAACGGCGTCGTTTAATCAACAGGGGTTATTTCCCTATTCGGTCCTCCTCTTTTCATCCGCATTATAATTTAGTCTTTTTTGTCTCTTTTATCTTTAATTACGGCCCTAAAATTTTGTTTTTTTTCGATTTGATCCTAAATTGACTACTATACTTATTCTCCCCATTAAATCAAATATTTTAGTATTATTATTTCTTGTTGATATTATTGTCTTTATTTCATTTGTGTATTTTTTCTTCTTTTTTCATTTTATTTTTTTTATTTTTTTATGTCCAAAAGATTATTATATATGTATATGTATCTACGTATAGAAAAAATATCATAAGTAGGCCTTATTTCCTTTTTTACATTTATGCGTGTATATTATTTCTATATATTATGATTTACTTACATATTTACATATTTATATGCCATTTTTAATTTTCATAAACATATATATATATATACCTTATTATAAATATCTTTATATCTTATTATGTATATATATCTATATCTCTTTTTAAATATTTTCTAGCTTATATATATACATACGTTTTGCTATATATATGTCTAGCTTCATTAAACATTTATATATATGCGTCTATAAACTTTTATTTTATTTTATTTATTTTCTCTATATATATATACATACTTACATATATTATTATTTATACTTTATATATACACCCGTATACACATACACACTTGCACATTTATATCTCAAGATTAAATATATATATATACATATGTTCTTCTTATTTTTATTTTTACGTATATACATATATATCTTTTATATTTTTATAGCCTTGTTCATTTCTTTACTTATTTATTTATTTCATTTTCATCATTGATTTGAAGGAATGCTTTAATTTTATTTGCTTGTATACATTGCTATTTCGTATGTTATTGATTTGTACTTTTTTTTATTTATCTTATCTTTGATGTTATTGCTCGTATTATTATTTTACTTACATCATTATCATCGTTATTCTATTACACCCATTTTCATTTAGATTTCGAAAAAGAAATTTTAGAAATAAGTAATACTCGGTATTTGGGATCTTCGAGAGAATCGAGCCCTAACGTATTGGGTTCCGATTTTCTTCGTTGAATCTAAATAATCGATATTACTCTTTTAAAAATAATAAAAAGCTCATTATCGGGAATTCAATACGTGGTGTCCTAACGCATTGGATATGACACGTTGTTTTTTCGAGATGGAGATTTTTGAGAAATAATAAATAGCATCTCGTGTTTAGATCCGAGAAAGTCATGCCCTAACTTACTGGGCTTCGATTTTCACAATAAATCTAAATACGTGAATCTTTTCAAACTCAAGTTTTAAACGATCTCGGGAATTAAAAAAAAGATTGAGTCCTAACTTACTGGTCGCGATTTTTTTTTAAAATCCGAGATAGATAAATATCTTTTAAATTTTCAGCATTCATTTGCGCATCGGGAATTTGAAACATTGTGTCCTAACTTATTGGATACGATTCTCTTCCTCGATTAACGTGAAATATGCTACATTTCCTGAAAATTTTCAACATTTTGATACAAGGATCGTATTTTTAAATTTCTTTAAAGTTTTCAGTTTTTTCGACACTAATGCATTAAGTAATCAACTAGGTACCAATTTTGGGCGTATCGAGGGTGCTAATCCTTCCTCGTGCGTAACCGACTCCCGAACTCGTTTTTCTGAATTTCGTGGACCAAACTTGTTTTAATAAAATCAAAATGTTTATTAAAAACAACCACTTTTCGAGGTGATCCAATCACACCTCATAAAAAAAAGGATTGGTGGCGACTCCTATGTCATTTTTCAAAACCCAAGTCGACCCCGTTTTTTTTCATCCAAAAAATGGTGTCAACAGCTTGGCGACTTTACTGGGGACCCAAAATAAGAGAGTCAAGCCACGTGTTGTTTAATTTTTGTCTTTTGTCGAAAGTTGAAAATTTGATTTAAATATACGATCCTCTCATTACATTTTGTTTGTTTTGAGTTATAGTTTTCATCATGTTTTGTATTTTAAATTTTTATATCTCTGCACATTGCGTTGCATGACCGTTGGTCACACCTTTTTAAGTGGGAGTGAGAAGTTAGTCCTTCGTGAGGTTTTCACCTCCGTGCAGGATAGTGGATCGCTTTCGGGATACATTCGTACCTATGTCTTCGTGAGATTTTCATCTCCGTGCAGCCATAGGGAAATGTATTCCCCTGAACCAAACTCGATCTATATGAGCCTATAATGGGTGAAGATCGAGGAATCTGCTGGTTCGGGTACCCTTACTTTAGAGCCAAACCTCATGTAGTGAACCTTAGGAGCCCACCCTAGATAGAACCACTTTGAACCCCTAGTATGCACCCGAATAGGTATTCTATTTATTCCTGCTTGCTTCTGTTTTGTACTAACTTGTTTTCTTTTATCTTGGTTATGGTTGCATTTCATTTTCATCATAAAGAGGTGTTGATTCAGGTTCGGTTGTTAAATAGAGAGCTTGTCATAAGGAAATAGGTCTTTTGATAAAGTGGAAAAGAATATGGTTGCCCGAATATGTTTCGAGAAAACACAACAAGAGAAAGATGATAGAGGACAACACAACTATTGCTCCGTTGCCCGAGGATTCAAGATGACAAAGATTATACGAGAGCCACTGAACTTTCTTAAAGAGAAGTCAATGAGCATAACGAGGATGAGCGAGCAACGAGTCGCGGCCCAGATCAAGAAAAAATGAGATAGAAGAGACGTCCCTTTTGAAGAATTCGTGAGATTTATCTTAATGCTCGAATAAAGAAGAGGATCGAATGCCTCTGCCTATGAGGGCAAAAGCCGTGTATATATCCACTTTATGTAAAGAGATTTGTTTTCTAGTAAAGTTGTTCTAATAGAATTGAACCAAGAATCAACGTCTCTTTTTGCATTCATTTCATACATTTGCATTGCATTGCATCATATGCATTAAATTTTCACAAAGTGACCCTAATTAGGTAAAATTATTTCAGTTACCCTGGAAATCAACAAAAACCTGCCAATTAGATATCACTACGGTACTCGCCGCAAGACTAAAGAAATGGATCAAAGACTAGAGAGATTGGAGCAATTGTAAGAACAGATGCAAGCTCAAATGCAAGAAAAACTAGCTAAAATGCAGCAAGACATGGAAGAATCCCAGAGAGATTTATTGAATCAATTAAAGCAGTTTATGGCTGGAGGGCATGATAAGGGGAAGAACCCTGTGGTAAATTCTGGGGATGATCATGAAGACCCTGCCTATCCTCCAGGTTTCACCCCAACCAATATCCAGGCACAACAAGGGATGTACCCACAAAGGGTACCTGTCACCATTAGATCCCAATACCAAGTCGGTGCCCCAGCATCGATGAACTTCCCAACAGGCTCGGGTTCTAATCCTAGAGATAATCCTATCAATCCCGTGGTTCCTGATCTCGATGATGCAACAGAAATAGAGAAGACAAAAGTGGACTTGCCAAAACAATTAGAAGACCGATGTAGATGGCTAGAGGAGAAGTTTAAAGCCATGGAAAATACTGATTACCACCAAGGAATAGACGCCAAAGATTTGAGCTTGGTACCCGATTTGGTCCTCCCTCCCAAATTTAAAATGCCGGAGTTTAAGAAGTATAACGGGACAAGTTGTCCCGAAGCTCATATCACTATGTTTTGCCGAAGGATGACCGCGTATATCAACAATGATCAACTGCTGATTCACTGCTTCCAGGACAGTTTGGTCGGGTCAGCGGCTAGATGGTACAATCAATTGAGTCGGGCCAACATCCACTCGTGGAAAGATTTGGCGCAAGCCTTTATAAAGCAATACAGACATGTAATGGATATAGCACCTGACCGAATTGTATTGTAAAACATGGAAAAGAAACCTAATGAGAGCTTCCGACAGTATGCTTAGAGATGGAGGGAAACGGCAGCGCAAGTTCAACCACCACTTTTAGAGAAAGAGACAACCATGCTTTTTATCAATACTTTGAAGGCTCCATTTCTAAATCACATGTTGGGTAGCGCCACTAAAAGCTTTTTAGATATAGTGATGTCGGGAGAAATGATAGAGAACGCTATAAGATGCGGCAAGATAGAAACGGGAGAAAGCGCCAAGAGGTTAGCCCCGATGAAGAAAGAGCACAAGATAAACAATGCAAGCGTGTTTAACAAGGGCTATTCTAAACCAATCATGGTGGGACAAGCAAGAGTAGTAACCACTAACCAACAAGGTTCTTCAAGGTAGGAATCCAATCCAAGGCCAAATGAAGAAAGACCCCAATTCACACCCATCCCAATGACGTATAGAGAGCTGTACCAGAACTTATATGACGTACATGTGGTATCTCCCTCCTATCTAAAACCCATGCAACCTCCATATCCTAAATGGTATGATGCGAATGCCTAATGCGAGTATCATGCGGGAATTACGGGGCACTCGATTGAAAATTGTATTACGTTCAAGAAGTTGGTTGAAAGATTTATTAAGATGGGGATCGTAAAATTTGGCGTCCTATCAGGACCAAACGTAGCAGGGAATTCGCTACCCAGTCATGATTGATAATGGAGTGAGTGTGAAAAAGTGTTGGGAAACGTTCAATGAAAAAGGACCTTGTTAGATATCTGCCCTTATGAATTTGGAGTGTTCTAAGTAATTAAACTGCAGAAGAAACCCCTGTAGTTTTTAGAGCTTATTTAGAGTAATGTTCAGAACATTTTTGTTGTTTTTAGCCTAAAAATGATAGAAGTTCCTTTGTGAAATAGGCTAATGTCTAAAAGTCATTATTCTAATAAAATACATCTTTGCATTCCTTTTTGAGCCAATATTCTTTCATTCTTTTTGAATAATTATTTCTGATTATTTCATTCTTTTAGATTTTCTTCCACATCATTCATTCATTCATAATCATATTGTATAAATAATTATTCATAAATTTATACATTCTTTTGTATATTCTTTGGTACTTATTATGAGTCCTCAGATATCAATGACATGAATGAAACTGCTGCAAACTCAGATTTTCCACTTGAATGAGGCATTTGTTTAGAGGGATCTCATGGCTTTGAAAATGACATGGATTGTAGCCTATCTCTGGACTTGTTGAAGATGGTAGAGTAAGAGGATAAACAGATCCTACCTCTCAAGGAATCATTAGAAATTGTGAGTTTGGTGAATATTAGAATTGACTTGACCGCAAAGACGAAGCAAGACCTTGTTGAGTAACCTCTAGAGTTCAAAGATGTCTTTGTATGATTATACCAGGATATGCCCGAATTAATCGCTAATAATGAAATCTGCACAGAAGCACGTTTTTAGAAATTTACAGTGAACGATGTAATTCTTCGTCAGGGCAAATGCCTCTCTCGTTGACTCAGCATAGCTTTGCCCATTTGAAGTCGAGCTTCCATCTCTTCAGGTTTTGTGGGATTTTATCCTGATTAAAAAGGAAGATCAAAAGTTTTCCATTGTACTTTCGCCCCAGAAGGCTCTATGAAGGAAATCAGATCAAAGAAGATCCTTCGGAAGGGATAACAAGGACTTGCCTAACCCTATGAGTTCAGATTCCATAAAAAAAAGAAAAAAAGAGGGAAAAGAAAAAAGGAAAAATCAAAGTCAAAAGAAAAAAAGAAAAATCAATCAAAGTCAAAAATAAGAGAAAAAAAAAGAAAAGAGAAAAAGAAAAGAAAAAGGAGAGGTCAAGGCGAAAACCCGCAAAGGGCGCTTTGACCAAAGGTGGATTTGAGTTGAAAACCCGAAAAGGGCGACTCAAATTTTGAGCGAAATGGGGCAGGGACATCACCATTATTGAAGACTTCTAATGGACATTGCTTCATTTTTTAGAGAAGCTACTTCATGGATCAAGGTCATCCTATACCGATACAGTATTTCAAAGAGGATGATATTGGGAAATGCATTGAACTTAAATGATAGCACGATAACTGAGGTCTGAAATCAATTCAGAAGCAGACACTACGTTTGTCACCGAATTACCTAGAGGTGAACAAAGACTGGTATAGGAAATTACCATTTGCCCTCATTGCTTGTCGAACATCTATACTGGGGCAACACCTCTCTTTTTGGTTTACAAAATTGAGGTAGTTTTACCTATTAAAATCCCGCATTGCTTGTTGGAGGGATCCAATCGTGATGTGATCAGTTGGCCCTAGGAAAAGGGCTAAAAACTATTTAGTAGAGTCAGATGTGCCAAAGGCAAATGATACGAGCCCATGACAAACAGGGTCATCCCAGAGAATTCCACAAGAGGGCTAGATGTTGAAAGAAGATCCTTCCTCAACGAAAAGATTCTAGAGGGAAATGAATGCCAAACCGGGAATGTCCCTATGATGACCATTTTTAGAGGAGTACTGATCCTGAGTGAGATTGTTAATCCTATAAACTCGGACCCAGTCAAGAAACACGTCATTTAAAAAAGAATAAAGGACCAATGTGAAAACCCGCAAAGGGCACTTTGGGTCAAAAAAATGAAAATAAAAAAATGAAAAATAAAAATGGAGAGGCAAAGGGGAAAACCCGCAATGGGGCATCTTAGGCCAAAGGTGATTTGAGTTGAAAACTCGAAAAAGGACAGCTCAAATATTGATCAGAATGGGGCATAAGGTGATCAGAGCAATTCAAATTTTGATCAGATGTGGTGATCTTGTTATACTTGAATCAACAAGAAAGGGTAGGCGACATCTTGGGGCATCGACAAAGCAATGTAGATCTCCTAAACAGATGTCAAACTCAGAATGGTCTTCAAAAAGTTTGTACAGAGAAGTTCAAACTGCGATATCTGGGGCACCCAATTCTCATATTATTTATATTGAATTTGTTGTTCTTGAAATACTTTATTCTTTTCCAAGATATGCATTCCTAATCAATTTCTTTATTATCCTACTTTACTATTCTGGAGAGTTCATTCATTTTGAGCTATGTTCAGAACCAACTTTATTCTTATCCATTGTTATAACCCTTTTTGCAAGCATGTTGCATTGGGATAATGATTAATGGACTAATAAAACTTTCATAAAGGAAGTTTTGCATATTACTCTGAAAAGTTTCTAAATAATACAGGAACCTGAAACAGGACTATTGTTTAGAACACACCAAATTTAAAGGTTTGAAATTTGAGAATGAATGGTCTAAATTTTGACCTTCTCTTTGGATTTTGTTGTCAAGTACATTGATTGAACAAAATGACAAGACATCGTGTCAATGACAAAGCTTAAATAAACAAGCAAGTAATGATTATCAGCCAATAGGAAGAGGTTATCTCGGAGAAGAGATCATTCATTTGCACATGAGTACGACACCTTGGGAATGGTGTAAGGAACTAGAACGATTCAGGTCCTGTATCCTTGAATTGTGGTAGGAAAGGATTGAGGAAAGGCCACATATTTCTACCCTTGGATTACAGTGAGAGAATGATGGTACAAATTTTGCGCCCCAATGGATTAAACTTTGAGGTTCACAGTGAGGGGCAACCTGGCTAAATGTTTCTTCAGAAAAGCCAGTCAGGCAAGAAGACGTCGTAGCACGTTAGTTACAAAACCTTAATAAACTTCGAGTAATGACAACCTAAGCGGGATCATTCTCGGAAAAATAAAATTTTGCATTCATGCGAACACCATTCACACATGTCTAGTTAGGAGCATTTGATTCATTTTGATCATGCCATCATAATCATTAGGCATAATTAGGTTCATTGTATAGGTCATATTCCCCAGAGAACAGATCAATGAAGACATCAGATCTTGCTTTCCTGTACTGACTACGAAGCAGATCAAAGATAGCCGATCTTGCCTTCCTACATTGACAGCGAAGCAGATCGAAGAAAAACCTTGCCTCTTTCGATTGTAGTGGAGCTGGTCGAAGACAACAGATCTTGCCTTCCTACCTTGACAGCGAAGCAAATCGAAGACACAAACCTATCACCCTAAACAGTAATGGAGTAGGTTGAAGATTGCATATTCTATCACCCTAAGCAGTAGTGGAGCAGACCGAAGATGGTGAATCTTATCTTCCCAATACAGTGGAGAAGCATATTTAAGCCATTAGTCCTATCACCCTAAGCAGTAGTGGAGTAGGTAGAAGATTGCAGATTCTGTCACCCTAAGCAGTAGTGGAGCAGATCGAAGATGGTGAATCTTATCTTCCCAATACAGTGGAGAAGCAGATTTAAGCCATTAGTCCTATCACCCTAAGCAGTAGTGGAATAGGTCAAAAATTGTAGATTCTATATCCCTAAGCAGTAGTGAAGCAGATCAAAGACGGTGAATCTTATTTTCCCAATACAGTGGAGAAGCATATGTAAGCCATTAGTCCAATCACCCTAAGCAGTAGTGGAGTAGGTTGAAGATTGCAGATTCTGTCACCCTATGCAGTAGTGGAGCAGATCGAAGATGGTGAATCTTATCTTCTTAATACAGTGGAGAAGCAGATTTAAGCCATTAGTCTTATCACCCTAAGCAGTAGTGGAGTAGGTCGAAGATTGCAGATTCTGTCACCCTAAACAGTAGTGGAGCAGATCGAAGATGGTGAATCTTATCTTCCCAATACAGTGGAGAAGCAGATTTAAGCCATTAGTCCTATCACCCTAAGCAGTAGTGGAGTAGGTCGAAGATTGCAGATTCTGTCACCCTAAGCAGTAGTGGAGCAGATCGAAGATGGTGAATCTTATCTTCCCAATACAGTGGAGAAGCAGATTTAAACCATTAGTCCTATCACCCTAAGCAGTAGTGGAATAGGTCAAAGATGGTGAATCTTATCTTCCCAATACAGTAGAGAAGCAGATTTAAGACATTAGTCCTATCACCCTAAGCAGTAGTGGAATAGGTCAAAAATTGTAGATTCTGTATCCCTAAGCAGTAGTGGAGCAGATCAAAGACGGTGAATCTTATCTTCCCAATACAGTGGAGAAGCATATGTAAGCCATTAGTCCTATCACCCTAAGCAGTAGTGGAGCAGATCGAAGATGGTGAATCTTATCTTCCCAATACAGTGGAGAAGCAGATTTAAGCCATTAGTCCTATCACCCTAAGCAGTAGTGGAGTAGGTCAAAGATTGCAGATTCTGTCACCCTAAGCAGTAGTGGAGCAGATCGAAGATGGTGAATCTTATCTTCCCAATACAGTGGAGAAGCAAATTTAAGTCATTGGTCCTATCACCCTAAGCAGTAGTGGAATAGGTCAAAGATTGTAGATTCTGTATCCCTAAGCAGTAGTGGAGCAGATCAAAGACGGTGAATCTTATCTTCCCAAGATAGTAGGAAAGTAAATTTAAACCACCAACCTCACCCTTTAAAGTTACAACAGAGTGGATTGAAGCTACAAGTCGTATCTCTCTGAAGTTGCAGTGGAATGGATCGAAGCAACAAGGCACAGTGGACTGGAGTGAAGCTAATTGAAGAGAAGCGTCAAGAGAAGTCCAGACTCGGCGAGACCGGGCAAATTTGGTCTTTCTTGGTCTTTTCTCTGTTCTCGTTACACGACAACGAGCAAAGAGGGGCAGCTGTACAAGCCCAAATTTACCCATTACAAACCCATAACCCAAGCCAAATTATACCTACACTAAGCAGACCCAAAATAATCCATGGCCCAATATCTAGCCCAACAACAACAGCCCACAAACTAAAAAAAAATTAACAGCAAACCCTAATCCCCCCTAACCTTAGGTGCGTCGCACCTAGGGCCTTCTCACCAACTCCTTTGCTCCGCCGTTCACCTACTCTCTGGTCCACTGCTCGCCCTCTTGCCTTGTCTCGTCAAGGTACCTGCAAACAATAAAAGAATAGCAGTACCAACAACAGAAAAGAGGAGAGAAAAACAAACAAAAAGAGAGAGTTGTAAAATGGCTATAAAAGCCATATCAAACATTGTAAAAGGGGTTCGGCCCCTCTTTCATGGTTTCAAGAAATAGAAAGGCAAAGAAAACAGATTCAAAAACTTTTTTTTGGTATGAACTCTATTTTCCCTTTTATTTTTTTATTTTTCCCTTCATTTTTTTCTTCCTTTTGAAACTGTTTGTTTTCTCTATTTTTATTTTTCTTTTATTTTTAAAAACTATATATATAACGTATAAACGTAAAACAAAAAGCAAACTTTTACCTTTTTGAATTTTTCGGCCACCGCGCACGGTGGCCGGCGCGACGGCGTCGACGGTGACGCTTCACCGGACCCAGGGCCGGAGTTCAGAAAGGGGAGAGTAAACTAGAGAGATTTTTTGTTGTTTTTTGGAAGAAAGGCTGAAAATAGGGTTTTAAAAAAAGAAATTTGGCTTTTATAATACTATTAAAACGGCGCCGTTTTGAGACCCCTTGACCCACGCGGTGACCCGGCCCAGGGGGAAGGATCCGCGCATTTTGCCTTAGGGGGATATTTGTGCCATAGGTCCTTCCTCTTTTGCGGCGTATTCAATGCAGTTTTTTTATATTTGCAATTTTGGCATCGAATTTTGCTTCTGTTTCAGTTTGGTCCTTAGACCATGCGCTTTGACTTCGTTGGAACGGCGTCGTTTAATCAACAGGGGTTATTGCCCTATTCGGTCCTCCTCTTTTCATCCGCATTATAATTTAGTCTTTTTTGTCTCTTTTATCTTTAATTACGGCCCTAAAATTTTGTTTTTTTTTCTATTTGATCCTAAATTGACTACTATACTTATTCCCCATTAAATCAAATATTTTAGTATTATTATTTCTTGTTGATATTATTGTCTTTATTTCATTTGTGTATTTTTTCTTCTTTTTTCATTTTATTTTTTTTTATTTTTTTTATGTCTAAAAGATTATTATATATGTATATGTATCTACGTATAGAAAAAATATCATAAGTAGGCCTTACTTCCTTTTTTACATTTATGCATGTATATTATTTCTATATATTATGATTTACTTACATATTTACATATTTATATGCCATTTTAAATTTTCATAAACATATATATATACCTTATTATAAATATCTTTATATCTTATTATGTATATATATCTATATCTCTTTTTAAATATTTTCTAGCTTATATATATACATACGTTTTGCTATATATATGTCTAGCTTCATTAAACATTTATATATATACGTCTATAAACTTTTATTTTATTTTATTTATTTTCTATATATATATATACATACTTACATATATTATTATTTATACTTTATATATACACCCGTATACACAGACACACTTGCACATTTATATCTCAAGATTAAATATATATATACATATGTTCTTCTTATTTTTATTTTTACGTATATACATATATATATTTTTTTATATTTTTATAGCCTTGTTCATTTCTTTACTTATTTATTTATTTCATTTTCATCATTGATTTGAAGGAATGCTTTAATTTTATTTGCTTGTATACATTGCTATTTCGTATGTTATTGATTTGTACTTTTTTTTATTTATCTTATCTTTGATGTTATTGCTGTATTATTATTTTACTTACATCATTATCATCGTTATTCTATTACACCCATTTTCATTTAGATTTCGAAAAAGAAATTTTAGAAATAAGTAATACTCGGTATTTGGGATCTTCGAGAGAATCGAGCCCTAACGTATTGGGTTCCGATTTTCTTCGTTGAATCTAAATAATCGATATTTCTCTTTTAAAAATAATAAAAAGCTCATTATCGGGAATTCAATACGTGGTGTCCTAACGCATTGGATATGACACGTTTTTTCGAGATGGGAATTTTTAAGAAATAATAAATAGCATCTCGTGTTTAGATTCGAGAAAGTCATGCCCTAACTTACTGGGTTTCGATTTTCACAATAAATTTAAATACGTGAATCTTTTCAAACTCAAGTTTTAAACGATCTCGGGAATTAAAAAAAAAAGATTGAGTCCTAACTTACTGGTCGCGATTTTTTTAAAAATCCGGGATAGATAAATATCCTTTAAATTTTCAGCATTCATTTGCGCATCGGGAATTTGAGACATTGTGTCCTAACTTACTGGATACGATTCTCTTCCTCGATTAACGTGAAATATGCCACATTTCCTGAAAATTTTCAACGTTTTGATACAAGGATCGTATTTTTAAATTTCCTTAAAGTTTTCAGTTTTTTCAACACTAAGGCATTAAGTAATCAACTAGGTACCAATTTTGGGCTTATCGAGGGTGCTAATCCTTCCTCGTGCGTAACCGACTCCCGAACTCGTTTTTCTGAATTTCGTGGACCAAACTTGTTGTTTTAATAAAATCAAACTGTTTATTAAAAACAACCACTTTTCGAGGTGATCCAATCACACCTCATAAAGAAAAAGGATTGGTGGCAACTCCTATTTCATTTTTCAAAACCCAAGTCGACCGTTTTTTTTCATCCAAAAAATGGTGTCAACAAAATGCAACGTGGATGCTGCTCTCTTTCGAGAGGAAGCCGCGGACTGGGCTGCTGTTCTCGGTGACTGGCGTGGTGATTTAGTTGAGTGCTGTACAGGTTATCTTGGCGCGAGTTTGTCTCCTTTGCTGGCGGAGTCAATGGTGGTACGAGAGGCACTGTCATGGCTCCACTCGTTGGCCGTTGATCGGGTCGTGATCAAGTCGGATTCCTATAGACTGGTCCAAGCTTTATTGGGTCGCCATGCTTGCTCTGCTGATTGGGGAATCTATTTAGCCGACTGTCTCATTCTTAGGTAGTACTTTAGTATGGTATCCTTTCAATGGATTGGAAGGCTTGCTAATCGGGTGGCGCATACCTTTGGCTCGTGCTGCCTTGACTAGAGCAGACTTCTTCCAGTGGGATGGTATCCCCCGATATCTCTTCGCAAATTTTGTCTGATGGTACTTGTTGTAATGAAGTTACAAAAGATAGCATGAATAAAAATGAATGTATCGAATAAGCCTATTGACTTAAAATTAATTTATGTTCTTCGAATCATTTTTGATGTTTTTGACTAAGTTTATCCTTTAAAAAAACAATAATGATGTTCATTGATGGATAATATTGTTAGTTGATGTATAGATATTGAAATCTGATTATTTATGCTCAGATTTGGTCTATGAAAAGTTCAAGAAAATGTTAAAAAGATATGTATTTGAGCATCACTTATTCAAGACAAGAGGCGTACAAAACAAATTAACTATCAACTAGTAATTAATAACGTCTTGAGTAACATTTTGATATGATTAATTTAATCATACGCATCCTCTTAATTAACAGCAAACATGATTTTTTTTAATATTAATAACCAAATGATTTTAGACAAACTGTACACCATTAATATATATGTATATGACAATTATATACCATAAATAAAAAAAATTGTTATTAAAAATTAAAATTGGATATATGTTTCAAGTCGGAAAAAATGAAAACTTTGAACTACTTAATTACAATTGAGTCTTTCAAGATCCAATTTAGTTTGAATAAAAAATAATATGGCTTAAACTCAAGAATGATACAAACCTAAGAAAACAAGAATAAAACAAAAATGATTTGAAGGTGTAAAATAATCCATACTTGGGATAATTCAACATCAAAATGCTCAAACTTAGAATACCTGACCCAAAGGGTCCATACCAAAATCCAATCCAATCCACCCATTTGCCATCACTACTGATGTGCAGGATTAATAACATTAATAACTTCGGAGTATAGATCATATAAACCCTAAATGAAAATGGAAGATACATTGTGGTCAAGATGACATACAAAACGTATATTAATGTTCTTCAGAAACAGAAAAACAATGGAAATAGAACATCGGCAAGTGCGCAAGGCCATTAATAGAGGTAAGTAAGGCATGTTACTCATCATCCTTGTAAGGATACTCTTCTGGAACTTGCTTCAAAAGTTTAACCTGCAACTCATATGCATCATCTCCTCTAAGCATATCACGAATCCAGGTGACTTCCGTCTTCATTGCCACCTGAACAACAGAGGGAATCACACAATGAAAAAAATTACAAAGAGACCCAATTGCCCACAAGTACTGAGGATTTGGAATATTCTAATGCAAAAAGTGGAAATATGTCCCAGTTTTCTATTTCAGCCTCCTATTCTTTAAGTAGAGGATGAATGAATTATTGCTCCATGAAACCATCAACAGACTTTAAAAGTGCACTGATTAAAGTTAAAGAGGCATGGCATTAAATAATAATCTGGCATCGAGGTATAAGAAGCTGACAATAGCACGCCATTGAAAAATTATAGGTGAACTTTATTACAACACGAATATCTTTTACCTGTTGGAAAACAGAGAATACTTTTACTTTGATTGAATTGCTAGTAATTAGGAATGATTCAATGCATACAATACCTATGAAGTTCATGACTTCCATTCATGGCTATGATTATAATAGATGGCCACATAGTTCCATCTCTCTAGAGGCCATGATTAAACTCACACTTTAAGCAAAATAATCAAGAGGTGTAAAGTTTTTATATGTTCTATACCAATAATACACAAAATAAATGAGATTTAGGGCATCAATGTACTACAACAGCCATGGCATGATTGAAGTGGTAGTCAAAGACCAAAGATGTCTCCATACTTCAATTGCCCATCAAATGCAAAATAGATCCATAATCTAGAAACTATAAAATAGAAGGGGATCAAAGATGTATTTCCACTCACCATCTCTAGGGCTCCTCTTATGACTCCACTTAAAATGTTGCAATAGTAGAGGCCTTGACAAGTATCAGGAAGCTCTACAAAGTCCACAAGGGGATTATCCTCCAAAACAATGCTGCAACAAGTGCCATCAGCATCCCAGTTCATGACAGATGCAGTGACCCCAAGGAACATTTTGAAACCCACCTATAAAGAAGCTTCATTAGGGCTAACAAGAATGGGGGGCTACTTCATATTCGTTAAAAAACAGAACTAGGTTGACATCTTAATAGCTCCAGCACAAACAAGTCCAGCAAACATTTCAAACCTAAGGCAATGTGCAAATATTAATCATAAATCTTTCAAAAGCTCATGTTTGTTCATTGAACAGTAAAATAATCTATCTGAAAAGGGGAAATGAATAAAAAATGAAGGCATCCGTATGTCTTTGTGAAAATGCATGTCCACAATCATACACGTTTCCATGCACATGTTTTGTTAATCTATTTTCAATTGACAATTTATGTACCAGAGAACAAGAATGCATATACCATCATCCATAACAGTCTACTATAGCATAGCCTGTAATATAGATCTACTTGAATGGAGAAAATAAATTAGTGATGCAGTTGACCTGCTGTAACAAGCAGTCAATCATACATTGTTTTGGCAGGAAAGCAACTGATAAGCAACTCGGTCAAAGAGAATATTGCCACTCTGTTACTGCATATATGTAATAACGAAGCATGCTGGCAGCAGCATGGAAAAGTGTTCAGGTGTGATAAGGGAGGCTCTAATGCACAAGCCATGAATTGACACATATCCAATAAAGAGAAGTTTAGATGGTAACTAAGTAGGCTTTAAGTCTTAAATATATGTTTCTTCAAGTAAAAGTTGAAGGTTCTTAAATATATGTTTCTTCAAGTGTCATAGTAATCCTTACAAAATTTTGGGTAGTTATAAATGCACGTTCTGAGTTTAGGGGGTTAGTTCGGGTTTTTCTTATGTTATAGCCTTATAGGGTCTTTATTTATAGTTTAGGTGTTGTTTTATATTTAGTTTCTTATTTGGAGTCCAAGTAGCTGTAGAAGTTCTAAGTGCTAATTTACTCTTTCTGGATATATCCAATCTTAGTTTAATCTCTATTGAGATAGAGAATTCTTATTACCATATCCCACCATTATACTCTTTTATTGTGGAATGGAACCAACCCAAGCTGTCTATTCTCCCCATTTTCTACATTTAATTGTCTGTTTCATGGAAATCCCAAATAAGCAAATTGTAATAAAGTCCTAATATCTGTTCCTCGTAATCTAATAAGAGATTTACTCATATTTATTACACTGACCAATATTCAAACTCATACATCTTCATTAGTAATTTCAATAAATCAGTTAGTCTTTGCTAATTGATTTTTATCAGCTCAAAACCAAAAAAAAACAATATGCTTAAAGATAACAGAAAGCAAAAATATGCACTACTCCAAATAGCATTATATGAACGGCAGATCATAGAGCAATTGCGGAACAGATGAAAGAAAATTTGATTCAATATAGATAAACCCAACAGTAATTGTACACCTTGGCAATCATTTCCGCTGTCTCCTTAAAGTCAACACATCTGGACACATTTGATTTTGCTAGAAACTCATCAATTAGTCTAATTCCTATATTATAGCCCCTGCGTGGTACTCAAAATAGCTTAAGTAGTCAGAAATTTGTCATTATGTAATCAAGTTATTAACTAAATTACATAAAACAGAAAGCTATCAATACTGAGAAATGCTAGCAATCCAAAATGCGCACAGTAACAAACGAACAATAAAGTGTATCCACAATCCAGTTTCTGAATTTAGCTGACATGCCAAAGAGGAGAAAGCACATCCAAGAAGACATCAATTCAGTCAATAATCTAAATAGTACGTAACTCCTAAACTGATTATTCTCCCTCCCTCCATTCCCCATGCAAATACCAGTCACATGAAAGCAATCACCTATTTACCTGCTCTCACGTTTTCACAGATCTTACAAAATCACCATCTCTGCTCTAATAATAAAACAAATTCAGAAACATACATTGAAGATGTCTCGTCAAATTCATGCATAGATCTCCCCCCCCCCCACCCCCAAAATTCCCACTGTTGAAAAATAATGAAAAATGAAAGCTTTTACTAACTCCGAGTTCCTCTCAAATTGAATCCCAGGATAACCCCTCTCAGCAGAAGTAGATCACTGTTTCTCTAAAGAAACATGTCAATGAATTCCCTAATTTCCTGGTCATCAAAATCCATAAATAAATAAGAGAACAAACATCCTTCCCAACAGCCAAATGGCATCTAAACTTATCTCCAAGACCATCCCAACAATAACCATTTGACTTTCATAATAATTACAACATATAAGCTTAATTAAGATTTAAGAATGACTACAAACTGATCCATCTATTACACATAAGATTAGGCGACTGTCTAAAGAAAGGGTATGCTAAAAAATTAATCCACTATGGAAATGAATGAGGACTGAGGAAATAGTTTTGAGCACAGAATAAAAATGAAGACATAGGTGTACAGTGCCCATTAACTCCCGGTTAAGTTGTAGAAAGCTACAGGAGTTTTTATGATGTTCCAATAACTAATAGTGTTTGTGAGCCAACCCTTCATAGCATCAAGTTGAAAAAATATAGGGCCTGAATGAGTGGAAGAAATACATAAAGATGCATTTAGACATGCACAGATACATCATATACACCACGCACATGTGCACCCAAATGTTGATGTCTTGGAATCAGGCTCCTATCATGATAAGAAGATAGCATAGCAATATTCAAATACAATAGTGTTTTATTGGTAATTCAATGTCATAAAAAAAGAAGAGGAGTTAAACCTCGGCAAATCAATATAACAATGACATGAAACCCATCATAAATCAATCATAGATCAAATGGTTATACTAAATAACTATTGAAGTTTGTCAAAAGAAAGAGTGTACATTTGATCAAGCTGTTTGTTAACCTCCTCAACCTCCTCCAAGTCAGTAAGCAATTGACGCACTATTGCTCCATAAGTCAAAGTGAATAGTTCTGCATTCTGCATCAGTTCAAGTTTTTCAAGTATCAGAAACATAACAATTATCAACAGCACGACAAACAGCAGTATAACTTCAGTTTGGTAGCCAAAAGATATTAAACAGATTCTACAAATCAAACCTAGAACAGATCCCTCCATCATAAAATCTCTCTTGCTCTCTCTGAATACTACGGCGATAAAGGAAATGAACAAATCCTCAAACGATAAAAAAGGAAATTAAAAGAGGTGAAATGGTCCACCAATGTTCCAAACAGAATGAGAAAAGTAGAAGAATTTTAGCTGTGTTTTATCTTACCACGCGTTCTACGCTGGCGAAGATCGCATCTCCGGATCGAGGAGCGGCGGGAGGCATTTTTCTTCAGATCTAATCAACTCAAATTCCGAAACTCGGTTCAAATTAAATTAGGTAAATGTTTACGCAAATTTCTATAATAACTAAAACCCGAAATCACATATTACCTGGAAGTGTTCAAACGGAGGGAAGTACCGTAAAGACGAACGAAAAGGCCTGGACCAGTTGCTGTAATGAAATTTTCCTCTTCTATAAAAAAAAAAAAAGAAAAATTGCAGTCGTCGTATTAGGGAAATTTCTAAAAAGAGCCCGCTTAGCCGTTGGATCAAAAGACAGTGATGTAACCCATTGATAAAAAACAAAAGACCAAATAAACCGGGATTACCCAGTTGCAAGTTCAGAAGAATAAAGATATCTCCTCTCCGTTTCACGAAATCTGAAAGGTAGAAAAGTGAGAGATCCAAAGATGGCACCAAATTAGAAGATGAGTTTTAAGGACGAGAAAAACCCACGACCTCTAGATGAAGACGATGCGCTTCTCAAAACCTATATGATCAACTTCTATCGCTTTTTCATTTTTATTCTTGGGTTAATATATCTCTTGCTACCTAAATTTAATTTCAATTGTCAATTTCGTACTTAAGATTATTTTCCAATTTGATACTTGAGTTTAACTTTAAGGCTTATTTCCCAAAAATTTGATTGTTGACCTTCATAGTTTTCCTCAATGTCGTCAAATAGGTAAGATAGATTACCAATCATACAGCTAGAGCATCTGTTATCAACACCGAACATGACAAATATGATCAATAATGACCTTTAACAATTGATTTGTAATCAACATCTCTAATCATTTCTCCTCCATATAAGATTTTCCTCTAACATTGAGTGCGGCCGTGAGTAATTGCAACAACTATTATATTTGTTTGTTTCAGCCTTAAGCTCCCAATATCTTGAAGCATATTGGTTTGATATGTCAGAACTTCACAATAGTAACACACAATCTTATGATTGTGGCACCCTTACTTGTTTGCACAGATTAACAACACATTCATAGAGCATTCTTCACAACCAGTGTTATTTGTGACTTTGAAAAACATTGTAAGAGTTTATGCTACGACTTTCATTTTCTTCTTGATATATCTTAAGCCATTTTTTTTTTGGGATTTCTTCTTCCAATAGTAAGTATCTCACCAAGTTTCTTACCAATAGTATTGAATTTTTTCAACATAGACTGAGTTGCCACAAGATCCTTTTGTGTAGCCTCCAAACAACTAGTATTGACATGTAAGAAAGAATTTTCCACCCCAAACTGCTTGATCAACTTTTGATTCACTTTCTTCATACATGAAATTTAATCCACCAATTTAACATTAATATCACAAACTTATTCCTATTTCTCCAACATAGCCTTGTAAGTCTACAAAAGTTCAACATTAGATTCATTATTTGAACCACCATCAGCGTCAATGTCAATTTCATCTAGTGTACTGACTTGTGTGGTGAAAGCAATATAGTTTCTTACATAATCCTCATCATCCTTGAACTACTGGAAGAGCCCTCATTACTCTTGGTAACACACAAGGATTTTTTTAGGGTATTATTAGCGCACTCAACTTATATGTGTCCAAATACATGACATTCATGACATTTTAGGCCATTCTTTTTATCCTTGATAGCATTATCATTGGTCACCACCCCTTTGTCTTTGTTATTGGTGAAGTTTTTGGCAGCATCGAACTTTTTATTCTTCCTAAATAACTTCTTAAAGGCTTTATTAATTTTTTTCATTGATCACCTTTGGGCATGCTCCTCCTTGATTCATCAAGATTGATCTCAAATGTTTGCAGCAATCTAATCAATTCATAAATCCTTATCCTGTCAATTTCTTTGGTCTTTTCAATGACATTGACTTTATTGGCAAATCTCTTAAACAAAGATCTAATAACTTTTCTAACCAACTTCTAATTAAAGTATTCATGGCCAAGTGCAAAAGCCTGGTTGGACAAATCATACATCTTTGCATAAAACTTTCCAATAGACTCATTCTCCAGCATATTGATAGTCTCAAATTTTGTGGTAAGCATTTTCAACTTAGACTGTTTTATGATGTTTGTTCATTTATTAGCAATCTGAAGGATATCATAGGTTTCTTTTGTTGTTCTTCTATTGGATATTCTTTTGAATTTTTTGCCATCAACTCCAAAAAATATATCATTCAGTGCTTTAGAATTTTCATTAGCCAACTTCTCTTCTTTAATGGTCCAAGTGAGCTTAGATTAAGGAGTTTTTACATCAGAAGCGTCAATTTGATGGAGGTTCCTAAACAGTTAACATAACACACCAAGCCTTTTCATCCATAGACTTGATGAATGCATTCATTCTAATCTTCAGTAGGTGTAGTTGGAACCATCTAACATAAGAAGATGAGAGATAGACGAACCTTCTGTTTCAAGCAAGAATCAACACCAAGAACACCACTTAATACGTCAAGTGTTAAACTTTGATGCCAATTTGAAGAAAACAATTTATTATTACAAGAAAAATATAAGTAATTATAATTGCTAGGCATAACAGCTGAAGAACAAAAACGCAAACACAATTAGTTATGCAATTCAATTTCCACATACGTCTGTGGGGCCTTGCCCAAATAGATAATTCACTATCTTCAACCTTGTAGAAACAATTATTTAAGTTTTACTATCCACCAGTGTTGCAACCTCACATTTGCACTCAAGATCTAGATCTCTCTCTACTAGGTTTGTAATACCCCGCCCAGCGTAGTCTTGTTGATGATTTGTATGCGCTAAAAGTTAAGTACAAATTTAAGTCAAGGTAAAACTGATTTATGTTCTATCTGCCAGTGAGGTATTTGTATAAGTTGTGCACCATGAGTGGTGGACTGATTGATTTATAGGTAAATCTGTTATGTTTCACTTTTTGGGCGAAGTTTAAATTGTAGTTTTGTGTTTTGGCATGGTCATTATGAGGAACCCGCCAGAAGTGTTTCTTTTCTAAAATTTTTGTATATTAAGTCCTTTTGTTTGTTTACGCCAGTAATGATTTATAGGATTTTGAATTTAATTGTTTCCTATTTATGCATGTGTGCCTACTATTATGTTTAGTTAATTCCTTATTAAGCCTAATTAGGAATTTATAGAATTTTAATGATTATTTTAATGTACGATTTACCTATAATGATTATGTTGGCCATGTTAGAAAACGAGTTAGTGATTTGTCGTAATTCAGTGTAGCAGGTTAAACTAATTTTGCACTTTAGGAGCTTGAAAGAAAGCATTTCCATTAAGTTTTAATTATATTTTTGTATGTTTTCTCAAAGTTAATAAAATGTATAAATTGAATCTTTTATTGACCTCAAAGGCCGAATGAAGCCTAAGGGTGAGCCAATGAACTTTGCAAGTCTGCGGGATACCATTAGAAGACGTACTAAATCGATATTGGTCACTATGTCGCAACACAGAATAAACAGTGTCGCAACATAAGGAGTAGAATGAAAAAATCACGAAACTACCTTCGATGTCGTGACACAGCCTAAGGGTGTCGCGACATACCTTTAAAGATATCCCAATAGGAGTATACTAACTCCTCTGTCGCGACACAAGTCCTAGTGTTTCGTGACATCAACTCTAGACAAAAACTAACGCGAGCTAGGGGGCATTTTGGTCTGTACAGTCAAACTTAAAGCTCGGGAACATCATCTAACCTAGGGTTAAGGACAACGACCACCTAAAATCTATAAATAAACTCTTTTGTCACATGTTATAGACATAAATTCCTTAGTATAGTTTTCTACTTTTAATTCTAGTTTAGATTTTCTTTCTTTTAGATTTTTAGATTTATTTTCAAGTTGTTATTGTTTTATCTCGAGAGATCTGATTTGTGAAGACAATCAGACTTTGTGGATTCATATTTATCTCGAACATAAATTAGGTGTTTTCTTAAACTCTACACTTCAATTCATTTACCATGTTCTCTCTTTATATCAATTCTATATTGTTTATGAAAACCATGAGGAACTAATCCCTTTATGGGGGATTAGCGAGTGGATGTATGACCTACTAACTGTTTTATAGGGTTACCCAATGGATCAATTGTTTGAGAAAGGAAGAACCTAAAGGCCTAACAGCCCTAGGAAGTCATTAATGTGGGAATTAACCCAAAACTGGTTTGGCCATCCGTGAACACCTTCACCCCAAACTAGTCTAGACTGTGAGGTTAGAAGATAAGTAGTCATTGCTGACTCGTTATTTGAGTGGAAGATCAGAAGATCCTGCTGGAATAATAGCTAGTTAATTAATGAGGAAGTCGAAGCGATAATTGATGGGGATTACCGAAGTGAGTTAATCACCCATAAACAGATTTGACTTATTATATTCTTTGATCTATTAAATTTTATTTCTTTATGGTTATTTTATTTTATTATTACAAAAATATTAAAAACTCATTGTATTTTACTTTTATATTATAACTAAATTAAAGTACTAATTAGATCTTTCAGTGTTTAGGTTAAAATTGATCTAGCACTCACCTCCATTAGGTACGATCACCGGAGTACTCACCACTCTATTGTAACTATATTAAAACTAGACCCATATACTTGTGTATACTGCATTATATATCCATATCTTTTACTACAATATTCATACTCTAGACGTTAGTACGTTCGGAGGCGGTCAGTTAGCATTGCATACTATCCACGTGTTAGCTTTGGGAGAGGAAGCTATAAGATATATATAAATGAAAACCTTTGTAGTGAGGGGGTTTTTTCTCCTTTATTTTGCTTTGTTATACTCTGAAATCCTGTTAAGAAGAGTTCATTATCGGAGAAGAAGCAACTGATTGATTCGAAAGATAGAGTTATGCATGAAGCAGTAGATATAGTATAGCAAATTTTATTGAGATTATTGGTGAGTTTTCATACTATGCTATTCTTCTCTGTCTTGCATATAACAATAAAAGTGTGTTTGTCATAGTTAGAGTCTAGGTGTGAACAGGACCTTGAAACCTTGGAAATGTGTTATATAAAATTGTTTGTATGTGCACATGATCATGATATGAAACATATATGACTTCCTTGGGGGTATGAACTCAGTATCCAGATACAGTGAGCTATTGGTAGGGCATGTTAGTTGCAAACCAAAATGGCAGATAAGTGTGACTATTGGTAGGGCATGTTAGTTGCTACCCAGATGGGGATATATGATGGGCCACTGGTAGGACACGATAGTTGTTAACTAGTTTGGCGGTCATTGGTAGGGTATGTTGGTTACTAACCAGTTGACGTGAGCGTTAGGTTTTGTAGGGCATGTTAGTTGTTAACTAGCCTAAGGTTATGGGTGTTGCCTACGGTAGGACATGTTAGTTGTTAACCACGACAAAGAGCCCTGAACTCACAGGAACACGTAGGTGTTCGAAATGATATGACACGTATGATCTATTCTGATATGTGGGATTCGAGGTTCAATCCAAGGAATGTTGTGTAAAGAGTAAGTTAATGTCTCTGTATGTGTTATATGATTTATTATGTATCGAAAAGAATAAGTTAATATGATTCTATATGTGTTGTATGATACATATATCAATTGATTTCTAAAAGAATGGTTAATGATTAAGAAGTATGTTATGATTCATGTTGATGAACGTAACGTATTTGTTAAGAATTAATGATTGGTATATTGAATCCGTCCGAGTGAGTATTGGAAGCATGTATGAATTTTCCTGAAGGGATATTTGTGATACAAAGGTAAATATGAGAAAAGATCGTGTTTGATAAAGAAGCATCAATTCTATTCAGATTATAATTCTCTTTGGAGGAAAGGATATTAGTGTACGTACAATGTTATGAAAGATGGTATGCACCAGATATGAGAATTCGCCTAAAATGTTATACGCTATGGTAACGTATTCACCAATGTGATAAGAGTGTCCACCCGTATGTCTCGGCGTGTAGAGTTCTGTGTATTAGTCTATGTTATGAACTTGCAGTGTAATATGTTCTTATTTAAGTGTTGAGTTTTCCTAACTGGAACTCTCTAAACTTACCCTATTTTCTTTTCCTTCTTCCAGGTGATATTTCTTAGTAGACTATTGGAAGAGACTCAGCTAGAAGAAGCAATCTCTACAGTAAGTGTAACACCCCAACCCGTCTCCGTCGCTGAATTAGGGTTACGAGGCATTACCGAACAAACACAACCATTTTTAAAACCAAACTGATCACAACATGAAAATTTAATTACTTTCGCATAGCTATTATAATTTACAATCAAAATGTAATTAACATCGTACTCAAACCTATACATGCCATAAGATTGAGTTCAAATATTTAACAAAATACCAAAGGAAGTCGATAGTGTGATAGACTATGCTGATGATCCCCGAGCTCGTAACGCGTCTCCAAAATCTATAAAAGCAAATGGATGAAAACAAACAAAGTAAGCTTTTAAAGCTTAGTAAGTCTACAGCATAACTAAATGTATATAAATATAAATAATATAACTCTTTAATCTATTTCACTGAGATTTCAATTAACACGAAAACCTAATATTTATACATTATTGTACTCAGATCATTTTATTTATAGTCCAATATATATACCTGTCGAATGCGATCAATTGATTATATATTTATACCAAACCACATTACAACCGAATGTACACAACCAAGCATATATATATTATACACATATCATAACCGAATATGTATGTATACTCATGATAAACATTAAGCAAATACAAATCTAATACATATGAATGAATGCATTCATTTTTATCAAATACTTATAATCAAAGGTATATATATATATCTCGATTGCATATGTAGTTACTAATCAAGTATGTGTACCAAATATTTATAAGTATATATTTATCAAATACAAAATCCCAAAGCATATATATATATATATTTTACAAGTGCATAAGCCGAATATATATAATCATCAAACGCACTTAGCCGAATGTATATATAAATATACTTATCAATTAAATATATCCAAAATCATATAATTATACACTTAATCACATACTTAAAAACAGATTCACCGGCATTTAGCCTGCTAGGCTTAAAGCCTGATTCAGTACACCGGCACTTAGCCTGCTAGACATATAGTCTGAAATATTTCACCGGCATTAAGCCTGCTAGACATTTTGTTTGAAGTGTTTCACCGGCAATAAGCCTGCTAAGCTCTAAGCCTGAAAATCTCAATTTTCCCATATACAAAATAATTCCTCAAATACTTATTAATAGCAAACACACATTCATTGTAGTCCATATTCAATCACAAAGAGTTTGCAATTCATACATTCAATTAAATTCAAGAATCTGTACACGAATATACATTTTGATATATTCGAACTCCCAAGTACGTATTTAACATTTATATCTTAAAATATAATCAAGACCTATTCATATATATATATAGATGTTCCAACTCCCTTATACCCACTTATTCGAAATTATCTGTACAATTACAACATACATACCTTTAATCAAACCCAATGTTTTACCTACATATATATGTTCGAAACTTATGTATACATATGTATTATACATATCTTTAATTTAAGCAAGAATTTCTACATGTATTTACTTACATATATTTGAATCTTATGTGCACATATATATAACTCTCATACAACCAACCAAATTCAAGTATATATACATATAGATACATATATAATTATTTGAATATATATATAGACCTTATACCATTCATACTTTAACTTAATTCAAAAATATTTATATAAGCATATATATATTCGAACATTGTATATACATATTTATACCATTTATAATTTGAATTTATTCAATTAAATTTCTTTTAATTTTAGCTCAACAACAAACATAATAGATATACCTACATATATATTAATTTAATAACATTAAATAGCTGATAGACTTACCTCGGATATCAGCAAACACGATCGACTATTCGATTACTTTCGTTTTTCCCCGATCCAAATTCATTTTCTTCGTTTCTTGATCTAAACATAATCAAATTTAATTTTTTTATTCATCAAAACATTCAATTAAGTCCAAAAATACATAAATGGGAAAATTACCATTTTGCCCCTAACATTTTGCACTTTTAGCAATTTAGTCCTTTTTGCGCAAAACACAAAATACACAAAATTTGCCCATACCACACAAGGGCCGAATATCCATGGTTCTCATACAAGTCCACACATTGCATTTATTTCACATTTTAGTCCCTCAAAAAATTTATTTTTACAATTTAGCCCTAAATACTCAAATTCATCAAAAATCCCAAGACAAAACATGTTAATCTAAGACATATCTTCCATTATTCATCATTAAACATCACAAAACACAAATATTCAACAATGGCATAACTCAAAATATTCATCAAAATTAGAAATTCAAGCATGGGTTGGGTAGTATTCAAAGCAACGATATCAAAAACGTAAAAATCATCAAAACCGAAGCAAAAACATACCTTAATTAGACCTAGAGATAGCCGAACCTTATTGTTCTCTTTTCCTTTCTTTTCTTTTCTATATTCGGCCAAAATGAAGAACATGGCCCTTTTAATTTGTTATATTAAACACATATTAGTCTTATTTTTAATTTACTATATTAACCTTTATATATATAACATATATAATAAGGTTATATTAGTCATTTGCCACCCACTAACTTACATAGTGGACTATTTGCATAATAAAACCTCTAAGTTATAAAGACAACAACAATTAGGTGCTTTTATAATTAACCCTTAAATTTTCATTTTACGCGATTAAGCCCTTTTATTAAACCGGACACTTAAACGACGAAATTAAAACACGAAAATTTCACACAATCAAATGCACACAAAATAAACACACAAAATAATATTAATAATATTTTTCTAATTGGGATTTGTGGTCCCGAAACCACTATTCCGATTAGGGTCAAAACCGGGTTGTTACAGTAAGCTTTATTTGTTTTTGTTTGTAACATGCATATGTTTTGGGGGTGTCGTATAAATCTATTCTAAAACTAATTATTAACATGCATATGTTTTGGGGGTGTCGTATAAATCTATTCTAAAACTAATTATGTAATAAATATATTTTATTCAGTTACATATTTATAAGAATGTTACTCATTGAGGGACTTGTTACAGTTTATTAAGTTATGATTTATGAAATGATTTCTACTTGTCTATGCCAAACTATTTTATAAGTAATCGTTACTACTAGTATTGTATTTCAAATAAGAGTCTTCAACCAAAGATTTAAATCCATTTACTTTTATCCTGTGGTGTATATTGTTTAATAAACTTGTGTTTTGAAGATGTTTTCTGATTCTCTACCTAGTGAAGTTGTTATGGATCACAATTGAACTAAAAATTGAGCTAAGTTTGTATTCTGTTTATGTAATGCCTCAGTCGATTCATGGGGATTGAGGTGTTACAAGTTGGTATTAGAGTTTAAGTTGAGTCAATTTTCGGACAATTGAGGGCTGAGTTACACCACAGTATGCATGTTACATGTTTCTATCTAGTCTTTTATAGATTTGCTAAACTTTGTTTGTATATATGTATTTGAGATGTTTTTGGATTCTCGTGATATTATTGATAAAGGTTTGGAAAGTAATAATCTTCAGACTCATGGTTCAGAACCGTTAGTTGATCTAAAAGTAACTAGAAATACTGCAAATGATGTTTTTGTTAAGATGATGGAAAGATGGTTTCAGATACATGTTAATGAGACCATGGACAATTGTCTCGGGCTTCCGTTTATCATCGGTAAGAATAAAACTCGAGTATTCCAACACATTTTCTGTCATTTTGTAATAGGATAAATAATTGGTCGAAAAAGCTATTATCCTATAGTGGTAAAGAAGTCCTTATTAAAGCTGTATTACAATATTTGTCTACTTACGTTATTTCAATTTTTCATGTTCCCAAGGGCACGATCGATAATATGATTTCTAGGATGCGAAGTTTTTGGTGGGCTAGTGAGTCAAAGGGTCGAGCTTGGGCTATAATGGCTTGGAATGTCTTATGCACACCAAAGGGTATGAGAGGGATTAGATTCAGAGGCATTAGTCTGTTCAACATTGCATTGCTTGGTAGACAAGTGTGGCGCATTATCAATTACAGAGATACCCTTTTGTTTACAAGTTCTTAGTGCCAAATATTTTCTAGATGGTGAAGTGTTCCACCTAAAGGAGGTGGATAAACCTTTTTTTACATGGACTAGTATCGTGATGGTGGCTAAAGCCTTGGAAACCAATTTTGGGTGGCAAGTCGGGAATGGCATGAATGTGAGGATCGGGTCAAATCAGTGAGGTTTCGAGGGTCTTAATTGTAGTGCATTGCGGTGCCCTTGTGAGGGTATTTGGGAGAGGGTGGTTCGCGATTTATGGAAATCTCACTATATTGAGTGGGATGGCGAACGTGTTTGTGAGCTTTATGGGGAAGGAATGGTGGAACATATTTGTGAGTTTCTTATCATTCCTAACGGGCCGCCAGATATGATCATTTGGTTTCATAATATGAAGGGGATTTATACTACAAAATCTGCCTACTCTTAGCTTATTCTCAAGCAAATTGGTTTCAACCTGTATCAGATCTTTTGGAGTGTCATTTGGAAGCTTCAGAGTCTGCTTAAAATTTGTATTTTCGCTTGGAGGGTGGGGCATGAAGTACTTCCGACAAATGTGAAGATCTCATCCTTTAAGTAGAGTGTTGATCGTGGATGCTTGAGGTGTGGTGCTAGGGATAAGATGACCATCCATGCTCTTAAATATTATTTGAAGGTCCGTGCGATCCTCTCTCTTGGTGGGATTGATGGTCGGTTGCTTGACTTTGATTACGAGAGGTGTATCGATTGGATGGAAGCAGCCCTGGGCTTCGTGGATAGGAAGGCTTTCGAAGACTTTGTCACAACCTTTTGGAATATTTGGAATAGCCGAAACAATGCCCTTTTTTGGGGCAAGGATGAAGATGCAATTGTTATTTGGGACCGGGCTAAGACTCTTACTTCTAATTTTATGATCCATAACCTTACTCACGAGCCAATGATTCCTAAGACTCATTGTACTCAAAATTGGGAGAAGCCACCTAATGGTTTCACTAAAGTAAATATTGTTGCTCTCGTGGTTGATAATATGGTTGTATTTGGGGTCATTATACGGGATTGTGATGACTTTGTTTTGGGGGGTATAACTATGTAAAGAGGAGCGTATGATTGTGGAATGGGTTGATCTTTGCACGTTGATTGAAGGCATTAATTTAGCTTGCACGAAGAACCTTGGGAAAGTCATTTTCGAATCCGATAGCACAATCATTGTTAATTAGGTTTGGAATTTTAAGGAGGATATTTCTATCTTTGGTCATCGTGTTAAGGAGACTATCGGCATGCTTGATTTCTTTTCCAAATCTGAAGTTAGGTGGAGTGGGCGATCTAAAAACAAGGTGGCAGATCATCTTTGTAAACTTGCATTAGCTAAAAATGTAATTTGTTTTTTGAAATGGATTATCCTAGTAAAATCCACAACTTTGTAATTTTTTATTCAAGTTAATCGAAGTAGTGGCTTTCGAGCTCGTTTTCTGTAAAAAAAAATAGCCCTAAACATTCTTACTAGTATCTGGCACTAAAAAGTTTTTATATAAATTTTTTTGTTTGACACAAGTAAGATTTGAGTTTTTTAGCACTAGAGAACCATTTTTTTAACAAAAAAATATTTAAAAAAATCTTTTGACCACTTATGATCTTTTTAGTGCTGGAAACTAAAAGGCTAAAAAAAATCTAACTCTCAACATTTACATATTGTGTAATTTAATTTTTTTATATAAAACTGTAAAAAAAAGAAAGAAAGAGATAGACGAAATTACACAATATGTAAATGTTAACGGTTAATTTTTTTAAATCAAGACTAAATTGAAATATTTTATAAATGTTGAGAGTTAAAGTTACTTTTATGATAATTTTAAAATCTAAACATTGTTTGGCAACTGGAGACAAAAAAGACGTCACAAAATTGAATAGTTGGATGACCAACTTTTCATTATTTAATGACTAAAAAAGAAATTTATTAATAATCGAGTGACTAATAGTGTAGTTTAACCATAAATTAATTAACCGGATAAGAAAAACCCGAATAATCAAATTATTTCGGTTTAGTTTTCGGGTGTATTCAATTTAACCGATAATTTACAAACCCCTGTTTGCTGGACTATATATATTTGTTTATCACCAGGATGAATAGTTGATACATAGGACCTTCCCTTCCTTTTTCGTTCGTTTCCCTCATCTCCTTCTGCTTTCGTTTTACTTTTTTGTTTCTTCCTTATCTTGCAAGAGTGCAAGCTGTACTGCATAACTGATTTTTTCTGAGCTCTGGCTTTTTATTCCTCTCCTTCATGCAGATTTCCATCTTGATTTTGCCTCGCATGCGAGATTAAACGTTGTCCAAACTCCAAGCCTTTACCAATTCAAAGGTAATCTTAATATATAATTCGATTTCTTTATTTATTTGTTGTTTGGGTTTTGGTTTGTATGTGGTTAGGTATTTTAGGATTTGTTTAGTTTTTGTGTGGGGTTTTATGATTCTCTGCCTCGACATGATTTTAAGCGAAAAAATCTTTCATCCCGACTTTCTATTGATTTTTTTTCTGTAATTTATAATTATTCCGCGATTGTAATGAAGCGAGCTAGGTTTGATTTCACAAACGGGTTTTTTGATTCTCTGCCTCGACATGATTTTAAGCGAAAAAAATCTTTCATCCCGACTTTCTATTGATTTTTTTTTCTGTAATTTATAATTATTCCGCGATTGTAATGAAGCGAGCTAGGTTTGATTTCACAAACGCCCAAAAAATAAAAGGAAAATCCATTTTTTCTTTTTTATTTTCTTCCAATAACATCAATTTCTTAGTGTTAGTAGCCAACGTAATAGGTTGTCTTAGAACGTGTTGTTCCTTTATTGCTTTATTATGTTAAACTAATGCAGAAATATGTATTATTTTAGGCAAGTCGGTTTCATGGACTCCAATTTACAGACTTCGCCTAATAGTTCTGATGCAAAAACAGCATTTCGTAAGCCTTCTACCGACTCATCTAACCGACAATATAGGCGTCGTTCTCCAGTCAGCGGGTTATCTTCATCTGAAGGTTTGATTGTTAATTTTTGTTCTATGCTCCTGTTGGTTCTTGTTGAACGTTCTTCTTTGTTGAATTTGTACCTTCGCACTCGTTTAAATCTGTGTTTTTCCTTAAGTGGAAGGACATCACAGTTAACTAAAAACAATTAAGGCTTTTTATTGGTTTAGAAAGGAAAACTCAGTTTTGAGGGCAATATAAGATTAAGAAAAAGATAAAAGAAAAGAAAATGGATTGAATCTATCTTTTGGTCTGGGATATAAACAGTAGCATGGACAGTGATTCAAGGACAGGGTGAAGCTTGAAGGATTCTTTCTTTTGGATTAGGTTGGCTTGAAACTCGAAGGATGCTTTCTTGTGGATTTTGGTTTAGGTTTGATGTCTATTCTAGGGTCTAAAGGTAATGAACGATTATAATATGAATGCCTGAGAAGAATAATTACTCTCCTCACACAAGTGTGAACTGAGACTTGTTTAGAAAAACTTTGTTACACTGACTCTTCATTTTTCTGGAACTGTGTCTGACATCTGTATCTGACATGAGGACGGGGTTATGACCTTCCAAGGATCCTTCGAATGCATGGAAAGACAGAAAAAATTGAATATACCTATGCCTGACACAGATCCATATCCGACACACCCGAGTCCAAGTAACATAGGGGAAACAAATTCCCAATAACTCCTTAATGCTATAATACACCTAACCCAAGCATAAAGTGGTACTTAACAGTAAACCTTGTGACCACAATAATGACCTAATTTAGTTGAACATAAAATGAAAACCTCACTTCCTAGTTTGCTTGGAGATATATCTTGAACTTTCTTGACTGCTTAGTTTTCTGGTACATATCCTTTTTTGCCTAAAGGTTCTCTTCCTTTCCATCATGTGTCACATGAGTCATAAATACGTGGTGAGTCGACCCTTCTGTTGTCAATTTATCACTCTGATGCTCAGTTATGTTTGCATGAAGCAGTTGATTTGTCATGATTTCTTATAGTTAAATTGAGAATAGTCATTTTTTAAAAATTGCTTTTGATATTGTTTGGTCTTCGCTGCTGGTTATATATCGCTTGAGTCAGAATTTGGGATAAGCAAATCTGTCTGTGCTGTTTGCTTGTTACCCTTACTATTTTGGTTAATATATTTAGGTATGATGATACAAACCATGAAAGTTAATATGTATGAGAAGCTTTGTTTCGGTTGATTTTGTCCTGCATTGAGAGTTAAAATTCTTTAATCATACTAGAAATGTGTGGAAGCTTTTTTTTTTCGATTGATTTTGCCTGTCAAATATATTTACTCATGATTGCTATTTGTATGTAAGGAGTAAATTTTAGAAACACAAAATAGAGCCTTTTCCATTTTACAAGTCTTGACTAATTTATGGTATTCAGAACTTGACCGACTGTTGGACTAATGAGTTAATGTTTAAAGCATTAACCTTCAATTTTAAGAGCTCAAATATCTTTCTTCTTTTAAGCAAATGCTTTTATGACTATCATCTTGACACAAAATATTCATGTTTCTCATCTCTTCCAACTCTGGACCTTGAAAGTTTGAATCATATTAAAAAAAAAGTGTCACATTTCTAAAATCCCATTTCTGATTTTGATGTTTACAGGAAGTTCTCCCCAGCGTGACCGTAGCATTAGTCCCATAGTTTCAAGGGATGATCTGGAAAAAAGTGCTGATACTCGACCGGGGAGAGATGGGAGAGAATTGGATAGTGATTCTCGTGGGAATTGGTATAGTAGAAGTGGTGATTCTTATAGATACTCCGATCGACAGTCTTCCAGGAGCTCTCATGGTTACTCCAGGCATGACAAGCGTGCAGATGAAGATAGCAAGTATGATAGATTTTCCTCCCGTTCTGATCGAGAATCAAGAATTAGCAATCATTCTGATCATCCAAGACAAGCAAGTGACCTTAGTAGGTCAAAAGACTATTCACAAAATGCTGAAAAATATTCTCGTGATAGATATGATGGTTCTGGACATAGGAGCAGGGACAAGGGGAAAGAATCACCATTTCTAGAGCGTTATAAGGATAAGGATTCGTCTTTTCACAGGGTTGGCTCTGGTAGGAGACATGGCAACTCTCTTTCTGAAGAGATGGATAGAGATCGAAGGAGGTGGGACAGAGATGGTCGAGATGAAAAAGTGGACTACCATAGAAGCTGGAGAGATAAAAAAGCCGATCACACTTCTTATGAAGAATCCAGGGGCCATTGGAATGATTCATCTTCTGTGAGGGAGAGGGACAATGATAAACGTCGCTCTAAAGATGGTTACAGGAGTGGGCATGAGGATATAGATGGCCTGAAGCCTTCAAAGAAGGAGAGAATGAAATATGATGAAGGGGAAGTTAATGTGGAAAAGAAGGATAGGTATGGTAGAGTAGGGAAGGAGCAGTTTGAAGACAAGTCTATATTTGACAGCAAAAATCAGGAGTCTCCAGCCAAGAAGTCGAAACTCTTTAGCTTGGGCAAGGGCTCTGACTATGGTAAGGATGGTAATCATATATATTGTGGCTTTTTTTCTTAGGCTTGAGCTAAAATTTAGTAGCAGTTAAATTCATATCTGTTTCCCAGTAGATGTTTATTCCACCACTGTTTTATTACTATGTGATTAGTTTCCCTGTCTTCCCATACTATAGGTGATGAAAAATTGTCGAGTTTGGAGCAAGCTGAGGAGACCGTTGAAAGAGTGACCATGGGACAGGTCCATAGCAGTAATGTTGACATCACTAACGACCTAAATGCTGCAAAAGTTGCTGCAATGAAAGCTGCTGAATTAGGTATTCTTAAGATTCGCTTTAAGGGTCCCATCTTTATCTTTCTCTTTCTTATTTTAACTTAGAGCTCAAAACGCATTAATGAACAATTTGTTTGGAATTAAAGCGTGGAAGTAGCTGTAGTCTCTGATGGAAATTTGAGTCAATGGCATGCTCTTCTTATAAATTACTTTGAAGCTTAGGTTTACAAAGAACATATGCTATCATATCAGACATTATTATAATGGGCTATCTTTCTTACTCGTCTTTTGTACGACATGAAGCATCCAAATTTACCATACTTCTGTCTCTAATAATCATGGTCTTTACTTTGAAGCTTAGGTTTACAAAGAACATATGCTATCATATCAGACATTATTATAATGGGCTATCTTTCTTACTCGTCTTTTGTACGACATGAAGCATCAAAATTTACCATACTTCTGTCTCTAATAATCATGGGCTTTAATTAAACGGAGTCTCTTTTGTCATTTCCGACCATTTCCTATCTGATAGTAGTTATTAAGTCATTATGTTTGTATTATTTGGCACATTAAAGGCTGGCAGATGGATTTCCATGAAAGCTTATTTCTCCCTGTTGCTTTTACACCGTAACTGAATTGATTGTCAATGTAGTTAATAGGAACCTCATTGGGGCAGGCCACAGTAATATGACAACGGAGCAAAAGAAGAAATTGCTGTGGGGGAGCAAGAAAAGCACTCCTGCAGAAGAGGTATTTCTGCTGTATTAGCTAGATTTTCAAGATTTTTGGAAATTTATTGCGTTCAACATAGATTGCTACTTGTATCTATATATTTGGTTGATGGCAGTCTGGTCATCGCTGGGATACTGCACTATTTGGTGATCGTGAGCGACAAGAGAAGTTCAATAAACTCATGGTAATACCCTTTTTTCTTTTTATGCTTTGGTTGTTTTTCTCTAAGCAACTTGGTTGCCATACAAGTCAGTCATTGCAACCATGTACGGAACAAACTATCGCATGTGCTATGATGCATTCTATCTATTAGTTCCTTCACATACTAACACATATTTGAAGTCTGAGGTTGCCTTGGTACCTATGGCCGATTGTAGGGTGTAAAAGGAGATGTGAAGGTGGAGCATAAAGCCGACAATCAAGATGCAGAGAAGCAGCGGGAGCTCCAGCTGGATTTGGAGAAGCAGTACACAGCCGGACTTAGACGAAGGGATGGTCGCACTGTTGGATTAGGTCTTTAAGCATCAGAATTGGAAACTTATGGTGCTGCGGGGAACTTTTTTGTGACATTTCTGTTCTACTATCTTATTCTGTACTCCTCGAATTATGCATTTTGAAGGAAATGTGCTTTGCTGGATGTTTCAGGTGTCGGCAGAAGGCTCTTAAACCTTTTTGCCTTTCAATATTTTATAAATAATCTCTCTATATAATCCTCTGGTATCGAGCTTTAAGGTTTTCCATTAAGAGGGATATATTATGGGAAAAAGTACACAAACTGCCTAGGATATATATATGTATATACTTCGTCTCTTTATCTACGGAGGTTTGATGAAAAATTAAAATACCCGAGTGCCCTGTCGTTTATTTGCTAAGTTGCCTATCTATGGATACATTTTCTCAAGCATGAGATAAATCTTGGAAAGAATAATAAGGTGCAAATCAATGAAACTATATGTTATGGATGTGGTACTAAAGGTCATTGGTCTATAATATGTTGCACTCTACACTATTTAGCTGATCTTTTCTGAGTATCACTAAAAGAAAAGGAGAAAACGTCGATGTGGATTTATCTGAACTTTTTCATCCTACTTATTAATACCCTTTTGGTGTTTCTAACTCTTTTGAAGTGACAATAGAGATATTTAAATAACCTTATTTTATGATATATATTTTCTACTATTCTCTCTAATTATTCAAATATACTTTAATATATTTAGATAATGCAAAATAGCATATTATGGAGGATGAGATATGCTTACTAGAAAGTGGTACTGCGACGGTACAGATTTCTTATAATTGAAGTTAGTGTTAATACCATATTTGGTTGTGCAAATGGAATGAACGATCCGGAAGAGTCCACTATGTTTCCAAATGAAACACATTCATGTATTGAGGATGCATTTTACTCTAGTAGAAGAAATATGCTAAATTTCAAACATATATGTAGCTACAGGTATCATGTTGAAACAAAAAGTACAGGTGATATAGTTTCAAATCGGAAATTCATATTAGAGTAACTTTTATGTTTTTCGTATGGATTATGTTTAACTAAATTAAGATTATAGAATCAAATTTTATACATCAGAAATACTTAGATCCTAAAACTTTTATAATTTGACATGATCAATTACGTCATGTAGATTCTACCATAATGTGATGTATTATTGAAAATATACATATATATCTATTAAAAGATAAAAGCAAATCCTTTTACCTAATGATTATTTTTGTATTTTTTGTGCTCAAGGGAATTTGATTATTAGGCCTTCTTCTAAGTTATTTATGTTCCCACTTTTTTTGCAGAGAGTAAAATGAGATTTTTGTAGGCTTATTCATCCATCATGTGAACTATTTTGGTATTTCATGGTTTTAATTGATGCTTTCACAAGATGATTACATGCTTGTTTACTTTCATCTTGCAATATTGTTTTTTTCTAAATTTCTTGCTCAAATTATAAAGCTAAGATCAAGTTTTCCCAATCAACCTATCATGTTAGTACGTTTAGATAATGTAAGAGAGTTTACTTCAAAAGATTTTTATAATTATTACATGTCAATTGGAATCCATGTTGAACATTTCATTGCTCATTATCATGTTCAAAATGGTTTATCATAATCATTTATTAAATATTTACGACTTATTGCTAGACCTATGCTTATGAGATCAAAGCTTCAAATACTTGCTTGCAGATATGCTGTTAACATGTTTGTACTTATTTATTAAATTAAAACAAATCTTTGACTTATGATGATATCGTGAAATGATTTGAGATCAATTCACTTGGAGAAACATATATTGACGGTTGGATTGTGAAAATTATGCTTATTGGCAGTGACAGAGCCAAGGGGGCTGGCAGGGGCCCCGACTATAAAATTTTAAATTACAAATGGTAAAATTGCACTTTGGCCCCCTAAGAATAATAAAAATTATAAAGATATGGACTATTAAAATGGTGAAATTGCATCTTTACTATCGTAAAAATATACAATTTAATTCTGACCCTACAAAAAAAATAAAATTCTGGCTCCACCACCACCTATTGGAAAGTATAAATGAAGGCTCATATCAAGTCTATTGATGAAAATGCTTGACACTTATTCTCACTAGATGATAACCTCTCATGGTGGAAATTAAAGCTGGAAGAGTGGTCAAATCTGAGCTGGATAGGACAACAGATGAGGAACACCTTTTCAATGCTAACTCTAAAGCATTGTATACTATTTTTGTGTAGTTGACCATCAAGAATTCAAGAGAATCTCAAAGTGCACCGTTACTAATGCAGCTTGGGATATTCTATAGACTGCACATGAAGAAACCAACACTATCAAGCAGTCCAAGATGCAAATGCTTACCGCTAGATTTGAGAATCTTAGAATGCAAGATTCAGAAACCATAGATGAATTCTATGTTATATTGTGTGACCTATCGAATTAAAAATTTGTTCTGGGAGAAGAATATTCTAACACCAAGTTGGTAAAAAAAGTATTGAGATCTCTCCTTGATAGATTTTCTATCAAAGTCACGAGGCTTTAAAAATCTATAAATATATGGATCCATTAAATACAGCAGAACAAAAAGTAGAAGTGGATTGCATTGCAGACTCAAAATTTCAACAAAACTTTTAAAAAGCAATCAAAGATGTCAAAAGAAGTATGAGTCTAACAGAAGTGTTCCCAAGAACAAACAAAAAAGAGTGGTCATCAAAGAAGAATCAAAAACCAAACATATTAACAGTATATCAGGTACATATGCATGTCATTTATATTAAACATTATAATAAGATATGATTGATTAGAGCAGATGTGAAACATTATAATAAACTACTGGAGATTGATCTTGCCATAAAATTAAAATAAATACCAGAGATCGAGATCTCCACAATCAAAGGCGATTTCTGTTAGTACAGATATAAAATAGAAAATAGATTTCTTTATTATGGTGATCCATAATCTAAATAAAAAATGTATGTAATAAATTTTTTTTAAAAGTATATAAGATCGAGTTTAAAAATTATAATATTTTGAGTTTTATTTTGGTGTAAGTATTTTTTTAAATTCATAGGAATAGTATCTATTGTTTTATTAAAAAAGATAAACGGATTACATTTTGCCCATTTATTAAAAAACTGACGAATTAGATCAAAGAATAAATTAGTTTTTATGTATTTTTATTATTAAACTAATAATATTTGTCGTTATATTCTATTTAATTTAAATTACTTAAATACTAATAGTATATAGATTTTTTACTTTCTAATGTAATAGCTAAAATAAACCTTTTAATTTTCAATCATATTTTATCTGACCACAACTTGTACAATAATGCCAAACTAGCTTTAACACATTTCTAGGGCTGAAATCATGGCTTTTTAAGACCTTGGATAACTTTAGCCCATTTTTGTCATCATTAAGTTAATTTAATCCAGATTTCTCTTTTGCAATAGGCCAACATACAAATATATATTGTCTCAACTTTTTAATCAAAGTTATTACTTTTTATCAATCTTTGTAATACCTATTTAGATATTTTGATGTATAATCTTTTTAAAGATTTTTTTTTTTAGAATTTTTAAAATAATTAGATGGAGATGTGGCAAAAGATAAGTGGTTGGATACCCCATTTGGTTTTGTTTTTGTTTTTTTAACATCAAAGAACTATACTTTAGTTCTTGATCTGGAAAAAATATTATAGTTTAAGATTAATATTTTTTTATATAAAATTTAGAAAGGTTATTACTAATTCAACATTCTCATCTCAACCGAAGTCTCATTATTCAATTATACAAGAAAATTATAAATATAATTTTTCACTCGTGTATGCCACAATGTAATATATAGTTTTATATTTCAAATATATTTAAAATAAATACAAAAAAAAAAATGAATACCAGTAATGGATCAACTTAATCATCCTAACAGGGCCCTTAATTGATTGAACCACTAAAACTGATTTAATCGAGACCAACAAAACCAAATGCCTCAGCTTGAAGCAACTTCTACTCACCATTTTCTCTAATTGAATTAGAGTTAATTAAATGATTTAAAGATTATAATATTTTTATTTAAATTTAATAATATTTAATATATTATAATCTAAATTTAAATAAATAGTCTAAGGTGAAATAAATATAATCCAAATACTTAAATGAATCCAAAATTGGAAATTGACGAAATCTAAGGCATGATTACGTGATTTTTATTTTCGTCATGCAAAATGGAAAATAACGAAAAAGACGTGTTTGTTTAACAAATTAAAAAATAATTTAAAATTTAATACTTTTATTTTATTTCTTAGATTTTTATTATAGAAAGATAAATATTAAACATTTTTTATGTATTGTAATTGAAAACAAAATTTTATTTTAAAAATAAAATAAAATAAAATTGATAATAATAGAAAGTATTAAGAGAGTGAGTTGCAGAGGCTGGAAACTAGCGGTAGAAAAGGATATGAGCAAGATCAAAGTGCCTGACTCCTACCCGCTTTTTTAATATATATATATATATATATGAAACCAATGAAAGGACAACAACCCAGACCTTTCTTCTGTATTATCTCAGTGAGCCTCATCTAAGACCCGTGATTTTCTTTCTAATCTCATCTCGTCAATCCACTTGTCTTATTTGATTTGTTATTAGTTAATTCATTCCTAAGAAGACGTTTGTACCGAAAAGGAAATTTTCCAAAGAAGGCGCGATTTGATGAATAAATACTAGTTTGCGTTATATATCAAGTAAGAGATACTAGGTTGAGGCAGAAGCAGAGGCAAAGACAATGGCGACGTGCGGGACAAGTGGGGAATGCTGGGAATGGGCGAGAGTTTACTTAGACGACTGTATTTGCAGCCCGAGAGACCAAGTTTCGTTTGGCTTGGGGTTGATCAGTGTGCTAAGTTGGGGCGTGGCTGAAATCCCTCAGATTATCACCAACTATAAGGAGAAATCCGTTGAAGGCCTCTCCCTCGGTTTCTTGATAACTTGGATTATTGGGTGCATCTTCTTTATCTCACTTTATCCGTTCTTTACCCTTTATATTTCCCTATTTTACCAAATGCAATTTATCATCATTTGTGTTTCTCTAACTTGATGTACCTTCTCTTTCCAGGGATCTTTTCAATCTTTTCGGTTGTGTTCTTGAGCCTGCTACCGTGAGTGCTTTTTTTATTTTTATTTTTTTAATCTACTGATTCATGTGTTATTTAAGATTTATATATATCTTGATTCTTGACACGCTAATTATTTATGTTTTGTTTGTAAGCTACATGTTTACTTCTGGATTATTTTTTATGTTATTTTTAGTATCCTCTTTGTTTTTCCCCCCTGTATCCCTGTCTGATGTTGCTGTGTCTATCTATCAGAGAAGTCAATTCTGTACCAACACGGCCGGAATGTCTTGGTCCGGTAATTAACCAGAACATCCAACTTTACTTTTTGTTCCGGTATAAATTCCAGTTTGTATCGGTGTCTTCCGATAAATTCAGCCCCTACCATTCGAAATATGATGTAGCAGCTGGTAAAAAAGCAAATAAATTTTAAATATTAAATAAGGCTTAAAAAAGAAAATAAGGTCAAAATTTGAAATTTATTTAATACAATTTATGAATATTTTATATTTGAAATCTAATTGATCTTATTCATGTGCTATTTTTATATAAATACATAAACAAATTTTCCAACTTAGTGATAGAATCATGACAGTACATTGAAATGAACCGGCAATACCAATAGAAAAACGATATGTCTGGTAGGTATTGATGACCTTACCATCTATTTTGATAGATTATTACTGACCTACCACTTTTATTGCCTTGTTCTTGTGCTCCTCAAACGAACCAACTTTTTTGTTACTTTAATACTCTTTCCTTTCATTGCATTACCATTATGACTTTGAGATTCATTAACAATATCTACTTTCCTCACATAAAAGAATGTGCTTGATTGTTACTTTCATTACTCACTTTTGCTTACTAAATGCTAGTTATACCTTGTATTTATTTAAAACTGACAAAATGCTTGTTTCATGTAAAAAGTGATTTCTTATCACTTTTAGATTCTCTTTGATAAATGCATTTGTTTAATACCAAAAAATAAAAAGCATAACTCATGAAAATCGTAAAACATGTACTCATTGCTAAAAGACGTTAAGAATGAATTTTCACGAGTTAAAAAGAAAATAATTATTTTTATTTCTATGGGGGATTTTGTTACAAGTTACAACCGGTTTGCTAAAACTTTTTTTGCTTCTCTTTGCAGCTTCCAACCCAATACTATATGGCAGTTGTAAGAACATTTTCTACATCCAGAATGTTGTTCGTTTATTATATTTTTCTAATGTTTTCAACAATGGACTTACATGGCCTTCTTGCGATGATGTCAAACTGCAGTTGTATACAATGACTACCTTAATTCTGGCAGCACGAGCTGTATACTATGGTCACATTTGTCCTCGATTAAAGTACAATAATATGTGCAACAAGGTTAGACATTAAAATTTATTTCTCTTGGAAAAGTTTATGTTACCATTCATCCCTGTTCAGAGTCAAATAAGTCAAACCTCTGCACTCTGGAAACTAGTGAACCTAATAAAGGAAACAAGCTATTACAGTACATAGTGAGCAGCACAAATGACTGATAGTTTTCATTCAAAGAAAACCAACTTGTCTGGTATTTTGGACTGTATTTAAATGATACACAAGACCCAGTATCTAGTCTTTTAATTTGATTTAAGTCAAAAGTTAGAGAAAAGGAGTCTAAATTATTAAAGAAGATGCACTTTCAGAAGAGTCTATGGTATTTTATGGAGTTATGTGTCTAAATGGATTTTATTGCTTTAGCAAGTTAAGAAGCTTAAAGGTAAGACTTGTTTTCATTTTATTTTTAAAATCAATATCAATGGAAACTAATAGTACTCAAGTTTAGTGGAAATCCATAAAAGAAAGGAGGAAAAGAATGAATGGAAATGATAAACTTTTGTATCAGAAGAATTTAGAGCATTCTTTTTGTGGTCTTAACTTGTCCAAGCACTTCAGTTTTTTGTTTGTTCAGCCTAGCTTTTGAAAACAAATTTCCTAACCTTTTCTACTAATAGATTTGTGTTTGGACAACACATTTAGGATAAATCTTGATATAGAATGATCCACTAAGAGGTTGTTCATTGCTAAGAATTTGAGGCACGTAGCATAATTAATTTGTTATTATATTTAATTTTGGTTTTTTTAAAAAAAAGATATCATTATATTTCATTATACTTGATATGACTAACACAATTCAAGATCGGATCATTTGGAAAAGTTTTTAATACTTAAGCTTGTAAGGCATTTGACCTTGTATGTCAAGGTATGATACTGTCCACAGGCCTAAACTTTTGCATTTTTTGTTTTTCAAATAAGCATATTTAGATAGTGGATTTGAGTAGCCAAATTTGTTATCCTTTCAGATGGTGGATTTGAGTATACAAATTATGCGCTGATTTTGTACTTGGTATGTTCCATTTTTGCTGTTTGAAAGTCTTAACTTGATGGATCAAGTCTAAGTAACTTTTTCTTTACCTTCAATATGGTTGTGGAGATCTCTTTCCCACATCTTTTTTTAGTTTCCAATCAATTACAGGAAATGTAAGAATAACCACTGAAAGCATTTGCAGTAATATTAAAAGTTCTTTATTGAGTTTTGACTTTTGATTATCGTTTTTTATATATTTTGTTTTTCATTGATATGCTACACTCCAGAATTCCCCAATGTGTTTCATGTGTAGGATTCGAAAGAGTACCAACCTGAGGGAGTGGACAAGATTGGAGAAAGCATTAGCAATTTTCGTGTGAAACAACTTACTGATGTTGACAGATCAAGTTCTCCTATTCCCCTTCCAAAGAGTTCTCCTGGCAGAGAATTATACTACAGGTAATTAGTATTTACCTTACAGCTCTCATATTACCTGTATTTCTATAAAAAGAGGAATACATAATTTGGTTCTTTTTCATTTATTTATTTGTGTCTGTATTCTGATTCTTTTTAAATTTGTTGGCGCCACTAACTTAGAATTGGTTTCTCCACCCAATTAAGAGATGGAATTTCCATCAATATCTCCTCCATTATCATTTAGTTAAGTATTTCAAGGACTTGGAATTGGTTTAACCACATTACTATAGCTGTGCAGTTCTAAATAGAAATATTAGTTAAATTCCATTTATGCCATAAATAGTTATTCACCGTAATGTCATACTTTTGTTGTTCAACAAAAATTTTGCGTCATCTATGAAGAAAATGTAACTGATAGAGGCATGCATGCTTCGTGGACTAAGATAAACTTAGGCCGAGTTTTCTCTCTTGTTTTCTTTCTTGAGATTCTAAGGTGATGAGAACCAAGTTTACTGTGACCTGTAGGATATATAATGAATTGAACTATCTGAAGATGTGTGTCACATCGATAGGTTGAGGGAAAATAAACCCTACATGTTTTGCTATGCCCTTCTGAATGTTGCATGCTATTATTATTTAATAATTTTCTGTTTCTTTGTTATTTATGTGTTAGGTCAGCAAGATCTCTATCAAGTAGTCATACTCCAACAGCAGGATCCCTTCTTGCACAAAGAATGACCCCTCCTCATTCAGGAAATTTAGTTGAAGAGCCATTGCTCAGTGCATATGTTGCCAAACAATCTACCCCTCCTTCAAGCACCAAATCATTGTTATGCTTGGTGATTATAACGTAACTTAGAGAACTAACATCTCAATATTGTCATAAAGGAACATAATATACAGATTGTCTCTTCTTTTTCCTTTTTTGTTTCAGGTGTCTGCAGTAATGTTCATCAGCTTATTTAATTTCCAGCTCTCGGCCGTGAGTAAAGTTCACATGGGGAATGAGAAAATAAATCAAGGATTTGTGATTAAAACAGGAAGAAAGCTTCTCCAGGTAGGTTCAATCTGCAATGAAATTGCTCTATGTGCAACCATTTGCTAGAATAGCAAACTTACACTTATGGCCAGATTGTAAACCATTTTAGGTAATTTATAATTTGTCACCAGTTTCTCCTGGTCCTCTATTCAACATGTTTGTTAACCATTATTTAGCTCATACCTCATGCGTGATGTATTTTATTTGACTTCTTGCCTGTCAAAATTTAGTATTCATTTTTGTTATGGATAAGCACTTAAAGTGGATGCTATCATGTTCTAGGGATAGGGACTGGAAAAGCTACATTTTTGAATACTTACTGGCTCTATCTCTTGTTTTGTATGCTCTTTTTCTTCAATTTAGATTGAATTCATATTGGTTTCTTAAATAACTTTAATGAGGAGAAGAAGTATCAACAACTACTGAATTATTTGTAATTTGGATTTCAGGCAAATGCTGTATCATTAGGAGACAATGGTTTTGAAGGAGGCAGCAAGGTTGGAACTTTTCTTGGCTGGGCAATGGCAGCTATTTACATGGGTGGACGCCTTCCCCAAATTTGCTTAAATGTAAGGTTCACACAGACATAACTAGTAAAGCTTTTCATGCTTACACTACATGGAAGGTTTTAAATGCTAAATATTCTTTTTGTTTACTTGATTCGAATCCTTTGAACTTTGAGCTACACTGTTTGATTGAACTTGTGTTAGAAGTTTATAACATGGTTCTTATGCATAGTCGTTTAGGTCCAACCTAGCCTAAAAGCTTACATTATAACTTGGGATACCCTTGTTCTTAGCCCTACCTTTCCCTTGCAAGAGAAACTGCTCAAGTACATGCCATCCACTTACTACCTCTTGAAACTAAAGTTTGACACAGCAAAGGGTGTTCCAGTTAAAACTATAGAGCATTATAACAAACATGTAGTGTTAACCATTAGACCCAAAAGCTTGAGCTTGTTGATTTAGCCAAACATAATAACGTATCACTTTTTAATTGTCACAATTTTCATGATAGTTTAATTTGACCCAATTTTCTGTAATTCTGAAACTCTGGGTTTAAGTAGATCACATTGTAATCTTCGGTGAGTTATAAGAATCAACAAGTTCTTATTAGAAGTTTAATTCTGTCAGCTGAACAGTTTGACAAGTTCAAGTATCATTAATATGTTTCTCCAAGCAGAGTTCATTGATATTCTCTCTTATAACAATTATGTGGCATGCGCCAATAGAATGTTATTTTCTCACAAAGCATATTTTTAATAAAAGTATGATTATGGTATGAAAATTTTGAGCAACTGCTTGTTTTATGCTGACAACTAGCATATCTTATATTTGTCCTGTTGAATTTAATGTAATTTTCGTGATCAATTTTGCAGATTGAAAGAGGCAATGTAGAGGTAAGTACATTCTTTAAATATTTTAGTTCTAAATGGTCACGCACGAGCATGGATTTGGGTATAGTTGTTTAATGCACTGGAATAAACATTGCAGTTTATTGACATTTTGTTTGGTTTTGATCGGTGATGGACAAAAGATTGTTCTCTGAAATGGAGGTTATTTATTTATATTTGAGAAGTGCTTTTGTATTAAAACTATTTAGAATAAATATCTTTTTCTGCCCAAAAACTTTGTCCAATTCCTTTGTGAGCTTTTCATTACTCTAAAGTTCCAAGTTAGAGCTTAAACATTTTGCCTCTAGAGCTCATTTTCAGATTTTAAGAAGATTTTTTTTATTATAGCTTTTAAGAAGTTAAAGGCTTTTGTCATATGCTGGTTAGCCTGATGAAATAAAGAATTGCTTTGGAAGCTAGCAGCATATGCATGACACTTGAAATATAGCTCCTTATCGATGCCACCCAAATTAAAAAACTGATAAACTGAAAACAAAGGCAGAAGAGGAACCCTGCCTGAGGAAGAGAGGGAGGGAGGGTGGGGAAATATTGTAATTATGTCAATTTATATGGAGGGGCTGAATCTTGTATGACATGTTCTTCCATGCATGCAGGGACTTAACCCTTTTATGTTTATCTTTGCTTTGGTTGGAAACTCTACATATGTTGCAAGGTATCTACTCATCATCACAATTTGACTTAATTTGAGTCATCTTGGCCTTTTTATCGAGATTGACTCGTCCCAGTTTTTCTTTCCCTTCCTATTTTCTTTCTCTATAATAGCATACTTGTGAGAAGCATGGATTGGTTTAGAATCAGACCAAATTTACCATGGTTGGTGGATGCAGGAGGATGTGTTCTGCTTGATACTTTCGTATCCTTATTAATGATGGTTATGGTTTCATTCATCTTAACTGTTCTTAATCAATGAGTTTTGTAGAGTCATTTAATAGAAGATGTTGGTTCTTTCTGTTCAGCAGTGCATTTTAATATTTAGATCTCTCTAAAGTTGCTTTTTTGTTTCTCCTCGTTAGTTGAGTTGCTATTTGCTGCAGTCACCTGATGGTTATGTTACTCCAAATTTTCATGTTTCTTGAAGCATATGAGTGCAACACTCATGTTTGGGTATGGGGAGATGATCCTCCAAATACAAGAGAATTTTGAAAAAAAAAAATTGAGCATACCCCTTCTTAGATCCATTCCCAAGTTTGGCATCGTAACATAGCCTAGTGGTATGTTCCTACACTTTGTACAACCTTATCGCATTTTGCAGATAGTAATACAGTTCAAATGCTTCTATAAGTGGGCACCTCAAGATTCTGAGGACAAGCACGAAACATCATGAGAAAATGCCTTTTGTTGAAGGTTTCGAAGATGCTACGGTGGAGTGCCATATTCCCTTTGGAGATGTTAGCATTGCATTTTTTGAAGATCTCAAACTTTCTAAGTCACTGAAGAGGGATCATATGACATGATGGTGCGCATGTATGTGTGCGCGCTTTTGGCAAAAAAGAAGAAGAAAAAAGGCAGTGTTTCTTATTGAGGTGTTATTATTATGATTGGCGGATGATTAAGACTCCGAACTTCTTTCAGTTCTCTCCAACTTAAAACTTGATGGATTTCTCAACTCTTATCTTTTTCTCATCTGTAGACATTGAAAATATTGCTACTAGAATTATATTATATTTAATAACTTAAATTTCTAATTAACATTTCACATAACCTGTATTAGGAAATATAATAATAAATGATTACTAAAAATAAAATATAATAGCAACCTAATTATGAAATTAAATTAATTGAGCTCCATATTTCTAAATTTTAAATGTAACATGTGGAGTTAAGCGTTAATTATTATTAAAATGTGGGATAATGTCATGTTTCGTACTTATATTTTCATAAAATGTTTAAAGTAGTATTTGTATTTCGAAAATGTTTAATGTGATATTTGAACTATTAATATGTATTTTATTATGATACATGTATTTTCATAAAATGTTGATACGTATACTTTGAAAATGTTTAATGTGATACTTGAATTGTCTGTTCTTTTATAATGTTTGTATTTTCGTAAAATGTCTAAGTGATTGAAAAAACCACGTTGTTTAGTACGGAATTTAGTTAAGGTAGATTATATTAGATGTATAAAGAATTAATGTATTTTCTTAATAGTATCGCTTAAACTGTTTTATTTTTTTCAAAGAAATATCTTTAATGAATTGCTAAACTAATCAATGATTATTCAACAGGTAAATTTTTCTTTAAATCATCGTGTCTTCATAAATAATACCACATGATAACATGGGTAAATTGGTAATCACTGTAATTTTAACAGCAGAACATCTGTAAATTACTTTCTGAATCCCCACTTTTTATTTTATTTTTCTTTATAATTGTTTATCTAATTATTGGATTCTGATTTTTGTGCTTGGATATGGGATTTTTTTGTTTGTATTTTTTAGGATGGGAATTTCTCTAGTTTGAAAGGAAGAGTATTATCGCGACAAAGAGAATAGCGTGGGATAGTGGCCCGTTTGCTGCGACTTGGCATTTGCCGATTCGTCGCCATTTGAAACCGCGAAAGACCCCAACGTAAAAGAAGCATTACTGGCCCAAGTTCTTTAGCGAATAAGAAGTGGGCTTTCTGTTAAATGTAAAGAAGCCCATCAATGGGTGACCTTATCTACATATACAGCTACAACCCCATGCCATCTTCCGTGGTTTAGCGGAGGGTTTTAGTTTATTCAAAGGAAGAGGGAAAAAGATTGGATTTGGATGATGAAACTGGTGACATTAAGTAGGCTTATTAATTTCTAAATCGGTTGCTTCCATGCAAGCATTTGAAAGTGTGTGTATTTTTCTCTTTTTGCAGTGATAAATTTGGTAAAGGCTTCACAGAATTGATAGAAATGGCATTGCAACACTCGATCCATATTCAATATTGGATGTCTCCTCCAAAACAGAATAAATTGAAGCCCTTATGTTCAAATTTACTTAAGATGCCTTCTTCGGTATGTATGTGCAAGCTCCCCCCCCCTTTTTTTTTCCGGAATAAATTTCCTAAGGTCAAATTTACCTTTCTAGTTACTAATTGTTAGATAATGCAGAATCCAAGTTCCATAGGAAATGGAGTAAGAGCATACGGGATGGTAGAAAAATTTGGAAAAAAGTTTATGGGACAGGAATTAAGTGACAGTGATGATGATGACGATGAGTCATCAACTAAAAAGGGTCGGATGGACGATTCGTATCATTTTGATGCTGATGAGCGACGTGAATGGAGAGCCAAGATCAGGGAAGTTATCAGTAAGCATCCTGAAATTCAGGAGGAGATTGACCCTGCTGAAAAGTTGAGCAAGATGCAAAAACTCCTGGCTGATTATCCGCTGGTTGTAGATGATGATGATCCAAATTGGCCCGAAGATGCTGATGGCTGGGGTTTCAACCTGGGTCAATTTTTTGATAAAATCACTATCAAGAATGCCAAGAAGGAAAACGATGACGATGATGATTATGATAGTGAGAAGGAAGTAGTGTGGCAAGACGATAACTATATTCGTCCAATCAAATATATTAAGATTGCTCAGTGGGAAGAGACTGTATTCAAGGACATTAGTCCTTTAATCATTCTTGTCCATAACCGCTACAAAAGGTTGCTTTTCTTCATTCTTAACCTTTTCGGCATTCAATATACTAACAGAAACACAATAATTGAGTTGCAATATATAATCATCTCCTTTAAAAATACGGATAACCTGCAGGCCAAAAGAAAATGAAAGAGCTTGGGACGAGCTGGAGAAAGCTGTGCACATCATATGGAATTGCAGGCTGCCTTCACCAAGAGTACGATATCTATGTTATTGTTTCTGATATGGTTGCATTTCTTTAAATTGTTGATCCTAATTTATCTTTCCTCTTGTCAGTGTGTAGCAGTTGATGCTATAGTCGAGGATGCTTTGGCCTCTGCTCTAAAAGTGTCAGTCTTCCCAGAAATAATATTCACTAAAGCTGGGAAAATTTTATACCGTGAGCAAGGTACTTGCTTAACGTAACAGTAGCAATCTCAGCTTCTTGCATCTTTTTTGTTATTGATTACATGAACCTGTAATCTTCTGCTTTTTCAGCCATTCGAACTGCAGATGAGTTGTCGAAAATGATGGCTTTCTTTTATTATGGAGCTGCTAAGCCACCGTGCTTAGACTTCATTGGAAACGGACAAGAGATGATTCCATCAATTGTTATCAAGAGTTAAAAACAATTGATAGCTACTTGCATCTGTCTTAAACTCTTGTATGAAATTTTTGTTGTGCATGTGACTAACTTTATCTAGCAAATGGTGGTTAATGTATTATTTTAAATGATACAACTGGTTGAACTATATTATTTAGGTCATACTAAAGGTTTCTGTTTATTTCTCTTCTTAAATCCAATTTTAATGTAGCTTGAATTCAATTCACTTTGAAGTTCTAGATATTTGGCTTGTTCTGTAAGGAATCCAGCCTGCAGGAATGATGGGAAAATCTTCTGGCTTCGGGCAACAGCAAAGCACTAAATTATGAAAATCTGTATTCCATATTTCTTGAACTCTTCCACTTAAATCAACATTTTCATCACCCTATTCCAGCTCTAGCACAAATATTTTTGCTCCACTAGATAATGTTGTTTGTCTGAGGTATGCATTCAACTCAACCTAGCTCTTATTCAGACCTTTTTGCTCCAATTAATGTTATTTGGCTGAGGTATGTATTCAACTCAACCTTTCTTTTTTGGAGGAATAATGGGTTTCTGTTGGGCCCCGCTTAAGCTTTCTAGTCATTGCAATGATCCCAGATTCAGATATCCATAAAAAGCATGTCTTGGTCTTGTTTATTTGTTATAAATAATCTGTGAAAATTAGGGCCTTGTGTTCATTGATCTTCTGCAATTGTTTGTAGAGTAAAGCAGCTAGTTGTCTACATGTTTTAAGTCGAAGATTGAAGCTTGAGTCTGTTTAGATTTGAAATCATAAGAGAAAAACTTTAAGCTCAAATGATCTTGTAGGCTTTTAGTATCTTATTGAACTTGATACAGGGTCCATTTGTTTTGCAAAAATTGACTTTCAGGAAATAAATTTTGCAAAATAGATTTATTTTCACTGACGCTCAGATTTTTTTATCCTACCAAATTAAATCATGAAATTTTACTTATGATTTGATAAGAACAATGTTACACTGCTGATCTTTTGCAGACACTCATTAGAAAGGGTAATTCTTAGAATTGATAGAGGTTTTACAGGTGGAGTTGATTTTCTAATAGCTGCAGCAATGGGTGCTGGTGAGTAAGGATTTGGTTCTGTGACAATGGTTGCCACTTGATGTGTTAAAGCTTGCATTTGCCACACAAATAACTGTTCAGCAGTTGTTGTCAGTCAGGTATTAGGAAACCCTTTTCATTATGCTAGAATTTCTCGTGGTTTTATGTAATTTATTGTCCATACCTTTTGTTATTATTATAATATGTATATTAATTTAACTTTAGCAAGAAGAACTTCGAGCACAGATTCCTGGTGTGTCTGGTGACCTTGTTAATTTCTTTTATATGTTGCAGAGGAGGTAATCCATAATATTTCTGATAAGATTTCCCCTTGCAATTTTCACAAATTTGACTTCATTTTAGTTATCATGCTTACTTTTACTTTACTGCGTTCATCCCACTCTAATAGAATAAATTTTATTTTGCTCAGGGGCATGGTATCTTAGCACAATTGGTTAATGAGAAGTTGAATGATATGATTGGACAAACAGATTTATTAGAACCACCAGATATCTCCGTAGTAAAAAACCCAACATCTTGATCTGGATTATATCTCATCGGTATGTATTTAAATCATCACATGCTGTCATTACATGAGTGTTTTCCGGTAACTTTGCTTATTTTCTTCTACGCATAATATGAGAACTGTCTTTGTTTTGTAGTGTTGAATTGCCAAATGTAGCAGTACTGAAATCATGAATCAAAAAGTTCACTCTAATCATCCTGTTCTCGATGATACTTTACTTTCTGATCCTGAGGTAATGCTTGGATGACTGATTATTAATGTAAAATTTTGTTGGTATATATGCTTAGAATACTGTATCCATATATATGTAATTTCATATTCATGATCAATGACTTTGTTCTTGACTGGGATATTAAATGGCCCACCTTATGAGATATAGTCAACTAAAAGATTTTCCAGTACTCCTTTCCATTTTTAATTTGTTTTATCTTGTTTCTACAGGTTTTACTTCTCTAGTTGTGTCATCTTATTGTGTATGAATGGCTATGCCTCAACCCCGTGTATACTGGTGTTGTGTCTATGTTCGATGCATCCATGCTTTCAACATGCCCAGGTATGCATTTAACTTGGCTGAATATTGAAAAAAAATTTATAAAATTAGTAAAAATTTGTTCAAATGTGGTTATCCTTGCAGAAATACAAAACACAAAAAGGGGGGGGGGGGAGTAACACTTGAAGCAAAAATGGAAATGGTACCACCTTTCACCAGAAAGGTGTAAGAAATAGTACAAAATAAAGGGATCGAAGTATTGTGGCTTAGGTGTCTTGACTTCCATGGCCACTTTTATCTCAGATAATTTTAATTTGAGGCTTAAATCATAGAAGAATGGAGGTGGGGAACTGATAGTGGTCCACAGCTGGGTCAGAAAAGAGAAGAAGGGTAATTGTAGAAGTCAGTCGCTTTGCAAGAGAGAAAGGGTACTTGAGTAACGAACAAGGAACTCTTATGATCTTCAAAACGCATAATCACATATAGCTGTCGGCTCATGGCATTATGTTTTAATATCTTTGAAGTGTCCACCTTGAAGGCTATTAAGTCTATTTACAAAGATGTTTTCTTGATCATAAATCTACCTTAATAACTTATTATGAAAAAAAAAAATATTTTAAAGATATATTACTGTATACTTAATTAAGTAAAATACATTCTTCTGTTAAGGTACCATTTCAAGTCTATCCTAAATTCTTAAAAGTTGTCAAGTTATGTCCATATGATATCATACTTGGGCCCTTATCCTGTGCCAGTATTTGCACTTCCTTGGTAACAAATTTGCAGTTTTAGACTCCAAGAAAATTTTCAAGTTAAGGATGTCAGTATAATCATAGTTGCAAAGTTTCACGATAAGACCTGTCCATTAATGATTTGGCCATGAACTCTAGAATCAAATTTGCATGTGGCTGTTTCTGTTAATAATCCTTATGCTAAGTTGCTATCTGAATAAGAAACACTACTAAGCTCAGGCATAAGGTTTGTTAAGAGGTCTAGATGGAAAGTATTGACATCTTTCAACATGCAATAAACTAGTTTCGAGTTCCGAAAAGACCTTTAGTTTTGACATGGAAAAACATAAAAGATTTTATCAGACTTTGCCCTGTAACATATTCTAAGTGGTACTTTCCTACATTAGTGAGGTTTCCGATTTGTTTGGCTTACTCTTAGAGTTTCCCTCTTCACCTATTATTAATTGATATTAGGTTGGATACTAAGATGGTATATGAGCCTAGGTGGTTCTGTAGGTCGTTGGTCTTGTTGTTTGTTGCCCTTATTTGTTCGTTCACATGCTAGGCCCCTTTGTTGAGTTGTTAGTATTTGACCTGCATGTTAGATTGTTAATTGCTATTATCAGCTTACCAGACGTTGGTTAAGTCATGAGTTTATTGTTTATTGTAGCCTTTATGCTCATATCAGGCCTTTCCACTTTTTGCCAATTGGTTTAGGTTGGATACCACAATAGGAACTAAATTAGTTGATATAAATACAAAATTTCGAAATAAGGTAACAAAGTGATAAGATGGATTTTGATATTTCAATTACGTTATGAAGAATGTGAATTGAGTTTAATTTATTCTGCAACATCTGTAGTATGAGTTGCTACTAGTAGCCAGCATAAAAAGTTTTCTTTAATTCTTCGCATATCTCTGCTGCAATTGAAAAGGAGAAAGAGGTACACAAGACTGTATAAATATACAATGTTGACCGTGCTGCTTGCGGTCGTGTAGCAGGTGTGATTGCAAAGAAATATGTGCCGACACTGGATTTGCAGGGAAGCTTAATTTAACGTTAGATCTGAATTCTGAATAGCTGATGTGAGTGCTATAAGTAATGCTGATTCATGCAAGCTAAAATAGTTTTATTGTTGTCCATAGATTTATTACTTGTAATGCTGGGCAGTCATTTGCATGCTTCCTGACTCCTGGAATGAATATTCAGCTTATTGGAGAAGCTAATGATTTTGGAGGAAAATTATTTTTTACTGAAATGCTACCTTCGTTTTCTGTTGGATAATTTAAGGCCTTGAAAATTCTGTTTCGTTCTCCTATTAAGAATTTGCATTTTTGTGATTTAGTTGATATTTTTATTGACTCCAGCCCCAATAAACTGAACTGGTTATGAAACATTCTAAATATTTCCTTTATTAAATATGAAAAATTCAACACTTTTTGCATGGAATCGTTTTGATTTAACCTAAACTGATTTGTGAACAATGTTAGCCAACTTTTGAGTTTTGAAGGTGAGCCTCCAAGCAAGGACTGAACTCTTCATTGTTCCTTAATACGACTGAGATGAACTATGTAAATAAAACAAGGGTATGGCTGGTGGTGAGTTGGTCGTAACTCCTGCTCAGATTAACTGTGTTCAGATTAAAAGTAAATAAAAATTTAAAATTAAAAAGAATCCGAATCCATTATTGTTAGAGCTGATTATCTTGTTGTTTTAGTTGGAAGATTGATTGTCATTAATTTAGTATGTTAACAAGTCTTATTTCATTATAAATTGAGAATACTTATATAGGTTATGTACTAATTTGAGAGCGTTTATTTCTGTTTAGCGAGGAAAGTTTATTTAGAGTTCACTGAGTGTAGAATCAAGTGTGTTACTTGGTTTTTATCCTATATTTTCAGGGAGGAAATTTAGAGAGGACTTGTCTAGATCTAGGTATAAAATTGAGATCCTATTTTTGTGAGAGTTAGTGTTTGTAACTACTTGTTATACAAAATGCTAAGATGATGGATTATCTCACTGCTAAGGCCTCGTTGATGTATGGAAACTAAACTACGCAAACATATTGTTGTGTTCTTTATTGTTCTTCATCATTGTCAAAAATAGTTGACACTACTCAATTTGCTTGCAAGTATCGTTTTAGAATTTTTAAAATATAATATATAATATTTAAATTAAATTTTACTAGTAGAATTATTCAACGATTGTAGTGAACTAAATTTAGATAATTAAAGAATTTCTTGCTTATGTCTAAGTGGCTTAACCTTTGATGTTTATTTTAATATTAAAATTCTTTTGTCAATGTGGTCTTCGTTAGATGGCAAAATAGAAACTTTGTGATAACAGGTTGACTCCCACCATGCATAAATATCATTTGTGGGTTTTCAATACGTAGTTTTTTTTTATTTATTTAAATCAAAACACGTGCCTTCCATATCTGTATATACGTCGATTATAAATATGTCCGTTTGTGCATTAAATTCCATTGGTTAATTCTAGTCATAATTGTACGGACTTATCGATTGTAATCGTGATTTTGTTTATGTATTGCACTAATTAATTGTTATTATTGTTACATAGATATATTAATTATAATTGTAACTTCAAAAATTATTAAAATGATTTTCATAATTTAAAGTAAATAAAGATTTAAAATTAAAAAGAATCCAAATCCATTATTGTTTTAGCTGATTATCTTGTTGTTTTAGTTGGAAGATTGATTGTCATTGATCTAGTATGTTAGCAAGTCTTGTTTCATTATAAATTGAGAAGATTTGTATAGGTTATGTACTGATTTGAGAACACTTATTTCTGTTTATTAAGGAATGTTTATTTAGTCTGCACTTAGTGTAAAATTTAGTGTGTTACTTGGTTTTTATCTTATATTTTTAGTGATGAAATTTAGAGGGAACTTGTCTTAATCTTAGGTACAAAAGTGAGATCCTATTTTTGTGAAAGTTTGTCTTTGTAACTACTTATTGTACAAAGTGCTAAGATGATGGATTATCTCACTGCTAAGGCCCCGTTGATGTATGCAAACTAAAATGCACAAACATATTGTTGTGTTATTTATTGTTCTTCATGAGTGCTGAAAATAGTTGGCACTATTTAATTTGCTTGCAAGTATCGTTCTAGAACTTTCAAAATATAATATATAAAATTTAAATTATATTTTACTAGTAGAATTATTCAATGATTGTATTGAATCAAATTTAGATAATAAAATAATTTCTTGCTTATTTCTAAGTCACTTAACTTTTGATGTTTTTTTAATATTAAAATTCTTTTGTCAATGTGGTCTTGGTATGATGGCAAATTAGAAACTTTGTTATTCCAAGTCGACTCCAACCATGCATAAATATCATTTGTAGGTTTTTAATACATAGTTTTTTTTATTTAAATCAAAATACGTGCATTCCATATCTATATATATTTTGATTATTAATATGTCTCTTTGTGCATTAAATTGCTTTGGTTGATTCTAGTCGTAGTTGTATGGATGTATCGATTGTACTTGTGATTTTATTTATGTATTGCACTAACTAATTGTGATTATTGTTATATAGGTATATTAATTATAATTGTATCTTCAAAAAATATTAAAATTATCTTTTTAAAGGGTTTTTGTAAGTAAAAATAAATAAAAATTTTAAACTAAAAAGAATCCGAATCCATTATTCTTAGAGCTGATTATCTTATTGTTTTAGTTGGAAGATTGATTGTCACTGATCTAGCAAGTCTAATTTCATTATAAATTGAGAAGATTATACTAATTTGAGAGCACTTATTTCTGTTTAGTGAGGAATGTTTAGTTAGATTGCAGTATAAAATCAATTGTGTTGGGTTTTATCCTATATTTGCCGGGAGGAAATTTAAAGGGAACTTGTCTAGATTTTAAGTACAAAAGTGTGATCCTATTTTTATGAAAGCTTGTGTTTGTAACTATTTGTTGTACAAAGTACTAAGATAATAGATTATCTCACAGCTACGGCCTTGCTAATGTATGGAAACTAAACTACGCAAACATGTTGTGTTCTTTATTGTTAATCATTAGTGTCGAAAATAGTTGGCATTACTAAATTTACTTACAAATATTGTTTTAGAACTTTCAAAATATAATGTATAATATTTAAATTATATTTTACTAATAGAATTATTCAACAATTGTATTGAAAAAAATTTAGATAATGAAAGAATTTATTGCTTAAGTCTAAGTCGCTTAACCTTTGATCGATGTTTATTTTAATGTTAAAATTCTTTTGTCAGTGGTTTGATGGCAAAGTAGAAACTTTGTGATATCAAGTCGACTCCCACCATGCATAAATATCCTTTGTGGGGGTTCAGTACGTAGTTTGATTCTAGTCATAATGTACTGACGCATCGGTTGTAATTGTGATTTTGTTGATGTATTGCATTAAATTAATTAATTGCGATTGTTATTATATAGATATATTAATTATAATTGTAACTTCAAAAAAAATATTAAAATGAGTTTTAGAATAATTTTTATAATTAAAAGTAAATAAAAAAATTAAGGTTAAAAAGAATCCGAATCCATTATATGAAGTTTTAGATGAATCTATGTATAACAATTTATTTGTTATATATATTTAACTATGGCATTAGAATATTTATTTTGGCTTAAGGAGAGTTGGTGTTGACCCCAAAAACTCAAATCATGAATTTAAACAACAGTGACAGCTCTAGTGTAGTGGTATGATTTGTTTTTATGGTAGTAAATCTAGAGAGCAGACCCAAAAGAAAAAATCCCTATCAAATAATAGAATTGCAGTTTATCCCCCATCAAAGAAATTTGGGTTAAAATTGCGGTTGTCTAAAGGGAAGCGTAGCACTTGTAGGTACTAGGTAGTGATTTAATTTACTGAGACGTTTGGCATTGGGTGAATCAGGACATGTAGCGTGTGTACTGTGCGCGTCCTAAAACGGACTTCAGATTTCCCATCTCACATAGCATCACCTGTCAACAAATATTGCTCCTCTCCCCCAAACACTCTTTTCTCTTTAAAAACAAAAACCATCAACCCCTGGCGGTCTGGTCCTGCCCCTCGGCCGCCGTTTCCTGCTCCATGCAACATTTTCATGAGGTGGAGCTTAAAGCCGAATCATGCTCTTGGCCGTGTTCGCTGTGCTTCTTTTGGTGCTGCCACTGGTGTTGCCGCCATTGCCGCCTCCGCCCTTCGTCCTTCTCTTAATCCCAGTTGTGATGATGCTGGCTCTCCTTTTCCTCGCATTTTCACCGTCTAAGATGCCAGACTTGGATATCTCCTCCTCTGTGTGATCTAAAACGCATGTAATGCATGTATCTTCCGAGGAGAATCTAGATTCGACATATATATTTTGTTGTTTTCCCTCACTGTAGTTGCAAGTAATTATGAAATCAAATATAAATTGGGTATTGCATGTTGGTTTTGCTGCGGTGCTCTGTGTTTCTTCTTAATTTTAATTTTCACATACCATGTAAATATTTAATATTCCAATCTGAAACAGTGTAGAACCGATCTAGCTACAAGGAGAAGAAATTTTGGATTTGGAATTGTGAAGAACAAACTGGTGCGGTGTAGTGAAATGTGGCGTCATCATCTACGCCAACCGAATTAGCATTAAATTTGGGGTCACGTGCCAAATTAACGGTGTCCACTTCAGTTCTGGGGTTTTCCTTGCATTTGCCCTCTAGTAGCTGCAACCTTGCATTTCCATCATATAATCCAAGTCCAAAATAAATGAAAAACATTGTGGACATGAAAGTCTTTCGTAAATAACTTGGGCAAAGCAACCACTGCTTTCGGTTTCTTTGATTCAAGAGTCGGCGCTTTAACAACCATAGCTAAGTTTTCCTTTCAAGTAAAATGTGGCAAAGGGCAGTTTTATCAACCATGTGAATTACAATGTCATGAAGTTCGGGGGCAGTCCAAACCGATGATAGTTAAGCCCAATCAACGAACGCTGCTCATTCGGCCTACATACTGAAACAAATAAACTAATGTTTTCGACTCATTCCCAATCAAGTTAAATACATGCTAAGGGAATTAAGTGTGCATAAGCAATACCCAAATTTATGAGCAAATTGTAAATCAACAAGGATGGCATGAGCCTCCGCCCATAAGTGCCATACGCCTCCCAATACCTTCTTGCATAAAGGTTACTTTTTATCCCACTTGCACCAACATTTTATTTTTATAGATTGTGAACTTCTCTTCTTCGTCGTCCTTCTTCTATTTCGTTCTTCCTTTTTCGTAACCTCAAATTTGAGTAAAAAAATAATTTAAAAATAAAACAAGTAATAATAAAATATTTATCTCGCAAAAAAGGAGGTACAACACGAAAACTTCCTAAGAGATAACCCATCCTAATACTACTTTCGTTCAAGCACAGTTAGCTATGGAATTCAGATGAATCCAATCCATTTATGCTAGTATGGTCGCACCTGTTAACTTCCGCATTATCTATTTATATAAAAGTTATCGTTTATTACACTTGCACCAACATTTTACCTTTACAAATTATGGTTTCTTCTTTTGGACCATCGTCCTTCTGTTTCATTTTTCTTTTCTTGAAACCTCAAATCTGAATAAAATAATAAACAAATAAACAAAACAATTAATAATAAAAGATCTATTTTCCAAACAAAAGGGTGCGACATGAAGACTTTTCAAAAAGTTATATCCATCCTAATATTTCTCTCGCCCAAACACACTTGATTGTAAAGTTTTAATGTGATTCAGTGCATTAGTACTTTAAGATCACACTCATCAACTTTTGCACAATCTATTTACATAAAGGTTATCATTTATCACACTTGTACCAACATTTTACTTTGACGGATTGTGATCTCCTCTTTTGGACCATATTTTTGTTTCATTATTCATTCCTTAGAACTTTGAATCTAAACAAGTAATAGTAAAAGATTTACATCGGAAAAAGAGCGATGCAACACGAGGACTTCCCAAGAGTTAACCATCTAAGTATTACTCTTACCCAAGCATACTTAAATGCGGAATTCTAATAGGATCCAATACATTAGTGCCGGTATAATCACTCCCATCAACTTCTATCTCATCTATTTACATAAATGTTATCCTTTATTGCACTTGCGCCAACATTTTATCTTTACGGATTGTGAACTCCTCTTTTCGATCATCCTCCTTTAGTTTCACTCTTCTTTCTTCGAAATTTCAGATCTGAATAAAAATAATAAATAAATAAAACAAAACAAAACAAGTAATAATAAAAGATTTATTTCACAAAAAGAGGGGTGCAACTTATTAGGGAGTGACATGGCAACAATTAATTAATTTTTTAAAATTATAAAATTATTAAAACTATATTAAAATTTTTAAAAAATAATTAATTACTATGAAAAATTAAATACCGGGTTAAAATGATTTTTGTATAGAGGTTAGATTGCTAATACGTTAATATGACTAATGGAATTGGGTTGTTCTGGTTTCAATTGATGAAGATAGATGTTTTCTTTTTTGGGGCAAAATTGGCACGGAGAAGGGCTGGAGCTTGCGTCTAAAGGCGTGTGCTAGTACGAGTGCTGCAACTGCAAGCAATCCTTTCATCCTCTGCAACCTTCTACTATTCTACAGGTGAAACTTTAATCTAAGATTAAATATATCAAAGTCCTCGTCTTTACTTCTTTTGGTTTTATGCTTATTTTTTTAATTTCTCTGTCATCTTTACCATTCTCTGTTTAGATTTAATATATAATCATTAGAGAAGAACCTAAAACATGAAGTAAATTTGATATTTATGCATTCCTTTTTTATGACCAAAAGTATATTAACGAGTATAGGATGCACCATGATGTAAGAAAAATCAGTTCAGAAGGGCACCTGCTTTTGTGTATAAACATCTTTCATACTTCTTATGTAAAATATAGATAAAGGGAAATGAGAGTTTGCTCCTGTTTTCAATGTAATTGATAATCCAAAAACAAAAAAGAAAAAGAAAAGAAGATAAACCCAATTATAATCTGATCAGCCTAAAAAATTTTGGTTGCTGTGTGTTAGTTTTGCTTGACCTGTTTTGTTTTGGCTGATTTCTGGATTCTATTAACTAGCAATGTCAGTTGTAGGAGAATGGCGAGAAAAGAAAATTTGAATAACTTCATTGTTGGGGATTTGCCAACATTGTTCTACATCCCTGACTTCATCACAGATTCTGAGCAAGCTCGGCTCCTAAATAATGTATTTATGATTGTTATTTTCTTTCTTTTCTCTTTATGATTGTTCCAAAGCTAAATTCATTGATCGCATTTTCTATTGACACACAGATTTACCAAGCACCTGTATCAAAGTGGAAATCTTTGAAGAATAGGAGACTCCAGAATTGGGGTTTGTTAAAATACTTGTATTCTAACTCACTTTTAGAATCTCTGAAAGCTAGATGCATATTATGGAAAAAGTAAAGATGGCGTTCTGTTTCTTCTTCTGATGGACTGCATTCCTATTTTTTTGACATTGACAGGCGGTGTTGTTCATGAAAAGGGTCTTCTGTCACAAGATTGTAAGTAGATTATTTGCACTCTGTACGCCATTTCTAAACTGTAGACTTTTTTTTTTTTTCATTTTCCCCATCTCGGATAGGCTTTGAGATTAGGTTTTGTGTTGTTGGTGGCAAGTTTAACTATGCCTTCCTTTTTTGTTTGTTGTTTGTAGTGCCACCTTGGCTAGCTAAGATTACAGAAAGAATATGTGAAGAATCAGGACTTTTTCCTTCAGCAATCAACCATGTTCTTATCAATGAATACCTTCCAAACCAAGGAATAATGGTTTGTACTGGCTTTTTTCTTGTTTGTATGTATATGGGTTTTTCCTTTTTGTAATAAAATTACTTTACTCTAACATAACACGTTCTCCCGAAGCTTTTAAGAAATGCTTACTCTTTGTTTGGTAAAGTGCAAAGAAAATTGGAAACATGAAAAATTGAAAGAGTAGAAAAATTTATTAGTTCTTTCCATTAGCGTGCTTGGTAGGAAAGAATAAGGGGAAAGAAAAAAATGATTTTCTTTCTCTTTTTTCTTGGTAGAATTGAAAAATAAGGGGAAAGAAAATGAAATGAAACTTGTGAACAGTGCATCACTATACATCTCTTTCATTTTATCTCTACTTATCATTCCAACCTGAAATAATTTACTTTTATTTATGAGGAGGGAAAATGGCCATGTCTCTTATTTTCTTTCCTCACTTTTCTATCAAGTACACTCAAAATTTATTCTCTTTCTATTTTCCCACTATCTCTTTCCATCATTCTACTTTTCTACTCAACCAAGCACACTCTTAATGTTTAGAAAACTGATATTAAATTCCGATTACTACTCTTAGATGTCTCCTTTTTCATTTGTAGTAAATGAATATCATGCTACCGTGTCAGTTTCTTGATATCATATTTTATGATGGGATTAGGAAAAATTTTCTATTGTTCTTTCCCCCTCCAAGAAAAGAAGATACTCTCTAGGGTCTATATCAAATTTTTAGTACTGAAATTATCTGTTTTACAGCCACACCAGGATGGGCCAGCTTATTACCCTGTTGTAGCAATCCTGTCTCTAGGATCACCTGTTGTTATGGACTTCACTCCTCATTCAAGATTAAATTCATGCAAAAGTACGGTGATGGAAAGTGTAGTAGATAAAACTTCTGATGTGAAGGCTGCGGAAATTGAAGGAAATGATGGGCTGGATAAACATCAACCCTTTTCCGTCCTGTTGATGCCTCGCAGTTTATTGATCTTCAAGGATGATGCATATTCAGGAAAGTTGATGTCCTAGGCTGCTTTCAGTTGTGTTGTTTATAGGATATGTCTTTATTACCTTTCAAAAAAGGAAATATAAATATGAGAATTCTGTTCTTATGACTGCAGATTACTTGCATGGTATTGAAGATAATGCAGTACATCGATTGGATAAGGTAAGAAATGAAATTGTATTCGACAGGTGAAAAAGAATTTTACCTCTAATAATTTGTCTCAGATGTATCAATAAACAATTTTTCATAGCCAAGTATCATTCTATCACGGTTCTCTTTCCAGGTTGTAAATGGAATTGAAGCTTTGTCCGCTTTGTCCGGGTCTACCTCAAGCGAAGCTGAAGTGATTAGAAGTGAAGATAGCAAGACTGTGAATAGAACAATGAGCAGAATTTCTCTGACATGTAGACTAGTATTGAAGGTTCATAAAAACTTGTTCAAGTTTTAAAATGTGTTCTTAACCAATTACTGATCTCTAGCTAAAGTTTCAAGATTTAGACGAATATCTGATTTGATAAACTGTGGTTTCATGCGGAGGCAGAAATATTTATACATGTCATGTTATGTTGTATGATTGCTTTTATTTCGTTTGTGTTGGCTAAATATTTATGCAGGTCGCCAGTAGACTTCAAAATCTTATACAGGGTGAAAAACAAGGAAGGATTAGATGACTTTCATCCTTGTTTACAATCTTGCATGAAATGATGGCTTTAGCTATTGTTTAAGGAGTTACTGCAAAGCTTATTATTCTGGTAGATTCCTATCAAGGAATACTACAAATATTTTAGTATTCTAATAAGAGCTTCAAAGCGAAGAAAATATGGGTATGCCTGGCAATGTAACCCCGGCATCAACAATGAAAATGTTACCAGTTACATATTCGGAAGAATCATGGATCAAGTATTTAAGGAGGATCAGACGTGCCATATGAAAATTTTGACACGAAAATCAGTTTAGCTTGGCAAACTCAACTTTCACCACGTTACCATAAATTTCTTCACCCAGCTCTTCTTCCAATGAACTGTCTTCATGCATACCAATGGTTTGAAGAGCTTCTCCACGATTAAAAACTAAAGCATGACTCTGGTTTTCCTTCTCCTAACTTTGCATTCCCGGGCAACTTTATTCCATGGATTTCTTGGTCAAAATAGTTGTTAGGATAATTACCATTATCGGCCAAAGCACAAATGGATTTGGGCTGAATTGTAATAAGTTTGTAGGATTGGCTCGCAAACCAAGCTTGTAGGTTGGGCTCGCTTGATCTGGTCATAGGATAGGCTCGCAGGTTGAGCTCCCTTGATTGGCTCACAAGCCAGGCTAGGTCAAGCTCGCTTTCCCACGGGGTTACACGTACAAGCCAAGTTCACATAAGACCTTATGAACACGTGCTTAGTCTAAAGGAGGATACGTATCTATATGTATGAGGCTTACCTACCAAGTAGGTCATGTCAATGAACAATATTCATTTCATATAAATATACATATACTACTTACTACCTAGGAGGCATAGAGAAAAACATTCAACAATAATCAACACCTTTAACCTAATATTGTTATACCTCCCCATGAATGAGGACACATGGGGAACCGAAAGGTCACTTGAGGAATTCCCTCCACTTGCTATTGTAACCTCCCCAACCCGACCTAGATGTTAGAACTGAATTCGGGAGATTGCATCAGCCACCCGCTAGCAGGGTTATCGAAGTTTTTGAAAATAATGATTTTAAAAAATTTATTTAATTTAATAGAAAACATAATTTAAAAATATTCCTCAACGTTTTAATTATCATCTAGCAACAGAAGAAAAATGACATTTACTTACGTATTTAATAAAACCGAGGTTCATGCATACTAATTAATAATCAAAGCATAATATCTTAAGAATTCAAATAAAATGTCATGTAGAATAAAAATAAACCTAAGTCCTAAATCTCATGCCACAGTTTGAAATAAAATATTATAGTCCTTAAATAATAAAATAAAATAAATCAAAAGATTAAGCCTTAATAAATTGGAAATAAAATAGACAATGTCGAGACCATCCGGATGTCGTGCCTTCGTCCTAACCTAGTGGGTTATCTATAAGGATGAAAATTTAAGGGGGTGAGCTTTTACTCTCAATGTGAGTCCATTTACAATAAAATCAATGCGATAGTTATTAAAACACATTAATTAACATTGCATAAAATAATCATATATAGATATTGATTTTAGGTCCAATTAAGTCTTGCTTTAGTTTTTGATTTTATTAGAGATTTTGAAAGTTACCAATGATGAATATTGAATTTTTTTGATGAATTAACATGGATTTAGAGCTTTAATTTTTTTATATGATGATTTTATTAAGTGATTTTAATAGATATTGATTTTAGGACTAAATTGTGAAAAGAATAAATATTAGGGTTTGGTATTAAATTTCTGATGATCAAGAGTTTATGATAGCTTATAATATTTAGATAAATTTTCAATTGAGAAAAAAATTAGTTCATTTGATGGACTAATTGGTAAGGGACTAAATTGCAAAAACTGTAAAAGTTAGGGTAATTGTATAATTTTAAAAATTTAGGGGTATTAATTGTGAAGTGAATTGAAATTAAAATAAATGCTAATGAATGAATAATTTTATATTTTAGATCAAGAATCTGTAGACAAACGTGAAAAAGGGAAATTAGCAGAATAGCCCTGAACTTCAACAAATTTTACAATTTAACCCAGGTAAGTTCGTATGGTTAAACTTTAAAGTTTATATATTAAATTGATGAATGGTATTATGTATTTATTCATATCTATTGTTGAAAATAATAAAAAATTATTGTTAAAATTATGAAATTGAATTAAGAATTTCAAACGAGTGGAACGCTGGATTGAGTACAATCGTTTTGTTGGCAAAAGATTAATAGACGGTAAATACAAAGGATGAATTGACGACAAATTACCCAAGTAAACTGAGGTTCAGCATTTGTTGCGAACTTTTGTGTTTACTTTCCGTTTAGCTCTTTCGAGCTTCTGTTTAACTCATATGAGTTTTCATTTAACCCTAATGGGGTTTTGTTTAGCTTCTTTGAGCTTCTGTTTAACCTTTCTGGGTTTCCGTTCAGCTCCTATGAGCTTCCATTCAACCCTTATGGGTTTCCGTTTAGCACTTATGTGCTTCTGTATAGCCTTCGGGCTTCTGAATACGATGTACTCATATCCATAAATCGTTCTCCAATTTGATAAGATTTAGTAAAATTTTTATGTGAATTAAATTGAAAGTTGTATTGATCATTATTGATATTGAATTGAAGGAAGTGGGTTCATCGATTTATGTTGTGATTGACAGGGAAGTTACATTGAATGAAATTATTTAAGGTGATGTGTTATAGTAGGTTCGGTAAGATTTATATTTAAAGTCATCGAACTTACTAAGCTTCATTAAGTTTACTCGTGTTTTTTAATGTTCTTGTAGATTAACGTGAGGTCGGGAGATCGGATCAACACATCAAGTCACACTATCCAATTTAATCCGGTAGCTTTTGCAATATATATTTTGGTTTATATGGCATGTATAGGGATGATTTGGCAATGAAATAATTTGAAATGTGGTTGTGAATGATATATGTTGTATGTATGTTTACATAATTAGTAGTAGATTTTGATAAACCAATTAGATGGATTGAATAGGTAAGTTTTGGTATTTGAGTATTTCGAATGTTATGTCATGCTTAAAACATGATTTTGGTTGGTTTTAATTGCTTGCTTGTGATGTATTGTTGTATCAAAATGTTGTGTATAGGTTGATTTCAAAAAGGGGTGAGAAGTGTGGCCTTAAGATGGCCTATTTTCGTCCACACGGGCAGAGACACGGGTGTTTGTCTTAGCAGTGTGTCAGCACATGGGCGTGTAGTCTGGCTGTGTTTCCCCAGCATCCTTAAAATTTAGAAACATAATGCCTAGGTATTTTCACACGGCCTAGCACACGTGCGTGTGGCCTGGCCGTGTGACCCCTGCACCTTAATTTCACAAATTAACATACTCACACGGCCTAACACACGGGCGTGTGACTTGGTCATGTGACCCAAGTCAGAGAGTTACACAGTCTAAGACATGGGCGTGTCTCTTGGCCGTGTAAACCACACGGCCTGGACACACGGCCGTGTGACCTCTGCACCTAAGGTAAATTTTGAAATTTTGGGAAAAATTCTCTGAGTTTCTGATTTAGTCCGGATTTATTTCTAATGTTTATTTTGGGCCTTGAGGGCCCATATAAGGAACAATATGAGTGAGTTGTGATTGATTTCTGATATATTTATTAAATGTTATAAAATGTTCATATTTATTCTGCAAGGTTCAGTAATGTCCAGTAATCCTATTCTAGCGACGGGTAAGGGTTAGGGGTGTTACATAGTAAGTTCCCATGGTTGGAATCTGCCTTTAGCTGTGGGTTCAGAACAAAAGTCCTGCAGATGAAACTTGTTTTTTAGCTATAGATTTTACAACATAAACCTGCCATTGGAATCGGCCTTTGGCTGTGGATTCACAACAGTACCCACAGATGGAATCTAAATTTGGCTGTAGGTACACAACAATTTACAAATAAGAACTGTCGCATGGCTGTGACCTTGCACCACCATTTTTCTTGCAAATAGATTGCTTGATCTTCCTCTGTACATATCATCCCAACCTATGCAATGCATTATGACATATTGAATTTAGACAAAATATGATAGTATTTAATTTACTAACACATGACAAATTAGTAACGAAGTCATGCTTCTATCAAGTATTTGGGTTAACAGTATCATAGTGCATGTCATACATCCATTCGCAAGTATAGATTCAATAGCAACATAATATATTCATTTCTTATGCAAATATTCATAAATATAAATAAATACAACAATAAATCAATCAATCCTGATTTCTAGCATATTTCTTATCATCAGGGACCTAATTGCATAGTTTAATTCACTAAAAGTAGTTCGAAACCTATTCAAGGACTAATATGATCAAAACATAAAATTTTAGGTTAAAACTATAAATCCTGAGTTATAGGGCACACACGGCCATGTGACTGGACCGTGTAGGAAACCCTGGACTGTGTGAAAGGGGTACACGACCGTGTGAGAAACTGTGGCCGTGTGGTGTTCAAAAATCCAACCTACAAGGGAGACACAACTGTGTGGTGGGTCCTAGGCTGTGTGAAAAGTGAGAATCTAGGGTTTCAGGGGGGACATGGCCATGTAAGGTAGTCGTGTGGTCCACACGGGTGGCTTACACGCCCTTATGGCTGGCCATGTGGTCTAATCTAGACTCGATTTTGTCTCGATTTTCTCATAAAAAAACACACACCTGGCTTTCGAAGTCTCGAACAATGATCCTCACGTCCAAGCCTGATTTGAGATACCTACAACGAGTCTTTCAAATGACAAGTACGCGAGAATTAATATCGATTTTCAAGATTCATCAAAAGTATCATGATTTTCGAGAAAACTCGTAAAAGAGTCATAATCAATTTGAAAGATTTGACAAGAACGATATTTATTCCAAAATTTTTGAGTTTTATTTAATTGGAAACAAGAATACTTATCGATCTTTGGTGGAATTCCAAAGGTTATCGATGATAAATTCAATGCTCGGAAGGGAGACAAGTTAAATCATGAATTGATTTTGATTTGGGATTTCAAAAGATTAGTTTCCAACAAAGAATGTAAAATTTTTATGAAAAAAAAGGGGAATAAAAGAAAAAAGATGTATTTAAAGAGAAGAGAGGAAAAATTCTAGTTAGGGTGGAAAAAGACAGAAATTCACATGTAATTAGGAAAATAGATTAAATAGTTAGGGTTTTAGTAATTTGAGGGGGTAAATGGTAAATTACCCTTTTTTGTCAAAAATGAAGAAAAAAATGAGGGAAATAAGTTTGGTGTGGCTTAAAGTTGAGTGCAAGGGAAAAGGAGAGTGCTTAACCATTACTGCCCATTCTTAGTTTATTTTTACCACATTTATCATATATCTTAGTTGACCTTGGTTCCTAAAATAAAATAAAAGAAAATGGAAAAAATTGGGTTTTAAACCTTAGTTCTTTAATAAATATCCTAAACTCTTAACCATTAAGACTAAGACTCATTTCTTGATAATTAATTAAATTTCTAACCCTATGTATTTTGAGGTGTTACGACTACCAACTGGAAGGTCACCAAAAGCTTCACCTTCCATCTTAGCTGCCCAGGCAAGCGAGAGGTAACCATTCAAGGAAGACAACCACATGTCTCTCCTAGCACCTGATCTCTTGTTAAAAACGTGATCCTTTCGATCACCAAACCCTATGTGGGTTCAACTGCTCCATACCATCGAATCAGAATGAATAACAAAATATGTCCCGTCATAGACATTCTCATCCTATCGAAGACATCTGCCCCACTCATCCCATAATGATGATTTATTTGCGGGACTAACATGTTAATGCCATCCTACACATGACCTCACCTATATATACCCCAAGGACGATGAAGAAAGGATCAACTCTTAAGCATACTAGACTATACTCTGCAAAATTTACCCTAACACTTTCAAACTCTCTCCACCTCCACTTTTGATAACTTCCGACTCTCCATCCTAATTGAATGAATCAACCCCCATTGATACCACCACATTTTTCTCTATACTTCTCCCTTATTGTACCACTATATCAACAAATATTAAACTTTTTTTAACTCTTCCACCTTCTTTTTCTTCAACTTCATCAATAAGAGAGGGCTTATTAACTATCAAATAAGGATGTTCTCCACTCTTTTCCCGATTTCCACAGTTGTGACAACTAGTAACATAAGTAAATTTTAGGTCAACCATTGCCTTCAATTGAGCATATAGACATCTTTGATTTTTCTTATCTTCATCATATGGAGTTAAGATTACTTTGTATCTTAAATTCCATTTTTAGTGGCTAGGGAAACCTAATTTTTAAAAGCTTGTTTATGATCAAGCTAGTAGATATGACGTTGGTATAGGTTATATCAGGTGGTACTTATCATCTCAATCCTAAACCAATATAGTTTAAGTGGTCAAAATTGCAATGTGTTTTTGTCATTGCAGGTTAATATCGATTTGCACTAATACGTATCGGCTTGTATCGGATGGTACAAGAAATTTGATATTTTAAAATAGCTTTGAATTTTTTTATCTTAACATTTTTATAATTAAAATGTAATTAAAAATCAAGTTATTGAACTTAATTAATAATTTCAAAATTTATATTTACATATAAATATATTTACATGTATATAACATATATTTTATTAAGAAACTAAAAATTAGAATATAAATATATATATACATTTAAAAACATGGATGAACCCGAAATAATACATCAATATCAATTCATACTTATATTAGAACAAAAACGATACAACACTAACAACCTTACATCATCCATCTAATTGTCCTACATAAAGTTTGTGGTCTTAATGATGAAGCTATGATATTATTTTGAAATCAAAATGCAATATTTTACTTTTATATGAAACAATAATTTGTTATTGATTTTAATTGAATTTTCCGTCGCGCTATCTACTTTTACTTATTGTAACATTTTCATAAAACAATAGCAACTAAACAGCTTTGCTAATAAATACTCAACAGTCAAAACTGATTTAGTTGTGAGGTTTGAACCATAAATTTTGTCAACAAACTAATTTACGAGTAATCTTCATTAATAAATCCATCACTACTCAATCTTAACATGAATTTTAACATTGGAGGAGGTAATTTAAACCCTACTAAATTTCCTACCAATATGATGGTGTAAAATAAATATTAGAAAACGGAGTATCTCTAAAGCCACCATCCATCCTCCCAAAGGCATCCCAAGCTGCTTTCACACATCTCTGAATATTGGATCCGTTAGCACATACGTCGAGCTCAACAACGACAGCTCAAGGACCACTAGGTTGAGGTTCGGAAACAGGAAAGTTGAGGCGATTGATATCATCACAGAAGGATTTAAGGCGACCAACGCGGCACGCGATAGCCACAATAAGACAGCCAGATATACCCAAGTCAAGACCCGGTCACCATCACCACATTTCCGTTGAGGTTGGCCCATGGCTCTTGTTGCTTCTGCTCTGCCATTGCCAATATCGGAGGATGGATGTGGAAACAATCTGAGAGACCGGTGGGAATAACACGAGGTTGACACCAGCACTTAAGAAGTTGGGCACTTCCACTTAATTGCCCATTATTTAGTATATAGGCTCATGCCTAATTATGTTACAATTATTAAGAAGTTAGTCACTTGCACTAATTGCCCATTACTTAGGACACTTTTGGATAGATGATGCTTTTATATAAAAACAACGGCGCACCGTATTAAAAGTAAATGTCTATCAGAGGGCCCTTAATCAATACCCTTCTGAGTTGACGGCTATTATTTATTTTTCTTTTATCATTTTATTGTAAGAAGTTAGGCACTTGCATTTATTCTCCATTATTTTAGTTAATACCAACAACCTTATATTTTTATCTCTCTTTTTCAAAAATATCTAAACAAACCCTCGCTAGGTTTACTTAAAACATAAAACAAGTGGTATCCGGAAATATTTAATCTATAATCTAACAAGATTTGAACTAAAGACATCATGCATATAAAACTCTTTTATTTACCAATTGAACTAAAACAATTTTTAATTTTCATTTGAAACTTTTATAAGTATATATGTCTTCTAAATTTTTATCTATTTATGTATATCTATACTTTTATACTATTATTTAAGCTTTTAATTAAATTGGTGTCACCCTCAACCGGATTACCAACTCGGTTAAAAAAATTGTAGAAATGTCCTTCCGTAATTAAAATAAGTTATATTATTTGATAGTAGTTTAATCTTTTTATTTAAAAAAAACTAATAAAAATATGCATATAATAAGATTTGAACCCGAACCTATTGCTATAAAACTTTTAATTTATCACTAAGTTAAAGCTTTATTTGAATATTTTTATACATTTTAATTTTATTATGCACACTTTATTACTTTCATTAATTGTATATCTATCTAATGTATTTAATTTAGAGTTATTAAAAATAATTATAATATTTAATTTAGAGTTATTAATTAAAATTTTAACGTAACAGTTCTAATAATTATACATTTAAATATACTTCTAATTTAATAAAATTGATGATAACTACACATTTAAAAATAATTATTATTTTAAAAAGTTTGATGTAAACAAAATTTTGCTAATTCTAAAATAAAATTATTACTTCAAATTCCTCTAAGCATGAAATATAATAAAAATTATGATAATTATAATTATAATTTAATTTACAATTATTAGTTAGAATAGTTATAATTTAATTTTAACATTATTATAATTAAAAATGATTTAAAAAAAAGTTGTGCTAATTTTATTTATATAAAAATAGAGTTATTAACGGAATAAAACTCTAAGCATCTTGATTACCACTTAATTAGTATTAGAATTATATGTCAATTAAAATTTAACTTTAGCTTTATATATAGCATTGAATAGTTAGCTATATGCAACCAAGTAGCATCTAAGAAAAACTGCTGATAAAAAATGAAGAATGTTAGCAATAATAAGTTAGAATTATTTCAAAAAGAATGAAGCCTTCAAGTTATGGTTCTTCGAAGAAGTAATATCAAATCATATTCAAACAACAATAACACTGAAAAGAGATAAAATATTATTTTCATCGATGATGAGGTAATATATATAATGTTATCATATTATTTGTTAAATTTCTTTTGTAAGTTGTTTATACTATTCGAAGCAAGCAATCTTAAATCCATTGTTTATTTATCCATTATTTGTTGGGTGGAGGTGAAAAATGTTCTATAAATTTGTTTTTGAAAAAAAAATCAGATTTCAACATTTATTTTTAGTGATGATTAATTTAATATAAATATTTATGTATTTACTTTCATATAATTCTAAATTTGTATATTATTTTAATGTTATACATATATGTACTTGGAGTGTTCATAAGGGTGCATTTAAGTGCTTATATGATTGTTATGGAGTGTTTTGGTTGGATTGCACCATAGGTGTATTTGGAGTGTTTCAAATGAATATATTTCACGAATCTTGCTTATATTCCATCTCTATTAGTAAGGACTATGAATGAAATCGTACTATTGACTATTGATGAAATTGTGATATGGTATAATCAAATTTAAATGAATTATCAGAATGAATTTAAAGAGTTTATATAATTTTTAAGAGACGAAAAAATTAGTATGTGATGAATGATGTTGAAAACTTGCACTTAGAAATAGATGCATCGTGAAAGTGAAATAAAAGTTTAATAGAGTCACATTTGAAATTGCAATAAATTGCATGGAGTAAAAGAGTAATAGAAATAGCTTAGTAAATGAGATCGGGAATTTGTAAAAGAGTAGGTAAGGCAATCGGTAATGAGAGTTGGTGCATTGTTAACTTAATGAGTATAAGGTATAGTAATGAATGGGATAGATTTGGTAAATGAGAAGATATGGAAACTTGGTATAAATTAGTAAATTAAAAAGGGAAAAGTACTGGTGTAGAAACTCTTGTTGATTGATAAGGTGGAGGGCATAACATACCCAACACTATATCTGAATTTGTAACATAGTTAAAATCTAAAAAGAAATGAGCTAGTAAATTAAATAAGGGTAAGAAGAGATAGTAATCATAAGTCGGTGTGTAAATGGCCTAAATCATGATTCAATGGAGCATCACTAAACATTTTCAAATGCTTGCATAAGTTTGGAGTGATAAGGAATGCTGCTGCCAATTCCTGCATCCTCAGGGTCACAATCCAACAAGTGAAATGTCATGCTTTTAAGTTGGTTTCATAATTGCATGTACCTAGGTTAATTAGAGTTGTATCATTTGGAGCGTAATTGATAACTATGCTTGTTAGTAGATCGGTTTTGTTATGGGTTGCTTAGGAGTCAAATTATGGGTTGTTCTGCAGCCAGGTAGTGATACCCAATTAGGGTTGTCGATGCTTAAGAAAGTTGATAACCATTTGAGGTTTTTGGATGAGTTAGGTATCCGTATTAGTATTTGGGTATTGATACCTCAAGCATAAATATCAATACTGACTAGTAAGCATCAATACTCACTGAAGTTAATAGAAAAATGAAATTTTCTCTAGACAAGGTCTTAATACTTATCCCTAAGATACTGATACCCTTATTCCATTAAGTATTTATGGAAGTTCTCTAAGATTAGTATGAGACCCAATCATCATTTTAAAGTTTACAATTATGTTAGCAACACTATATCGCGATATTATGATCATATTTTAGATTGGAATATCAATAAATGCCTTCGAATATTGGATGTAGCATTATTTATTTAAAATCATTATCATTCTGGGTAAGGAGTGGTACATTTTCAAATACTCTCAAGAAAAAAATATCATTCATGATTAATGTGGTCAATTGTAAAAGTGATGCTCGTATGATCATATCATGATATACAATAACTTTCTTCAAGCTCCAACATTGAATTTTATCACATTTCATAAAAGGAAACAAGATAGTTGAGTAGGTGGCTAAGAAAATAGTGATTGGAATCTGTCCACCCAACTGAATTCAATATGTTTCTCTTGATAAGTTGAAATATTTGTTGTAACCTTAGATTTGTTTAATTGGATGAATATTGACTAAAAACAAAAGATTAACTATATTGCTCTTCCTTTCATTCTTGATCTTTATTTAAAAAAAAAAACACCTCAACCATCCTAATTATTGTAGGTAAACATCTATTATATACTAAAATTAACTATATATCCAAAAAAAAAAAAAAACATGAACTCTAGATAATGCCTTGTGATTGATTCATGAATAATTGACTTATGCGTGCAGAAATGAATGAATCTCAATATTTTTATATTAATTTATGTAATCATATATATTATATAAAGCATGATGCACTAGTAAATTAAGAAATAACACAAAGTGGAAGCATAAAATTTTGACAAGTGGATAATCTATTTGATTGAAACATCGTCGATTTAATAATAAAATAAAAAAAATATTTGATACATTGTCAGTGGAAATTTTGGACATCATAAATAGGATCAGAAGGTTGATAAATATCCTAAAAGAATATAGTAAAATACTAAAAATATATATTTTTAAAAAGGAAACACATGACTATTTTAAAACTGCATGGAATAAAAAAAAATACACTACTAATGTACCAAATCTTAATCCTAACAAAATATGCGGACCTAAATATTAAAGGATATTTTGCCTAAAAAAATGTTTCAAAAAATAATTTTAAGTCACAATTAAATTAAAATTTTTGAAAATTCGTACATTTTTTTAAAATCAGTTGTAAAATTGTTTTAAAATATTAAAATTTTTAATAAAAATTGTTTAAAAAAATTATAACTTTTTACAATTACAGTTTCCTATCAACAAATTATGAATTGTTTAAAACCTAATTACAAAGGATTAAAAACATAGTTAATAGAATTTAAAAATAATTAAAATAACATTAAAACTATTTAATAATATTAATATCCGTTTTCAATAATAATAACAAAAATAAATATTTCTATAATTGTTTTCAATAATAACAAAAAATTATCTGTGTCAAATAATAACAAAAATAAAGTGTGTTAGTAAGTGTGTTAAATAATAAATAATCCATGAAAAATATTTTACAACATTTAAAAAATATATTTTTTATTAAATTAAATGTATCTTATATATAATTTTAAAAAATTCAAAATATTGTTTTTAAATTTTATTGAACTGATATTTGTTTAAAGCTTTATTTTTTAAAAAACATAAATAAAAAATCTATATAAATGAATAACTTTTAAATTGGAACATAAACAATATAAGAAAAAAAAAACCAAATTAATGTGTAATTTAATAAATATGATGATAATTTTTTGTAGTAATATTTTTCAAAATAATATTAAAAATTTAAAAATAGATACATAAATTTATATATTTTAAAAATATTTTAATGATGTTTTAAAATTATTCGTTATCACCTATATTTTTAATGTATTATTAAATACTTTATTTTTAATTCTTATATTATTTGTAAATCCTCTAAATTAAAAAAACATTATGAATTAATTTAATATATTTTAACTATTAAATATAGTAAATTTGTGTATCCGATGGGAATAAAACTAGTTATATTATATAACAAATAAATTTATAAAAAGGATTAAATAAAATTTTTATTAAAATGATAAAGGCATTAATAATTACAATAATTTGAGTTGAAAACTCATCAAGGTTTCATATTATTTAATGAGTAAACAGATTATATACGTAGTTATGGTGATATGAATAAATAAATATGCGGCCATGAGGTGGAAAGAAAGGAAATTGGGAAAGGTTTGCAATGACAATAGTTAGGCATTAGTCAAATTATGATACAATTATGGGGCATTTGATGTGAGTAGCTTCGTAAACATGGCACAACTTCAACCATGAATATACTTTTTTTATATTTTTTATATATACACACATCGGATATTAAAACCAATATTTTAAAATGTGCCAATTTTGAATGTTGAAAGCAAAAAAACGAAGTACATCACATTATAACTTTCTTTTTCATGGAACATACTATAATTTTATATTTGGTTCAAATAGTATTTATTATTTATGTTTCTTAGGTGAGATAAAATCATTTATTTACTATAAAAAATGCGAGTTAAATTAGAAATTTTATTATATGCGTATATTTAAAAAAACACATACAATAAATAATGCAATGTATGATATAAAACTAAATAATTATAACACATGAAATATATACGACAATAAATGAAAAAAATAGATTAGATTGTAAGTAAAATAAATTTTAAACATGTAAATACATAGTATTGAGAATACTAAATGTAATATAGTTGTTTATCATGGTGTTGTCATCAATCTTGAGTTAGTGTCGAAATAACTTCCGACACAAACTTAATCAACAACCTTACTAATACTAGATTAAATTATGAGTAAAATAAAATTTAAACATATAAATGCACTACAATTGTTGATCATTGTATTGTCATCAATCTTAAGTTTGTGTCGAGTTGACTCGTGACACCAACTCAATTAAGGATTTTATTAATAGTATAGCTATACAATTGACGGTGATAATGAAGTGTGCATAATAAATTTAAAATGAATAAATAAAGTTAAATAAAGTTTTGGTTGAGTGGTAATTTTAAGGTTTTCCCAATGTAACTGACATAAGTTCAAATCTCATTATCTGCATATTTAAAAAAAATTAAAAAGACTAAAGTATCATCAAATAATATAACTTATTTTAAATAAGAAAGAACATTTTTGTTATTTCCCTAACTGAGTTGGTGTCCGATTGACTTGGGACACCGATTCAATTAGGGACAATTGATGGAGTTAATAAAGTCATAATACAATAAAATATAAATATTATACTAAAATCAAGTTTTTGTTTAGTGGTGAAGTTAATTTGCTATTGATCTATATAGCATGGGTACAAATTCAACCACATGCAAAATTTTAATTTTTAAATAAAAAGATTAAAATACTCCAGCATAATATAACTTATTTTAGTTACGAATGAACATTTTTGTAATTTTCTTAATCGAGTTGGTGCTCAATTGACTTGTAACACTAATTCAGTCAGGGGCTTAAATAATAGTATAGATAATAACCGGCAAGTATAATATATATTTAAGAATTTATATAATTTACAGTTACTTTTTTAAATTTTTTTAAATATTATGATATGTTTAATCTTTTTTAAAGAATACAAACACCCAACTAATCTGGCAAAGAGAAAATAAATCTAAAGTTCTTAATTTTTTTTATTTATTTTTTGAAGTGTAACAACCAGAATATAATTAAAGTATAAATACAAATTGAAGTAGTCATAAGTATAAAACTATTACAAATGTACTGTTTGAGTAGACGTATTGTATAATTACACCATTACATCAAAAATAAAGTAAGAAGTGATACAATCCAAAATAAAACTAATAAATTGACTGACTAAAACTTACCTATGGCAATAACACGTTATGAGGTTTGGAGACCTACGCATATAATTGTGCAAGATATGTCTCGAAACTAAATTAAGGTGTCTTTAATATCTAAAAATAAAATATTTGAAATTTAAAATTAAAAAGATATAGATTTGGCGGTTCTTTTATTTGAAAATAGTTGCTCAGAATCACTGTTCTGCTTTGATGAGTAGGCAATTATTGCTTGTCGTCTAATATACGGACCCCGCTATTGACTTGTCTTTATCCCAGCCAATCACTGGCTGCCCATAATGTACTAGGGTTGCCCCTTACTCCACGAAACGAGGGTAGTCTAGTAATTAAATGGAGCAAAAATGACACGAACGCCCTTATTATTCCACGTCTCTAAATTTTAAGAGGACACTCTATTCATCCCCAATCATGCAGATGTCCAAACAAATCAGGTGCTCCTAGAATTATTACTGGGCTGCCAAGTGGCATAATTTTATTGGTAATGAGATTTGTGCTCGGCCATTTGTTTTAGGACAGTCACATTAATAATTTAATCAAAATAATAAATAGTTATTATATTAAATTATTTAAACAATATTTAACCAAATGTATAATATTACCAAATGTATAATATTACTTGAATTAACCCTTGATTTAGTCTTGCTTAATCACTGCAAGTAATTAATTAATTAGAGTTTTTCTATCATAGCTTTAAGTTGATGCATGTTTGCTTTTCGTTTCCACACGAAAATGTACGAGGGAGGGACATGATTGCAAAATAAATATTTTATTTAAGCAATTGAAAAAATGTATTATCTACTCCCTTTGTTCAGACACAAACAAATATACCCTTTCATTTCATATTTTATAAAAGCTTAAAAAACACATAATGGATCCCACTTAAATACCTTTGTTCAAATTTCTTGCCTTTTTCATTTTATAACTTCTCATTCTCTTCACTGCTTCTTCTTTCGGTTTTTCAAGGAAGAGAAAAAAATGTTTGCTTCTGGGTACAGAAATGGAAAGAGCAAAAAGAAAGCCCAACAAAAAGGTTTCTGTTATGCTTGAGATTGGATTAGAGACTATATTATACCCCAACCTTGGTTCTTTGGATTGCTTTAACTGTAAGTAATAATGCTTTTGCTTCTTTGTTTCCTTTTCTGTTGCCTTCAGTGAATTTTCCTACTTTGAATTATTTTTGTTTCCCGTTTAAACTGTGTAATTCAGAGCTCGAATATGTCAACTTCGTTTTCTCGGGAAAAACTTAGAACAGTTGCCATTTTGGAAATCCAAGGTTTGATGCTTTGGAGCTTTTATATATATTTTAGATTAATTGACTTTATGAAGTTTTGCTTTTCCGATCTTTCATTTGAGTGCATTTGATTTGATGAATTAATCTTTTCTCTCTCTCTCTCTCTCTCTCTCTCTCTCTCTCTCTCTCTCCTTTGCCCAGAGATCTCAGTTCAGCCTTGAATGTTGGTGTCGCCCTTTATTTCATGTTTTTGTTCATTTATCTCACTGGATTTTTTTACTTGTCCTGGTATATGCATGTCAATATTATTTTCCAGTTCATTATCGCTGTTTTTGATGAACACTGTTTGATCTGATGCTGTGTTCTCTGTTTAATCTGTATCTTTTTATGTCAATTGATTTGATGTCATATGTACGGGCGGCAATCATTTTTTCAGGTTTTGGAATCTTTTTCCTTTGGGACATAAGACTGGGAGTTTTTTTTTTTTTTTTTTGGATCTGGTTTTAAATACCGGTTAGTATATATGATCATTGCAATTCTAAGTTGTTCTCCCTATGCTTTATGTTCCTTTTGATCTCTGTAACAAAGGGATCCTTTTGTTCTTACCATAAATACTACCAAATAGAAGCAATAATCTTTAAAATTCCTGATTCATTTAGGACACTTCAGCAATGTATGCAGAATTGCAGATTTATTTGTGAACACAGGTAGGGGGATAGTGAAGTTTTTGGTTTATGTATTGCTGGTACACTTGTAGCACCGTTCTTTGGTTTATAAAGTTTGGGAATATTTGGAGTACATGTTTATCTTCTGGTGAACTCTGCAATATGCCATCCTGCTGGTTTTCAAGAACTATTACATGTACTCAATACTGGAACAGTATGACCTCTCTTTGCAGCTATTCTCTACTGGGAAGGTAGTCTTTGAATAAAAGAAAATCAATTTGTCAAACACCAAAAGAAATTGGTTTGTTAAGTTTGTATAAACATTTTACTTCTTAGTTTCTTTTATGCTGACTATCTTATATTTTGAACAAATGAACTTTATTAAGATAACTTACTAAGAGAAACCATTGTAGCATTTTCTAGTCAATTTGAAGCTTATGAGTGCCTTCCAAAAGTTTTTGTTTACTCAATATGGGATCTTAATATCTAAATGCTGGAGTGATCTTACAACCCTATCTTATTTTGCTTATCAAACTTATCTCTTTTACTATTCTTATCCAAATAGGTGATTAAATTTTGCTGGAGTTAATATTGCATTGGATGCGTAGCATGTGTCATTACTGTGGTGCTGAACTTGCGAAGTCTATTGAAGAAAAGAGGAAACAGGATAATGGTAATGCTGTAATTTCAAGTACTGGAGACCCCATTTGGTCTTGTAAATTATGCTGTGAGAGGAAAGGAAGAGACTTCGTAAAGCAGGATGGTATTACTCCATATGCAACACCAATGATCAGTCCAATTTTCTCAATGTCTTGTAGTAACCGCTCATATTCTAGCTGCAGTAAGCACCTATACTTTTTTATTAGTTAATTTGTTTCAATTTCCTTTTAATCCAAACCTTTACATTTTGCATTCTGTTCTATCAGGTGATTTTTCAGTTGATATAAACTCATATGATCAGTGGGTTTCCTTATTCTCAGTTACGGTGCTGTTATATTAACTGGAGTCTTGAAATTAAATCATGGTGTGAGCGGGCATTTATTTATTATTTTTCGGGGGCGAGGATGGCCAAGAGGTTGTTTCAAAAAATATTCTGTCAAATGGCCGATTGCAACACCTGAGCTCAGAAGGCCCTAGGAAGAGAGTTGATAGCTTGAATATGATGATAGAAAGCAACTTGAGGGATAAGAAAAATAGCTATGATATGGACATAGTGAGAGATATTGAGATAACAGAAGCTAGTAATGAACAAGAAGCAAAAGAGAGCATTGTTGAAAATTCTCCTACAACCCTAGGCAAAGAAAATGGGGCTTCTCAGTCCATTAATGTTGAAATGGATAGTCAAATTTGGGAACCTCCAGAGCCAGAATATCCAGTGGATGACTTGGAGGGAACCGTGGCTTATGATGATGATGATGATGAATGTGGAGATGGCACAGAATGGGGAAAACCAAGTTCCTTGAGTCATATTATAGATGATGACAATGGAAGATACAGGTTTAAAGAGGAAAAAAAAAGAGCAATGGAAGAGGTAATAAATGGGAAGTTCAAAGCTATCATCAGTCAATTTCTTAAATCTGTGGGCGTTGCCTGTTCTGTTAATGACAGCAATAGTTGGGTGGATATAGTTATTTCTTTATCTTGGGAAGCTGCTCTGTTTTTGAATCCCAATGCTATTGATGACAAAGCAAATGGTCCAGATAGATACGTGAAAGTAAAATGCATTGCATCTGGTTCTCGCAGTCAAAGGTGATAGGAGTTAAATATACTGTTTCTTAAAATTACAGTTCTCTTTATGGATATTTATTCTTTAAGTAATTCAGATTTTACATTAAATAGACTCAAATGTTTTTGTTACCTTTGATGTTTCCTTTTTAAGATTGAAAGGTGGTTGTAATGTGCTTTTTCTGAAGCAGAATATAGTTCTTATAAACATCTGTTGTCTCTATAAAGTATAATTGAGGAACAGATTACTGTTTTTCTCTCCTTCAGTCTGTAGCATGTGAAAGGACATCCTCTTTTGTAAATTTTAATCGCCTTTTAGTTAAATGAGCATAGAGCACAAATGAAAATCCTCGTTCTGCTTATTTTATTTGAAAATATAACCCAGCAATTTAACGTTCATGCTGTTATAGGAATTTTCTCTTCAACTTATAAATTAATGTTTATTTTGCAGCCAATTGATCAAGGGATTGGTCTTCAAAAAGCATGCTGCTCATAAGCGCATGCAAACTAGGTACAAGAATCCAAGGCTGTTACTAATTCAGGGAGTCCTTGGTCAGTCGTCTAGTGGGTTGTCTTCATTCAGTTCACTAGATGAGGTAACTTGGCAATAACCAACTTTGTTTTTGTACTGCAGAGGTATGCTATATGTTTCTGATTATTGACCTATAAATACAGGAAAAATGTCATCTGAAATGTCTAAGTGAGATGATAGATATGTGCCATCCAAATGTGATATTAGTGGAGAAAACTGTTTCGCGTGATTTTCAAGAGTGTATCCTTGAGAAAGGAATTACACTGGTGTTTGACATGAAGCTACATCGTCTAGAGAGAGTTGCACTTTGTACTGGCTTACCAGTTATACCATCTGAAACTTTGATGAATCAAAAGCTGAAGCAGAATGACTCCTTTAAGCAGTGCGACTCCTTTCACATAGAAAAGTTCGTTGAGGAACATGCTTGCTCTGGTGAAGGGGGGAAACGACCAAGTAAAACATTGATGTTCCTTGAGGGCTGTCCTAAACATCTCGGTTGCACTGTAAGTTGACAACTTTTTCTTTCTTTTAATTATTTTCCCCTGTAATCAGGATGCACATACAAAAAACACTTTCTTAGGTGCGGGAAGCAAGATATCTAGTTGGATGTGGGTCCTGTTTATATGTCGGAGCAGTGTTTATGTGGAAAATATAGTAAGCAGTTCTAATCAAAAGATTATTCCTTTGACAGCTTATCCATCATTTCTTGCCCTATAACTTCTTGATGGGAAGACATCAAACATTCTTGTGCCTGTTCTCTGCAATTAATGAAATTGGATAAGGCCATCAATTCAAACCTCATTTATCAAAGGCCATTAAATATTCAATTATAATTCGCATTAAAGTACTAATTAGACCTGTAGCTTCTTAGGTTTTTATATATGATGATTTGTTGTAACTAGTAAGCTTGAAATTCAGAATTATCTTAACGCTTAAACCTGTTTTGTTGAAACGTTGAGAAAAAAGCAGCTTGTTGTAGTCTTTGATCTTTCTCATAGAAATACTTAACTCCGTATAGCATATGGCCTTCCCGTATTAAAAATGTGCTTTTCTTATTTTAAGCCTTTAGTTAATTTACATTTGACCAGTTTGTATAGATTGTTGCTCTGGGTTGTCTTTCCTTGTTGATTAGACTTTTGAGAATTCAGTGTCGTGTCTTCCACTTGAGTTTCTTTTGCATCATCCATTTTTATACCTTTGGTTTCTCAAGAACAAATCGTGTTTGATATCTGGACTTAAGATGTTTGACCTGATGCCATCTGTCTGAAAACAAGCTCTCTCTTTCCTTGTTTCTTTTCCGGTTAGATATGTAGGCATATTCCTGTGTATGAATTGCCTTGTTAATTTGATATCATAATGCTGCAGATTTTGTTGAAAGGATGTCATTCTGAAGAACTCAAAAAGATTAAGTGTGTTGTGCAGAATGCCGTTGTCATGGCATATCATTTAATCCTGGAAACTTCTTTCCTTACTGATCAGAAGGCAATGTTCTCTAGAATTCTTTTCACTGGAATAGCAAATGTGTTGCTACCAGGTCGGGAATCCTGTGCTTCAGAAATCGGTAACCTGAGTGTTCCTTGTCTCAATGAGTCTACTGCTGAAACTCGATCGCATGAAATTGACATTCCGATTTCCAATGCATTCCATGAAGAAGGTTACCACATAAATGGGGAAATAAATGGTGATCAAATCATGAATTCAGGATTAGACTACAATTCAGCATTATCTTTGGAGCCATATAATCCGGCAATTCTCTCTGGGTTGTCGTCTATTTCTGCTTCTCTGAAGAAAGTTATAGGAAGTAATTTCCCTCTTGCATCCACTGCCCCTTATCGGTCATTGTCTGCATATTTTGGGTTAAATGGGATGCAATCCAAGCTAACAGAAGCAGTTCCGACAGTGAAATGTTTTGAGGTCACAGATGAATTTTTTGTGGAATCTAAAGGTGATCCTGATGAAAAGAAACCTCTTGAGGACAGACAACCCCAATCTTCTCATGCTTTCTTTGAAGCCCCATTTGACTTGAAAGCTAATGGACATGATAACGAAGAACTTAACAATAAGGACCTCAACACAATGTTGAATTCACAGAGTATTTTGGTTCTTATTTCAAGCCGGAATGCCTTACGGGAGACTATATGTAAGCAAAGCCATTTTAGCCATATAATGTTCTACGGGAATTTTGATGTTCCTCTTGGAAAGTTCCTTCAAGATAAACTACTCAATCAGGTCTGGAATCCCCTCTTATTAGTAGCTTTTTCTCTTCTTGTTAATTTTTCTCCATTATTTTGATGAGACGAGGTTGATTAGATTGCCAACTTCTCTGAAGTATTGGAGATATGATCTTTATCTTGTAATGTTTTGAAATTATGTCACCTACAATTATTGGTTATTTAGTTTACCTTTATTCTCATTAGAAACTTAGGTAACCTGAAGTTGTATGATAATGGACTGCATTTGAATACCTAACTTTTTGTCGCTGTCTGACGCTGTTGGGTTTTCCACTGACAGAAACTTCTGCTTTTGCAGGGAAGTCAGTGTGTTGTATGTGGTGAACCGCCAAAAGTTCACTTTTACCATTATGCACATCATAGTAAGCAATTAACAATACAGGTTAAACAGCTTCCTAAGCATTTATCTGGGGAAGCACAGGGAAAACTCTGGATGTGGAGTCGCTGTGGCAAGTGTAAAACTGGGAATGGAATTTCAAAAACTACAAAAAGAGTGCTAATGTCAACTGCTGCCCGTAGTCTTTCATTTGGAAAGTTCTTGGAACTCAGCTTTTCTGAACACTCTTCATCCGGCCAATCATCCAGCTGTGGGCATTCTCTGCATAAGGACTTCCTATATTTCTTTGGGTATCGATTGCTGCTTCTCTTGTCATTTAACAATAAACTCACAGTACATTCATATGCACTAGTCAAATGGGAAAAAACTTTCCTTTTTGTTTGAGAATTATGCTTAATGTTTTTCTGTTAACACCTTCTGACTTTTAAATGCTTGTAAGTAACTTACTGCCTAGAATTTGCGGAGGTTTATACAGTTCTTATGCTCAGGGATTTATTCAATAGGTTTAGGGTGGTTTTCCATCTTAGAATGCAGAATAATTAGCAAAATGCATGCTTTTCCTATGGAGTTGTCTAATAATAGCTAACATCTCTACTTTTTTAAGAAAAAGTCTAGAAATTCTGCAAAGAGCTGCCTTAGAAATTTGATTTCCTCACATTTCTTGTCATGTTAATGTAATTGCAGGTCGGGTCCTATGGTTGCAATGTTTAGTTGCTCCTCAGTTACTACTTATACCATGTCAATGCCTCCACAACAGCTGGAGTTTAGTAAGTCAATTAGATCAGATTGGCTGAAGGAAGAGTTTGAAAATGTATGTTCATATTCCATTTTCACTGTGCTTTATCTTCTGATATAATGTTCATTCTGTGATGAAACATATTTGTCTTCTTGCCATTGACATTCACTCATGATAATATATTTGAATTGATATTGATATTTCCTCTAGGTTTATATGAAAGGGATGCTAATGTTCAGAGAGGTTGCAAGCTTTTTGGTGCAGATAAAGTCTCAATTTGAGGGCTCGACTCTAAACCTTAAAGGCTCCTTAAAGGAATTTTCTGATGTTGAAGAGATGTTGAAACTGGAAGCTTCTGATTTTGAGGTTGGTTTTCTCTTGTTCTTTCTGATCTATTGTTGGGTGTGTGATGCTTGTTTCTGTTTCTCCTTGTTTGAATAAGCTGTTATTCTAAGTGAAACTAGATTGTATGTACAATTTTTTATATGCATGATATCTTATCAACACAGTAAAATTAAGACTATTGTTGCTCTGCTATGCACTTGAAATCACTATTTAAATGATTCTGATTTTGAGGTTGGTTTTCTCTTGTTCTTTCTGATCTATTGTTGGGTGTGTGATGCTTGTTTCTGTTTCTCCTTGTTTGAATAAGCTGTTATTCTAAGTGAAACTAGATTGTATGTACAATTTTTTATATGCATGATATCTTATCAACACAGTAAAATTAAGACTATTGTTGCTCTGCTATGCACTTGAAATCACTATTTAAATGATTTTTTTTGCCACAGTATTTGAGTGTATGTTTCTCTGATTCATGTGTATTATTGGGCAAAAAACTGCAGGTAAACTTTCAGAATGCTGTTGCAGAGAATGGAAATGCAAACTTGGGTTTTCATCCACTCCTCAGCTTGACCCAACTAAGGTGGGATCTTCTTCTGGAATCATGCCTTTGGGATAGACGCCTGCATTCTCTCCTCTTGCCTGATCCTACAGTAGTAGTTGTTGGTGCCAATAACAAAGCGGTTCTGGAGCAATTGGAGTCGGATATGAGTAGTGCTGATGGAGAGGACAATAGGACAGAAGCTAAATCTGGAAATGGTGATAAGTGTTCTTATAATACAGGTAATCTGAAAGATGAGACAGGTTCATTTGTTGAAAGAAATGAATTTTCAGGTGATAAATTCTCTTCAAATGTTCCTGTTAAAAAATTCGAGGAATGTGACAGCATACACAATTCCACTATGGTTGAGAATATTGGAAAGCCAACAGTGAATGGTACATGCCCTGTGAAATCATCCAGCCTAGAGTTTGTTGTGACATCTAATATTTCTGTTCTTCCTCATCTTGGAGATGAGAATTATCAAGCAGAGGATGAACTGCTGTCAGATCATTTGCAAGTGGATAGAACAATTCCAATTTCTACAGAGCTTTCTTCCGATGAATCGATAGTTGACTCAAATGGATCTAGTAGGGGTGGATCTCCACGTTCATTACTATCCAGCTTAGAAAACTTAAACGGATGGTTTTGGATGCCTTTATCTGAAATCAGACAGATATACATGAAGGATCTTCTAAGAGGAAAGGCCCCCAAGTTCGAATCTATCAGTAGTTATACTCCTGAGAAAATACCCACGGGCAATCAATTAATCAGGGACGAAGGGACGAGGCTACACATACCTCTAGGAATGAATGATTATATATTGTCAGACTATGAGAGTGAACTATCAAGTATAATTGCTTGTGCATTATTGTCGCTGAAAGATCTTCATGCTGTAGCAGAAATGTCTAATGAGGATGGGAGGAGAGATAAACTAACTGAAAGTTTACGTCGCCACATTCAAGTTCCTACAATAACATCCCCCCATTGGTCTCCTAGTGGTTCATCTGATTCAGACTCTGTCTCTAGTCTGAGCATTTCTTCAGACGAGTCACAGTTTTCCAGTTTTGATGGGTTAAACTTGATGGATTCTTTAGTTCCTCCTGATGCTCTTAACATAGAAGTTCCTCTAGGGGTTTCAAAATCACTTGGGAAGGGTAAATACACAGTAGTATGTTTATATGCTAACCAGTTCCGTGATCTTCGGGAACGGTGCTGCCCTTCAGAGCTTGATTATATTGCTTCGCTTAGCCGTTGCAGAAACTGGGATGCCAAAGGAGGGAAGAGCAAGTCCTTTTTTGCCAAAACACTTGATGACAGATTTATTATAAAGGAAATTAAGAAGACGGAGTATGATTCATTTGAGAAGTTTGCTTTACATTATTTCAAATACATGAACCAGGCGTTTGAGTCTGGTAGCCAAACCTGTCTTGCCAAAGTTCTTGGAATTTATCAGGTTAGCTTTTATTTGTTTTGACATCTTGATTACTTTATTCTTTGTTTTTTTTTCTTTGAACATTTGAACATTTTGTAGGTGATAGTAAGACAGCCAAAAACTGGGAAAGAGACAAGACATGATCTTATGGTAATGGAGAATCTTACCTTTGGAAGAAACATTACTCGCCAGTATGATCTTAAAGGTGCCTTGCATGCTCGATTAAGTTCAGCTGCTGATGGTTCTGGAGATGTTCTTTTGGATCAGAACTTTGTCAATGACATGAATTCTTCTCCGTTATACCTTAGTAATAAAAACAAGCGTCTCTTGCAGCGTGCTATATGGAATGACACAACGTTCCTCAATGTGAGCTTTTAATTCTTTCAATTGGATTTTTTCTCCCTTTTTAGGTTAAACTTCTCTCACTGGGAATAAGGTACTGACTGAAAGGGCTATGATTATTTGCAGTCGATCAACGTAATGGATTACTCTTTACTTCTTGGTGTGGACACGCAGCGGCGGGAGCTTGTTTGCGGGATTATTGATTATCTGAGGCAGTATACATGGGACAAACAACTAGAGACATGGGTTAAGTCTTCTCTAGTTGTTCCCAAGAACGTGTTGCCAACAGTTATCTCTCCCAAGGAATACAAGAAAAGGTTCAGAAAGTTCATGTCAACTTACTTTTTCAGCGTCCCTGATGATTGGTGCTCACAGGAATCCTGTGATCCTTGTGAACTTGGTGGTGGCATTAGAGATGATGATATTGATATGTCCTCTCAATCCAAGTAATGGTATTTCTGCCTAGATCTTGTATTCCTTGTTTCTCTTTTCTTTGTTTTCCCTGGAAGTAGCCATCATTTTTGAGAAATTATTGTGTACATATCCAATCCGTTATCGTGCAGTTTTTAGCAATTTTTTTAGCAAATTTCTGGGGTAGTTTCATTGCTATAGGTCTACCATATCCATATTAATGTCCATATCTTTGTACAGTGAAGAGAGGAATTGTAGATAGCCGGTGTAATTGGAAGACTGATAATTTTAAAGCAATTTAAAGTTGGTGCTTTTGTTAATAGCATGTAAATATTGAAGTTTTATGTTGAAGATTGTACTTGCAATTATGAATGTATTGATGGGGATGATCCATCCTCTGGTTTTGACTACACTGTCAGTTATGTTCCCAGCAAAGGATTTGCAGATATTTAATATGGGTGGAAGATCTTAAAGGATGCAAGGATAAATGAGTATCAAACTCAGTAGCTGGATTTGTTTAACTTTAAGCAACAAGCAAACCCGCAATTATGAATAGGGTTTTGTTTTTGATGTTTTTATAATAGAAAAAGGTTTTTTATTTAATATTAATATAATTATTAAAATCTTTAATAGGCAAGTATCAATCGATAAAAAAATAATTTAAATACTTGGAGAAGTGAAAGGTGGAAAGTGTAGAGGAGTAAAGAGGAGTAAAATTGCGGTTGAGGGAAGTAGGAAAACCGGGAAAGGCATACATGGAGAAACATGATTGGGTTGTGAAGATTAACAAAGTGACAGTGAGTATGACTTAGTCTCTCTTCGTCCACGCTCGTTCTAACAGAAAGAATCTTGCCCACTAGTGTGTCTCTCCATTACGCACTCCCACTTAATATTTTTAATGTTAACCCACTTGCACTTGAGCTTGCACTTGCACTTGCACTTGCACGGACCCTTCTTTTAAAGACTCCCACGCCAGGAATCAACCAAGCCAAGCAAAGCACAACGCAACCCACTTAGCTACTACAACGCTTACCCAAACTTACCAAACCTCAAATAAACAGTTTACAGGTAATTTTTCTTTCTTCAGATCTCACCTTCTGTTTTTTTCTTTCTTTTTTTTTGGTGTCACTTTTTCTTTCAATTCTTGTCTTTACTATTTTTATTTTGCTTTTGTTCCTATTCGTTTTTTTTTTGGGTCGTTAGGTTTCGGTTTCCGTGTGCGTTTTATGGAATATGGTTTTTAATTGATGGGAACTCCAAATTGGGAGTGTTTTAAGATGGGTTTCTAGTTTTGTCTCTTTTCCTAACTCTAAAAATGGAACAAGGGAGGGAATAATTGAATTGTTTCGATGTCTTGTTATTATTTTAAGTGTTTTGGGTCGTTTATGGAAATGTTAGATATATGTGATTTGCATGTTGAGCAATGAACAGAGGTTTTTTTTAGCTTCCCAATAAATGAATTGGTCCTGTCTTGGATCGTGAGGTAAATTAAGCACAGTTTGATTGTCAATTGGTTGTTAATGGAAACAACTGTTCTTGGTTTTATCTTTTATTTATTTGTCTGTTTGTTTTCGTTTGGCCGGCATTGTATGTCATACACAAATTGCAGCTGTGTGTTTTGCATATAAGTTTCGCTTGAGATTCAATTACCATAAACTTTTCAAAAAGGAAAGAAGAAAATAGAGCATATTTTACAAGGGATGGTGTGTTGAACTATTTGGGGTTGTTGGAAAATCAAAGTGCACAAATCTCCATTCATGCATTCAGTATGCTTGTGATTCTAGCATCATCAGTCATTTCTATTTCTTTTCTGAATCTGTTGAATAGGAGTTAGGGTATAGAAAAATAAGGAGTTAGGGTTCTTCAGTTGATTGTCCTCAGAAGTTTGTTGATGCTTGGTAATCTGCTCGTTAAGTAGTACAAGTTTGTTAACAGAAAACCTATTTGCAGACGATGTTATTTTGTTGTCTTGAGAGCTGTTGTTCATCACAGGTAAAGTTAAAATTCACCAGTAACCAGTGGCAGAGAAAGTGAAAAGAGATGGATTCTGGTATAGCAGACAGGGCACTAATATTAGAATTATAGTGTTATATCCTGGAAAGATCTAGCATAATAAGTAGTCAAATCACTGTTGGTGAACTGAGAAATGTTTTATTTTGTCTAGAATTTCTTATCGTAAAAAACTGTTCACTGGTTTAGCTTGCTATTTGCTAATTTGATAATGTTACATCTTATATTCTAGGCAAACTCCTCTTGCTTTCTCTGTTGTCTAATTGTTGATAGAAATTGCAGGCATGTCATCAAGGCACACGATGATAAGCATTATGCATTATGCATTTTGCTTCATTCAGTTAATGTACCATAGGCTTAGAAACATGTACAAGAAGTCTCAGTGGGATCACTGTTTATTTTCCTGTTATACTATTACCAGATGCTCCTTTACAAATTTATCTTTTTATTTATTTCTTTATTCCTTTAACAGTTAAGGTACAGCAAGCTGCCTTCTTTCCCTTGCCTGTAACTTAAACTAATGGCTGAAGAAATTAAGGGTCTCCTCATTTTCTTCAGTGTTAGTCTGAGAAAATAATGAGACATATCTGTTATTTACTTGTTAAATTACTCGAAAGAAACGTTACCTCTGTATGTGTTACACACCCTGCTTTGACTTTAGAATGCACAATGCACTTAAGATGGATTTATTTTTATTTTTTAAGTTGCATGGTTTACTATCATATGTGCCCTTTCATGATTTTATCATTTTATTTATATGCTTCTTAATCAAGATTCGGAGACTCCGTGTTGGGACCAAATTAGTTTCCCCACCCCCCTCCCCTGCATCCGTCTGCAACTGTCAGCAAGTGGTAGTACCAACTTGATAGAAATTCTAAGGCAACTGAGTCAAAATTCAATGATCTATTCTCCCCGATAACTATTAATATAGAATGGTAGTCAGGTTTGATGTTCCTCTTTGATTGATTGATGTTTGTGTTGCTTGTTATACCTACACTTTTTAAATTATAAGATAATGGGCTAGTAGCTTTCTTAGGAAGCTATTTGAAATTATGTCTCTGTTGCTGCACTTTTGTGAATTATTTATTTAATTTGAGAGTTGCATTTCTTTATTTTCATATAAAATAGCTCTAATTTGACAGTAGCTCCTTCATTCTTGGATTTGGTTTTCAACAACCTGTGATGGAAAACTGTCCTGTTTAAGTTATTGGACATTTACATCTTATCTTCTTATATGTGGCTGCAGTATCGCAGTGATAGAAAGTTAACCTCTGGTTTGAGGGTCTCCAAGGCCAAAAGATGAGTCTTGCATGCCTGGTGTGCCACAGTGTGGAAAGTCCATCACACTCTTTCCGGAGTTACTCTGTTTCAAGCTCAGATAACGAGGGAAGATGTTCAGCTGTTGCTAACTGCTTAGCAAGGAAGACATCTCTACCATCTGCAAGACCAGCTATAACAACGACCTCCAAAGTGGCCCCACAACCAAATTTTCAAAACAGTGTTGGAATGGCAGGTCCGCCACGTCTGGTGCGTAGTCGTGCTGTTAGGAGGGATCTTGTGAGAGACTGGAACTTTGAAGAGGTTGTGATGGAACGCTAGTTTGCTTAGTATGAGGTGCAAGACTGTGGGGGCTCTCTCCATTTGGGCTCTCTATTTTGTATTAGTATGCAAAAACTGAACTTTTCAGCATATGTAACACACTGAGTAAAGATTATTGAATGTGAAGAACATATCACATGTCCTATGTCTCCTGCCTTATTTGTTTAGGTGTTTTGGTACAGCATGGGCGTGGCTGACAATGTGTACAGCTTCCTCAACCCACTGCAAATTTGGGTTAGACAGGTGGAAGCCAGCAAGATTGGCTCTGCTCAGCCTCGTTAGACAGCATTCGAAGTTAGTTTTATTATTGTCCTCAATTGTGCCAGCTGGGGCAGTCCACTTCATCTGCCTTTTATCTTTATCTTTCATTTTGATGTATGATGATATGGTTCAGATTGAAATTATAGATTTTGTTGTAACTGAATACCAGTGGAAACTGAATTTTGGGGATGAACCCCACACCCAACACTCATAATTTAGTCTAATTCCAAAGTTTCAAACTTTAAGTCTTACTTGCTCAAAAGGTATATCTTATGCTTCCTTTCAATTTGAAATGAAACAATTCCTTGGATTTGAATTAATGATCAATTAGTTTACCATTGATGAGATATAAAAGTATTTTTTAATAGATATATAAAATAATGGTTTTTATTTAATTATTTATCTTCAATTAGTTTTTATCATATAATATTTTTATAAAATTTGTTATTAGTGTCATGAGTTAACCGAAAATGGAAAAACAAATAAAAAAACAATAAAATGATTAAAACGGTATTCATAATTCTTCAGCAAAGACTAAGGGGTGGATGCTCCACTGCAGAGGAATCCAAATAAACCATTCCTGCAAGCTCAACATCAAGTTCTATTTCTATATGTTAAATTCTCCCAATTATATTTAGGTTTTGGCCTTTCTTAATCCTTACATCAAAAACAAACAAAATAAATTAAATGAAATGTTAATTTGAGTTCTTTTTAAATATTAACTTTTGTTACTTGTAAATATCCTAAACGCTTAAGATGAAAATTTTATTAATTTTACATGAATCGTTATGTTATTATAATAAAGTTTTTTTCGAGGTGGATACCATGGGATATTAAGAATGAAGGTAATTTGTTGTCTTCTGATGGAGAGTGGCCTATTTTCTATTCTATTATCTGCTGGTTTATTTGGAAGAACATACATAGTTTCATTTTCTGCCAATCTAGTATAAGTATTTCTGAACTTATCAATTCCGCAAGGATATGGAAAAAATCTTTGGGGACTAAACAACTCGATAAACAATGGGCTATCGTTCAATGGAGCTTAGCTTTATGCTTATTAATCTGATTAAGATCGTAGCTTTTATTTTTTTAAAATAAAAATTGAAAATCAAAGGTCTGAATTTAAAGTAATAAAACACAATTTCATTTGTTACTATGAAAATAGATTTAATTTCCTGGAACATTTAGCAAAGAAATGAAATCAAGATAGCCGTCTCAAGCACTCCATTAAAGCATCTGTTTGTCCAGGCTTCCCAGCAGTCACACGGATGTAGCCCTTCAACTCTTTCTTGTTATAGTGACGGACCATTACACCCATTTTTGAAAGGTCATCCTGTATCAATTATTTCAAAGGCAATGGACAAAGTAAAGACGGGGTAGAACAAGTAGTCATAATCCTAGTTACTCTGAATTGCGGTCAAAAGGTGAAGTTGCAATTTTCATGAACCATACACATTTGGTTTGCTTCTTAAGAACAACCAGAATTCTATAGCTCAAAATAGACCAAGTCACATTATTAGAAGCTTTTATTCTTCTACATCACTGTTCAAACATGGTTGCAAAATAGAGCAGATGAATTTTCTCAAGCAAGTTTGTAATACTTCATGGTTCAAGTAAACCTACTCTAATAAAAGGTTTGAAGCATCCACATTAGATGATACCCATAATAGATTAGATGATACCCATAATAGCTCAGTCCAAAATAGTTGCAAGACGCAGTAAAAGTGTTAACAGAGGAATATTTGATATTTACACTTGGCAGAAATAGCATACAATTTCAAACATGTTGCATAGTATATGAAAATTGAAAATTGAAAATTTAAGAACAAAAGGCACGCAAACATGACGAATCACAAATTATCTTGAACAGCCTCAAATGGAAAGAGATGGATGGCAATCATGCATAAATACTATTGCAAGAAACAAAATAACAAAGAGAGCAAAGCAGTGACAAATGGGAGCAGGGGAGATTAGAATATAGCTTGGATATGGATTCAGAAATGTCACCTTCAATTTCTTAGCATCCATTCCAGATGTCACCTCACATAGAATGAAATTAGAATAGCTTGGATATGGATTCAGAAATGGTACTTCCTTGAGAAGCTTGAAAAGCCTATCCCGTTCTTGTATCAAAGCGTCTTTCACCAACTGGTAAAGATTTGCAGAGCAGTATTAGGAATGAGTTTCAAGCATAAGGGAATCAAGATGCCAAAATATCCCATTTTTAGAGGGAACAGTTTTTAAAGAAGCTGGCAACAAAGACCAAAATCATGTTAAGAACTGAAAAGGGAAAAAGAAACAATAAGAACCTCTAGATACTTTGGGTTCTGCAATGCAGCACATGCAGCAACTTCAGCAGCGACAGAAACATTGTATGGTTGCTTTGCTCTCCACAAATACTCAATTATGCTCAAAGGGAATGAGCCATATCCAACACGGAGCCCGGCTAAACCTGAAATAATTATTAATTTTCAATAGCAAGTTCTAATTTATTTCCCTTTCCTTGGACAAGTGAGGGCTAGACATTCACCCACATCCACACACAGAAAAAGTAGAATGATTCATTGAAAAACATGTAAATGCCACAAAAGTCCCTGATGAACCAGCAAAGCATATATCTTCTATTCAGATTGTCATCAACTGAAGATTAAATTTAAAAACATACTGAATTTCCATCTCCAAAGAATATTAGAACCTCACAATCTTACAGAGGATACAAGTTTCAGACGCTCTCCAAGGTTTCAGAAGTCTGAAACGATCCATATAACTATTAAAATGCAGAAGCTACGATCTCCAATGTTGCTTAATCCGAGGTCACACGAATATAAGATGTTTTATTCATTTTTTAAATAAAAAGGTTATACTTGAAATAATTTCCTGGACATAGAAGAGGAAAAATCAAAACAACAACGCATACTATTCAGAATAAGATACTAATTTATATTCTTCCCTTATATCCTATGTTGCTCCTGCTCTTCATTTTTCTTAAAGTACCTATTTTGACATTTAACAGACTCAGGTATGGCCATAGGATCATCTAAGGACTCTCCAAATACATGAAAATCTTGGCAAAAATTGAACATCCCCTTCTTAGGCACATAGCCATGTGGGACACAACTGAGTCCAAGTGACATAGCTTATATCCACCCTCCAACCCCCAATGAATTCTTAACTTTTAAACCCACAAATAACTGTGTAGCACCAGAAAGCTTGAATTATTTATATTCTACATCAAACATCATTCCTTAAGCAGAAAATCCATACAAAAGCAACAAAGAAAATAATTGTTCCTTCAGTAATGCAAGAATCATTACTGAAAACCAATTAGCAGAGTGGTTACAGATGTTCACTATAAAACTACCGAAAGAAAATAATAATCCACCCAAATCATGATTTCAGGCAAACCAAAATATGCGAGACTTGTTTCTAAATTTTTCTACATTTGTCTCAAAACATAATGCTACTACTCTGATCAATGCAACTGAGAGCATATGATGTTGGAAGTTCTAGTTAGCAGCTTGCATATCAACATCAAGGAAAAAGATAATCAGAATCTCATCCATTATTCATCATACATATTTATGAAAGTAGACTAGAGATAACAAGCCCTCAGCTTCCAAGATTTAGAAACCCTATCAAAACCACACAACCAAAGAGAATAGAAGGAAAACGTTTAAATTCATGAAAAACTTGACTTTAAGAATTGAAGAAGAGAATCACAAGCATACCAGCTCTTTTACTAAATGTTCGAAGAACAATTAAATTATCATGCTTCTTCACCCACTGCATCCTAGATTCGTTTCCTGAAAACTCAATGTAAGCTTCATCTAGAACCACCAAAATGGGCATGTCAAGGATCTTCAAGAGAACTTCATCGCTAATTATACTGCCAAATTCCCATTAACAAAGAAATGGAGGTACCAAAACAATATGTGGAAGAAAATATCAGAGCAATGTATAGTTACAGTTTCAACATTGCAGATTTAAAATAAAGTCCACAAGCTCATGAAATCATCATAACGATTTCAGAAGACCCACCTTAAAGAGCTTCAGAATGAAGCAACTAAATTATAGTAGCAAGTCACCAGGAAAAGGAAGGCAGTCATGTATAGAGGTGTCCATGGGCCGGGCCCAACCAAAAGTTAGACCCGGCCAAAAAAATGGGCCTAAAATTTTGCCCAAGACCGTTCCGCCCATATTAATTTTTTTATATTATCTTTTTTAAAAATATAATACATCAAAAATACTAAAAACATTAAAATAAATGTTTACCAACAAATTCCAACAAATTGAAAAAAAAATTTAAAAAAATATGTATACTTAACAAGCAAATGCCTCTAAAATAGTAAAAAAATTAACAATAAAACAAGAGTTATACAATATCCAAACAATAACAACAAAACAATAGCAACATAATAGTGAAATGGTAGCAAAATAGTGAAAAGAAACAAGAAGAAAATAGCAAGAAAACAGTAAAAAAGAAAAAACAGCATTTTTTTTGGCATATTTGGGCCGGGTTCAGGCCAAAAAAACCTTACCCAAGGCCCGGCCCATTTTCTAAATGGGCCCCTTTTTTCCTAAACCTATTTTTCGGGCCTATATTTTTACCCAAACCCTCCCACTTCTCGGGCGGGCCTTCTGGCCAGGCGGCCCTGACCCATGGACAGGTCTAGTCATGTATAACAAATTCAAAGGGATGAGAGAGACTGATGCCATCCAACAATTTTCAGTCACTCTTGATCAGTAAATTTTAGGGTTTAGGATGGCACCCCCTTTGTGCCTTTTAGAGTATATTTCATCTAGAAATGAATGCCAATCAGACAACATTCTTATAGAATGCAACACAATGATCATGTCCCTCAGATTTAAAAAAAGGAAAGCTGTTGGAAACACTTACCTTCCATCAGGATTATTTGGAGAAGTAAGAAATATGCATTTTGGCTTTTCATGCTCAACAGCCTCAGCAATTGCTTCTATATTCAAGCTGAAGTCTGGCTTCCTTGGAACTGCACAGAATATTAATATGTTCATAATTATGGGTATTATAGCAGAATGGAAAATAATTAAATAACCGACAATTTTAGTGCATAAATTCTAAATACTCATGGATTAATTTGGTACTACTTCCAGGAGGGGAGTAAGGCTAGACGTCAATGATTATTTGTTATTTTTAGAATGATATTAGCTTTAGGAGATCTTTACTCAAAAGTATCTTTATGTTATTAGGGTTTAGGAGTCATTCTTTATTTAGAATCCTTGTTTTCCTTGGCTTATAAGTCCTCTATTAAAACAAGTAAACCTATGTAAGCTCTATTTAAGAGGCTGATAGGCAGCATTAAAATTAAGTCAGATTTGTTAGAGAGAGTCTTAAACCTCTTAAAATTGAATTAATCTAAGGGGGCTCCCTTTGAAGTGTCCCACACATTCACCATAGGGCATTCGCATTGAATAAATAGAAACAAGGGGAAAAGCCCTGCTAGCTTAAACAATTTTCCTATGAATTGTCCGGTGATTGAATCCATAACTCAGAGCTGTAACAACAATCCACGACCAAGACGCAAACAAAGATAATTATGAAGTTCGAAGTGAAGATGTCTATGAAAGTGAAACTAGTATAAAGTATATTTCTCTACCTTTGATAACTTGTGCCCCATTAACACCAGCATCAAATTCATACATTGTGAAGGTTGGAGGACAGTCAACAATCTTGTCCCCAGGATCAAGCACGCATCTGCAACAAAATATTAATCCAAAATAGAAGAGAAACTAGTTGGAAATTCATAATGCTTGAAGCCACAGAGAGTAGAAGCTATGGGCTAGGTTGGATAACTAAGTTTCCTGGTTCTAACCGCATTATCAGATCAATAAGTTCATCACAGCCACAACCTACAAGAATATAATCAGATTCAATCCCCGAATCTTCAGCAAGGGCAGCACGCAATTGACGAGATTCAGGATCAGGGTAGATGTATGGGAATTTCAGTGACCCCAAAGCTTCAAGAACCTACAAACAATCTGAAATTTGTAATCAGGGAATAATGGATTACTCAATTGCAAGAATGGTGCCTGCAATTGGTACAGAACAAAGGCACAAATCAAATTCAACCGAAATAAATTTTCTTTTCTTTCATGCTTGCATTATGGCTACAGAAAAGGAAGTAGTTAGGCCAATGACCTCCGGAGGTGGGCCATAAGGATTTTCATTCGCATCTAATTTGATGATATCCTCAGGCTTTCTTCCCAGTTTTGCTGACAAAACCTAGAAAACAAAGACCCGACTCAATAAATAAGAAATAAAAACCAACAAATTGATTAACATGAGAGGCATATAGGAAGCTAATGATCTTAAAATAGTGTATCAATCATGTAAGTTGCCAGACCACATGAATCAGCAAGAAATAACCATAATGTATCAATCACGTCAAGATATTAAAATAGTTACTTAATCAAACACTGCAGCGAGAGAGATGGGGGACTAAATAAGGAGAAGACTGATATGGGGTTTCTTCCAATTACCTCAAAAGGTAAAATGGGCTGATAAGGAGACAATTTTCTCAAATGGGGTCGAATAAAAGAGTCACCACTCAACTTCTGATTGACATGCTCAACCGAAACCGTGGAAGGCGATGAAGAGAAAGTAGCCATGATGAGCCCCTTTTGATTTCCTTCAAAAGAGCGAATGGGCCTTTGAGTTTGACGAACGTTGGATTTGAGCAAGCAAAGTGAAGCAGGGTTGAATATATTGCTGACTCCCATTCTGCCAAAGGTTCTGTTTGATAATAAGATGCCTACTGAAATATGAAAATGTATGAAACCCTAAAACACTACAGCTCCTACACAATAGAAACCGACAAATTTGTTCAATCTTATTTAGCCTAAAAATTCCACTATACATTGCTAATGTATGTCGTGAGGGCTGTCATTAACGGAAAATTCTAAAAACATCCCCTTTAAAAAACAAAGAAGAATCGTTAGATATTAAAATATATTGAATCTGAACCGTTGAAAAAGGAGCAATGTTTTAAAAGCGGTACAGATGATGATATAATTAAATATAATAATAAATAAGTTTTAAATCATTTAATCTAATAATACAAAAATTATATAAAAAATTATATATTTTTTAAATAGTTAATATAAATAAAAATATTTTGAAAATTTTCACTAACTAAAAGTCAAAAGCATCTAAATCCCAACTTTTGTATCTAGCTGAAAAAGACTTTTTCACCGCATTTTGACCCCCGAAAGCCAAGTACTCTTCATTGTTTTTACAGTGAAAAAGCACTTTTAAAACTCCTAATGCAATGAAGATCGAAGCCTAAGTATATTGTTCTAAACATTTGTTTCATAAGTTATTAAAAAATTTTACTCCATTAAAAAGAATAAAATATGGTTTAAATTTTTTTAATGTGTTGGATATTTTTTGCACATTTTAATTGTGTTTGACAATAATATTATATTTTTAATTACTACAAATTTCTTAACAAAAAAAAGTGTTTGATAATAAGTTATACTAAAACTTTAAGTTGAATTTTTTTTAGGGTAAATTACATCGCGAGTCACTCTAAAATAGCATTGTTCCTATTTTGGTCATTTTAATTTTTTTATCAATTTAATCACTGTAATTAAAATAATTGCTTAAATTGGTCACTACCATTAAAAATTCCATTAATCTATTAACGGATTGTTGACGTGTTTTTTTTTTTACTTTTGATTTAAACTAGGGGCTTCTCTATAATTAGTACAAAACATTTTTTTGTTTATTTGTAACATAAGAACTACAAATTCTCATTATCACCTATCCCCTACTCCCCTGTCTCTAGGCTCTTTACTACACTGTCTCTTCACCATAAGAATCACCTTATACAACTGCTTTTCCAAAATAATTAAATAAAAATTGACTAGTTTTAGTTAGGTTTGAATATTAGTGTTTGGGGATTTATCTTTTTCATTCTCCTAAAAATGGAAGAAGGAATAGAAATTTAGTAGAAGGAAATAATAAAACGACAACATTGTTCATTCTTATGCATTTCGACTTGTATCAATGATAGAAACAATGTTGATTTGGGTTGGATTCATTATCAAAGCCAATGTTTGATTAAAATTGGATTGGGTGAGTAATAACAAATCTTGAATCATCTTTGATTTATCCCTGAAATAAAACCTAAAATAAAAAATGAAGTTGGTGGTGGGCTTAATTGAAGAAATCACCTACATCCATTTCTTAAATTCATTAGTTAATTGCATCACCCATGTTGGAGAACCAGTCATGTAAAGTGAGCATATATCTATAACAATAATCGATGTTACAAGTAACTTAACATACCAACTCATGTTACTTTCATATAACTTATCAACATGGTATATCAATCAACAAATCATAAGATTATAACAAGTATACATAATTCAATTCAATCACCTTTGTTATCAACAATCATAAAGATATTCACTTACAAATCAATCCACTCAATGACTTTTCAATTTGGATATCAAATCCATTTCATCACATTTCAAACTTTTCAATTTCATTTATATTGTTACATCTGCATAGATACCATAGACCGCATGTTGGTTGGCTACATGAGCATGCTCATGTATGCCTTGAGGACTCCCAAGATCGACAAGCCTAACTAACATAAAAAATAAAACAATAAAAATAACATTTGACATTGCGAACTTTGAGGTAAAAAGCTACTGCAAACTAAGGCCATATCTAGGAGGAACGACAAAAGGATATCCTCATCCATTGCAATATGCATTGAGGAAAACAGAGATCAAGTTGATGAACTCTGCGAAACATTTGTCTCATTCATGAAACTCCCTCGGGTTAAGCTGATCAATGGGAGTTTTCCACCAATGATGAGATTCGCTTCCACATGATTGTTGCGCCAAAGAAAACACCTTTTGTTTTTCTTTCGATGCATCTAGTTGGTCGTGGATTGAACGCCCCTAACCCGAATCCGTCGCCAGAACAGGGTTACGGAGTATTACCAGAGTTTACAAATTAATTATTAGACATTTCATTTCATCTAGCATTCATATTTGAAACCAATCAAAATCATCCATATTGCCCCATAAACGAGCCCTCGAGACCCAAATTTACGCATTAGAAACACATAGGGACTAAGTCGAAAACTCAGAAAATTTTTCGAAAAGATTTAAAGTTTCCAACATTGCAGGGGTCACACGGTCGTGTGGCCATGCCGTGTGAATCACGCAGTTTGGAGGCACGCCCGTGTCTCAAGCCGTGTGGGTATTCGAAATAAGGACCCACGGCCGTGTTTTAGCCCGTGTTTGTGCCCATGTGAGTATATTGACTTAGGTCACACTGCCAAGTCACACGCCCGTGTGCTAGGTCGTGTGGGCATTCTGTTTTGTGCAAATTTAATATACAGGAGACACACGACCATGTCACCTGGCCGTGTGTCACACACGGTTGAGACACAAGCTCGTGTCTTTGCCCGTGTGGACGAAAATATGTCATTTTACAAGTCATATTTCTCATCCAATTTGTTACTAACCTAGCCTCACCAATTCACAAATCTACAAACTATAACATGGCATTCAACACAAGCTAAAATAAGTGGCTAATCTCAACAATTTACATATAGACCAACATTAAACAAAATACCTATACATGTCATTGTGACCAAAATTAAAACATTCGAAATTACTGATAGAACTAATGGATAGTGTGATATATCTCCGACAAGCTTCCAACCTAATCAAGCTTTCGATAATCTGAAAAGTAAAGGGAAACAATTACATAAGCAATGAATGCTTAATAAGCTCGTATAAACTTTAATCATATCAATTCATTTTAAATAAGAAATTTATGCATATCTAGAATAATCCAGTATTGATACCACAATATTCATAAAGTATATTCAACAACTTTAACTATTCCAAATTTTTAAATTTTCATTTGCATTTCTTTACTTTCCTCACTTATTCCATATGCATAACTCACCAGTCATTAACATACCATACCACCATAACTACAAGCTAATGCATTTGAACATAGCCCTTTTTAAAGATTAATCACATGATAAACCATTTCATAAGAAATTGCACAACTTAAAACTTACCACTCTTTCATGAGCACAAGTATATTTTCATTTGAGCACTTACCTTTTCAATGCATCATATAAATAAACATATTACCATTTAACCAATAGCTTGGCACTTGTCTAAGCATCAACAACAACACTTGTTAGCATACTTGAACATGTTTCATATAAATTCAACATTGATAAACTTATTTTATCAACATATCACACTTGAATTTATTACTCGTCACAACTTCAATCGATGAATACATTTATTTGATATCAACACCAATAATAAAATTAATTTTTCAAACATTAATTTCATATGTCACTTATCAGATCTTACTGAATAAGGGAACTTTTACAATTTAGTCACTCAACTAGTTAATCTATCAAATCAATTAATTTTTCTTGATTAATATTTTATCCAAATATTGTAGGATATCAAACGGCCCTTAATAAAACAAAAATTTAATACCAAACCCTAATATTTTAACTATTTTCATAATTTGATGTTAACATCAATATTTAACAAAATCAGTTTATATTGTCATTATACAACAAGATTAATGCTCTAAACCCGCTTAATATTAATAATTTCTTTCAATACATTAATTTAGACAATAAAACAATTCATTTCATGCAATTTTGGTCATTTTTTACCTTTTTACAAAATTACTCCTAAAATTTTACTTTTATTCAATTTAGTCCCTGAGCCTAAAACATGCAAATTAGCCATTTTTAATGTAACCCATGCTAGCTAAATATTCATATATATTTTCCTCATCCTCCTCTTTATTCCACATCCTTAATGTATATAATATGCTTATATGTAACATTATCTATAATTTCACTATTTACTTATATGTTTATTCAAAGCTGTCCACTTGAGTCATAGTTACTAAATTATTTATATCTTGAGCTACAGAATTCTAAATTAAGAACCGCTTGAATTTTTTGAAACTAGACTCACATATCTTTCTACCATAAAAATTTTAGAATTTATGATTTAGCCAGTAAGTACAGTAAAATCTTCAAATTTATACCTGTCTGCTGTTTGAAAGCTTTACCTTTGCTTACTAAAAATTAATTATCTCTTATTACGGGGTTTGAATGATGTTTCCATTTTTTTTCTCTTAAAAATAGACTCATCAATAATTTAAACATATAAATTTAAACCCCTAATTATTTTTTTACAATTTTTGATGATTTTCCAAAGTCAAAACAGGGGAACCCGAAATCAATCTGACCCTGTCTCACAAAAATTCATATATCTCATAATATGAAAATCTTTTGCTTACACCGTTTCTTCTATGTAAAAGTAGACTCAATAGGGTTTAATTTAATACTTTAATTAACGTCTAATTCAATTTCTATAGTTTTTTTTTTGAATTTTCAAAGTCAAACTACTGCTGCTGTCCAAAACTGTTTTAGTGTAAAATATCGATAACCAAATTTATAACACCTTCGTTTCCTTTCTCTACAATATTTCCCATCACTTCCTCTTATTTCCCTTCACTAACATATCAAGAATATAGAACCTTATATAATAAAACTCTACTTTAACATCATTTTCATACTTTCTCAATAATATCAAACTCAAAAATATATTGAAATCTTGATGTTCTTACCTTGTCCTATTGATTTCAATCTTTAACTTGATTTTCTCTCTCCTTCAGCTCCCCATTGTCTCCTTATTAATTTTCTCTCTTGGTAGCTAGGGAAATTCTTTTGATTTCTAAGTGAAAATGGTGAAATTTTGGCAAAAAAAACCAAATTGTAAAGAAAGGAAAATTTCTTTCTTCTCTTCTCTTCTCACGTGGGTGCATGGAAAGATGATGAAAATTTTTCATCTTTCTTTCCTTTTATACTAAATAAAATAATAATAAAATATCTCATTAAAATATTAATAAAATAATATTTATCTAATTAAATAATTATAAAATATCATCAAAATATCTCTAATATCCTCATTGCCTTCTAGAGTTCTCTCTCTTTCTAATTTACCATTTTGCCCTTTATGATCTTTTAAAATTCTATCCTTGAGTCATCACTTAATTTGGTAAAATTGTGATTTAGTCCCTCATAACTCTTCACTTATTCAATTTGGTCCTAATTCATCCGTTTTCCTTAGTTTCTAGATCATTCCACCCTTAAAATATTTACACTATTGATCCTTCAACTTTTTCATATTTACACTTTAACCCCTCAAATTTTGAGTATTTACCCTTGGGCAACAAAACTTTTCTCACTTTTGCGATTTAATCCTTTCTTGAATTAATATGTCATAGTATACTTCCAAATGTTGGCATAACTAAGAATTTCCCTTTTTGTCACTTTATTTCTTTATTTTACTATATCAATGATACTATCTTACTTTCTTACTGTAATAATTTTCGGCGTATTATAGTGGACCTCATTGTAATCTTGGACTAGAGACTTGATTCTTACCTTACGGTAAGCCTCAACAGGAGCGTCTGTCGTTTCATGAAGAGGTTGGTTTGGATTTAGAAAGCGTTTAGTAAGAAATTCAGTAGAAGGATGAGCAAACGAATAAGGCTTACCTTTTGGTGAGAAAATAATAAAGAGAATATCACTGCCACATAAAGTGGAGAGCTCAGAGATTTTCTTATAAATTCCAAAACATCATTTTGAAAATGAGATGAGCCTATCATCCTCATTTTCAATTATCTTAATCTCAATTTTTTGTTTTCCCCTAGTTTTCTTGCTTGAGCTTGCCATTGCAAAAAAGAATCAATGGACAAAAGAAACAAGTAAGAAAGTTAAAAATGAATGCTTTAGTGGCCTTTTAGATGGTTTGGAATGAAGTTCTCCTTTGATAGGGTTCATAGATATAGACCAAAACAACTCAATAAATTAAATGGTTAAACTAATTAAATTGGGTGGTCAAATTTGACGTTCAACAATCGATTATCGTGTTTGTAATTGAATCTAGTCGTGAATTTGGTAGGTAAATATGTTTCTTGAATGCAATATAAATATTGTTTTACTGATCGTGTATATATTTTATCAAGTATTCCAGAAAATGAAAAAAAATCATAATTTCATAGTGCATTTTAAGTTAGTTATATGTTGGAAAGTACTGAAAAGCAATACCGTTATTCTGTAACATTAGAAGCTCACCCTAGAATAAGTAATAGAATGTTCAAAAATGGAAAGACATCTAAAGAAAGTAAGTAGAAATTTTTTGAAAAGCATATAAAGAAATAATGGATATCAAATCTATTGCATAGCAAATTATGGTAACTTTTAGAACAGACTAAGTTGTACTACCAAAGAAAGTATGATGTTGCTGTCAATAACATCTGAAAAGACCTAGATTTTGCTTCTCAACTTGGTTTTATTTTACGATACATAAATATCGCATTGCTTGCATCGGCGTTATATAGAGAAGAATAATAAAGAAAATAAAATTGTTCTGAGTTTTAAAAATTCAACTCTTAGTGTTACTGCGAATTGCAGTAATAACAAGTTGTTTAATGAAAAATGAGCACCTAATATTAAACAACTTCACATTGAATAGTGTTATCTAGTTCAAGATTTTCCATATGCAAAAACCATAATCCATGAGGAAAGATAAAGAGTTTCCATTTGTTCTGATAATTAGTTTATTGCCTTCTTTTCATGGAGTTTATTGGTTGGAGCTATAAGAATGATATTCATTGGTTTTAATTGTCTTATTGCAATTTTTTTTACAATTATTGAATAATTTAGTTACTTTGTAATAAGCCAATGAGAAAAACAAAACAATTCAACTCAACATTATCCTAATTTAATCAAATATATGGTTAAAGTACAATTAAAAACTGCTTACACGTAAAATAAATCTAAACATAACATTTAGATTATTTTTGCGGCACAATTCATTATGCTCTCTCCTATTTATTACTTAAAAAATGAAAAAATGGTTAAAGTATTTTTAAATTTTAGTTTCTTATTTAATGATAATTCTATGTATTTGTACAGATTTAGTAAGCCTAAAATGCAAATGTATAATCAGATTTTGTTTGAATAAAGTTACATCTAATGCATGCATTTTATTATTAGTCTTTTATTTTTCTTGAAGAATTATCGAAAAAGGATATGAAAATATGACCTTTTAAATACTGAAAACAACTTAAAAAGATGCAGTGAAGCCATATTTTTAATATATAACTATATGGAACAAAGAACTTGCTACAAGAAGAACTCCCAATAATATGTTCTATTTAGACTCCATCTGCCTAGAAGGCCTATCATTAATCCTAAAGTGAAAACTATTTAGACAATAAATTGTCGTCGAGCAATCTTTTTAAGAAATTTCTATTAATTTTTAATCATTTGGTTGCGAAACTTGATGTGGAATCTTGCAAGAAAAGAAAGCATATTCCACTATGATATATTCTTCTCTTTACATTACATGAAAACTTTTTGACAAATTCTGAAAGTGAAAAGTGTATTAGCCTATGAATTGAAACTTGACCGAGTTATTAATATAAGCACCAGTTTATTGAAAGTCAATTGTTGATACAACATCATAATTGGAACCAAAATAGCCCTAGACCCTAAATAGTCAAGGCTCGGGAATGCTACAATAGAGACCATAGAAAGCATGATGGTTAGCTACATGAGCATGCTCATGTATGCCTTGAGGACTCCCAATATCTAGAAGCCTAACTAACATAAAAAATAAAACAATAAAAATAACATTTGACATTGAGGACTTTGAGGTAAAAAGCTACTGCAAACTAGGGCCATATCTAGAAGGAACGACAAAAGGGACATCCTCATCCATTGCAGCATGCATTGAGGAAATGGATACAATCTTCTTGTCTCTTGCGATAGAGATCAAGTTGATGAACTCTGCGAAACGTTTGTCTAGTTCATGGAGCTCCCTCGGGTTAAGCTGATATATGGGAGTTTTCCACCAATGATGAGATTCGCTTCCACATGATTGCTGGGCCAAAGAAAATGCCTTTTGTTTTTCTTTTGATGCATCTAGTTGGTCGTGGACCTCATTGTAATCTTGGACTAGCGACTTGATTCTTACCTTACGGTAAGCCTCAACAAGAGCATCCGTGGTTTCATAAAGAGGTTGGTGTGGGTTTAGAAAGCGTTTAGTCACAGCTTCAATAGAAGGATGAGCAAACGAATAAGGCTTACCTTTTGGTGAGAAAATAATAAAGAGAATGTCACAACCACATAAAGTGGAGAGCTCAGAGATTTTCTTATAAATTCCAAAACGTCGTTTTGAAAATGAGATGAGCCTATCATCCTCATTTTCAATTATCTTAATCTCAATTTTTTGTTTTCCCCTAGTTTTCTTGCTCGAGCTTGCCATTGCAAAAAAGAATCAAAGGACAAAAGAAACAAGCAAGAAAGTTAAAAATGAATGTTTTAGTTGCCTTTTAGATGGTTTGGAATGAAGTTCTCATTTGATAGGGTTTATATATATATAGGCCAAAACAGCTCAATAAATTAAATGGTTAAACTAATTAAATTAGGTGGTCAAATTTGACATTCAACAATCGATTATCGTGTTTGTAATTGAATCTAGTCGTGAATTTGGTAGGTAAATATGTTTCTTGAATGCAATATAAACATTGTTTTACTGATCATGTATATATTTTATCAAGTATTCCAGAAAATGAAAAAAATTCATAACATCATGGTGCAATTTAAGTTAGTTATATGTTTGAAAGTACCGTAAAGCAATACCGTTATTCGGTAACATTAGAAGCTCACCCTAGAATAAGTAATAGAATGCTAAAAAACGGAAAGACATCTAAAGAAAGTAAGTAAAATATTTTTTAAAAGCATATAAAGAAATAATGGATATCAAATCTATTGCATAGCAAATTATGGTAACTTTTAGAACAGCCTAGGTTGTACTACCAAAGAAAGTAATATGATGATGTCAATAGCATCTGAAAAGACCTGGATTTTTCTTCTCAACTTGGTTTTATTTCACGATACATAAATATCAGATTGCTTGCATCGGCGTTATGTAAAGAAGAATAATAAAGAAAATAAAATTGTTCTAAGTTTTAAGAATTCAACTCTTAGTGTTACTGCGAATTGCAGTAATAACAAGTTGTTTAATGAAAGATGAGCACCTAATATTAAACAACTTCACACTGAATAGTGTTATCTAGTTTAGGATTTTCCATATGCAAAAACCATAATCCATGAGGAAAGATAAAGAGTTTCCATTTGTTCTGATAATTAGTTTATTGCCTTCTTTTCATGGAGTTTATTGGTTGGAGCTATAAGAATGATATTCATTGGTTTTAATTGTCTTATTGCAATTTTTTTTTACAATTATTGAATAATTTAGTTACTTTGTAATAAGCCAATGAGAAAAACAAAACAATTCAACTCAACATTATCCTAATTTAATCAAATATATGGTTAAAGTACAATTAAAAACTGCTTACACGTAAAATAAATCTAAACATAACATTTAGATTATTTTTGCGGCACAATTCATTATGCTCTTTCCTATTTATTACTTAAAAAAATGAAAAAATGGTTAAAGTATTTTTAAATTTTAGTTTCTTATTTAATGATAATTCTACGTATTTGTACAGATTTAGTAAGCCTAAAATGCAAATGTATAATCAGATTTTGTTTGAATAAAGTTACATCTAATGCATGCATTTTATTATTAGTCTTTTATTTTTCTTGAAGAATTATCGAAAAAGGATATGAAAATATGACCTTTTAAATACTGAAAACAACTTAAAAAGATGCAGTGAAGCCATATTTTTAATATATAACTATATGGAACAAAGAACTTGCTACAAGAAGAACTCCCAATAATATATTCTATTTAGACTCCATCTGCCTAGAAACCTTATAATAAATCCTTAAGTGAAAACTATTTAGGCAGTAAATTGATGTCGAGCAATCTTTTTAAGAAATTTCTATTAATTTTTAATCATTTGGTTGCGAAACTTGATGTGGAATCATGTAAGAAAGTTGAGCATATTCCACTATGATATATTCTTCTATTTACGTTGCATGAAAACTTTTTGACAATATCCTAAAAGTGAAGAGTGTATTAGCCTATGAATTGAAACTTGATCGAGTTATTAATATAAGCACCAGTTTATTGAAAGTCGATTGTTGATACAACATCATAATTGGAACCAAAATAGCCCTAGACCCTAAATAGTCAAGGCTCAGGAATGCTACAATAGAGACCATAGACCGCATGTTGGTTAGCTACATAAGCATGTTCATGTATGCCTCGAGGACTCCTAAGATCGAGAAGCCTAACTAACATAAAAAATAAAACAATAAAAATAACATTTGACATTGCGAATTTTGAGGTAAAAAGCTACTGCAAACTAGGGCCATATTTAGGAGGAACGACAAAAGGGACATCCCCATCCATTGCAGCATGCATTGAGGAAATGGATGCAATCTTCTTGTCCCTTGCAACGGAGATCAAGTTGATGAACTTTGCGAAATGTTTGTCTCGTTCATGGAGCTCCCTTAGGTTAAGCTAATATATGGGTGCTTTCCACCGATGATAAGATTCGCTTCCACGTGATTGCTGGGCCAAATAAAATGCCTTTTGTTTTTCTTTTGATGCATCTAGTTGGTCGTGGACCTCATTGTAATCTTAGACTAACGACTTGATTCTTACCTTACGGTAAGCCTCAACAAGTGCGTTTGTGGTTTCATGAAGAGGTTGGTTTGGGTTTAGAAAGCATTTAGTCACAACTTCAATAGAAGGATGAGCAAACGAATAAGGCTTACCTTTTGGCGAGAAAATAATAAAGAGAATCTCACTACCACATAAAGTGGAGAGGTCAAAGATTTTCTTATATATTCCAAAATGTCGTTTTAAAAATTAGATGAGCCTATCATCCTTATTTTCAATTATCTTAATCTCAATTTTTTGTTTTCCCCTAGTTTTCTTGTTTGAGCTTGCCATTGCAAAAAGGAATCAAAGGACAAAAGAAACAAACAAGAAAGTTAAAAATGAATGCTTTAGTTTCATTTTAGATGGTTTGGAATGAAGTTCTTCTTTGAAGGGGTTCATATATCTATAGGCCAAAACAACTCAAAAAATTAAATGGTTAAACTAATTAAATTAGGTGGTCAAATTTGACCTTCAACAATCGATTATCGTGTTTGTAATTGAATCTAGTCTTGAATTTGGTAGGTAAATTTGTTTCTTAAATGCAATATAAATATTGTTTTACTGATCGTGTATATATTTTATCAAGTATTCCAGAAAATGAAAAAAATTCATAATATCATGGTGCATTTTAAGTTAGTTATATGTTGAAAAGTACCGAAAAGCAATATCGTTTTTTGGTAACATTAGAAGCTCAACATAGAATAAGTAATAGAATGTTCAAAAACGAAAAGACTTTTAAAGCAAGTAAGTAAAAAATCTCGAAAAGCATATAAAGAAATAATGGATATCAAATCTATTGGATAGCAAATTATGGTACAAGAACTTGCTACAAGCAGAACTCCCAATAATATATTCTATTTAGACTTCATCTGCCTAGAAAGCCTATAATTAATCCTAAAGTGAAAACTATTTGGACAATAAATTGTCGTCGAGCAATCTTTTTAAGAAATTACTATTAATTTTTAATCATTTGGTTGCGAAAATTGATGTGGAATCATGTAAGAAAAGAGAGCATATTCCACTATGATATATTCTTCTCTTTACGTTGCATGAAATCTTTTTGACAATATCCTAAAAGTGAAGAGTGTATTAGCCTATGAATTGAAACTTGACCGAGTTATTAATATAAGCACTAGTTTATTGAAAGTCAATTGTTGATACAACATCATAATTGGAACCAAAATAGCCCTAGACCTTAAATAGTCAAGGCTCGAGAATGCTACAATAGAGACCATAGACGGCATGTTGGTTAGCTACATGAGCATGTTCATATGCCTTGAGGACTCCCAAGATCGAGAAGCCTAACTAACATAAAAAATAAAACAATAAAAATAACATTTGACATTGCGAACTTTGAGGTAAAAAGCTACTGCAAACTAGGGCCACATCTAGGAGGAACGACAAAAGGGACATCCTCATCCATTGCAGCATGCATTGAGGAAATGGATGCAATCTTCTTGTCCCTTGCGACAGAGACCAAGTTGATAAACTCTGCGAAACGTTTATCTTGTTCATGGAGCTCCCTTGGGTTAAGCTGATATATGGGAGTTTTCCACCAATGATGAGATTCGCTTCCACGTGATTGTTGGGCCAAAGAAAACGCCTTTTGTTTTTCTTTTGATGCATCTAGTTGGTCATGGACCTCATTGTAATCTTGGACTAGTGACTTGATTCTTACCTTACGGTAAGTCTCAATAGGAGCGTCCGTGGTTTCATGAAGAGGTTGGTGCGGGTTTAGAAAGCGTTTAGTCACAGCTTCAATAGAAGGATGAGCAAACGAATAAGGCTTACCTTTTGGTGAGAAAATAATAAAGAGAATCTCACAGCCACATAAAGTGGAGAGCTCACAGATTTTCTTATAAATTCCAAAACGTCGTTTTGAAAATGAGATGAGCCTATCATCTTCATTTTCAATTATCTTAATCTCAATTTTTTGTTTTCCCCTAGTTTTCTTGCTTGAGCTTGCCATTGTAAAAAAGAATCAAAGGACAAAAGAAACAAGCAAGAAAGTTAAAAATGAATGCTTTAGTTGCCTTTTAGATGGTTTGGAATGAAGTTCTCATTTGATGGGGTTCATATATATATAGGCCAAAACAACTCAATAAATTAAATGGTTAAACTAATTGAAGTAGGTGGTTAAATTTGACGTTCAACAATCGATTTTCGTGTTTGTAATTGAATCTAGTCTTGAATTTGGTAGGTAAATGTGTTTCTTGAATGCAATATAAATATTGTTTTGCTGGTCGTGTATATATTTTATCAAGTATTCCAGAAAATGAAAAAATTCATAATATCATGGTGCATTTTAAGTTAGTTTTATGTTGCAAAGTACCGAAAAGCAATACCGTTATTTGGTAACATTAGAAGACACTTTAAAATAAGTAATAGAATGTTCAAAATCGGAAAGACTTCTAAAGAAAGTAAGTAAAAAAAATCTCGAAAAGCATATAAAGAAATAATGGATATCAAATCTATTGCATAGCAAATTATGGTAACTTTTAGAGCAGGCTAAGTTGTACTACCAAAGAAAGTATGATGATGCTGTCAATAGCATCTAAAAAGACCTAAATTTTGCTTCTCTACTTGGTTTTATTTTACGATGCATGAAATATCACATTGTTTGCATCAGGGCTAGACCTGTCCATGGGTCGGGCCGGGCCCGGAAAAAATTTTCGGCCCGCCTCCTAGGCTCAAGCCCGGCCCAGCCCGAAATATGGGCCTGAAATTTTGCCCAGGCCCGGCCCGGGAAAAATATCATAAGCCCGAGCCCGACCCGGCCCGGCCCATTTTTAAAATAAACATTAAAAAATTATTTTAAAATAAAAAAATTATTTTAAAAGTATTTTAAAATTAAAAAATAAAAATATATATTTATTATATTCGAGCCGGGCCGGGCCGAGCCCGGGCCAAAAAAGTGGTGCCCGAGGCCCAGCCCGTTTTTTTTGCCCAAGCCCATATTTCGGGCCTATATTTTTACCTGAACCCTCCCATATTTCGGGCAGGCCGTTGGGCCGGCCAGGCCGCCCGGCCCATGGACAGGTCTAATTAGTGTTACTGCGAATTGCAGTAATGACAAGTTGTTTAATGAAAGATGAGCACCTAATACTAAATAACTTCACATTGAATAGTGTTATCTAGTTCAGGATTTTCCATATGCAAAAACCATAATCCATGAGGAAAGATAAAGAGTTTCGATTTGTTCTAATAATTAGTTTATTGCGTTCTTTTCATGGCATTTATTGGTTGGAGCTAGAAGAATCATGTTCATTGGTTTTAATTGTCTTATTGCAATTTTTTTTTACAATTATTGAATAATTTAGTTATTTTGTAATAAGCCAATGAGAAAAACAAAATAATTGAACTCAACATTATCCTAATTTAATCAAATATATGGTTAAAGTATAATTGAAAACTACTTACACGTAAAATAAATCTAAACATAACATTTAGATTGGTTTTGCGGCACAATTCATTGTGCTTTCTCCTATTTATTACTTAAAAAATAGAAAAATGGGTAAAGTATTTTTAAATTTTAAGTTCTTATTTAATGATAATTGTATGTACTTGCACAGATTTAGTAAGGCTAAAACACAAATGTATAATCAAATTTTTTAAAAAATAAAATGCATGCATTTTATTAGTAGTCTTTTATTTTTCATAAATAAGATGGTTAAAATATTCACAATTGATGGTTAAAATATTTTTATTATTGTATACTTGGTTGAAAATATTGGCTAAAGCAATAGTTTCTAATAAAAGAAACATAACTAAATTGGAGATATTTAAAATAGCATGTAGAGATGAATATGAATACAAACTATAATTGAAGGACTTAAGGTGCAAATAAATCGTAAAGACTATTAGATGACATATTAAGAAGGGATAATATAATTTTTTGCCCCTTAACTTGGCAACTAACTTCACTTTGGTACTTAATACTTTTTTTTATCCACTTTGGCACTTGAACTCGACAACTAAATCCATTTTGATCCCTGAAAAAGTTTGAAGATGTTGCACAATCACATTATGTCATATCATCACTTGAAAATTTTTAAAAATGGTATAAATGTTCTGGTAATAGTGTGGTATAATTTCATAATGTCACATTCAGTTTTTTAATAATCAGATCGGTGGTTGAACAAGTTGGACCACCGGTCCCAAATCAATCAGTTTGATTAATTTGATCGTTGAACCAATATTAATTAATTAAAAATTCACAAAAATCTAACTTAGTTCAACTTTTTTCCTAATTTTCAATTTTTATGAATTTCAAGTAGTTTTTAAATTAATCAATTCAACTCCTTTATTCGAATCATTATATGAATCAACTTTTGGTCTATCGATCCAATCATATTCCAATAATATTGGTCACATATTTAAATCTTGACAGAATCTAAATTCAACGATCAAAATAAAATTAATTGTCAAATTTAAGAACTAATATAGACATATATATATATATATATAGATATAAATACCAAGATCAACCTAAAAAAATAGGTTATCTTCAATAAAAACCATCTGTAGAAGCGTTTATGAAATGTCTTAAAAAAGCATTTTCTTTAAATAAATGATTGTTCTTCTAAATATTGTTTTTGTGAAACTGTTTAGCAGTTTACTTTAATAAATTTTAGAGAAATTATTATTAAATTTTAATATAAACAATGTATACGAGGTTGCAAAAAAGCTATATATGAGGTTGTAAAAAAACCATATACAAGTTTTTGATCTTGGTTTAGTCTTCAGTTGTTTTGGTGGAAAAACGTTTTTATATTTTTATTAACATTAAATAGAAAAAGGTGTGAAGATTTTTAAAAACCTTTTAAATTAAAAGAAGTAAAGCTTTTTATAATTAGTATTTAATAACTAAAATTAAAAACTCATTATCCAAATTCAAAATTGATTTCTTTTTTGATAATGTTGTAAACAAAATTTAAAGATCAAAGGGTAAGTAATGTAAAATATTTTCTGTATTTCCCCTCATTTCCCTATCGGGAAGGAAAAAGAAAACCTCGAAAATGGTGAAAACAAAAAATTTTATATCTGTTTTCTTTTTCCTTCTGTGTCCTCTGTCATACATAACTTGCGTCTCGCTGGTTCAAATTTTTTATTGGTTCATGCAAAGAAGTTGAATTTGTTTTTGAAGGGTTGGGTTTTGTCATCGGAGGGTTCGAAACGTTTAAGTTCTCATTTGGCAGTGCCTGTGGGGGGTTTCCGTCGAGGCTTTCGGAGCATTTGGGTTTCTTCAATTAGCTCAGTTGCTCTTGTTTCCGGGAAAAGGCCACATTGGGGCTTTCTTATTTGGCCTTTTAGTTTGAGATTTGAGATAATATTTTTCTTCTTCTGTTTGAGGAGGGGGTATGCCGAATTCAAAGATTTGAACTTTATGGCTGGAAGGTGAAGTTGAAATGTTAAAATCTTCTCTTTTCTGCAAAATATATTCACTGTTGAGAACTTCGCAAGGATTTTTTTTTAAAAAAAAAGAGTTATAAAATCCTCCAAAAGAAAACAATTCATCATCAATGGCAAAGATCAATAAATCTCTTTTTTCAAAAGCCGTACACAAGATTCAACTCCAGCTCCCTGACAGGTCCAAGGCGAGAAAAAACTTTATATTCATCAGTCATTAAAATCAACTGTTATTGGTAGAATTTCACGACGATGAAGATTCATCCCAGAATTTCCGTTTAAATAGTTTTTATTTTTAATTTCTAGGATGCATTTTGATTTTTTGATTTTATAATTTCTATTTATATATTTTAAAATTATGGTGTAATTAATGATGTGATTTAATTTCGAAGTCTCATTTTAATGGATTTATAAAAAAAACATACTTAAAAAAAAGTTTAGGTTTTAATTCGAAAAAAAAAAACCTTAAATGCGAATTTGGAGGAAATGTTAAGTTGAATGACCAAATATGCATTAGGTAGGCTAATGACAAGATCAAGGAATAAAAGAAAACAAAAATTAAATTCAGGCAGTATAAATATCACATCTTTAACACCAACCTATATGGTTGTATTTACCATACAATGATTGAACGTTAATTTGGATTAATTCGAAATATTTAGTTTTTAGCAAAAGAAACAAAAAATTGAGTCATTCATCAAAGGTCGTCTAAATTACCAATGATTAATTTGAGATAGTAGACTTTTATATATATATATTATATTCTTTATGAATTTCAAAATGTAGGGAGCATTCATAGTGCATTTCCAAGCTGGAACATTACTAGTTAGCAACTTCAAATTTGATAGCATGGGTGTTTCAATTCTTAGAAGGGTTATAAGCTAATCCTTTCTGATCCTTTTCCTCTCAACCAAAAAAATAAAATGATGGCAAAGCTTAAGTAAAAAGTGTATAATATCTATATATATAAATGCATACCTTCCATTTCCATCATTTTGACTACAAATCGTATGGACATAATTAAAGCATGGAGGAGGAGGAGGAGGCCTTGGTTGGTGAGCAGCAAATAAAACAATGGAAGATGAGATTATATATTAGTTTGGCAAGTGTGAGTTGGAAGAGCGATGAGAATTATGGAGCAAGAACTTTCTCAATACCCTCATGAAAACCAGCATGCCTGCTCTCCTGGGGCTTGGAGAAAACATGCCCACATTGGTTTTCGACAATTTCAGGCTGTGACCACCACCGCATCCCATTTCTACCATATCTTCTGAACACCTCGATGAACTTCCACTTCTTGGCAATTCTTCTTCGTTGAAATCCTCCCACAACATGTCCATCTTTTCCTCTTCATCTTCCTCTTCATCTTCAGCAACGCCTTTGTCCGACTGCTTCCAATCATTGTGATCTTCGTGCGATTTGCTCTTTCTTTCCTGATGATCATCTTCGTCTGCTCTCTGACTAACTGGAAAACAATCTTCTTCTTCTTGTTTACCTTTGCTGTGAAGAAAAACGTCAGGAGATGCTGCAGGAGACAGATGCCATAACGGCGGTGAATCAATGGAGCAAGGGTACAAATCAGTGGACGTAGGGAAGCTGAATTCTTCGGTAGTGGCCATGATTGCCGCTCATCCTCGGATCTTTTCTACTAAAATTAAAAAATGAGATGAGATGAGAAAAAGAGAAGGGGTGTTTGGGTTTTGAAGTTTGGTGGTGGATGTGGTTGCCTTCGTAATCTTTTTTTAGTTCAACTGCTCCCTCAAGTTAACAACTTTTTTATGTTAAAGAATCTTAGATTGAGGGTCCCCACACCCACCCAAACATTTCAATTTTTTTGGCCACCTATCTATAATTTGGTACTCACCTATTGTCAAGTTGGCCCAAAACTTAAAAAGATTAATATTCCATTAATTGTTTATATTAAAACTTCCTCGATTGTGGGTTTCTTGATGCGGCCGAAGGCTCTGCACCTTCCTTTATTTGGAAGAGTATCTATAAGGCAAAGGCGTTGTTAAACAAAGGAGTTGGGTGATGGGTAGGAGATGATGCTCGGATAGATATTTTCAATGACCCTTAGGTTAGAGATGATGAGAATTTTTTTCACTGATACTGTGCCATTAGAAAGTTGAGAGAGAATGAAAGTTCAGGACTTGATTCATACGAGTGGGGTGCTTGGGATAAGGATTTGATGGAGGGCCTTTTATCACCTTATGATATGCAACACATTCTGTGCATACCGCTTAGCATGTTTTCTTCGGACGATCGTCTCATTTGGTACTTCACTCATAATGGGTTTTACACTGCTAGTTCTGTCTATAAAATTGCTCTTCAACTTTTTTTCGAATGTGAATGACTATAATATGATGGCATTGGATTGCGCTTTGGAACAAGCTCTTGCCTCCTAAAATTAAAGATTGCATTTGGAGATTCCTTTGCGGGTTTATCCCTTGCAATAAGAATCTAGTACGCTGAGGATTGAATATTGACCTGTTTGTTTCCGGTGTCATCAAGCAAATGAAAATGTGGAACATGTGATTTCTCATTGCTTTTTCGCGATAGAGGTTTGGTGTTTGGTTGGATTTGATTTCCAACCACGTACATCTTTCGAGTTTATTGGTTCGGTCCTCTCTCGATCTGATATTGAGCGTCATCATATGATTTTTTCACTCAATTGGAGTATTTGGTACCATCGCAACTTAGCGCTATAGAGAAACCAGAACCAAGTTGCTGTTGATGTTTATTTTGCTACCTCTTTTCTACGAGGGTGGTCTATAGTTTTTCAGTCCCAGTTGGTTTCTAGCTCAAAAGGCAAGCAAATGAGGGACCATGGTGTAAACCCCTATTGGGTACAATCAAATGTAATGTTGACGGAGCCATTTTTGTGGATAATAATGCCACCGATTGGGCAACTATTGTGCGAGATGCTATGGGTGATTTTGTTCGTTGCATTTTCGGTTTCCCGCATGGAATGCTTGAACCTTTCATGGTTGAGGCAATTGTAGTACGTGTGGTGCTCTCGTGGCTTCGTTCTTGGCATGTCGATGGTGTTGTTTTAGAGATCGATAATCAACAACTTTGGTTTTGGTATGCATTGAATTTTGCTCACTCTAATTGAAATTACTCATAAATTATGAAATTCTTCGATATATTTACCCAAACAACTAAATTTATTTTTAGAATTTTGAAAATCTTGATATAAATGAAATCCCTCATCCAAACACACCCTTGTGGTTAATATGTAGTTTACTCCCTAAACTTGCCTAAAAGTATCTAATTTGTACCTGAACTTCTATTACATTACCTAGGTTGGAACTTTCACACTAGCACCATTACTTTGTGCTGATATGACACTAATGGTCAATTATATGGTGATATGTGGCAGTCTCTCAGTATATAACATGCAGTGGATATAAATTAGAAAAATTAAAAAAATATTTAATAAATATAAATTAATAAAAAAATTTATACTTTTTTCACATCAAGAATGAACTTGGACAAATGATCATCCAGATACATCTGAATATGAACACCCATTTGTCCATGGGTTATTCATCTAAAATGAACAATTTAATTACTATTTGTTATTAATTGGTTTTTTCATGAAGAAAGATGTAATGGTTACCATAAGATAAAACAGAATCATATTGGGTGAACAATTTTAACACAAAGAGAATTAAGGGAATCATATATGGGTAGCACACACATGATAAGGTCATTGAAAAAACACTTGATAAGTAGCTTTCGTAATGGTATATAGTGGGGAGAGCTTAGTCATGGTATCCTAATAGAATGACTCCATGACTAAATAATGTTGTAATTAATCGACGAAGAGCCAAAACTTAATTAAAAATTATTTGAACCCTAATTATATAAGTCCAACCGACCCGTTCACTAGCTCGGTACAACCTTAATAGCTTGCATTTGAATCAATGAGATAAAAAATGAAAACAATGAATTAGAGAAATAGATCGCATGTATCAATATCTATGGTGAATGTGTTTTCTTGCTATGAGTAAGAGACGACTTAGAGATTAAATTAATTTTTCAAATTATTGTTTAATTTATTGTAATTAAATAATTGAAGTTCCAAGTGAAAATTAATTTAATTATTCATCGCAATCTTATTGAACAAGATAATTAAATTTATGTACTTATAAATTATAGTATAGTAAAATCATTATGACTTTAATGAAATTAGAATTGAACTGTGAAAATAATTTAATTAAGAAAATTAATTAAATTTATTTTAATTAATTAAATAAATAATATTTTAATAAATAGAAAATTATTTATTGAGTTGGATTAAATTATATGAGTTGGTTTAAAGATCAAATAACACATATAATTATGCTCAATACATGAAAGACCTAATAGAGCCTATTTATATGTGATGGGCGACAACCCTAGGTAAACTAGAGTGTGTGTGTCGCCAACCATAGTCAAATCCCAAAGGGTTTGTGTATTTTTAATTAAAATATTATTGTTTTGATAAAGATCATGTGCTAGACCAAAATAGACTATACTAAGTGTCGACACTCTATAAAACTTTAGTGAGATTTATTTTTCCAAATAAATTCTAATTTTAAAGGAGTTCGCTTTCGATTTCTAGCCCTTCAGAGATATTGATATTCTCACTAAGTATTGATAGAAAGTTTTCATAGTGTTCATTGGTTCGTGAATTAGAACACATACTCTAAGCAAGCCAAGGTTCGAGAATAGCAGAGAAGATTATATTGGTAAAGAGTTTAATGCTATAAATAACACAACCGCTCAAGTTTTAGAAAAAAATATTATTTTGTTGTGTAGCAAAATTGTTTTTAAATCGAATTTTCTAACATGATAGGAAATACTCTTTGAGTGTTTTGATTTTTTGGGTTTTTGGCTCTCCACTAACTTTACTGACTATTGACTGTATTAAGTTTTTCGATTTCTTTTTTATATTTGCTTTTTTCCTTTTTGGGGTTTTCCGACACTGACTGTAACAACTCGTTTCAGTGAAATTAGAACAGTAGTTTTGGGACCACAAATTCGAGGTCAGAAAATTTATTTTAATAAATTTTTATATTCTGCATTATGATAGAAATATCTTATAAAATTTTCGATAAGAAATTCTACCAATTACATGATTAATTTGATGAAAAGGACCAAATTGCATAGAATACAAAAGTTGAATTCTAGTGGCTAAAGGTACCAAATAGCTATGGAATTCAAAATTAGAGGTCCTAATATGGCAAATAAACCATTTAGTGGAGTTAGTAGATAAGATTGATGATTCATCATTGGAAATTAGTAAATTATTAGGGTTAATTTTGGAAAGATGATTAATTAAAAGATGATAAATGAATTAAATAATAAAAATATCATCATTTTCATCATCTTCCGTAAAATAAGAATATGAAAACCCTAGTTATGAAGCTTGAAGATAGACAAGCTTATTTTGCTCAATTAGGTATGTATTCTTGTCTCGTTTTTAATGATTTTTATATTTCCAAGATCGTAGTAGCTTAATCTAGCTATCTCGACGATTAATTTGTAAAACTATCAAAGTATTAGGGTTTTGTCATGGATGAATATGTATGAATTTTGAAGTTTTATGGTAGAAAATGGAAGATTGTTGATAGATAAACAACTTTTGTAAAGAGAATTTTGGTGAAATTATGATTTAGGGACTAAATTGAAAAGATGGAAAATTCATGGAAAAATTATAAATTTTATGAAATAAATGGGCTGCTATTGTTATATATGAAAACCGACTAGGCTTGGAATAAAGATTAAATTGTATGAATTTTATTTTCCAAGCCTAGGGATAAAATCATAATTAATTAAAAGTATAGGGGTAAAATAGTAATTTTTCCAAAGATGTGTATTGGACTGAATTGAATGTGAATTTGAATTAAATTGAGTTAAATTCATTCGTATAGATCTAGATAGACACAATACGAGATTAGATTGAGGAAAAGAAAAAGTATCGGATTAGTAGCTTACAAATCCATGAACACTTGTCGAGGTAAGTTCGTGTAACTAAATTGTATGTTTATATGTTTAAATTGAATGAAATGTATGTGAAATGTATAATTGCCATGTATAAGTATTGATCACATGTCTGAATATATCTGACAAATACTAAGTCTCGTTTGAACCTAAGAAATACGATGGATACAAATGACATTGTCATTAAGGATTCCTGAATTGGTTGTGATTCTGCATGTGTTGCGGACACACCACAGCTAGCAAGAGCGTCCCGTTATTTAGCTTTCATGAGCATTTCGATTAATGGCTCTCTTGAGCTTCTCGATAATTGGTTCTCCGGAGCTTCCCGATTAATGGCTCTCTAGAGCTTCTCGATGTTGGCTCGCATGAGCTTTCCGATTATGGCTCTTATGAGCTTCCCGTTACATGGCTCGAAAGAGCTTTCCGATTACATGCACTTAGGGGCATACCTGTATATAAATTAACAAATTACATATTTGTACACTTCATGTGTACTACCCGAGTATCCAACGATATTTAAATGGTTCAACAAGCAAAGTTCTGATAAAAGACAATATGGATTCGAGACGAATTATTATGGAAATATATTTGACATACATGTATATGATTTGTACATGTTATATGGACACATGATGTGGAAAGTATATGTATATGGAAATATGATTATTGTTGAGCTCATACATGTTTCTTGATATTCATATGAAATATATGACTAACATGGTTGATGAGGATATGTGTTAGGGCTTTTGGTCAAATTGGTTTGAATGTGCCTTGTGTGTTTATCTTAAACATGAATAAATGGTAAGTTAATTTCCATGTTATACGAACTTACTAAGCATTAAATGCTTACTCTGTTTATTTTTCCCTGTTTTATAGTAACTCGAAAGCTCGTTAAGGTTGCAAGCTGGTCGGAGCAACATCACACTATCCGTCATCCTATTTCGGTATATATAGTAAATCAACTTTGGTTATAATGGCATGTATAGTTTATATTTGGCCAATGATGGCATGTAAATGTTTGGTTGAAACTAGCTATTGGTATGGCTTGTGATTGATATATTTTGATATGTATATATATGGGCTTAACTTGTTTGATATGTGATTGAAATGGTTGAATGATGGTTAGCTAATAGGCTTATTGAGGCATGGTTTGATTTGGTATATTTGGTACAAATATGCTTATATATGTAATTGGTCAATCTGGTAAGTATGGATATTTGGATATATGTCGTGATTTGTCAAGTATAAGACATGATTTTGGCTTGTATGGTTTCTTTGTTGAGGCTTGTTGATGTGTTAAAATGATGTGTTTAGGCTAATGCTAAAATGGGTGACAAATGTGACTTGGAAATGGTCTATTTTCGTCCACACAGGTAGAGACACGGGCATGTGTTCAGCCATGTGTGACACACGACCTTGTGACACGGTCGTGTGTCCCCTGTATCTTAAAAATTTACACAAGTAAAAATACTCAAAATTGTTAACACGGCCCAGCACACAGGCGTGTGGTTTGGCCGTGTGTCCCCTACATCTTTTAAATTGCAAAATAGATTGCTCAAATTATTCACATGGCCTAGCACACGGGCATGTGGCTTGGTCGTGTGACCTAAGTCAGAGAGTTCCCTAATTTGGACATGGGCTGGAGCACGGGCGTGTCTCTTGACCGTGTGAGACACACGGCCTGGACACACGGGCGTATGTCCTCTACACTTTTGAAAAATTTTGATATTTTTCGAAAAATTTTCTGAGTACCCGGTTTAGTCCCGACTTGTTTCTAATGTATATTTTGGGCCTCGAGGGCTCATATAAGGGATAATATGATTGGTTTCTGATATGAATGTTAAATAATATAAAATGTCTGTATTTGATCTGTAAATTTTGGTAATGCTCCGTAACCCTGTTCTGTCGTAATTTGATACGTCAAATTAGGCTCTCTCGAATACTTAATGAGTTTGTTCTCAAGCAATTTACAAGTCTTTTCTATATTTTTCTTTGGTTTTTATTTTTTAGTATTAATAATCATTTTTATTTGATTTTACTCCTTTTGATGCCCAAATTGGTAAAATGGTGCCATTGGAAATCTAATAGTGCATCTGAGTTGGTGTAGGGTAGACCTGTCCATGGGCCAGGTCGGGCCCGAGAAAAATTTTCGGCCCGCCTCCTAGGCCCGGGCCCGGCTTGGCCCGAAATATGGGCCTGAAATTTTACCCAGGCTCGGCCCAGGAAAAATATCATAAGCCCGAGCCCGGCTCGGCCCGGCCCATTTTTAAAATAAACATTAAAAAATTATTTTAAAAATAAAAAATAAAAAAAATTATTTTAAAAGTATTTTAAAATTAAAAAATAAAAATAAAAAATATATATTTATTATATTCCCGGCCCAGGCCAAAAAAGTGGTGCCCGAGGCCCGGTCCATTTTTTAAACAGGCTTCGTTTTTTTACCTAAGCCCATATTTCGGGCCTATATTTTTACCCGAACCCTCCCATATTTCGGGCGGGCCATCAGATCGGGCCGGGCCGCCCGGCCCATGGACAGGTCTAGTGTAGGGAGATGACGAAAGCCAAACTTAATAAGAACTGCATTTGATGTGGGTGTCACAACACTGAGTCTCCACTACCACAAGGATGTAAGGCTTCAACAAGAAATCAACCTGGAGCTGACTGTTGAGAGTGTCGCAACACTAAATGTGTTGTGTCGCGACATTGAGCCCAAAGTTGTGACACCAAACCTCTAAGTTCGCGACATCGAGAACCCCCAAAATCAAAAGTGTGCCATTGAGAAGGGTGTCGTGAGACTAAAATTTGCATGTTGCAACACCGTTACCTAACGGGGTGAAAATACTGCAAGGGTAGTCTTTTGTCCAACACAAACCCAAGTTAACCTATACACTTCAATGGCGTTTTTGTCAATTTTAAGGTTGAAAGTTAGTCTTTATTAAAGATGTTTTGGCTGTCAAACTAAAGAGAATCACATTTTTATTATCTTTTTAGCTTAGTAGTTATTCTCTCCACCATTTTTAGGTTTTAGTTCTTTGCTTTTTTGAGCTTACTCTACTTTGTATTTTGATTTCATTTAAATTCTTCAATATGTAACACCCCTAACCCACATCCGTCGCCTGAAGAAGGTTTCGGAGCATTACCGAAGCTTATCGATCAAATAGACTTAAATTACGAACATTTCTTATCATATTATAATCATATAAAAAATAAATTAAACTCATACATATAGTCCCTTAATTGAGCCCTCGAGGCTCAAAATACATGTTAGAAATAAATCGGGATTAATTTGGAAACTCAAAGAATTTTTTGAAAATATTAAAAAATTTCAAAGCTGCATTGTTCACACGCCCGTGTGGTCAGGCCGTGTGTCTAACATGGTCCAGTCACACGCCTGTGTGGACTCAAAATGTACCTTTAACAACAAGTTTACCATTCCCTGCAAGCTTGAACAATAAGCAACTCAAAAATCATTCGTTTAACCAATTCAAAACACAATCAAACACATCCAAAATATGTTAAAACAATCATCCTAGGTGCCTAACCAATGTACCCTCATAGTTACCACAATTATATTATCAAACATATCAATAAAACATCATTCAAATCCAATTTGTAACCATGCCAAATTCAATCTATTTTACCTATTTCATGTTCATTTAAACATTAACTTAAACTTGCCATAATATGACCTCAAACATAAACACATATTTATATGGATATAACCATCCAATATTAACTTATAATCTTATTTACAATCAATTCACAAAATGATTAATATTTAGACACCCTAGGTACGTGCCGACACAAAAGGAAAAATATCACCACGTTTGAGTTCGGGATCGTTGTTGGATGCTAAATCGATGATCAAAATTTAGTACTTAACTTGCACATGGAAAACAAAACCGTACGCTGAGTAAAACTCAGTGGTATTTCTATAATCCGAATATTTAAAGACAAGATAATATAATATGCACATTTTAATTATAAGCACAATTGAATATTAAAAACCACATTTATTCATACAATGACATTAGTCATTTAATATTCAATTCATAAATACATCATTTATACCATACTCAATTCTCATCATTTGCTATATAATAGCTTTTCACAATATGATACACATATCATTTAAACAATAATATTGTTCATTCCATATCCAATTCATGAATACACAATTCATGTGTCTCAATCCATATTTCAATTCACTGCCCCATTTTTATTTCACATACAATATCATTTAATATCAATCATAATGTCATTTCATTTAATTACCCCTATTAACACGACTCAGACTCGAACTGGTACACAGATCCAACCAAAACACACCAGTTTGGCACCTAGTGCCTCATCGGATAATTTGAAGTAATAAATTGACACCCAGTGTCTCATCGGCTAAACCGAAGTAAATTGGCACACAGTGCCTCATCGAACTAATCCGAAGTAGTAAATTGACACCTAGTGTCTCGACTTGAAGTCGAAGAAATCCCTGAATTCTTCCAATCCTATGGCATGCCATCTATATTCGACTCAGCCCGATACAGTTAATAGGGTTTAGTTTCACTTTCCAATAATAATATCCAATATCATATTTGCACAATATTATATTTACACATATATTCATAATATATATTTCGATTCAATTCAATCAATATAAATTCAATAATTTCATCATATACCAAATCAATCTATTTCAATTGCAAAACACAAATATTCTCACCTCAACACTTACCATATACATTAAATAAAAATTACAGCAATTAATAACTAGCTTTGGTTTATAGAAATACAAACCAGAAATTCCGAGCTATTCATCGTCGACTTTATCTTTCCCCTTTTTAGTTGAGAGTTCCGGTACGACATTAGCTATGGAATTAAAACAATTAAAATTTATCAATACAATACAATTTAAATTTCATATTGAATATTTCAACTTTTTACTCAATTTTTGTCTAAATTCCAATTTAGTCCCTAAATCGAGACTAACTTTTAATCTTCACAATCAATCTTATATTTTCATGCAAATTCCACTTTAGACTAGATTTAACTCCCTATTTTCACATAAATTCCTAAATTTTTAAATTTTTACAATTTAGCCCCTATTACTCAAAATTTACAATTTATTCTACAATTCAATCCTTTTTCATTTCTAACTTAAAAATCTATCAATTTAATCCCTAGTACTCAAATTATTCAACATAGTCAACATTTAAAAACTCAATAATTTCTAAAATTTCAACATAGATCGGGTAGCATTTAATATCGGGATTCTAAAAATATAAAAATTACAAAAAGGGACTAAATTGACTAACCAATTGAATTTAGAACCTTAAAACCCTAGTTTCTCCTTTCTTTCTTTTTTTTCTTTCTTCCCTTTCTTTTCTCCCTGTTTCGTTTTCTGCTTTGTTCTTTCTATTCTTTTTTATTTTCTTTATTTATTTCATTTACTTATTTATTTTATTATATTTACTTTATTATTATATTATATATTTACTTAAATATTAAGTAATACATATTTTATTAATATATACATATATATTATTTTTACACATGTAATCATTATTACCATCCACTTGTTGAAATCAGGCTTAATTGCTTATTTAGTCCCTTTACTTTTTCTTTAATCTATAATCCAACTTTCATCTTTTATGTAATTTAGTCCTTATACCTAATTACTCTTAATTCATGCAAATTCACCTAATCAAAACCTAATTAACTACACAACTAACTTCGTAAATATTTTTAATAAATATTTACGAATCCGTTTTACGAAAACGAAGTCTCGAAAATATATTTTCTGACACCCGTGACTATCTGGTTCGTTACACAAAATATTTCAGCCTTATTAACTCTCAAAAGTGCAAAAATATTTGCTTTAGTTGTTCTTTCTCCTTCATTGTTGCTGCTATCATCTTCTCTAAAGGACCTATCAAGAGTCTTTAAGATTTCTCTAACCGTGCTTTTATGTTTTCTTTAATCAATCATTTGAGCATGTATTTTGCTGATGTTGTTGTGTTGATGATGGATAGTAACTTAATTTTATGGCAGTTGGTTGATGGAAGTGTTGCATGTTTAGTTTTTGGGTCAAAGACTAAATTATAAAAAAATTAGACTAAATCAAATAAACTTCAAAACCTAGAATTGATGCCTCTAGGCGAACATTTAGATTGGTGAGACTAAGAGGAGATCCTATTGGGAACCAATTTGATTGTCCCAATTTAGGTTGGTGAGATCAAGAGATAAATCGGACTAAATCGTCTAATTTGGTAAAATTGTGACCGAAAGGTAAAATTGAACCAATTAGGAATTTGAACCCTTTAAATCCCTAATCCAATAACTAATTAGCAACATGAAAGTCAACCAAACACTTTAGTTCTTTGGATTGATTTTTGTGCACTTTGATTGTTTTACAATTTAATCCTTTTAAGTATTAGATAGCGTAATTGATCCTTGATAATAATTTCCTGTACTATAATACTTAGTGAGTAGCTAGTTACAATTCTTGTTTGCATGCATTTTCATTGATAACCTTATCACCCGAATTCTCTTGGATTCGACCTTTGGAATACTTCGTGTTCCATTGTAACATAAAAATATTACAATTGACCTATCACACTTACAAATAACCGCTACATTTTTATTTGTATTTATGTTGGATTCCATTACCTCGACACACACGTGAAGGCGCAATTAGATAGGTTTCTATTTATAGCTGTTATTCTAAATTGTATTAACCGCTAATCTTGGTATTTTAATTAACAAATTTTGGTTTAGCTCCTTGTTTGGTCCATTTTTTTATTCCAAAAGTTTTGTTTATTCATTTTCTTAATCGCTGTTGAAATCTGATTAGTCAGAAAAAAAGTTTACCTTTCCCTGTGCGTTCACGCTAGTGGCACAATGCCTAATTCCAAATTGGCATTTTGAAAGGGACTCGGGCTTCAAAACGGATTCAGGCTTGAAATCGAATTGGGCTTCGAACTGCATTTTGAATAAAATGGGTTTAAATTTTTATAAACTTACAAAATTATAAATTTTTTAAGAAGGATAAAAATCCCTGTAAAGCTTAAACATTATCCTGTAAATTGAGAAAAAATCATTAATTGTAAGTGGATCACTTTAAAATTCTTGTTTTCTTTATTTTTTTTACTATCCCTTCGTATATTTTGAACATAACATATTAATTGTATGAAATATTTTAAAATTTAAATATCATACATGTGCTCATCTTAAGACTTTACATGTGTCATAAACTAAATTTCCATTTTTATTAAACATGATATATAAGGTTGGGTTAATAATTGGTATAGGGTGAGTATATGATACAATGTGTAACATTATAAAAATTGTCATGTGTCCTTTTTTTTTTAATATTTTACTATACCTTTATAGAATACTTGTCAACTGTCTAACCCTACTTGTAAAATTTAAAAACTTCGCTAACAATGTATCAAATTATTTTCTTTTGGCATATTGCTAGTAGAATGCTTCAACTCCACAAAACAAGATCAAACACTACCACATGTTTTTTTTTTTTAAATTTGTATTCTTTTTTACTATACCTAAATGAGATATTGTCACCTTTAAAATTTGCTTGCGGAATCTAAAACTTTCGTTAACAATGAATCAAATAATTTTTTATCGTTTTATATATTTAAAATTTATATTAAATTAAATCTTACAAACAATTTATATTAATTACATCAAAATATTTAAAATTTATATTTCATTTATCAAAATATTAATAATATACTACAATAAAAATTTGTTTTTATATGTTTATTTCATATATTTTAATATTAACTAATTTAATTGCTACGCTTAAAACACTTGAATTTTAAATTAATATTTTCAAAATTCTTTTCCAAAAATAAAGGTAAATTATATTAGTAGTCATTCAATTATTAGTAATTTTTCTTGGTCACCCAATTATAAAAAAGTTGCAAAATGGTCAATTAACTATTAGTAAATTTCTTTTTTGGTCACCCAAATGTTGGATTTTGTCTTTTTTGGTCACTTATTGGCTAACAGTGGTAGCTTTTAAAATCGATATGATAGTAACTTTAACCCACAATATTTATAAATTATGTCAAATTAGTCTTGAGTCTAAAAAAATAACTTTCCACATTTACACATTGTGTAATTTATTTTTATTTTTTACATTTTTTCTTTTTTTTTTGGTGACATTGAGGGTTAATTTTAAAAGAATGAAAAAAAGATAAAAATTATTATCTTAGATTTTTTTTTGTTTCCATATTTTGTATATTTTAGTCAAATTAGTTGATAAATTTGTTTTTCTTTTACCTTTTTAGGTGAAAGAGTTATAAAGAAAAGCAAACAAAAAAAATTAAATTACATAATGTGTAAATGTTAAAGATTGGATTTTTTAGAATCAAGACTAAATTGACACAATGTATAGATGTTGAGAGTTAATGTTGCTATTATGCCAATTGTAATAATTGCCAAAGACCAAAAAGATAAAATTGAATAGTTAAGTGACTTGTACCGTAATTTACCAAAAAAGAACGTTAATCCCAATCCTTACGTTCCAAGGACGTGGTCCATAAGGTAATAAAAAAGTCGTTGAAACGCGTTTTCTAATTGCAGACTGTGGCATTCAAAAGTGGGCTCTCCAGTTTTCCTTCCACTCAAACGAAGACTTTGAATTCAGTTGGGTCTTTGTTTAATGGATTGTTTTCCCATTACGTTGCTAATAATGATAATAATAAGGTGATGGAAAGCATGCGAGTATGAACCGGTAAGAATGGAAGTCATGAACAATCTGAAACCCAATCTCTTCCAAGAAAAAGGCCATTGCTGTCATCAGTCCCAGTCTCAGTCTCAGTCTCAGTCTACCTGTGGCGTTTATAGTCAGTCGGTCAACTCCACTCCCAACACGCCCACCCCTCATCTTTCTTTCCCATGAATTTCCTCTTGGAATTTCTCAAATCCCATCTTTTTCTTTTTCTCTTTCTCTTTTGTCCTCCCCTCTCTAACTCAAACCAGACCCTTTTCTGAACTTATACCAAAAACAAAGCTGAAATATAGTCTCCCATTGAGCTAAAATGAAGAGCTCCATTTACGGCATATCCTTCTTTTTCCTCTTCTGTATATTTCCTTTGGTCTCCGGTCAGCTAGCTTCAAACCAGAGCAACACGATGATCACCGTTTCTCACCAGCTTGCAAATTCATCCTGGAATGTTGAGAAGGAGCAGAACCCCTGCCTTTGGGAAGGTGTTACATGCAACGCTCCCCACAACGACTCCATACTTTCTCTTTCATTGTCGGGGTTTGGTCTCTCAAACTCTAGCTTCTTACCCTTGCTTTGCCAGATTAATTCTTTGCAGTCGCTTGACTTTTCCAGCAACTTGTTCAACTCAATCCCAGTTGAGTTTTTCAACACTTGTGGAGAGATTGATGGGTTAAAGAGCTTGAACTTTAGCAAGAACAAGTTGGTTGGTTCTTTGCCTACCTTTCAAAAGTTTGCTGGATTGGAATCCTTAGATTTATCTTTCAATGCTTTGAATGGAAGTATCGATTCACAGTTGAATGGTTTGAGTGCATTGAAAAGCTTGAACCTTAGTTGCAATAATTTCACTGGTTCAGTTCCAAGTCGCCTTGGAAAATCCAGGGTCCTGGAGCAACTTGAACTTTCTATGAATAGGTTCACAGGTGAAATAGCTAGTGAAATTGGGGAGCATGGGAATTTGATAAAGATTGATCTCAGTGAGAATTATCTTAATGGATTTATTCCTGAATCTTTTGTGAACCTTACCAAGTTGGAAACCCTTATTCTATCTTCCAACCAGTTGCATGGGGAAATCCCTGCAGGCCTTTTAGGTATTACAACATTGCAGCGCTTCTCTGCCAATCAAAACAACTTTGTTGGTCTTCCTAGTATTACTACCTCAATGTCTCTCAAGATTTTAGATCTTAGTTATAATAAAATAGCTGGGAGAATTCTACCGCAGTTGCTGTTGGGATCAAACTTGCAGACTGTGGATTTGTCTTATAATATGTTGACCGGACCAGTTCCTGTAAACATTTCTTCCAGTCTGGTCAGGTTAAGGTTGGGTAGCAATAATCTCAGCGGCCAAATTCCTTCTACGAGCTTTGTATCTTCGCCCAACTTGACGTATTTGGAGTTGGATAACAATAGCCTTACTGGAACCATACCTCCTCAAATTGGTTCTAATCCAAAGCTGGCATTGTTGAACTTGGCTCAGAATAAGCTGAATGGGACTTTGCCTGATGAATTGCTAAATCTTACGCAACTTGAGGTTCTGAAACTTCAACTCAACAAGCTTAGTGGTGAAATCCCAAATCAGATTGGAAGGCTAAATATGTTATCCGTGCTCAATATCAGCTGGAATTCACTAAATGGAATCATACCACCTTCAATTTCCAACTGTGGAAAGCTTATTAACCTAAACTTGCAAAACAATGGTCTCACTGGTTTAATACCTGATGCCATCGGGAACTTGAAATTTCTGTTAGAACTCCGGCTGGGAGAAAATAAATTGCATGGTAGGATTCCTGATATGCCACAAAAGTTGCAGATTTCTTTGAATCTCAGCTTCAATAATTTTGATGGACCTATTCCAAAGACTCTTTCCGAACTGAATGATTTGGAAGTTTTGGATCTCTCTAACAACAGTTTCTCAGGTGAAGTTCCTGATTTCCTGGGCACCTTGTCTTCCTTGTCACAGCTAGTACTTTCCAATAATCAGCTTTATGGAGTTCTTCCTCAATTCAAACGAAATTTTTCGGTCTATATAGATGGAAATCCGCAACTTCATCGTCCACAAGATCATCCTCCAGTGTTGAGTAAAAAAGGAAAATCAGTTGGTGTGACAATTGTCATCACATTTGCAGCTGCTGTTCTTGCTGTAGTGGTAGTTGCAATTGTTTTTCTATTGATCTCAAGACGCTTAAGCAAGGTTAATGAGGAGCAATTACAGTCATTGGAAGTTTTTTCTCCTCCTCGGGTGATTCAAGGCAACATGTTGACAGCAAACGGGGTCCATAGATCTAATATTGACTTCACCAAAGCCATGGAAGCTGTTGCAAGCCCTGCAAACATTGTGCTGAAAACCAGGTTTTCGACCTATTACAAAGCTATGATGCCTTCAGGAGCAAGCTATTACGTTAAGAAGCTTAACTGGAGTGACAAGATATTCCAATTGGGGAGCCCTGATAAATTTGAGCAAGAGATAGAGGCTTTGGGGAAGCTTAGCAATTCAAATATCATGATTCCATTGGCCTATGTATTGACAGTTGACAGTGCATATCTATTCTATGAATTTTCCCCTAAGGGTACCCTCTATGATATTCTTCATGGGAGCTTGAAATCTTCTTTGGATTGGGCAAGTCGTTACAGTATAGCAGTTGGAGTAGCTCAAGGGCTTGCATTTTTGCATGGATGCACATCAAGTCCAATTCTCCTCATAGACCTTTCAAGCAGAAGCATCGTGCTCAAGTCATTGAAGGAGCCACAGGTTGGGGACATTGAGCTTTGTAAAGTAATTGACCCTTCCAAGAGCAACGGAAGCCTTTCCACAGTTGCTGGTTCTGTAGGTTATATTCCTCCAGGTAACAAATCTGGCAGACATGCATCCTTATTTTACTATCTCCTTTGAATATGAACTGTTTTGAGTTTTTGTCCTAAGCCTGTTTTGTTTTAATGGTGGTGCACAGAGTATGCTTATACAATGAGGGTAACAATGGCTGGAAATGTTTATAGCTTTGGAGTTGTATTGCTGGAATTGCTGACAGGAAAAGCAGCAGTTAGTGAGGGAACTGAGTTAGCCAAGTGGGTATTAAGCAACTCAGTGCGGCCAAATAAGCTGGATCACATCCTTGATTTTAGTATCAGTAGAACATCACTGGTGGTAAGAAATCAGATGCTTGCTGTCTTGAAAGTTGCACTTGCTTGTGTCAGTGTTACTCCAGAATCAAGGCCCAAGATGAAAAGTGTGCTACGGATGATCCTCAATGTAAGATAAAATCATCTCCACCTACTACTGCCTTTAATTACCGAGTGAGCTTTGTTTCATACAAATTATACAAGATTGAAGAAAGCCAGTATTGGCCATGGTGGCTAGGAAGCCAACAACCTGCACGTAAGAATCGTTTGGTTTTGAATTCATTCTTATACGTAGTGTACTTTTGTAATTTAATGGTGCCATTGTAAAACTCAGTTCTATAATAGGTGAATTCTCACATAATTTCATGGTTGTTAGTGATTATATTGTAGATTTCTACTAGAGATACTCCCAACCCAAGAGGTTATAGCAAAAGATTGTTACAAAAGATGTTTAGTACTTAAATCTTTTTCTCGTCTTGGTACTTAAACTTTGTACCGTTAACCGTTTTGGTACCTAAAAGCAAACTGCATTAATAAAAACCTGGCCACCCAGAATGTGCCATGTGATTGATGACATGGTAGGTTGACCGATGACATGACACATTGACCATGACATGGCAGATTCATCAATGACATAGCACATTGATCAAGTTGATTGTCATTAACCAGTGTTGACCCATGTTGACCCGTGTTGATTGGCAGTTGATCGGTAAATAATCATTAAAAATTATTATAAAAATTAAAAAATGAAAAAGCATTTTAAAAATTAGTTAATAAATTTTAAATTTTATTTAAAAAGTTTTAAAAAATTGTTAAAAAATTAAAAATTTGTAAAAATTTATAAAATGTAAATTTTGTTTAGGGTAAACTATACAAATGGTTACCCAACTAGTGTAACATTCTTGTTTTGGTCAAAAAAATTTAAAAATTTTCAATTTAGGCTTTAACGTTTAAATTTGTTCATGTTTTGGTTACCCGCCATTAAATTGATAATGAATGCCTTTTTCTAACCGGTATAATAACACATTTAGTCCTTAGTACTTGCACATTCTATAAATTTGATCCAAATTCTGAATAATTCAATAATTTAATCATTCACATTTACAAATTCTATTAATTTGATCCTCAAACTTTCTAACCAAAGCTTTTGGCTTTTAAAACAAAGGTATTCAACATCTATTAGTTGTTTTATTTATGATTGAATTTATCTAATTTGATACATAATCCTTTCTATTTATATTTTTAAGAAGTTAGTGTTAAAAATTAACTAAACACCATTAAAAATAAAAAAATACAAATTTTAAAAATGTAATATATAATAAAATTATATAAATAATTTAATATTTGTAAAAAAAAATTCACTTTGACTAACATAATTTTAGTTTTAAATTAATTTGATAAATGATTTGATACTAAATCATATTATTAGTGATATGTATTGCTTCTTGGGCTTGTATATGGTCTTGAACACTTCTGAACACCCGAAAAACGTTCCTAAATGGTTTTAAATTCAATTTAAAACCTAAAAAATGTTTCACATTGTTTACACCGTGCAAACAAGAGGGTAACAACATCTATGATTTTATCTAAATTGTTTAAAGTTTTAATTTATAGTAAAATCTTACATACCTCCACCTGAAAATCCTCGATTTAAGCCGATAAATCTCAAACATTTAGTTTACGTTTCAAATAGGTCCTAAGATGTGTTCAATGACCCAAAATGATTTCAAATTATATTATATTTTTTTTAATGTTGAGTATTGTCTTAAAGAAATTTTATATGGTTACCAAATGGTGTTTTATTTATAAAAAAAAACTTTGCTTTTAGTTTGAAAATGTTCCGATAACACGTTTTATTTGTGTTGTACATTGAAACGGTTGAGGGATGTTATAATAGAACAACCATCAAAACCCTCAGAGTTCTCCTTAAGATTCTCCAAAATAGAGACATCCCACAATCCCATTAGCATATCAATTATCTTCACATTTTCTTTCTCTTTCCTATGCACCTTACCTTCAGCCCCTTATGTGAGCCCTATGTTGGATACATTGGCATGCCAAAGGATTGTGAGTACTCAGCTATAAATTTTGTGGTTTGGGCGTTGAGGCCCTAGGTCATTTGGAGAGATAGGGGAATGTCGAGTTATGCTTCATTCAAAGGGACATGTCGGTGTATAAGAGAGTGTTTGGTTTTATGCTACACTTGTGAGACATGTTAAGGACTCTCTGAGTTACAAGTGAGGCGTTATAAGGAGATCTACTTATCCAATTATATAGATATGCCAAGTATAAGGACATGTTTTATAATCACTATAAGAATAATAACAAGAACAAACTCAAGGATATGTTAAGTACATGAATATATTTTATGCTTTCTTACGAAAACAAGCCAAGTTTTTAAGTATGATTTTCAACTAGTACATGTGAAACTATTTTACAAACTTATATGTTCTTCTGACAAGCAGGTAACTATGAACTGGGTCTCGCACCTTCACGGCGAGCCTAGTTTGCGAAACGATTTTCAGTCTAAGTTTTGCTTTAACTCCGTATTTTAAGCATATTTTGGTGTTTCCTGTATAATCACTGAGTTCTTAATGAGTTCACCCACTCCCCTATTACTTCACAGGTAAGTAGTTCGCGAAAGGTAGTGACAATGTGATTAATCCAAGCAAGGCTAATCAAGATGGGTACCAACGAACCATGGAAAAATGTGATGTGTTTATTTTGCTTGGAATTAGTGATACTGTGTCCAATGACTTTGCTATTTTTGTTAGACTTAATTTTTCCTTAAGTTTATTTTTTTGATTTTCGTTTTCGTGAACCATAGAGTTAAATACTTTTTTGTTTGATTTTGTCGAATTCATTCAATATTAATAAAGAACTAAAGTTTGTTTATCCTTCCTTTTGTGAGTGCCCTGTTGTGTTCTTTAAATTTAGATTGAGTATGACTTAACCCCCTTATGCAACCTAGAATTGATACGAGATATCCACGAATGTGACCCCTATGAGTTTGCGACCTCGATTTTGCATGCGAACCCTTATTAGCGAAAACCTTACTTGTTAGCGAACCCAATTAAAGTATGCGAACCCTTGAATGTATGACATTTCTTGTTGCAAAGCCCATATTACATGCAAACCTATGCTGTTATGCGAACCTATGTTATATGAAGTATGCGAACCTATGCTATATGAAGTATACGAACCTATGTTGTTGAACGTGCCTTAATATTGAGTTCTAAGTACTTGTGTATTTTTGTTCATATATGTGAACCCTAAAAATCTCTGTTTATGACTTCATGCGAACCCTAAAGCCTTTACTATTTGTTAACATGCGAACCTTTCTCTTTAAACAGATTTTATGTGCTCCCATATCTTCTGTTTCGTGCATGTAATTATGACACTACTATTTTATTATGATAACTTAGCACTGTTAGGGATCGAACTGATTAAGCAACAAGTAAAAATAGCTGAATAAATTGAGAAATTGAACACACAAATTTAACGTGGAAAAAATCATCTAAAGAGGATAAAAAAACCACGAGAAAAGATAATTTTACTATAATGGCAAAAGAACGAAGAGTACAAATGATGGAGATAAAACTAAACCCCAAAAACCCGAAAACAAAGAACCCTCAAAACATAAACACAAAATTCTCTAAATGTGTTATGAGTTCTAATATCTAATAGGTGTATTTTTCTAAGGTTGTAAAAGAGCCTATTTATAGGCTAAATTCATATGTCAAATAATAATAAAATAATCTAAACTAATCAGTGTTTGACTGAAATAAATAAATAGAGTTTAACTAAAAGATTATTTTTCTAATTTGATTGAAAATAGGAGTCATACTTAACAAATCTCCACCTTTACTCATATTTCTACAACGCCATCTTTGCCAAAGCCCACCACGAGCCTATCTTGAACTATGCAAGGAATTAACTGAGTCGAATCTGTGCTTAGAAACTGGAAGACTTCTAGCCTTCGACTTGTACACTGCCAAATCAAAACTAACTCGGGTCTGATTTTCACGAACACAGTGCCCTAACTTTTCAAAACCTGCATCCAAAAGAGAACATCTCTTCAACGAAATGGTCATACATTTTTCCCTCATATGACCAAGTTGCCTCCGCTCCAAACGAGTTGACTTCAACTCTGTAACGGATGAGGGACATCTGATTCCACCGGTCACTGTAAAACCTTCCAGAATATAAAGACTGCCAGTTCTTTTACCTTTTAACAAAACGAGAGCTCCACGAGATACTTTAATACCCCTCGACTCGATGTTGATTTTGCATCCTTTCAAATCTAAAATACTCAAGGAGGTGAGATTCTTTCGTAAATCAGGTACATACCTGACATCTGAGAGTGTCCTAATTGTCCCATCGTGTGTTCTGATTTTAACAGTTCCAATACCAACTACCTTACTAGATGAATCGTTTCCCATGCGCACAACTCCACCTTCAACCGAACTGTATGTAGAGAACCATTTTCTATTGGGACACATGTGGAAAGAACATCCCGAATCTAGGATCCATTTGGATGTGAGCTTGGAGTTATCGCTCGTTGACACTAACAAAAAATCATCATCGCTTTCATCGGCCAAATTAGCACCAGCTACATCTTTCTCGTTACTCTCAGCAGCTCTTTTATTTCGCAGTTTATAACAATCTGCTTTGACGTGACCTAACTTTTTACAATAGCGACACCTTTTGTCTCGTTTCTTTGATGCTACTAAAACGGAAGCTTGCCTATCTGCCTTGCTATCCAAATGAAGCTCATTGTCGAGTTTGTATGTACTCAACAAATGACCTTTCACATCTTCGAACGAGATTTTGTCTCTGCCATAAATCAGGGTCTCCTTGAAAGACTTGTATGAAAGGGGTAAAGAGCACAATAATAGCATAACTTGATCTTCATAATCAATATGAACCTTAACGTTCTTTAAATAATTTAAAAGAGTAATGAATTGACTGATGTGATCTCTAAGAAGCTCACATTCGTTCATGCGAAATGTAAATAGACGTTGTTTCAACACTAAACGGTTAGCCAAAGACTTAGTCGCATAAAGAGTTTCTAACCTTTTCCATAAGGTGGATGAGGTCTTCTCCATCAATACCTCCTGTAATACCGTATTCGCGAGGCACAACTGGATTGCAGACAATGCCTTTTCATCAAGCTCTTCCCATTCTGTTTTATTTAGATTCTTAGGCTTTTTCCTGGTAACAACCTTTTTCAAACCGGATTGAATTAGAATTGCCATCATCCGAACTTGCCACAGATTGAAATTTGTCTCACCATCGAACTTCTCAATTTTAAACCTGGTTGTTGCCATATCTGAATGGGCTGATCTATGAAAATTGAACTAGCTCTGATACCACTTGTTTGGGATCGACCCGATTAAGCAACAAGTAAAAATAGCGGAATAAGTTGAGAACTTGAACACACAAATTTAATGTGAAAAAACTCTTCCAAAGAGGATAAAAAAATCACGGGCAAAGATAATTTTACTATAATGGCAAAAGAACGAAGAGTACAAAAGATGGAGATAAAACTAACCCCCAAAAACTCGAAAACAAAGAACCCTCAAAACGTAAACATAAATTTCTCTAAATGTGTTATGAGTTCTAATCTCTAATGGGTGTATTTTTCTAAGGTTGTAAAAGAGCCTATTTATAGGCTAAATTCATATGTCAAATAAAAAAAATCTAAACTAATCAATGTTTGACTGAAATAAATAAACAGAGTTTAACTAAAAGATTATTTTTCTAATTTGATTGAAAATAGGAGTCATACTTAACAAGCACATTTTCATGCTATAAATCTGTGGTGTGTTGGAGGTTAGGTTGGGAGTTAATGGAGAGTCACTCCTGTGGTTAATGTGACACGTTGGATTCGGGTCGAACCAACTCAGCCAAGTTTTGGGTGTTACAAATATCATGAGCTTTCATTATTGGCTCGTGATCTTTCGGTAATTTCAATATTGACTGTAGCTTCCGAGTCGGCTTTTATATAAGGAAGAAAGTTATCACACATTTGAGGAGCTCACTTAAACAAAAAAACGGTTCAAGCAGTTATTTGCTTTGATGATTAGATGCGAGCTAAGGGATTTTCAATGGGTAATTATTTCTTGTTTTATTGTTATAATGTTATAACATTTCATCAATTTGATTATCTAACTATTTATTCTTACTTCATATTAGGAATTGATTGCGAAAATGATGAAAATGATGAGGACGATGATTCTTCGATTGCTTTCTAGATTACCTTCCTAATTGTTAACAAATTAATTTAGCTTACAATTTATAGCTTGTTATAAAATTAAATGTTGATTGGTTGATATATAGATATTTTGGTTGGTTGATTACATTTTGCTGGTTGTTTTTTGTGCTATTTTGGTTGTTTTGGTGATGTTTTGGAGTTGTTTTTGGTGCTATTTTATTGTTGTTTTTAATATTATTTGAATATTGTAATATTTTTATTTTATTGTTAATTTTGCTACTATTTTAGTTGCAACTATCTTACTATAAACACTTTTTAATATATTTTTAATTTGTTGAGAAATATTTATTTTAACAATTTTTAAGTATATTTGTTATATTATATTATTTAAAATTAATTTTTATAATAAAATAATCTAAAAATTTTAATATGAGTCGGACTCGAATTTAGAATATATAATTTGGACCGAACTTGGGCAAAATCTTAAACTTAACCTAAAACATAAACTTAAAATTCTGTTAACGTCCTGCCCAATATCTAACTCTACTACTAGCTTTTCCCTCGAAACCTTATGTATTTTTTATTCCCAAACTTTGTAGATTTCCTCTAACCACATCTGCCTTCATTTATAAGCCAATTTTCTTTTTACTTAAATCTCCCCGAGATCTATCTTTCCCCCACTTACAATTCCTCTATCCATGTCTTAACCCTCCACACAAAACAAAAATATATATTTTTTCTTAACTCACCGCTGCCTACGTCTTCTCTTTGCGTTCCTTAGGTAATATCAATTGCAACTCTCTTCCTTAAGAAGCTTCTTCTCATACCATTCTCCCAACACATATCATCAATTTTTATAACATCTTCTTATACACAACCTACCCTAGAATTATCAAATTATATCAATTATTATAATTATTCGATTATAAATTTAGATTTTGAGTTAGATTTATCTCGGGTTCAAATTAGATTAATTTCGAACTCAAATTTTTTTAAGCTCGAGTTCTATCAGACTAAAGTTTTTTTGATCTCGAGGTGTCTTGAACTCGAACTTTTTCAAGCTCAAATTTTTTCGAGTTTGGATTTTGATCATTACGGACTCAAATTGGCACAAACAAGCTTTCAAGTTTGAATCTATTTTGTCAATTCCTTACTAAAAAATAACGGAGTTTAAACATAATAATTGATAAAGTATTTATTCCATGTAGGAAAATTATGTAATATTCTAATTAAAAGCTTAGCTCATTGAGATGATTTAATTCATGTAAATGCAATCCTACTTGTTGACACCATTTTTTGGATGGAAAACGGGGTCGACTTGGGTTTTGAAAAATGAAAACGAAAACGGGAGTCGCCACCAATCTTTTTTGATAAGGTGTGATTGGATCACCCGAAAAGTGGTTGTTTTTAATAAAAGATTTGATTTTATTAAAACAAGTTTGGTCCACGAAATTCAGAAAAAACGAGTTCGGGAGTCGGTTACGCACGAGGAAGGATTAGCACCCTCGATACGCCCAAAATTGGTACCTAGTTGATTATTTAATGTTTTAGTGTTGAAAAACTGAAAACTTTAAAGAAATTTAAAATACGATCCTTAAAAAAAACTCGAATAGCATAGATTAAAATTCAAGAGGATATTTGGCAATTTGGTTAAACGAGAAATCGAAACCCAGCACCTTAGGGCACGTTCCTCGAATTTCCAAACGCAAAACATTGCCTTATTTTGAAATTTTTGAAAGGATATTTAGCAATTTGGTTGAACGAGAAAAAATCGACACCCAGCACCTTAGGGCATGTTTTCTCGAATTTCCCAAACGCAAAACATTTCCTTATTTATTTTTAGAAAAATCCTCATATCGAGAAAACAACATGTCATATCCAATGCGTTAGGACACAACGTATCGAATTCCCGATACGAGAATACATGCCGCAAAATTTACTTATTTAAAAAGACATTTAATTATCTCAGATTTAGAAAAGGAATCATGTCCAGTAAGTTAGGACACGATCTTTTCTTAATTCTCGAGATCGTTTAAAATTTGAGTTTGAAAGGATTCGTGTATTTAGATATTGTGAAAATCGAAACCCAGTAAGTTAGGGTACGACCTTCTCGAATCTTAACACGAGATACTACCTTTATTAATTTTTAGAAAAAAATCCTCATCTCGGGAAAGCAACGTGTCATATCTAATACGTTAGGACACAACATATTGAATTCCCAATAATGAGCCTTTTATTATTTTAAAAAAGAGTAATATCGATTATTTAGGTTCAACGAAGAAAATCGGAACCCAATACGTTAGGGCTCGATTCTCTCAAAGATCCCAAATATCGAGTATTACTTTTACTTTTAAAATTTTCCTTTTGTGAAAATAAATATAATGGATAAATAAATAAGCAAACAAATAAATGAATAAATGAATCAAGCAAATAAAATTGTAAAAATGCAAGAAATGTATGGATGTATACGTGTATGTATATATATATTATAAGACATAATAAGCAATGTAAATAAGCATGCATGCATATATTTATGAAAACTAAAAGGTATGTACATGGGTATGTATACAAATTACATACTATAAACATGTAAGCATATAAATTTATATACACGTACTTATGAAGATTAAAAATATATACATAGATATATATAATTGCGTATGTAAATTAATTATAGTATAAAAACACAAGTATATATATAAGAAAAATTAAAATATAAAGATAAATTTAATAACCTTTAAAGGTATACATATATATGTTACAAAAATATGTGCATGTATATAATGTATATATAACAAACTTTAGAAAAGAAAGAAAAATAAAATAAATAAATAAATAATAAAAATAAAAATGAAAGAAAACATAAATGAAATAAGGATAATAATAATATTACTAATAGAATAATAAAATAATCTAAAGTTTAAATATATATGCGTATATATATAAGTAATTAAAATGATAATAATAATAATAGTAATAATAAATAATAAAAGATGATAATACATTAAAATAATAAAGAAAATAGTAAAAGTGTTAAAAAAGGACTAAATCGAAGTAAAAGCAAAAATACGTGGCAAAATCAAAATAAAAAAAGACAAAAGGGACTGAATCGAGAGAAAAATAAAATTTAAGAGCCAACTTTAAAAAGAAAAGCAAATCAGGGCCCAAATGCAACACGCGTAAAAATGGAGGGACTAAAAAGGAAATTTGTCCTTCTCCTTTAAAACGACGTAGTTTCGTAAAGGGCTAAATTGAAATCCAAAATAAACCAACGGGGTAAATTTAAAAATAAAAATAAAACTGATTGCGAAAACATCAAAAAGTGGAAGGGCTAAAAGTGAAATTATCCCTTCCATTGAAAACACGCGGATCCCCCTGGAGCGGGTCGGGTTACACGCGGGTCGGCCTTAAAACGGCGCCGTTTTGGCCATGGATGCTAAGGTCCAAAACGACGTCGTTTTTAAACCTTATAAATACTTAAAATACAACAAAAAAACATTCCAGCCCTTGTTTTTTCAGAAAAACAGAGAGAATTCTCCCTCTCTCTCGGCCTCCCCTCCAAAATTCGGCCTAGGGTTCAGGCCCTTGTCGCGCCACAGTACCGCCACCGCCCAAGACGGCCGGCGAGGTGCCAGAGAGGCGCTCGGAGCCCTCTCTCGGGTAAGTTTTCCTCTTTTCTTTGTTTTATTATCTTTATTTATATATATATAAACTAAAAAGAAAAGAGAATAAAATAGAAAAATCTTTCAGAACGAAAAGAAAAAAATTCAACACCTTGAATCTGTTTTTAATTTCTTTCGATTGAATCTGTTTTTGTTTACAAAAGTCGCCCCCCTTTTTACATCAACCCTATTCGGCTTTTATAGCCAATTCTAATTTCTATTTGATTTCCCCTTTGCTTTTTCATTGATTGTTGCGTGTTGTTCTTCGTTTTGCAGGTGTAGCAGGTGGAGCAGGTGAGGCCGGTGAGGAGGCCGTGCGGCGCGGCAGTGGCAGAGCTAGGGACGTACGGCGCTAGGCTAAAGACCTAGGTGCGGCGCACCTAGGGTTTTCCCTTAACTGAAAATTGGCCTAATTTTTTAGGCCATTTGGGCTTAGGGTTAAATTTGTTTGGGTTGTGTTGTATTGGGTTTGGATTATTGGGTTTGGGCCATTGTAAGGGTTATTTGGGCCCGGGCAAATTTGGGCTTGTACACTACTCAAATCATATTATTATTTTAATTGCGGTATATTAATGAATTATGATTTTATAATATATACGGTGGGTAATTAGTAAAAGTATTAGGGAAGTCTCTCTATTTAGGAATGGATTGCATTTTGATTTCTCTACTGAAAAAAAGAAGAAGAGTATTTCGAAATGTGCAAACTAGTCTCTCTAGTAAATCATATCATGAAATATCATTTTAATTATTTTTCAAAAAATTTCTTAAAAATAATTCTAAAAGAAATCTTAAAAAATATAATTTATTAAAAATATTAAACCATCAAATAGTAAAAGCATCAAGGAGATAAAGATGTAATTAAATCATGGATATTGTGCTCTACTTTGCTCTTTTTCTTGGGTGGTGGTTGGAGTTTGAGGGACATTGGAGGAGTAATTTTGTTGGATTGCAAGGGCTGGTGCTGTAAGGAGGGGTTAATTTGAGTTGGGTTTCATAAGGCTTTTCTTCTGATGGTGTTAATGATTTTGAAGATTTTATCGGTGATTCAGGCTTTTGTTCATGGTTACAATTACTTTGTTTTTTGACTGCATCAATTATTTTAGAGCTCATGGAATTCAGCTTATATGCTTGTATGCTGATTTTTTTATTATTTTTTTTCGAATTATTGTTAAGCAAAATTTTAGAAATAATTAATATGTAACGTCATGATAAAAATTAAAAAAACAAAACTAATTTACATATTTTAAAGTGTATCCATTTTTTCTGCCTGATACTTTTAAGTTTTACCTCAGTAATCTAAAAATATATATTTTAGTTGAAGCGAAAACAAACCACAAACGCAATGATGAACAGTATAAAAGTGTTAAATTCAGAGAAGAATTAGAGGCCAATCTGCTCGGGGAGAGATCGAAATCTGCTCGGGCTTTTAGACGCGGCGGTGCACATGGGGACCAGTGTCGGGCAAATCGACGGTGCTACTGCGCAAGCTAACGTCGCAGGGGACTATTACGGTTTTGATTAATGGGGTTGACGTGTTTATTGTCCCACATACCACCCAGTAACCATCTTGTGATCCTTTTTGCTAATAAATTGACTGGGTCGACCGTCTGTTCTCTTTTTTCCTCTCCGTCTCTTTAGAAGCCTGAGCTGAAGAGCATCCAAGCCATCTTGAATCTTGTAAGTCTCTTTTGTTACTGTTTTTTTTTTAAATTAACCTTTAGTTTGAAGTTTTAATTTTTAAGCTTTGTTATCTCTAAAGATTGGATTTTTGCATCTGGGTATTAGCTGAATGTTGAGATCTTTCAAATTTACTTGCTTCAACTGTTTCTGCTTCTAATAAATTTTAATATGCTATGGTGAGTTTTTAAATTACTAATTTGATTGGGGAGAGGGGATTTAGGTATGTGTCAAAAAACTCTTCGAAAATGGGGTTGGCTAACAAGAAAGTGGGATTTTTTTTTGTTTGATTCAAGGTGGTAAGGATTAAACTCTTGCTGGAGCTTTCAAATGAGTTCTGGGATTTTGGTGAGTTAACGGTGATTTGACTTTCAATTTAGATAACCAGTTTTTATTTTTCTTCACTTCTAGGACTCTTTAGTTACTTTGGTTCTTTTACGACTTTGGATGGGAAAGAAAAAAAAGGCAGTTTTTAGTAATTTAATGGTGGAAAACAATGGAGGTTGGTTGATTTGATGAGTCAACTTGGCTGTGAAATTTGATCTTTTTTCTTGATGAACATTGCGGATTTGGGGTAATATGATTTTGTTATGCTTTTGATGCTCAACTGTTCCTTCTTTCTGCGTTCCCCTTAAATTCGATAGCCATTTTTCATTATTTCTCTATTCAAATTTGTTGGAAATTTTACTAGCATTTTTGAATCCCTTGATGCTTTATAGTTTTCAGCCGTATTTATATCTTGATATCTAAAAGGCCTGAAAATGGATCTTAAAGAGAGGGTATGTGGTGAGCTACAAAAGGAAGTTCCCAAAGGCGCGTCTTTTACTAAGTTCAATACACAGCATCAGCAGAAGTGGGAAGATCCATCATCCACTTCAGATTACAGCACCAGGATCGAGCCTCCTTTCCAGGCATTCAACCAGACTTCTCAAACTCAATCTTTATTGTTGTGTAATAACCAAATCAAAGTCCCTATGCAAGATGGTTCCGTCAATGACTTGCTTCAAGCCAGTAAAATCCAAGATTGGGATCCAAGTGCTATGCTAAACAATCTCTCATTCCTTGGGCAGAAGATCCATCAGCTTCAGGATTTGGTGTATTTAATCATTGGGCGGAAGGGTCAAGTGTTGGGGCGACCAGACGAACTTCTTGTTCAGCAACAACAGCTAGTTACTGCGGATCTCACTTCAATTATAGTTCAGCTGATATCTACTGCTGGTAGTCTTCTCCCGTCTGTAAAGCAAACACTTTCTGCAGCCACTACGTCTCTGGGACAGTGTGGGGAGTTTGGTGGAGTTGTCTTCCCTTCTTCTGCACAAGGGCTGAATGATGGGGTTCAGCCACAAAATGCTGGTGGAAGCAAAGTCTCTGAGCCGCCAAATTCTGTTGATATTACTAGTAACAATGGAAATGAGCAAAGTAATCATATAATCGAGGAGCATGAATTGAAAGATGAGGAAGATGCCGAGGAAGGAGAAAACCTTTTGCCTGGCACGTCTGAGATACTGCAGTTAGAAAAGGAAGAAATCCTTGCGGCCCACACTCATTTCTGCACTATATGTGGAAAAGGATTCAAGAGAGATGCAAATTTACGAATGCATATGAGAGGTCATGGAGATGAGTACAAAACACCAGGGGCCCTTGCGAAACCCACTAAAGAATCCAGCTCTGAACCAACTATTATTAAGAGGTATTCCTGCCCTTATGCTGGTTGCAAGCGGAACAAGGATCACAAAAAGTTTCAGCCACTGAAGACCATTTTATGCGTCAAAAACCATTACAAGAGAACCCACTGTGACAAGAGCTACATTTGCAGCAGATGCAATACCAAGAAATTCTCAGTAATTGCTGATCTGAAAACTCATGAGAAGCATTGTGGTAAGGATAAGTGGCTTTGTTCTTGCGGCACCACGTTTTCAAGGAAAGATAAGCTGTTTGGGCATATCACTCTTTTCCAAGGTCACACTCCAGCCATTCCTTCTGATGAAATTAAAGCAGCACCCGCCGGAACATCTGATGGAGCCACTAATAAGGTTGGAAGTGTGAATTTCAACCTCTCTTATGTTTCTAGTGAAAGTGAGGTTCAAAGTAGTAGTATGGACATTAAAGGGGGGATTGATGATGCTGTTGGTTACTTCTCACCGTTGAGCTTCGATACATGTAATTTTGGTGGGTTTCATGAGTTCCCTCGACCACCATTTGATGACTCAGAGAGTTCATTTGCATTTCTACTTTCTAGGTCCTGTAATTACAGTCAGAAAAGTGGAGAGGAGTAAAGCCCTTGATTGTGGCTAATTTCTTCCTTCATCAGTAGGGATTCAGGGATGTGTTAAATTTGTGTGGTAAGGCAGCCCTCTGTACTTGGTTGCTTAAAGAAATGCTCTAACCTTGTTAGAACAGCAGTTCTTTTTTTTTTCTTGTTAAAGTCGTAATCTTGACAATTGTTTGTTTTTAATATTTTTTTCACTGTGTTATTAACCATATTGTCTTGCTGTTTTAATATTCGGGTCATCAGTTGGGTTTTGTGGCGCCTCAAACCCAATCGGGACGGTCCGACCCAAATTCAGAACGTCACATTAACCACTTGTGTGACTCTCCTTATTGACCATCAAACACACCACAAAATCATCGTTCACACCATACAATATGCAAGCAACATATTTATATGCATAAACATCAATCATATGGTTCAGGGTAAACATATAAACCTTAACTCATGTTTCCACCGCACTGCTCTGATCAACGCAACATTAGGGGTAAAATTGTCTTTTCACAAGCAATATACAAAACAAACTTAAAAACATTAAATTGAACATCCATATCGATAAAGTATTTTAATTAAGATTATATTTGAAAGAATAAACCAAAATCAATAAGTAATGCTCGTTTAATTTTAAAATAAAGTTTAATAAATTTAGTAAAATACATTAAAAAAACCTTTTTGTAAAATCGAGGGTAGAATTGTGAAATTAATCATACAAAACTTAATCATGCAAATTTTCATGGCATTTCATAGCATTTAAAGACTCCAATTACATAGCACAAAAACCAAGACTAAATTGCAAAGATAACAAAACATGCCAGAAACACTCAGAGAGTATCGTCGTGACCATGTGATTTACCTCGTCACAATGTGGCCTAGGAGGTGTCTCTCGTCACGACAACGCGACATTGGGCATCTCGACGACGATCCCTCGCCTTGATGATGTTCAAATGTCGTCTCAACGTCACCTGCAGATTTTAGCAAAAACGACCCAAAACTTGCATTTGACACTTTGACTCAATACCAAACATTCCATTATGTGCTTTCATGTCAATTTCTCTATTCTAACATATCATATAACATTCATAGATCATATAAATCATGCTCAATCACACTAAATCATACATTAACATACTTTGACATCTTAAGTAAGTTGCTATGCTAGCATGCAATCTAAAGTCGCAATTCAATTACTTAACATGTCAAATTTTCATCTCATGCATTTCTAAGTGCAAAATAGGTTCATTTTACACCAATATGACTTTCAAAACTAATCCAAATGTTCAACATACCATTTTAACAACTATATTATCGATTCAGCAATAGACATACAAACCATTCATCAATCAACTTCAACAGACATATTATGCATATTCAAGCATTAAATCCAATCAAACAATCAAACCCAAACCAGTTTAAAAAATCCTTTGAAATAGACCTTAAAAGTCTATTTACAAACCAGAAATTAATAAAGTCTAAAACCCTAAAATTTGGTTCCACATTGCCTTCCTTATTGAAATTGAAAACACAACACATACTCAAGATAATTTGTCTTGCTTTGGATCATTTATTGGCTCACTTCTCCTCCTTGTTTCAGCTAAATTTCTGCATTATTAAACATAAAAGAGTGTGAGCTTTTTCAAGTTCAATGAGTGCTCAAAAATGCTACATGTAAACACATACTCATGGTTAAAAGAAGGTGTACTACAACAATTAACCATGACATGACATTAAGCATACACATAACATTCATATTGATATATTGACATAATGTGATTATGAAATATTATAAAACATATTGTATTGGATAAATGGATCTCCAAACACAACCAATATAATGAGTAACATAAAGCTATGACCCTCCAAACACAACCAATATCCCCTCCAAACACAACCATAAAGTGGTGAGTACTCATAATCCTATAGCATGTCAACTATACCTAATGGTTCCAAGAGATCACAATGTCATCATATCCATGTAAACACATATACTTACTGTTTTATGCACATTTTCACATATAATATAACACATGTTCATAACACTTTCATATTGCTTGTAATGCACTTTCAAGTGTTCTCATAATGCTCAAAGAGCCATATCATATCGATCTCATATATTGTGCATAAAGCCAGCAGATCACAAGTCATATTCTGACATTCTCACATAACATATAATCATATCAACGCATCATATACATATCACATCACATATAAGCTTTATTTGCAAAGTATCTTAGGGTTGAGTAAAAACACTTACTCTTGGAATCTTAGGGTTGAATAAAAACACTTTTGGAAATTAGGATAAGAGATTAAGCTACCTAAGCTCCCCTTTAACACATTGAAATGTGCCTAAAAGCAAAATCAAACTCCGATATCCGAATCAAACTTTCAATTCACTAATTCGATTATGCTAACCCGATTTTTAAGATGTGATAGGTTTCCTTTATCACGTTTTTCATCCAAGCATGCGATCTTTTTCCTCGATAGCAACTAAGGGTTGGGCTCGTGTGTTTATGATAACATGGACGTTAGCAAAGCTCAGCAGCTAGCATTGTCAACTGGATTGGGTTGGTTTTGGAACCAATCAGCCTTCAGAAAAGAAAGGTTGTCCCCAACCAAACCAACATATTGTGGAGTTACCACCAATCTAGATTTATCCACTGCCCACTTCCTTAGTATCTTCCCTATTCTCTAATCCCGCTGAAGCACTTTTATACCAGTGAATCTTGGTAACATGTCATGTTTATTAAACACCATGCCACATTGGAACAACAAATCATGTAACATTTTATAATTGAAAATACTGCAATGTTTCTTCCCATGTTGCTTTATGATTATCCAAATTAGTTTTACCTTGTTTTGCATCAAAGTATCATTTAAATTCATTTTAGAATACATGAAAATTAATTATTTCAAGGTTTAACAATAATTTATACAAGACCATTAGATCTTGCGAATATTCTGAATATCATTAATTTGGAAATTTGATTCACACTATGCTTGATTGAGAAAAAGAATTGCACTCATGGCAAAGCTTGTCTTCGGAGGAAACAGTATTGATCCCATCAATGGTATATGCTATTGCAATATATGTAAGCAATTACTTGAGATTTCAAAACATAACTGCTGGAACATATCTCAGATGTTTTAGCGGACTGAATTGAGGTGGGCATAGTGGGAATTATGAAGCAGAATGAGTTTCAAACCCTTGATATCTCCTCCCTTGGATGGCTTCTTTAGGGGACAACGGTTGTATTTGCCCCTCAAAACTACATCATCCATCACTGACCAGGTGTGTCCTCTAGGAGAGCTGTCTGCCCACATGAACCGCTCTGAGAAGGGGTTCACCACACTCTCCCGGAATTCTTGCACTGTCTCACACATCAAACCCTGCAATGTAGCAGCCTATAATGAAAAACGGAACAAGATAAAGAATGTGGATCATAATAATACGTCATACCTCTGCCATGGCCTTGATCTTTAGAGTAACATCATTACTCAGCACCACCAACTGTCCATCATCACTCTTCATCTTCCTACACAGTAGGGCATAATCAAGGATATGATCTTCGGCTGTGGGCGTAGCAATTTTCATCAGAATTCCCCTAGCTGAAAATGGTCCAAACGAATTCCCCATACTGTCTTCACTGAAATGAGAGTGGGGAGTGGCGGGTGGTGTTGGTGCTATTGGCCCTCCTTCCTCCATAGTGCTTTGGACATGGATCCACCATTTCGTTTTCACCATGCACTCTTCAATCCATTCCAAGACGGATGAGGCTTCTGTTGTTCTTCTGAATAGACTACCACGTCGCTTCAAATAATCTAATTCCCTTATGACTTTTAAAAGCAAAAAAGAATATATATGACAATTAGTATGGAGATTACGAATCACCATCACAAGGTGGAAGAGATTAACCATGATGCTCATAATTAAGTTACCCATTCCTGGAATGATCAGTCGAGTCCCTTTGAGACCTTGTAAGAGCTTTAAAGACTTCCTTGATTCCTTATCCAGCAAAGAAGTGGTGTCTGCTATCAGGGTCCAAGTCCTCCTTGGCTCTCCAGAAGATTTGTTCTGCAAATGAATTTCAGACATTACATATATAAATGTCCTTGGCAAAGAAATAGTGATGAATTCTTCAAAAAAAAAGTAAAACGTTTTCTCAGGACTCACCAAAGATGGACACGCAATCCTCTTCTCTATTTTCTTGGAATTGGAAGCAGTAGACTTGCCAGCAGAGTCCGCCATCAAAGATTGGAATGGCGCCCTTTCTGCTATTCCCTTTATCATTATATCTTGTTGATTTCGAGAGGCCTTCCTTGTTGATTTCTGCTCTTTTATAGGTCTGGTTGTCTGGTTTTCTTTGTCTGAGGCTATCATCATGTCCTCTTCCAGTTTGTCCTTTCTTTTCAAGGCTTTCATCGAAAGACTATTTGGGGTGAAATTCTCCTTGTCGGGGGTAAAAATTTCTTTTTCATCTGAGCTAACAAAAAGAGATTTGGGGTTGGGTTTATTTTCAGCACCAGCTTTTCCAGCGCTCCTCCCAGTTTGAATCTGAAGAACAGAAGCAGGTTTACCTCTTCTGGACCAAATACTTTGCAAGTTGGATTTCGTTTCTAACCTCAGGGGAGAGCTGTCTAAATTTTCATATTCAGACGACAGCAGTGCAGGAGCAGTAGGCAAAGGTGAGTTGACTAATTCCCTCAAGAGAGAAGCAGAACAAAAACTTTTATTTTCGCTCTCATAGTCTTCAGGTTCCTCAACCTTTCCATTCAGGTTCCTTTCCTCCGTTGGTTTCAAAGCAGAAAGCGGCTTGGGAATCTGGCTTTCTTCATCACACTCCATTACATTATTCAACAATATATCCTCCTCTTCCAAAGTTGGTTCTATCAGGTGAAGTTGGCTTTCTTGTATCGATCTTCTGTTTTCAACTTGTTTTACAACTGAAGGATGCATGTTCTCAGTGTCTGAGTATCTATCTGAATTCTCTCCTTCAGAGACAGAGATTGCTTTTGTGACAGCCTTTGGAAAGATGGTCTTGCTATTTTCTCCCAACTTCTGATATTGGGACTCAACATCCAAACTCAATTCCCCTGAAAGCTCAGAAATTTCCCTCCTTGTCTTCTCAACATCATCATCATCGTCATCGTCATCGTCGTCATGGTAGATCGAAGAATTCATATTTTCAGGCATCGGGGGTGCTGATGGAATCTCTTTCTTCACAAGCACTCCTGAACTTCCATCACCAAATAAAAAAGCTAAACCCTCCAAAATGCAATCCATTGAGAGAAGCTCTTCCTCTTCACCTGGCACTGAACTCTGAGCTTGTAAAAGCCCAACATTGATCAGAAAAGACAAGTTTAAAAAGCTAAAACCATTTACTTCTTTAGAAGCAATATACCCTCACCTGAGATGTTTCTTCTTCTTTGTTTTCCACCAGAAATGAATCTTTCTCCTCAGCACCTTCACTTTTGGGTGATAACGTATTCACCCCCTATATAGTTTAATTCAAAAAAAAAAAAGAATCAGAAGAAACAGGAAAATGATTTCAATCCTACAGGCTACCACTTGAAACCCAAATTCTTCCAGAATGCTTTCCTTCACCCTAATTAAATTCATCCTCGACCAATACAAAAAAACCTTGGACATGACTTTCTTTGAAATTTCGATTGTAAAAGATAAATACATACAAGAAAACCAAAGATTAAAAGAAAAAGGTCAAAAGAACAATTTCACCAACCACCTTCTCTTTCTCTTCTTCCATGGGCACATCCATTGCAGATACGTAGGGGTTTTCCATATCATAGGCACGACTCATAGGAATCCAATGCAGTTTATAAACCCTAGTCGAGCCACCAAGTTTTATAGTATCACCTTCATTCAGTTCCACCGCAACTCCTGGGTCAATCTTCTTCCCTGAAACCCAGGTCCCGTGAACTGCACCCCAGGAAAACAACAACACCGATAAACCAATGAAACTGGAACGAAAACCCAGACAAGAAAGATGAAAAAGAAAGGAGAGGGAATCAATGTATTACCAGAAGAAAGGTCGAGGACAGAGAGTTTGAGGGAAGTGGGTCTGGAGTGAATTTGGAGGTGAAATCTGCTAATACTTGGATGAGTTAACATGATGTTGCAATCTGGGTGTCTTCCCACTATCAAAACTTCCTCGGGGGTTTCTGATTCTTCACCATCTTCCATATATCGTGATTTGTTGATGACAAAAATGTTCTTAAGAATTGCTCCATTCTTTACCACTGTAAACACCGGAATTTTCATCTCTTTTTCCTCACCCATTGTTGACAGGAAACTTGAAATCTGACTTCTCTTCTTTCTTTTAGTTCTTTTAATTTGTGGATTTCTATATAATGATTTCTTGAAAGTTAAATGGTCTCTTCTTTCTTTCTAATGGTTGGGTTGGGATTTTGTTGGAGGGATTTTGATTTTGATTTTGAATCTTTAAAAAGGTGACCGTTGTAGTTGATGTTTTGAAGTAACGGCTATTGGACATGGAGCCCACTTCTAGTAGAGAAGGTTTGGGAATTTTCCTATATGTTGGGCTTTTAATGCAACTGCTTCATATTTCTTTAATAATAAGTTTGGAGCCCCATTTTTTTCAAGCCCTTTTTCATTATTGGATCTAAGGTAAACGAACCCGTAAATTACACAGCAAATTATTTTTGGTTAATTTAGTTACTTTAATTAAATTAATTATGGAGAGGTCTCTAGCTTTAATCTAAAGTAGAAAAAATTGTCACGTCAACAATCCGTTAGTGAATTAATAAAATTTTTAACGGTAATATCCAATTCGAACAATTATCTTAACTAAAGTGACTAAATTGACAAAAAATTGTAGAGTGACCAAAATAAGAACTCTATTTTAGAGTGACCTGCTGCGTAGTTTACCCTTTTTTATCACTCAACTATCAATTTATTTAATTTGATCACCCAACTATTTTTTTTTGTCACCCAACTATCTTTTTTTTTTTTAAATTTGGTCACCCAAGTTATTTTGTCAATTTCTGTTAAATACGGGTAAATCTCTAACGAGAGGGTGACATGGTAATTAAAAAATTGCCATATCAAATCTTCAAGTTAAGAACATGGTGGAGAATAAGTAATGGAGTCAAAATATAACACTTCATACTTAAAACGATTTTGGTAATCTCAAGTGAGAAGATATTTACACAATTTATATGCCGAGATTCATCCAATAGCATGGATTGTGTATCCATGTAGAGATTGTTATTATAAGGTTTCTAATAAGCATTCACCCGTTAACTTTAAGCATCGCTATGTCTATAGCTTGTCAGAAATACTACTTGAGCTAGTCAAGGAGTATAACATCGGCTAGTTTATCAACATTAGCAATGTTCTATCTTGTTAATACTATGCTTAAGGATAATTTAGGTATCTTTACATTTGCATACAATAAGAATCTCACATCATACACTTCTCATGGTTTTTCTTTGCACAGTGATTTATGTACAAAAAAAAATTATCATTTTATTTAAGAAATTTTAAAATCAAGCCAATAAATTAACGTAAGCATAATAAATAAAGAATGTCGCAATATATAAATAGTCAATTACATGAAATTATTCTTATTACATCACATGCTCTAGAGCATATTACTAACATTTGTTATCTCATTTTGCTGCGTTTTGATTGTTGGTTAAAATAAAGATGTCTGAATGGTTTGATTGTGGATTTTTCTAGGTTGTGATTTTGGTGGAAGGAGAGATGATGAGTGAGTTAAGAACAAAGAGTTGTTGAGTTGATTGGATTAGATGTGAGGCATGAGGTTGATACTAGCTTTCCCGGGGTTTAGGGCTTGAGAAGTTGATATTGTTTGGATTATCTAGTTAGGGAGTAATGGTGTAAAAATTGAGTGACCAAAGTGTAAACTTGTAATCTTATTAATAGCTTAGTGATCAACTTGTAACTTTTTAAAATTGAGAGACTAAATTGTTAATTTACTTGTCCCAAATCCGACGTTGGTTACAAAATTAACAAGCCGGTGATCAACTTGTAACTTTCAAATAGTTTGATGATGAAATTATAATTTTCTGAAATTGAGTGACCAAAGTATAAACTTGTTAATAGTTGAATGACCTTTAGATGGAATTTATCCCTTTTAGTACTTTATAAATAGTTTATCAATCAAACTGGACTGAACTTCTCTGTTCGCCTTCTTCCAGCTCTGGAACTTTCTTCTAACTGAGATTAATACCGCAAAAAATGTCATCCATGGCCATGGCTAAGGTAAGAATATGTCGTTGCCTTTTTTCATCTAAACATTCATCATCCCTGTCTTTCTTCATTAGAAAAGCCTATTTCTTCTCACTTCGAACGTTTCTCAACAACTCAAACCCCCGTATTTCCTCTTCATTTTATCTGCCCACTGCAACCCATAGTAGATTTACAGTACTCTCATCCCCCTTCTCTTCCTCTCCCCGCACCCCAAACCATACCAAAATTAACACCAAGGTCAACTTTTCTCCCCCTGACTCAGACTCTGAAGATGAACAAGAACAAAAAAACGATTCCAAACAAGAATTTGACAAATCCAAATTCCCTCCTCCTTACGACCCCTTTAACAAGAAACCGGTTATCGAAGAAGTGCAAGACCCCAAAAACCTGCAACAAGTGTTCCACAATATGAGAGGAGACGGCCTAATCAACAATGCTGTTAAGATGTTCGATGCATTGTCAAAAGACGGACTGACCCATGAAGCATTGGAACTTTTTTCAGAGTTTAAAGATAAGGGCCAGATGCCGGACGTTGTTGCTCATACAGCAGTTATTGAAGCTTATGCCAACGCGGGTCAGAGTAAAGAAGCTCTCAAAAGTTATATGCGGATGTTGGCATCTGGGGTTGCACCCAATGCTTACACTTATACTGTTCTCATCAAAGCTCTTGCCGCTGCTGATGCTAAACATCTTGTGGATGCAAAAAAGTATTTGATGGAGATGATAGGGAAAGGGATGAGGCCTAATGCACCTACTTACACGGCGGTTTTTGAGGCGTTTGCGAGGGTGGAGAAGATGGAGGAGGCCAAGGAGTTTTTGGGGCAGATGAAGGAGAAGGGATTTGTGGCTGATGAGAAGGATGTGAGAGCGGTTCTTAGTAATAAGAGAGGGCCAGTATTTCGAAACGTTATGAGTGTTCTGTTTGATAAATGATTAGACAAGTTTTCTTGGTCGGTCTTAGGCTCTTGAATTTGCTGCTTGTTTTCCTTTTCCCCATAATGCTTGCTCAGCCAAATCTTGATGATACAGGTCTAAAGATTGATCTCTTTGCAATCGTATTTTATGGTGGCATAATGAAAACTGATTCCATCTGTTGAAATCAAGCAAAGACCAACAAATAAGCTCTCTCTATCGGGGATCCTAACCCAATGGATTCCCTTATTGACCTAATTCGTAGCTATTTGGGACTAACAATTTCAGCCGAGCAATCAAATAAAAGACAAACCAACACAACATATTCTCATTGTATCGAAATCTCTTAACAATGTTGACCCCTGCTACAATACTAGTAGACCGCAAGTCACAATAACAGATTACTCTGCTTGTGCAAAACAAAAGATAATGGTTTTTCAAACAACTATTGAGTTCAAAATTAGAGAAATACAAGTAAGCTTAATCAACAAATAGTCTACAATTGAAAGACCAGTTTTGAAATACTCCTTATTCTTTCGTGTAGTTCAGAACCAAGTGCAACCTGGGTGAGGAATGATGTCGTGCCTCGGTAAAACAGTTTAATTTTTTGTTCATATTCCTAGATTTTGCAACTAACTTCAGCAACATTGAAAATAAGGTCAACTGATTAGCAGCGCTCTTTATTTCCAGTATGTCATGTCAACCCAAAGATACTTCTAGAGGCACAGATATGAAGGACGCATCATTAAATATGTATGCAGTTCTCCAGCTTTTGAAAAATAAGCAAATAGCTCTGATTCTAGTAGCTTTACCCCGTATCAGCTTCGGTTGGGAATCCTAGCTGCCATTTAAAAATAAAATAAGCAGATAGACTTTCAACAAAGGAGGCCAATTATCAAAGCTAACAACTGATACTTCAACCTTCTACAACAGTAAAAAATGTGATAAAAGTTAAGCAAAACCTCAGGGAAATTCAACGGACAGAAACGTACCATTTTGAACTGTGTTCACTGCTGAAGTCTGAGATGAGCTCTTTCAATTCATCAACAATAGCTTTGTAGCAGAAAAAATATTGGTCCTGTAAAAAGGTAAAGTAGATAAAGTCAGTTAAAACTTCACTAAGTGGGAAGAAAAGGATATGAAGGGAAAAAAATAAAATGTAATCGAGCTATTTTGAAAGCTCCCATCAAAATAAAATGTAAAAATCTTTCTTCTAGTGTCGCTTATGAAAATGAGGACTAAACAAGAAGTTTTAGAATTTATCTTTCTATAATACTAAAATCTATTCAAGATTGGATCAAAGAGCTATCCTAGCCCCGGTTCTTCACCTTGTGACCTAAAAATGATGAACAATAATACATCCAGTAATCGAACAATAATGTAGCTATTTTCTTATGTTTAGTTTTTTTTTTTTTTTTTTTTCTTTCCAGGTAAAATGTAGCTGAGGTTTGAACCCAGCCTAAGCTGGCATCCAGCTTCTTAAGAAAGGTGGTGAACCATTTGAGTTAAGCTCCACATTCTCAGTGGCTAGCATCTTTACTTGCCAAAGATGTATTCATGAAATACTGTAGGAAAGTAATATAACAGTAAACGTTGCAGAACTTACTATAACTCTCAGAAGAATACTTTTGATGCAATTAAACTTTAAAAGAAAAGATATCTTCAAATAATTGCTTAAAATGTTCCAAACCAATAATTCTATTGCTATGTGTGTAATCAGTTGCTTATTACTCTCTTTTGGTCTTATTGCAGCAAGTTCCTAATAAAATTTCAGCCATACTCAGCATTAATGCTTATCATACAGATGCCTCAACTTAAAACTGAAATTCAAGACACAGAAGGAAGTAATACCATGGTTTGAACCATTCCGATGCGCTGGGACCTGAACATAGATATGGTATTAGCAAGGTCTAATGCGGACATGTCCCCAATGAGGATTCTCTGGACGGTGTTATGAATAGCACAGTATGTTCCAGTCCTCCCAATACCTGCACTGAGCCAGAGAGACATTGTCTCAGGAAAAAAAATGACACAGCCAGAAAGAAATTGTCCCAGGCAAAAAATGACAGACTCCGAACCCTTGAACCATATTTTAAAAAAATAAAGCTGAGTTGAACCTGCAATGCACCAGTATTGGGCCAATATTTACTGGTACTTGTAACACTCTTTTCAAGATTTCACGGACAGCAAGAGTGTCAGTGGGAACTCCATGGTCAGGCCACTCAGGATATTGAATGTGCAAAACTGATAGTGGTGGGTCCTCTGACTGCAAAATCATAATCATACCCAAATGAATCAGGAAAATAGTTCTTTAGATGACAACAAAGAAGTAATTACTTTTCAGTTCCTTTATAAGGATAACATTTTGCCTTAAACACGCAATACAACCATTTTCTGAACTACTTAAAAAATGGATGTCCAAACAACAATCAGTTTACTGAAAATTTGCAGTTCGCAACAATATATACAGGTACTACACACCAACCTTTTCCTTTTTCCCAGCAGAGGAGCTGAGGCTACAAAATCTTCTCAATCAATCTTTATCCAGAACTGATAGAAAAGGATGGCCAAATAACCAACAAACTACTGAAAGTTTACAGTTCCCAACAATTGTACAGGTACTAATTGTAAGATCATCAATAGCACACTAGAATTGGATTGGTTCAACACTCATCAAGTTTACTTCAATTAACTCCAAAAAGGGCAATTTTCTTGTCTCATGCCTAGTGGTATATTAAAGCATTAAGAAAATAAAAATATAGCGGATGTCACCGTAATGTATCCGTGTTACTTCAACCACTCATTTCAACCAAATTCTAGCCATCATCCTCTCTCAATTCTATGCACTGTACAACTTGAAATTATTGTATTCATCAATTCTTAGCATTACGGTTTATGCCAACTCAGGTACATGCACCTAGATCTGATCTGCAGCGAATCTTAAATAAATACTTCGTAGGGCAAAGGAAATAAGCTGACATTGCTGATGACTGATTTAGTAATTAAGTAACCAGGTGGCTTCTATGCTAGAGTTTAGAGTAAGAAAATGGGGGAAGAGGGACTCAACAGAGAGAAACTATTATGTTGTCAACCAATTTCTAGCCATCATCTTATCTCAATTCTATGCAACATAGAACTTGAAATTATTGTATTTATTAATTCTTAGCAGCCACAGTTTATTCCAACTCAGATAAACATGTCTAGAATCTGATCCGCATTAAAACTTAAACAAATACTTTGTAGGACATTGGAAATTTGTTCACCTTAGGTGAATGAATAAATTTGGTGGGAGTTTTAAGTAAGAAAAGAGTGCTCTTTTACCATTAGCCTTAGTTTTCATGTCATGCATGCCAATAACAGGAACCAGTTGACCACTTTTTTTGGAGTAGATACTCAAAACATTATACTCTAACTTGAAAAAGAAAAACAACCTTAGATATTACTTCAATATTGCAATACCTTCCACAAAAGTAAATTAAAATTTATCTCGCTTACAAGTCATTCCAGAATCTCTTGCAAGGTTACTACAGAAAAGGTTACTAATATGCATATGGGCTTAATCTCCAAATAATTTTGGAGATTAACACCTCTAAAGGAAAGTGATACCGATCAAACTAAATCCTAAAGGAGACCAATATGCATATTACAATCTACATGAAAAAAACTTCAATATATAATATACATATGTTGTTTTAGATGGAGAGACTATCATTAAATTGTGAGAAATAATCTCCAACCTGTCTGCCCAGTGCATGATACAGGAGCTTTACTTCTATTATTACGTTATGTTATTATTTCTCTTTATTAATTATTAGATATATGGATAGATTATTAGGATTATTAGTTATCTTGAGGGTTTAAATCTAGGTGAGGATAAACTTGTAACCTAGTATAAATAAGCTGTAAAATAGCCTTACTATTTTATTCAAATTAATAGACTTCAGATACTAGAAGCATATATAGCCCTATGTTTTTTTCTAGAGTTTCAACTTCTATCTTTTTTTCAGCCTTATTTCTTTTGATTGCTGCTGCTTTCTCCCTACACCGTACTAATTTTAGCATTAAAGCCTGATTAGATCCGAGGGTTCATGATAGGGTTTGCATTTAAGCCATGTTTGGATGTGTTACAGCTTGAGGAAGAGGAAATCAGGTCAAGGAACACAATTTGCTGCGCTATGAGTCAGCCTACGACATGCGAATGAAGAATCGTTGTCTGCAACTTATGCTAGGATACAATAAGAACAAATGGGAACCCAGCTGGAGATTTTGGAAGGTCCCCACAATCAATTTAACCTGCTAAAAGGAAGCATTGCTGATCAATTTGAATGATGAGGAAAACCCATTTCGTGATATTGGAATTTGGACCCGCAAACCCTATGATATGAGGTGGATTGGAGGAGTGGTTAGTGCATGCCCTTAAGTTAAACAAGGGCAGAATTACTATAGATGTTGCTGATTTTCTTCGCAAGATGAATGTAAAAGAGCAAGAGAAAGATATGTGAGAACCCATTTATGACAGGTATCCTGAAGGAAGTGAAGAAATTGAAGCATTTCAAGTTGAGGGAAAATCTCCTATTGTCCATAGGGTTCCTGCCACAATTTTAGAAGAAGGGCAAGATTGGCGGTAGGCCGATTATATTTTGGATACCTCAAGGGACACAATGTCGGGTTATGACTCTGTAGTAAAAAGAATTGATTCATTTTCTATCAAAATAAAACTCAATGCTAAACTCAAGAAAAGCAGGAAAACTTGAAAGGAAGCAACAATGTGAAGGTGATGCAGTCTTTCGACCAAAAACTATTTGCATTTAACGTGAAAGCTAAGTCTTTGAAAGCTGAAACCGGAAATCAAGTTATAGTGGTTTCAGGAGAAACAAGTTCTGCTAGAATATCCTTAGACAATGTAGAGAAACTTCGCAAAACAATGTTTTATAAAATTCATCTGAAGTCAAAGCGCTTTGCTCAAAGTCATTCCTTTTTTGCACTACTGGCTTGACACATAGATAGTTTGGAAAGGACCCAACTTTAAATGGTGTAAGCCAGTTGCTAGGAGATAAAATTCATGACAGAGTTTTAGACCGAAATTTAAGTGGTGTGAGTCAGTTGCTAGTGGATCTAATTCATGAAAGAGCATGAATGAAGATTGTTTACTAATACTTTGTGTCACATTCTCCCTTGGTGTTTGGCCAAAAATTATTTGTCTGAGCCTCTTGGTTTAGTTTGTTTATGCCATAGGACAATATTTATGAGGTCACTATATCGAGGACTAGAACAAGATCTTGTTGCAGAATTAAACAAAATAAATATACACTATTCAAACAAACAAGAGCAGAATAATCTCAAGTGCAGTTCCATTGTAGAAACTGCGGCATATGATGCTTTCTTGGAAGTTGTAACAAAAGGTCAGCACTTTCAACACAGAAATCATACCTCCTTAGAATTTACTTCCAAGTTGCGTATCAATAATGAGGTTTCTGTTTCTTGTATCCATTTAGTATCAATACAGATATTGCCAAATTGTCTAGGAACATTTTCTGCTTGAAAATAATCTCCACATTTTACTGTCTGCACATAAATTGTAAATAAGAATAGAGCCAAAACAAAAACAAATGAATACTAGAAACATGAAATAGCACATACTCAGCCAAAAAGTGAAGAGGTAAATGATATCATACAAAACTCTATCATCAATGAAATATCAACATCAAAATCAACCAGTTCAGATGACAACTTTAAGTGGCAATTCTTATGGTTTGCTAAAAGGTACAAGTGGCAGTTAGGAAACAAAAACAAGCACTGAGACTCAATAAACAAAGTTGCCTAATAATTACTGTTTCTATTTAATTTACACAACCAGATATTATAATCCTCAAAGAAACCAATATGATCATTTTATAGTATATTAATCAATAACATTTTTCTTTAAAAAGAAAAAAAGTATGAGCATACATGTTCTCAATGGTTATCAAAAACACAAGCAAGAGCTCAACTCTAAGATAATGCTGGAAATATAACAAGTAATCATCTAGATCAAATTTTAGGGGAAAAATAGTTCTTAGTTTTATCATGCACACACAACACCTAGAATCAGTTACTTAGATGAACCAACCAAACTTTGAATGGGGGAACCCTCTGGTTTAATGAAACACGCCTAGCTAGAAACCATGCATGCTCAACCACTTTCAAAGAATAGAAGTGCTTTGCCTCAGCCCCTATATAACTAAGTACCTTATAATTGTCAACCAACCGAGTAAGCATCACAATGACAGGGCAATGGCATTGGATAACCATCTCCCAGAAGTCCTCGTAGGTGTGAGGTAATGGACCTTGCGTGGCTATAAACTTAGAAATGTTTTCAGAAGAAGAAGTCTGCATTCAAGAATATCATGATCCAAATAGGTCAATTGGAGGGAAATAGTTTTAAATAGATATAAATTCCTTTCAACTAAAACACGACAAAAGTAGAGATCTACCGTGACAAAGCTGGCATTGATATAACCCTTTGCAGCTGGCCTGTAATCTTTACATGAATTAAGAACTACCCTGTTCGTGTCGACTGAAACCATTAAAAGAAAGTCTTTAGCAAAATCACTTTGATGTATAAAAAAAAAAAAGGAAAAGCTCTTGATCGTTTACTACAAATTAATCCTGCAAACGACTTAGGCAATTTACTTTGGAAAAAAAAATAAACTTTTTTAAGTACATGGTATGACATCAGAGTATCGATTCTTGTCCAAATTAGCACCGTTAAAACCCACTGTGCATCTCCTCATCATCTCCGAAGGTGTAATCCTATTTGCCTAAAGATAGTGAAAAAACCAAATTAATAACCCATTTCCGATAAACAATATTGAAATGCAAAAGAAAAGAAAAGGTAAAAAGCACCTGTAAGTGCGAGAACTCACGGTTGATTTCGTCGGGCATCTGGAGCTTTTGGGAGAACAATTTGAGAGCCTCAGAGCAGTAGTTGAATTGATCGGAAGTGAGTGAGATTTTGGGAGGAGGATCGGCTGAGAAAACAAAGCGGTTGGGGTGAGGAGGATTGGAACCCGAGTAGACAGAGCGGGGATTAGCGGCGGCAGCCATGGCCGGTTTCCGCTTTGAAGAAACGCAATTCGAAATAAGATTACCCGTTGTAGTCTGGAGGAATGAAAGCGTTTGGTGGGAATTTGAGAAAAAATTGGATTCAGATTTTGATGATTGACTGGATCTCAATCATCTCATGGTTATAATTAACGCTTTAATCATGAGATTTCTTTTTTCTCCTTTTATCATTTGAGTTACTGAAACTTGATAAATTACGCCCTTCCTCACCCAACCATTAATATATTTCTGTTTTCGTCACCAAACTCTAAAAACTTTTTATTTAGTATCTAATATTATCACCTTTGATGTTTTGGTCTAATAACAAATTAGCTCCTTATTTTCATCTTACATTAATCATTCACCATTTATCCGTGATCACCTTACTTTTCTATCTATCATTCACCATTTATTGGGTTATGAATTCCACTATCATAACTGGATGCGTGTCTTGCAAAAATCGTATACCCAATCTAGTAACTTTTGACTCTATTATCAATTGAACTCGGGCTTTCAATATATCAAAATAGACAAGTCACACACTCCGTTACTTACTCAGAGTTGAGGTAAATCACACAATAAACATCATGAGTAAATAAATTCATAAACAAAATCTAGATAATCCATGTATATAAAATTCACTCCATTATCAAAAGAATCCATTTATGTTTATCTAATTAATTGTTTATTTTAAACATAAAATTTCAAAAACATTAAATTAACATATAGTTATAGATAATATAGTTAATATATAATTAATTAATTGAAATTTGGTTTAAGTCAAATTAAATGAATAGCTTAACTTTTTAATTTTTTTATTATCTGATTAACTATTTATCTTAAACATAAAAAAATTAAAAATATTAACTTAACAAATGGTTATTGATAATATAGGTAATTTATAACTAAATAAAAATTATTAAAGTCAAATTAAATGGATAAATTAATTATTTATTTTAAACTTAAATTTTTAAATAAATAATATTTATATAAATTAACATACAAACTAAATTAAGAATATTAAATATTTTTTAAGTTAACATAAATAAATTAAAAATGTTGGATTAATTTTTAATTAAAATTTTAATTTTTTTATCTAATCTATATTAACTTTATATAAAAGGAAACACCTATTGACACGTTTTCTTTTCTTTTCTTTTCTTTATTAACATTTTAAAAAATAGTTAAAATTCAATTTTATCTCTTTATTAGGTTTTAAATTGAGATTTAACTGTTACACTTTAATTTCTAACCTAATTTAATATTTATATTTTTATAATTTTATTAATTGATTTAAATATTTAATATTATTAATTTTTAGATTAGAATGTTACGTGATTATATACAATTTGAATGCCCTAAGATTCTTAAAGACTAATATGCTTTCCATTTCTTTTGGGTTTGGTTTGCTTCTTCTTCTTCTTCTTCTTCTTCTTCTTCTTCTTCTAAATTATAAGACAATGATCAAACTTTTGTTAGCCTTTTATATTATGTTGAAACTTGAGATTTAATCTGTATACTTTAATTTTGGACATAATTTGATCATTATATTTTTATAATGTCATTAATTAGCCTAAATACTTAATATTGTTAATTATTTCAATCAAACTATTAATGTCAATTTGTTTAAGAACACTATTTTTGTAACCTCCCCAACCCGGCCTAGACGTTAGACCTAAATTCAGGAGGTTACATCGATCACCGAAATGACCTAGTAGGGATTAGGGTTTATAAAACAGTCATTTTAAATCATTTGTTTATTTTAGAAGAACACTTAATTAATTTTCGAAAAACTCATGTGTTGATGAAAACCAATTAAGTTTAACATTTTTCTTATAACAGTAACTATTTCTAAAAACTTAATTAACTTCTATTTTATTAATTCCTTCCCAAAATTTTGCTTATACTCTAGCAGCAGAAAAATGATAATAGTTTATATTTTTAATAAAAATAGAAGTTCTTGCATAATTAATTAATATTCATTTAATATCCTAAAATCAATTTAAAAGACATGCATGCTAATTAAAAACCAAAACTTAAGTGTCATGCCACAATTCAAAAATAAATTCATAAAATCTTTGAATAATTAAATTGTCAAATAATAAATTTAAAATATTTATATAGAAAAACAGATTCAAGTTGAGCCCTCCGTATGCTGAGTCTGTGCCCTAACCTAGTGGGTTATCTATAAATATGTAATTAAAATAGGAGTGAGCTATGAAGGTCAGTGTGAGTTCTATTACAAGAAAATCAGTGCAAACAATAGACAAAACATACATAATATCAACTCAAAGGATAAACACAAATTGAATAGCAACTTGAAATTTTGGTGTTTTAGATTAACTCATTATCATAATTTATCGGTATTCACAATCATGCAAATGCTTATAAATGCAATGCAATTTCAAGTTATCAGAAAAGGGTCCTACCCCACTGCTACATACCACAGTAGCAGTTCCCCAAAACTCTTCTACATTTACACCACGTTGTGGATAAAACCACTCATCGTTGTGGACGAACCACTCGTTCTGGATAAACCACTAGTAATAAAAAGGGGGTGAACCATCAGGTTTTTTGTTAAAAAGTTTTTGCAGATAAGCTGCCAAAAGGTTGTGGATGCACAACATGTTTGTATATTGAACCAACTAATACAGTGTAGTTAAAACACTCAAATGGTGTGGATAAAAGCTTTTTAAACGGTGTGGATAAACCACTCAATGGTGCAGATAAACTGAACAACTTCCCTCCAATGAACTCAGTAAAAGTCTCATGTACGAGGTTACGGGTTGATGCATAATGGTGCCGAGCTCTAGCATTTGTTGTGGACTCGAGGATGCATGTATATTAAGCCCTAACCAGGCTATATGTTGTGTATGTTTAACCCAAATAAGTAACTAGGCACTATTATTTTATGATTATCTCGAACAAGCAATTGATGCTTGTTGTGTAGGTTTAACTCAAACGAGTAATCAGACACTATAGTTCATGATTAGCTTGGATAAGCAATTGATATTTATCGTGTAGGTTTAACCTAAACAAGTAACCCAACACTATTATTTTCACTTGTATGCTAAGTTCTTTTACTATGTTTCATCGGGCAGAAATAAAAGATGGACAAGTGAAAATATGAAATTGATGTTGGCAAAAGATACAAATGAAATGTGGAAACAATGATATTGATCTGGAAAAAGATAGTCGTGAAATAGATACAATATGTATATTTGGGTTGAGCTTGATATATTGCTTATCGAGATTGAAAATATGACTTTTGATCCAAAGTCTCACCTATTTGATATTGTTTTGCCATTCTTTGATAGGGAATTTGTGTTGCATAATAGATTATATATTTTTTAAGTAATAAAGGTAATTACATTGTTATTTTGTATGAACTTACTAAGAATTTTATAATAGTTACCCATGTTACCACTTCTTTGTAGATTTTGGATGTTCAGAACTTGTCAATCAGATCAGCGAGATGCATACACTTATCATCTCTCGATTTTAGTAGACTTTTGAATGTTTCGAGCTTGGTTATATGTGGCATGTACATAGGGTGGTCAAATAGTAATAATGCAATAAATGTGTTGTGTTTTGGCATTGTTGAACTTTAATTATATGAGTATATGCATTTGGTAACTTGATGAAATAATGAATGGTTATTTGTATATAAAAATGGTAAAGCCTTGAGGTTAAGATGCATACAATCTTGCTTATGACAAGATAAGAATATGAATTATGGTATGACTTGTGTTAGATTATGCTTATTGATTGGATGGTGTCAAATGTGACATATTGGTTGTATATTTAATTGAGTATTGGCATCTATGTTTTGGCTTGGAATATACATGTTTTTGGATGGGTTAAATTGGTTATGGAATGTCTTAAAGGTTATTTTCAAAGGGTTGGTTGAATTTGTGCAAGTTGATGAATATGCTTTGGTATAGTTTTTCTTGTATATATGTATATATATGGTAGCTAGTAAAAAGGATATATGGATTTTGGCTACGTTTGTTATTTAATATGCTAATGTGAATGACAAAGCTTTGTTGATGATTTGAATATTAACTAGTATGTGGTATGAAATGGTTATAGGTTAAAGTATGACTTATAATAACTTGTATCTAATGTTTGTGATGGTGCCTATGAAGGTATATTGGTTAGAAGTAGGAAATTAACATGTTTAAGTATGCTTTTGGTGCATTTTGTATAGGTCTAGTGAATGATTAAAGGCTTGTTTATGGTACAAGAAATAATCAATTGTGTAACTTGATTTTAAAGATATTTTAGCACATATGGGCTAACACATGACCGTGTGTCACACATAGGCTAGTGACACAGTTGTGTGCTCTTTATGATCAGGGTGGATTTAGTCAAACACGATCACAGTCTCTCACACGGTTTGATTACACAGCCGTGTGAATGATTGAAAGATTTTACATTTAGGTCTACACGACCTTAGTTTGTTGCACGGCCATATGGCTTCTGTTTGTAGATTTTTTCTTACTTTTTGTTAAGTTTTCAATTAAGTCCTAATTTATTCTAGGGTTGTTTTAAGAGCTTTCGTAAGCTTGACTAGGACTTGTATTAGTTTGTAAATCGTATTTTGTATGGATTATGAAATGATTATTTTGATTTTAAATCTGAATTGTGTGTATTTGGCTGTGAATCATGCTAAACTTGACTTATGAGTTATTTTGTTGATTTATTGAATATAAAGCTAGAAAAGTTTGTGAATTGTTCTGTTAATAGTTGTAGTATTTTGTAGCTTAAGTCTAGTGACCGAATTGAGTAAGGGACGCTACAGTACAACTTTCTTTTTCTTTTTTTTCAAAAAACTCAACTTCTCATCTCTCAACTGCCACTCACTGTCAAAACCATCGCGTTTATTTCCTTCAATGATAACACAATGCCAAGCCGCCAACTAAACCAACATCTTATTTGGCCACTAGCATTGAACACATGAGATAAGTCATTTTTTTTTCTCTTGTTCCCCTTGTTTTATTTATTTTATTGATATTTTCCTTTTCTCATTTTTGCAGTTCACACTTCAGGCTTGCTTCTTCCTTTTTTATTTGGTTGCTGGATTTTTATCATGTTAGGTTTCTGGTATGGCTCGTTGATGGTGATCTTAGACAATGAGGTGGTGAAGTGGTTAGTAGTGAAGATGAGTGAGGATAGTGGGATTTAGGTAGTGAGTGATGTAGGTAGTGGTGAAATGAGGGCTTGAGGAGAGTAAACATTGCAAGTTTTGAACTCTGAGGTGTTGTATTCACACATTGTTGGTTTACTTGAAATTTAAGGTGTTGTAATCAAGCGAATAGGATTTACAAAATGTATAGTGTAAAATGAAATATTGAATACAATATAAAAAAATACTCGATTTATCGATTAATCCCGAAAAAATAGATATTTGCAAGTAAAATGAGGAATCTTTGAGTTGTTAATCTTACCAGAAAAGAAATCTTAAAAATCTAATTATCATATATAATATTCAAACGTAGATGACATTTTATATTAATTTTGAAACTAAATCCTAGAAAATACATCGATAAAAAAAATACTTGTAACTTTCATTTTCAATTACAAACAATGAAAACAAATTTAATGGATAATGAATAATTATAGAAATTAAATATAAAAAAATGCACCACTTTATTCTTTTGCATTTTGTTATATGAGTGGATTCCTTTGCACGAGTTAATTACTTTTAAAAATAAATAAAAAGTAATGTAAATTTAATATTAAGATAAAAATTAGTATATAAATAAAATATATGTTTAGTTATGAAACTCGAAATAAAAATGTCAATTGTTAAAATAAATTTAAAAAATTTATAGATATACAAAATTTGAGTTGAGTGATTCAACGTGAATTTAATATTTTCAATTTCGAACAAACCCTTTAAAAATAAAAAAAATATTAAATTACTAAACAGTAAAGCGAATCAATTGGAGAAATAAAATAAAATCAAAGGCGAAAAACTTTTTTTAGAAATTTGGGCTATATACCAAACTAAGTTTAATGTGTTTTACCCTTCCTCTAATTAAGAAGGGAAAGATAAAGCGTTTAGGAAATGGAAGTTAAGGAGCATTTCCAAATTCCCCCGTCTCTTAACTCACACAAACACACTCTCTCCTCATTTACAGTTAAAAGCCCCCAAACAATTGATATATGGTTGCAGCGGCGGCAGCCACAGCAGCAGTCATAATGAATAATGAAAAGGCTTAAGAATAGAGGAGTGAGTGAGGGCTGAAAGTAGAGGACTCTCTCTGCCTCGGTCGCTTTCTCTTCTCTCACCCTGAATCAACCTTTTCCATTCTCTCTCTCTCTACCCAGCCGCCATCACCAAAGTCCCTTCCTTTTCCATTTTACCCTTTCTTTCCCTCCTGCTCTAAAACTTACATCACTACTATATATGCTTGTCTCATTTATTTTTTATAGCTACAACTAAGCAACAAACCCCCCCTTACTCCTAACCATAACTCTTCCCTTTCTTTCCCTTTTTACTCTTAAAACGTTGCACCTTTAACATCTCTCACAACCCCTTCCTCTTCTTTTTCTATTTAATGCCTTCCTATCCTTTTCTTCTCTTATTTCCCTTTTGAGATTTCTACAGGAAAGACCCAACCCAAATTGAAGTTTGTTCTTCTCAGCTTTTTATTTGATTTATTGCCTTTTTCTTTAAGTTCTTGATCATAAAGTTGTGGGGGAAAAAAAAAACATAAGACGCATTGAAAAATAGGGACTTGGGGGTATACAAGGCCATATCTGTCCTTGTCTCACAACTTGATTGAAAAGTAGAAACTTGGGCTGGTTATGAATTTTCCTGTTTGATTATATTACTCCCTTGGATATTTCATGCCATCTTAGAAATCTTTTGTAACCATTTTCTTTTTGGTGATACTCATGGCAAATGACACAGATTTCTCTTCCCACAAATTCCCCTCTGCTTCCGAGGTCAGCCCTTGGAAAGGGATATAAATATTGATCTTACATTTATTGATTTCTTACACCATACTGACATAAGATTTTTTTTATGTTGTAGGTTGTTGAAGAGGTTAAAGAGCTATGGGGCATGGCTTTGCCTATAACAGCCATGAACTGGCTGGTCTTTGTAAGAGCAGTGGTTTCGGTTCTGTTCTTAGGCAGACTAGGCAGCCTTGAGCTAGCCGGTGGAGCTCTCTCCATTGGGTTCACCAACATCACTGGTTACTCTGTGCTTGTTGGTCTTGCCTCAGGCCTTGAACCTGTGTGTAGCCAAGCCTATGGGAGCAAGAACTGGGAGTTGCTATCACTCTCTCTCCAACGCATGATCATAATCCTATTTCTTGCAACCATACCAATCAGCCTGTTATGGGTGAATCTTGACAACATTATGATGTTCATGGGACAAGACAAAGATATCACAGCAATGGCAGCAACTTACTGTATGTATTCTTTGCCGGATCTTTTAACAAACACTTTGTTACAGCCATTGAGGGTTTACTTAAGGTCACAGCGGGTGACAAAGCCTATGATGTGGTGCTCTTTGGTTGCTGTGATGTTCCACTTGCCGCTTAACTATGTGCTGGTGATGATAATGGGGCTGGGAGTACCAGGTGTGGCAATGGCGTCCGTGGTTACAAACATGAACATGGTGGTGCTGATGGTGGGGTACGTACGGGTTAGCGGACGGTGCGAGATGAGATGGACGGCTGGGATTGGGGGAGTGTGTGGTGGGGTGGTCCCACTTTTGAGATTGGCAGTGCCTAGTTGTCTTGGGATTTGCTTGGAATGGTGGTGGTATGAGATAGTGACTTTGATGGCTGGTTATCTGTCGAACCCAACACTCGCTGTGGCTGCTACTGGGATCCTGATTCAGACCACCAGCATGATGTATACTGTCCCCATGGCTCTTGCTGGCTGTGTCTCCGCCCGTGTAAGTTCCACTCTCTCTATCCCATTATTCATTCATATTTTAACAACCCAACACCACTAATGGAATAATTTTATGATATATGACAAAAAAAAGGCCATTAACCTTTTTTTTAAATGAACAACGGTTTATGTAAAAATGATCATGGGATCCCAATTAGATGTGTTGGTGATTGCATCACCTTTTAAAGGACTTCTTGTGTATGGATCATACTCATACATGTAATGTGATTGGCCAGAATTAGTAAAAGACAAGCAAGAAGTTGTTTACTTTGTCATCGAAGCCCGCATTCAATTCTTGTGTGACGAAACGACATAACCAACAAAAATGAGCCAAATGCCCCTTTTTTTCTTTCTTTATTATTATTATTATTATTATTATTATTATTATCCCTTACGCATCTTATTGGGGAGAAAATGCAGGTAGGGAATGAACTTGGAGCCGGTAAGCCATATAAAGCCAAGCTAGCAGCCATGGTGGCATTGGGATGTGCCTTTGTGATTGGCATAATCAATGTGGCATGGACCGTGATCCTTAGGGAAAAATGGGCTGGTTTGTTCACCAAGGATGATCTGGTCAAACCTTTGGTTGCAACAGTCCTGCCAATTATCGGGCTGTGTGAGCTAGGTAATTGCCCCCAAACAACCGGGTGTGGCATCCTACGTGGCACGGCAAGGCCGGCGGTCGGTGCCCGCATTAACCTCGGCTCATTTTACTTTGTGGGCACCCCAGTGGCAGTGGGCCTAGCCTTTCTCCTAAACGTGGGGTTCTCTGGGCTATGGTTTGGACTGCTGTCTGCACAAGTCGCTTGTGTTGTGTCTATTCTGTATGCAGTGCTCTATACAACAGATTGGGAAGGTGAGGCATTGAAAGCTAAGAAGCTAACCACCATCGAAATTAGCCCCGCATTCAAGAAAGGATATGAAAAAGATGAAGATGAAGATGAAGATGAAAGTAAAGGGTTTTTGGGCAAGGGAAATGATAAAATAGAAGACATATTGTGAAGAGAAACTGACTAAGGGTGTGGGTTTTGGTAATGGGGATGTTGTTGTCGTAGCTTTTTATGGGATACTGCTTTGTTTTTATTGTCTATTTGCTTTTGTGCAAGGTAGCTGACTCATGTTTGCTTTTGCTTTATTTTATTTTATTTTGTGTGTGTGGGTGTGTTTGCTTTTATTTGGCTTTCGGGGTTGAGTCATACGAGAACCTATTCTTGGGGGGGGGGGGTTGTAATGGGGTTTGTTTTGTTGGCAGAAGGAATGTCACTCCCCATACAAAATGTTAAATATTCTACTAAGGATGGCCTACGTTTTGCTGCTGCTTTTGGAGTAGCTTTTGTTTTTATTTTCTTTTCTTCTCTCTCTCTCTCTCTCTCTCTCTATGTATTGGAGAGACTGGGGGAAGCACTAAAACAGTGGTACGTCTAGTAGTAGTAAGAATTGATGTGGCAACAGCTGCAAGGTTTGTTGATTAAGGTACGATGTGTGGATGTACGATAGCAACATCTTTGTTGTGCTGCACCTTGACGTATTCTCGTGATATTTTGCTTCCTTTTTTACGGAAACTGTTGCCCAACCCTATGACAACATTAAAATTTCCCCCTACCACTGAAATTTAGACAATTTGACCCTATCAACTTTTCTTTTTTATGAAAATTTAACCCCAATTGATCTGATTCGATATCAAGTTAGGGGTCTTTTAAGTTCATTGTACTCAAAAGGGTAAATTACATGTCTGATTACTTAATTTAAAAAAGGTTATAATTGAGTCATTCAATTATTCAGGATTGTGTTTTTTAATTACCCAACTGTTAATTTAATCCATGCATATTATAGATGATGTGGTAACATTTTAAGTTGATATAATACAAATTTAACTTCAACATTTACTCATTATGTTAATTTGGCCATGATTCTAGAAATTTTAAAAATATTTATATATAAACCCAAAAAAATATAAAAGAAATATAAAAAGTTAAAAAAGTTTTATATTAAATCTACAAAATCTAAAAAGAATCAAGATATATAAAATTAATCAAAAAATTATCCAAAATATCAAAAGAGTACAAAAATGGTCACTAAACTATTGTCCGTGTTCTATTTTAGTCATTGAATTTTAAATTTTAAATTTTTTTATATTGTCACTAAACTATTCAAAATCAAAATTTTTGGTCATTGAATGTTAATAGCTGTTTCAAATTTGACGGCAATGCTTATGTGGACTTTTTTATTGGTTTAATAACAAATTTAGCCCTTTAATGTTTACACATTCTATCAATTTGATCATAAATGTAAAAAATTCAACAAATTTAACCCTCAATGTTTACAAAATTTGTTATACTAATGGGGTAACCTGAACCAGACACAAGAGCAATAGTGTGCCAACTAATCTTACATTTTGTAATATCTCGAGTTAAACATATTTTGCCCACTATTCTTACACTTTCTAATAAATCAAGTTAAACATATTTTGTTCATATCACTTTTTGAAAAAAAAATAATTAGCCTGCAAATATGATCAAGCAACTTTGCAAAATGTTCGTTGTAACAACAGTTAGAGCAAAGATGATAGCACAAATGAAGCAAGAGTAGAAATGAATCAACACAACCAATCTTTGTTTATGAAGTTCAGACACAATGGTCCTACGTGTGCGAAGTCTCGCTCCATATAGATATTTTATTCAATTACTAAATTATTCAAAAGTACACTTCTCCCTTATCGCCTAAAGCCTATAACTTCTTCTCCAAACAAGTATATGCAACCCCGATAAAAACTCACAATTCCACAACTTATAAAGATCACTCAATAGTGATTCGACTAAGGACAACATATATCTTAGTCAACTAAGCAAACAATCAAAACATAAAGAAACAACCAAGCTAATTAAAACACAAGAAGTGTACACTTTCGGTGGAACTCAGCTTGTAAAACTTGATAAATTCTAAGGGAGAATGACGCCTATTTATAGGTTCAAAGAGCAAAAAAAAAAAATCTCCTCTAAAACAACTAAAAAGTGCTTGAGAAATTCCATTGGAAAAATCTTATAATTATCTCTAAAGAGTAACACCTTAATCATCAAGAAATATTAAGATTTCCATGCTTATCATACCACCTCAAAGAAGTTGATTGAGAGACTAAGAACTCTAGTCGACCTATGCTACTATTTTGTCAAACATGCCATAATCAAATGGATCAAACTTAGCCCAATTGAAACCTGTATAGGACCCAAACCGATAACCCAAATAGAGAAATAAATTTGTTATAACAGTACATGGAACGAGCAACAACTTTCCCAACAATTTCACACTTGGGATTTTGACAAAACTAAGTGGTGAAAACTCTCTCTACACATATGCATCATATCCAAAAGAATGTAGCATGATACAAATAAAGCAATAAAAAAGCTTTTTCATAGCTCCTCTTATGAATATGTACAATAGAGTTTCAACACAACAATGCTAGGTATTAGAACAAATCTAAAAGTATTAGTATCCAACAATTTCCATACACTATAAAGTTAAAAAAATCATCCAATCTTTATCCATCAACAACAACAACATTCAAACACACCAGCAACCACCAACCATCATCATGAACTACTCTTTCCCCCTTTTTGACAAAATGTCAAACCTCTTCCTTTCACCATGTCGAATGCTCCAAGTCTTGAAGTAGCTCAGTGAGGTGAGCCTTTTGTGCGTGGAGTTGTTGAACCTCTAAGCTAATGTTGTCAAATTCGTTTCTAAGAACGACCATTACTTTTGCCTTTTGAGACGTGATAGCACTTTGAGTTCAACTAGCTACTCTTGTTACAACAGAGGGTGGAATGAGCTCTCTTGGCACCAAGTCATTCACTCGGCTTGGTTTAAATAGTTTGTTAAAGATTTTGTGCTTCGAAACCCCAATCGATAGAATATTATTCTTCACTTTTATATTTTTTTGAAGTATCAAAATTTGGTAAACAAGAGAGGGAAATAGAAGGAACTTATGGTTAAACACGGATTCGACATGTTTTATCACTTACTCAAAAATAAAGTCCTTAAGGTTAAAATGCATCCCTTGGCCCACCATATACAGAAGTCAAGCTAGTGTTTTATTAATAAATGATTTATGGAATATAAACTAGATGGGAAATAAGAAAAGAATATTATTTCTTATATCTTTACTGTAACATCCCGGAATCTAGGGTTAGAAGTTTTGAGGCTTGTGGTTAGGGTCAGCGAGTGGGTTGAACGTTTGGGTTTAGTTTTGCATTTTAATGTAAGCGTGTTAACTTATCTCAGGGTCTCGTGTTCAAATCCCTGTGAGTGTTTTTTATATTTATTTATTTTTTATGTTATTTTATTTTAAAAGAGGAAGTTATTTTAAAAATAGAAAAATAAAGTTTACGTTATTCTTCATTCTTTTTTTTCTTCCCCATTGCTCCTCATTTTCTGTTCTTTTCAATTTTAATTTTGTTTCTTCTTGCTTCTTCTATTTTACTCAATTTTTATTTATCATTTCGTCAAAGGAGATTGCTCTTGTGTGTTTCGTGTAATCGGATATGAGTCAGAATAGTCTTGTGGAGGTGAAGCGGTTAATCTTTATTGTTTGTAATTTTGATTTAAGGTGTGTCTCTGAAACTGTTGATTTTAAGTGTTAAGTTATTGATGGATTACATGATATTCTGCATATTTCAGTATATTTCTAGATTTCCAAGGGATGGGAATCGTTTCGGTGTCAAAAAAATAAATTTTAGGCTATTTCGATATGGTTTCATGACCACACAAGCGGTCCACACGGCTATGTGCAATTGGGAATTTAGGGTTTTTGATGGCTTTTAATTTCACGCGGCCTAGAGACACGGTCGTGTGTACCCACACGGGGGTGTGAGATCTCTACACGGTTGTGTCTTATTTGCTCTTTATTTTTGGCACTTTTGGATAGTGAGTTACACGGGCTACTCACACGACCGTGTAACTTGGTCACATGGGCGTATGTCTCCTTTACATAGGTGTGTAGGCCTCCACACTGCCTAGACACTTCTACACGGCTGGGGAACAAGGCCATGTGGCCTTATTTTGTAGAATTTTTGTTTTGAGTCATAAACTGTATGTTTTATGTTTCTATGTAATTCGACCCTCGGTTAAGCCTCGATAAGTGTGTTCAGAACTCGATTTAGTTTGGTTTGTAAATATATGTGTGTTCATGGGCTTTAATTTACTTACTCGTTTATGTGATGAATAAGTATGAGTTTATTATTGTTGTTGTAACTGAATATTAGAATACAAGTGTAATCAAATCTGAATCTGTTCAACTGGAAATATTAATGTCTGTTTTTGTATGTTATCTGCGTAATTTGTACATTGTTGCATAGCATGAAAATTTTAGGATCTGGTTATGACAAGAAAGAAGATAGACTTAGCAGTTTTAACTGTGATACATTTGTATAGCGGTTTATCGCACTATCCTATACGTATATCAGCTCAGCTGTATACAGTTACTCAAGTCGCATAATTTTACGTTGTAGTGTGTAGGGTGGATGAACCTATTATGGTTCTATGTGGTGTGCATAATGGATGGGCCTACCATATCCCTTATGTGGTGTGTTGGATGAACGAAGTGGTGTTTGGTTAACGGGGTGGGATTTTGACTTGTGCATCCGTTCGCATTTGAATATACGTCTGTTTGTCAGAACATTTTGTCTGTTTGTGTAAACTTTTGGTTATTGACAATATAGTTAATGTCATGTAATATGTTCTGATTATTACGTATGATTGGATAATCATTCCTGTGATTTGATATTGTATTTGACATACTGATTGAGACTTTCGTAAGTGATATTTTTATACATATGCTTGTCTAAAGTATTTATGGTGTCACTCCGTCTTTTGCCATCTGTTCATGTTTCAAATTCACATTGAGCTCGTGTAACTCACCTCTGTAGTGTTTTTTCTTTCAGGTACATTCCATGTTTTGGAGCTGCACTCGGCATACCGGAGGTCTCAGAAAGATATGGTTTGATTCAGTTTAAGTAAAATCTCATATGTTTTATACGGTAAATTTTAAGTCGGTTTGTAAGACGATTATATAATCTGTGGTACAAGTTTTTATGCTGGACTTTCGTAAGGTGTTATTTGGATTGAACTTTAAAAACAGTAGATTTTATTTCTGAATGTTTGACGCTGGTTTAATATTGTTTCAAACATAATGAACAAAAAGGTTTTCTTGGTTTGAATTAAAGTTTTTGTTTTCGCCACTTTTGGTGGCCAATGTAACCTCCAAGATTCAGTCTAAACTTCTAGGCTGGGTTTTAGGGTGTTACATTTAGTGGTATCAGAGCCAGATTTATAAAACCTCGGCCTGTATTTACGTGCTCGTGTGTGTTTGATAAAAATTTCTAAAAAAATTGTACCACATTGTTTCGAAAAAGTTTTTAAGAAAATAAAATGTCCGAGACTCCTATGCTGGTCTATGTGAAACTCTGAACTTGTCAAATTAGTTTTGTAAGATTAGAACTGTAATGTTTAGACAATTATCTTTGTGTTCGGTTTTGGTATTGTAGATTCTTGAGGTTAGTTCGAAGTTCGATATGGATTCTGGTGATAAGTAAAATCGTGATGTCAGTCTGGTGAGATTCTCAGGGAGTCGTCGGCTTCTCCGGGACGTGTGTCTGTTCAGGAGTCAAAAGTCAATACGGTTCAGTCAGTTACGGGTAGCGATAATCCAGAGGTTGGTATTGAGGCGTTGACTCGATAGTGAAAGAAGTTTTAGAGAAGGTTTTCGAGGCTAGTTTAGAGAGAACTAGAGAAATGGTTCAAGGCAGATGTACGGATTACGGGAAGGAAAAAGATTGTAGTCCTTCGAGGTTGGAGCCTCATCTGCGAAGCATGTCAAGTCTCAGCAGAATGTCAATAAGAGTAATGTAGGGGGTTCCAGTAGTGGCGCGAGTGTGTCAGTTTGTGGGTATTGCAAGAACCTTAATCTGGGAGATTATTGGAAAAAGTCAAGAGTGTGTCTAAGATGTGGGTCCATGAGGCATCAGATTAGGGACTATTCTCAGTAACTTTGAGTCAGGTATGGTTGTGTGATATTGTTGACTTTGTGTACTATTATTTGTGAATGATTTGACTTTCTGAACATGGCATTGTGTTTGTGTGTGTAATAGGAAAGAAAATTGATCTGGTTCAGTGGTTAAGTGTTCTGGGTATGTATGCGAAATTTTAAGGTTTAGTATGATATGGTAGTGTTTTGAGGTCAGAGTGCGTAACGGGAGCCGAGTGGTGAGTCTTGTGTTTAGACGGTTATTCTGTTAGTTGGAAATTTTGGAGACGAAATTTCTTTAAGGAGGGGTGAGTTGTAACATCCCGAAATTTGAGGTTAGAAGTTTTATGGTTTGTGGTTAGGGTCAGTGAGTGGGTTGAACGTTTGGGTTCAGTTTTGCGTTTTAATGTCAGAATGAGCCTGCTGTTTCAATGGTTGTGAGCGTGTTAACTTATCTCTGGGTTTCGTGTTTGAATCCATGTGAGTGTTTTTTATATTTATTTTTTTATGTTATTTTATTTTAAAAGAGGAAATTATTTTTAAAATAGAAAATTAAAGTTCACGTTATTCTTTATTCTTTTTTTTCTTCCCCACTGCTCTATTTTTCTGTTCTTTTCAATTTCAATTTTGTTTGTTCTTGCTTCTTCTGTTTTACACAATTTTTATTTATCGTTCCATCAAAGGAGATTGCTCTTGTGTGTTTCGTGTAATCGGATGTAAGTCAGAATAATCTTGTGGAGGCGAAGCGGTTAATCTTTGTTGTTTGTAATTCTGATTTAAGGTGTGTCTCTGAAACTGTTGATTTTAAGTGTTAAGTTATTGATGGATTGCATGATATCCTGCATATTTCAGTATATTTTTGAATTTATAAGGGATGGGGATCATTTCAGTGTCAAAACACGAATTTTAGGTTGTTTCGGTGTGGTTTCGTGACCACATGGGTGGCCACACTAGCGTGTGCCGCACACGGGCAGTCCACACGGCTGTGTGCAATTAGGAATTTAGGGTTTTCAATGGTTTTTTATTCCAGGCGGCCTAGCCACACGGACGTGTCTCTTCTGCTCTTTGTTTTTGACACTTTTAGACAGTGAGTTACACGGGCTACTTACATGGTCATATAACTTGGTCACACGGGCATGTGTCTCCTCCATATGGGCGTGTAGGCCTCCACATGGTGGGGGCACATGATCATGTGGCCCTATTTTGTAGAATTTTTATTTTTTGTCATAAACTGTCTATTTTATATTTCTGTGTAATCCAACCCTCGGTGAAGCCTCGTAAGTGTGTTTAGGACTCGATTTAGTTTGGTTCGTGTATATATGTACGTTTATGGGCTTTAATTTATTTACTCGTTTATGTGATAAATAAGTATGAGTTTATTATTGTCTTCGTAATTGAATATTAGAATACAAGTGTAATTAAAGCTAAATATATTCAACTGGATATATTAATGTCCGTTTCTGTATGTTGTCTACATAATTTGTGCATTGTTGCATAGTATGAAAATTTTAGGATCTGGTTATGAAGAGAAGGAAGACATACTTAGCAGTTTTAACTATGATACTTTTGTATAGTGGTTTACCGCACTATCCTATACGTATATCAGCTCAGCTGTATACAGTTACTCAAGTGGCATAGTTTGACGTTGTGGTGTATAGGGTGGATGAACCTATTATGGTTCTATGTGGTGTGTATGGTGGGCGGGCCTACCATAGCCCTTATGTGGTGTGTTGGATGGAGGAAGTGGTGTTTGGTTGGCGGGGTGGGATTTTGTCTTGTGCATCTGTTTGTATCTGAATATACGTCTGTTTGTCAGAAATTTTGTTTGTTTGTGTGAAATTTTGGTTATTGACAATATAGTTAATGTCACGTAATATGTTTTGATTATTGCGTATGATTGGATAATTATTTCTGTGATTTGATATTGTATTTGACATACCGATTGAGACTTTCGTAAGTGATATTTTTATACATATGCTTGTCTGAAGTATTTATGGTGTCACTCCGCCTTTTGCCATTTGTTCATGTTTTGGATTCACACTGAGCTCGTGTAGCTCATCTCTGTAGTGTTTTTCCTTTCAGGTACATTCCCTGTTTTGGAGTTGGACTCGACATACCGGAGGTCTCAAAAAGATATGGTTTGATTCAGTTTAAGTAAAATCTCATAAGTTTTATACGGTAAATTTTAAGTCGGTTTGTAAGACGATTATATAATCCGTGATACAAGTTTTTATGCTGGAATTTCGTAAGGTGTTATTTGGATTGAACTTTAAAAATTGTGGATTTTATTTCTGAACATTTGACGCCAATTTAATATTGCTTCAAACATGATGAACAAAAAGGTTTTTTTTGTTTGAATTAAGGTTTTTGTTTCCGCCACTTTTGGTGGCAAATGTAACCTCTAAGATTCAGTCTAAACTTCTAAGTCGGGTTTTGAGGTGTTACATTTATAATTGTGATACAACACCTATATATAGGTAATAACTGCTCAAAAATCTAGGAGTAATTTAATCATTTCCTAATCTATACAATTTAATTATTCTATAATTACAATAATCTTACAACTAGCATATTTTAAATTAATTTACTTTCCTTTTTAACATTCCCCCTCAAGCTGATTTAAAAATATCTTCCATTGCTAACTGGCCAATTAAGTGATCAAATTACTTCTTGTGCAGTCCCTTTGTAAGTATGTCTGCAATCTGTTCAGTCGTTGGTACATATGATATACAATTCAGTCCCTTTTCAAGTTTGTCTTTGATAAAATGCTTATCAATTTCTACATGTTTCGTTCGATCATGAAGAACAGGGTTGTGAGCAATTGCAATTGCAACCTTATTATCACTGTAGACTTTTATGGGCAAAGAACTTGAAATTTTTAAATCTTCCATTAGCCTTTTAATCCACAAAACTTCAAAAATACCATGGGCAATTGCTCTAAATTCAGCTTCGACACTACTTCTAGCTACCACTTTTTACATTTTACTTCTCCAAGTGATTAAATTTCCTCCAATGAAAGTACAATAACCTGATGTAGACTGTAACACCCCTAACCCGTCACTGTCACTGGAACAGGGTTACTGAGCATTACCAGGGTTTACGGATCAATCAGACAGAAATTTCAAACGTTTCATTACATAAATATTCATAATAAAACCAATAAAAAATCTTATATATTGTCTCTTAAACAAGCCCTTAAGGCCCGAAATGCATATTAGAAACAAGTCAGGACTAAATAGGAAACTCAGAAAATTTTTTTCTGAATTATTTAAAATTTTCAACAATGCAGGGGTCACACGGCCAGGAGACACGCCCGTGTCCCAGGTCATGTGGGCATTAGAAATAGGGTGTAACACCCCAAATTCGACCTAGACGTTATGGCCGAATCTGGCGATGTCACATGGAAAGGGATTTGAAGACAAGATTGTTGAGTTTAAAAATCGTTACAGTAAGTTAGCTTTTATTTAATTCAAAAAAAAACTAGTTGATTTGCTTTAAAACTTGTCTATTAGCGGAAGCTTTTGTAACTAATTAATTTAGGGAAAATCGTTTCTATTTACGAAGAACCTTAGTTTTTAGAAAAACCCGTGTTTTGTGGAGTTGCAGTTTAAAAAAATCCATAAAAAAGAGTATAAAATCCTAAATTTAAAGCCAACCAGTCCATAATCCAGAATATACATCAAAAACCCCAAATAAGTAATAAATTCTAAGAATTAACAGAAAAAAGTCTAAAATTTACGTGTGGCCACCGTCGAGTCCTGCGCTGCACCATCCCCTCAAGTTTGGGGATTACCTGTACAGATTAAAAAGAGAAAGAGTGAGTTTTCGCAAACTCAGTGTGTAATCCCCACAGAAAACATGCATACAGATAATCAACATAAATTAGTTAGATACAGTCTAGGGCCTGTGTAATCCCCACAGAAAACATGCATACAGATAATCAACATAATTTAGTTAGATACAGTCTAGGGCATGTGCCCATCACAGAATCAGTTTGGGCCTTAGCCCATTCAGATACAGTCTCAGAAATGCATTAGGGACTTGGCCCATATCAGATACAGAATGCAGATACAGTAAATCAGAATCCTACCCACCAGCCTCTACACACCATCTCCATCCAATCCTACACACCATGTGGGGATTAAATCAACCCACCCATCCCTACACACCATGCTGTACCGAAATGCGACACATAATTAGAAGGTTGCAGCTGAGTTGTCAGATATCAGGCTTAATAGCCTTTCAGACACTTTCTCCAAATATCATCAACCCACCCCACCCCAATGCAATGTAACATACAAAATATGTCATGTCATTATGCAATTAATAGTACATACATTTAAATATCATAAGTCATGCTTGGTATAGAAATCAGATAGACAAATCACACATATAGGGGTCTAAGTAAAGCTTACTGACCCTACAGTAGGTCCATAGTCGACTTGGGCGATCCGTGCAACCTTACAGAACTTTTCAGAAAAATGGGCTTATACACCCATGTGGCCCACTCGGCCCTAATTGGCCTTGGCCACGTGATCCATTTTTAATGTAACACGTGCTAGTTAATTATTCATATATGTTTTCACTATTTACTTATATGTTCCTTCAAAGCTGTCTACTTGAGTCACTGTTACTAAATTATTTATATCTTGAGCTACAGAATTCTGAATTAAGATCCGCTTGATGTATTTGAAACTAGACTAAAATACCTTTCTATCATAAAATTTTTAGAATTTTTGGTTCAGCCAATAAGTACAGTAAAATCTTCAAATTTACCCCTGTTCTATTGTCTGACAGCTTCATCCCTTCTTTGCTAAAAATTAATTATCTCTTAGTACCAAATTTGGATGATGTTTCCATTTGTTTCTATTGAAAATATACTCATTAATAATTTAAACATGTGAATTTTAACCCCTAATTATTGTTATCCAATTTTTGATGATTTTCCAAAGACAGAATAAGGGAACCCAAATTCATTCTGACCTTGTCTCACAAAGTTGATTACACCTCACGATTTACAATTCCATTACTTATATCGTTTCTTTTATGAGAAACTAGACTCAACAAGCTTTAATTCCATATTTTTTCATCCTCTAATTTGATTTCTACAATTTATGGAAATTTTTCAAATTTAGCCTACTGCTGCTGTCCAAACAGCAAGCAATTTTGGCTTTTCGCGAATGATTTTTTTTTGTTTCGGGTACACACTTAGTTTTGTTTGATGCTAAAACAGTCCTCGAGCACTCCAAAGCCTATAATCAAAATACTCAACATTAATTTAATAGATTTACAAGCGAATTGACAACCAAGAACGAACAGAAACCCAACTTACCACCAACGATAACTCACTGTTTAACTATTGTTAAGGCGAGAACACTGAATTCACTAGTCCGAGCCTCCCCCTACGCCTAAATCGCAGAGAAAAACATTACCGCGTGACAGAAACAAAGAGAAACACATACCAAAACTAAGCGGGCACTAACCGCGTGACAAAACGAAGGAAAATAAATGGATTAGGAAGAGAAAGATGGAAAAACTCAGAGAATTTCGACAAGAGGTGAGGGAGAAGAATAGAAGACAGAATTTTTTTGGAAAAGAGAGTCAAAATTCGGTTATGAGAAAAAAATAAAATAAAATCTCGATAACCCCTCAAATCCCTTAATCTTCTCCCCTAATTCCCACTACACATCCACTACTCAGAATCCCCCTATTACACAACTCCATCTTGAAGTCTGAGAAAAATAAATAAATAAATAATACCCTTGCCTGCATAGATATTCGAACACAAAACCACCACCATAATAACACACCATTTAACCATCAAACCAGTAGGCTCATTCTGATGTAATTTACCCAACAATCAAATAGAAGCCTACTCAACAAGAGTAAGGCCTAATTCATTCAAAATACCAAAATTTGCCCAAGCGAAAGCTAGAACTTAGGACCTCCCAAACACTCTCAGAACACATAACCACTAAAGCTAACAGATATTTGTGTCATATTTTTACAATAACGAAATTAGAAATTTTGGGGCATTAGATAGGGACACACAACTGTGCCCATCCCATGTTCGTACCCGTGTAACTCTTGGACTTGGGTCACATGGCCAAGTCACATGCCCGTGTGCCAAGCTGTGTGAGCATACTGACTTGCATTCTTAAACAATACAGGGGACACACGACCATGTCACTTGGTCGTATATATGTCACACACGGCTGAGACACATGCCCGTGTCTCTACCCTTGTGGACGAAAATATGCCGTTTTTTATGCCACATTTCCCACCCAAATAGATATCAACCTAGCCTTAACAATTTACACATCAATAAGCCATAACAAGGCATTCAACACAAGCCAAAATCAAGCCTTATACATGTAATACTACCATATACAACCAATATACTCATAAGTACCTCTAATGACAACTTAAAAATAAGTCCACCAATATCCAAACTTACCTATTTAATTTACCTAACTAAGTTACCAAATTTCATTTTAACTTAACTATATATATCACTTATACTAACATCACACTCATACTTTAAATTCATATCAATATGTATGTTGGTTATATAAACAAAATATTATTCATAACATTTACATAAGCTAAATTTTGACCAAAATCAAACAAAAGCCTATACATGCCATATAAATCGTATTTAATGTTTCAAAAACTACCGAGATAAGCTAGATAGTTTGGCTTGAGTGCTGATCCGATCGTCCAACCTTCTGAAAATCTACAAAGACATTAAACAATACAAATAAGCTTAATGAAGCTTAGTAAGTTCGACAGTTTAAACAAAAATCTTACTGAACCTACTATAACAAATAAAACCATTCATGTCAATTCCCTGTTAATCACTAACAATTTCCTGTCATTCATAAATTTTATTAATAAATACATCTATTTTCAAATCAACATAAAAATGAATAACATGTCTTTCAAATTCATTAGATAAATCACCTTACCAAAAATTTTCCATTCGAAGAACGACTTACGGATAAGAGTACATCGTTAACAGAAGCTCATAAGAGCTAGCCTTCCTGAATACGCCAACAGAAGCTCGTAAGAGCTTAACAGAAGCTCGAAAGTTGAATAGAAGCTCATAATAGCTAAACAGAAACTCATAAGAGTTGAACAAAAGCTCATAAGAGCTGAACAGAAAGTAAAACACAAGAGTTTGAAACAAATGCTAAACCCAAGTTTACTTGGAAAAAATGCTATTGTCTTATTCTAATATCATCATACACCAAAATACGAATGTACTCAAATCTCGTGTTCCATTCAAACCGAAATCCAACTCAATAGTATAATTCCAACAATAATTCAATTCCAACAATAGAATAAATAATTAATACCATTCATCAATTTATACAAAATATTAAATTTTAACCGTACAAACTTACCTGGATTGAATTGTAATAATTGCAGAAGTTCAAGGACGATTTCGCTATTTTTATTTTTTCACGAGTATCTACGGGATTTTGATATGAAGCCAAAATATGAAGAACCAGCTTAAAATCTTTCTCCTATGGATGTTTAATTTAACCAAAATTACAATTTTACCATTGAATGGCTTTATTTTATTATTTTTTTCTCTTATACCGCCTCATCCATTTAATTTAGGTTTATTTATTTCTTAATTCCTTCCTTATTTATTAATTAAACCATTTAATCACTTAATTCTTATAATTAGCAAGTTTTGCACCATTTTCAATTTAGTCCTTTTTAATTAATTAGCTATCGAAACGTTAAATTTTTTTAAATGAAACTTTAATACCACCTTAATGACACGCCTTAAATATTTAGAGTTTAAGTTGGTTCTTCATATTTTGGCTCCATATCAAGATCTCGTAGATACTCGTGAAAAAGAAAAAATAGCAAAATAGTCCTTGAACTTCTGCAATTGTTACAATTCAATCCAGGTAAGTTCGTACGGTTAAAATTTAATATTTTGTATAAATTAATGAATGGTATTATTTATTTATTCTATTGTTGGAATTGAATTATTGTTGGAATTATAATATTAAATTGGATTTCGGTTTGAATGGAACGCGAGATTTAAGTACATTCTTATTTTGGTTTATGATGGTATTGGAAGGAGGCAAATACATTTTTCCCAAGTAAACTATGATTCAACATTTTTTGCGAACTCTTGTGTTTTACTTTTTGTTCAGTTTTTATGAGCTTCTGTTCAACTCTTATGAGTTTTTGTTTAGCTCTTATGAGCTTCTGTTCAACTTTCGAGCTTCTGCTGGTGTATTCAAGAAGACTAGCTCTATGAGCTTCTATTAACGATGTACTCTTATCCGTAAGTCGTTCTTCGAATGGAAAAATTTCGGTAAGGTGATTTATCTAATGAATTTGAAAGATATGTTATTCATTTTTATATTGATTTGAAAATGGATGTATTTATTAATAGAAGTTATGAATGACAGGAAATTGTTAGTGAATGACAGGGAATTGACATGATTGGTTTTATTTATTTGACTTGTTATAGTAGGTTCGGTAAGATTTTTGTTTAAAACGTCGAACTTACTAAGCTTCATTAAGCTTATTTGTATTGTTTAATGTCTTTGTAAATTTTCAAAAGGTTGGACGATCGGATCAGCACTCAAGTCACACTATCCAGCTTATCTCGATAGTTTTTGAAACATTAAATATGATTTATATGGCATGTATAGGCTTTTGTTTGATTTTGGTCAAAATTTAGCTTATGTAAATGTTATGAATAATATTTTGTTTATATAACCAACATACATGTTGATATGAATTTAAAGTATGAGTGTGATGTTAGTATAGGTGATATATATATAATTGAGTTAAAATGAAGTTTGGTAACTTAGTTAGGTAAATTAAATAGGTAAGTTTGGAAATTGGTGGACTTATTTTTAAGTTGTCATTAGAGGTTCTTATAAGTATATTGGTTGTATATGGTAGTATTACATGTATAAGGCTTGAATTTAGCTTGTGTTGAATGCCTTGCTATGGCTTATTGATGTGTAAATTGTTGAGGCTAGGTTGGTATCAATTTGGGTGAGAAATGTGACATAAAAAATGGTTGATTTTCGTCCACACGGGTAGAGACACGAGCGTATGTCTCAGCTGTGTATGACACACTGCCAAGTGACACAGTCATGTGTCCCCTATATCTTTTAAGAATGCAAGTCAATATACTCACACGGCCTGGCACACGGGCGTGTGACTTGGCCGTGTGACCCAAGTCAGAGAGTTACACGGGTACGGACACGAGCTGGACACGGCCGTGTGTCCCTATTTCGAATGCTTACACGGCCTGAGACATGGGCGTGTCTCCTGACCGTGTGAGTCACACGGCCGTATGACCACTGCAATGTTTAAAATTTTAAATAATTCTGAAAAAATTCTCTGAATTTCTGATTTAGTCCTAACTTGTTTCGAATATGTATTTCGGGCCTTGAGGGCTCGTTTAAGGGACAATATATGATTTTTATTGGTTTTATTATGAATATTGATATGTAATGAAACGTTTGAAATTTCTATCTGATTGATCCGTAAACCCTGGTAATGATCATTAACCCTGTTTCAGCGACGGATACGGTTTAGGGGTGTTACATAGACTTTCGATCAATAGTGCTTCCAGTCCAATCTGCATCAATGTAGACCTTGACCAACAAATGTTCATGCCTTTTAAACAACCACCCCTTACCAGGAGTCCCTTTTAGATATCATAGAATTCTGTATACAACTTCAAAATGATCTTGTCCTGGTGAATGCATGAACTGACTTACTTTGCTGACAATAAATGTAATATTTGGACGTGTATGGGATAAGTAAAGTTACCTCTCAACGAGTCTTGGAAACTTTAGCAACTCCAGACATCAAATAAATCCCAAATTTAACCTCACAATCAGGAGGTAGTCCAGGTAGTTCCTCAGGAAAAACATCTGGAAAGTCCATCACAGTTTGGATACTATCTAAGTTGGTGTATATCTTATAAGCAATCCCAATAGTTGGTGTATATCTTAGCGGGTTTAGGTAACTACTCAACTAGATTGCTAAGGTTAAGCAAGCACTCTCAATGTTTAACTCTCTCTTAGCTTATTCCTTAATTTAATTGTCATTTAGATTAATTATGAAAAATGAATTGAATAATTAATCTTACCACAAACTTAAACTTATCTCTAACCTATGTCAATCAATAAACCGTTAAATTCCGATTTACTTCACCACTACTTGAGCAGTTAGTTCATAATGAACATTAAAACAACAAATGAAAATAATAAAGCAATCATAAGAACAATAATTGAAAAGAAATTAAGAGAAAATAAAATCTTATTGAATGATTGCAAATCCAATCTCAATCCAAGTGTTGCTTCGAAAAACGTTAGCACGACAACTACAATTGCTATGAAAGAAAAATTAAAAACTTAACAAAAAAAAAATAATGTTGAGTCTTTTCTTCTTTTTTCAATTTTTGTATTTCTTCCACTCATATTCGAACTCGCTTCTCATTCCAAATTGGGCCTAATTTAAGTCAAAACACTTATTAAAATATTTATTACTCAGAATAACTAAAAATTAACTAAAAACAAATAAAAATAACATAAAATGTAAATACGATGCTATACGTGAAATCTACCTTAATTTTGTAATAAATATACAATATTTTACTTTAAAACTCACATAAATCTAAGTGAAAAGAGTACAATTACATATGATGAGAACTCATCACCATTCAACATAGCTTTCCATGCTTTTTTCATCAGTTAATTTGATAAAAGCTCCCTATTCAAGCTTTCTAGTAAATATAAATAGATCTATCTAAGAGTGGTGGACATATATTTAAACTATCTTCCTTGATAGACTCCATTGTTGATTGCTAGACAAAATATCTAACCAATTACATTAGGTGGGATGCTTTGATACCAGTTGAAAGAACATCTAGCCATGTTGTAATATGGGTTGTGGTACACAATGTGGCTACAAGTTTTGGTAGAAATACGGTAGAACAATACAAATAAAACAAAAACTATTGAAATGAACACAAACAAATTGGTAACGTAGTTCGATGCATCACCTACATCTACATGGCCTTACCTAAAGAAGGCATTCACTACTAAACTTATGGTGTAAACAATGATTCATGCCTAATCTACCCTAGCCCTCGAATAATTGTGGCCTCTCCCTAGTACATTTAGTATAAATTCTCCCCCAAACAACCTTTCTTACTAAAGATTGTTAACTAATCACTGAAAGGTGAATAAATAATAAAATGTATTAAATAAAAGCTCCTTACTATGAACATTTAAGCTCTTTCTAAGTACATCAAATTATATCTCACAAACCATCCATATATAAAGGCTTTAAATAATCTCAGAATTAGTTCCATGTAAAATGGGATAAAATTAATTTAATTTCAAAAGCTTTATCTTGACGTTTTATCTACAAGTCTTTTTCGAATAAATTATCTTGAAGTATTTTGAATAAATTATCTTCAAAAATCATGCTTGAATTAGGACTCTTTCAAAGCTTGCTGTCAAGATTACGATAAGATCTCTTTAAGAGTTAATCTCGAAGTAAAACTATTCTATCATGGAGCCTTTTAAATGTATTGCATCAAGTAGATCAAGACATCTTGTATAGTTCTAACTTTTATTTTCATAATCTTGAGTAGACCAAGATATACAGATGAACTCAATATCTTATAACGTCTCATTTGAGCACATCTATGCATTTCTAGTCTCACTCTATTAATGGCCCAAGATCGTTCCCATTATGTAAGGGGATGGATACTATCTTGGTTATGCACCATAATCACTATGAGAATTGCTATGACTTAAAGTTTAATGATCACATGCACCATTATCACTATGAGAATTACTATGACTTTTCACATAATAATTTAAGAAACGCTCTCATGGCAAGTCAATTAATTGCATTTTTCTCAAACACACACCCATTTATGAATTTACAGTCATCTAAAAAAAAGATATATTCTTTTTTAAGCTGTCTTATGAATTTAAAATCAAATCAGAAGTTTACTATTATCAAATATGATAAGTTGAGTAATTATATTTTATTGATTCAACAATTATCCAAAACCTATACCATAGTACAATGATTATACTGCATGTATTATATTTATTTCAACAAATATCCAAGGTTGCATTAGGCATTGTACTTTTATTGAGCTTGAGCATGGGGAGGCAGCTTCTAGTTAGTAGTGAAAGGACCAAGCTATAATGTGTTTTCCAATGCATGGATGGCAGTGAGCGTGCTAATTTTATAACCGGCATCTTTGTTCAGTGCTTTTGTGCATGGCTAGTATTACATAGAGTGGTTCAGTCTAGGCGGCTGCTACTTTATATTGTCCCACCTACAGGGTTTAATGGAAAATAAAAATTAAAAATGAATTCTGACATTTGGGTTTGCAGTGAGTTAGGATGAATGCTAGATGTTATTTATGTCCAAGGTGAAGCTAATATCTGGAAAGCAGCTGCACTGGACAATAAGAACATCTTTAATTGCTTTCAATATCTAATGAAATCTCACAATAAAGGCAATTCCCATAGTTAAATATAAATAAAACTGTAAGGTAGTTCCTTTATTCTTATTCTTCCCAGTCCACCAACTTTACTGATGCCATTTGCCAAATAGCAACTTCAAAACTATATTAGAACTTTAATCATATTGATGCCAACACTGACGTCAATTTCCTGTTTATGGTCTCTTTCGGACTGCATCCCACCATTTTATTTTATTTTACTTTTTACTTTTTGTGTTAATGAAGTTTCAGATGAAGGACCATTTATTGATGAAATATTGTGCTTACAAAAATCCCTCATAATACCTAATTTATTGCTTTGCATCAATACCAATTGAAAAGGCAGCATCGTCCTTTGAGAATTTTTCAATAAAAGTTTCTCCTATTCTAATCTTCATCACTGGCACTGTTATTCTAACACCAAATCCCATTTTTAAGATATTAACTTTCATCTTAAATATATTCTAATCTTCATGTCTTCACCTTTGAGCATCGGTGCATCACATTATTAAGAAAATAACCAAAAATAAATCACTTCCATCCCCTTAGAAGAAATAAAGTCGTATAATAATTAGAGAAATTATAAATTAATATATAATATAATTGCACTTTGCTCTCCCGACATTTTCAATTCAACTCCTTATAAATTAATATAGTAAAATTACACTTTAACCCTTTTAAAATAAAAATAATTTGTTTAACCCTTTCAAAAATAACGAAATTATAAATTAATACACAATACGCTTATATTTTAATCTATAAAAAATTACAAAGGCTTTGTATCTTCGTATTTCCTTTTTATCTTCATACATTGATATTTATTCAATTAATTAATCTCTAAGTAATTTCTTTTTTAAAAAATATATTGTTTATATATTGTCGATACCATAATACTTATGACTTATTGATTTTGTCTTTTTAATGACCTTAATTTCTTTAATAATTTTTAGTTTCATTTATAATAATTAGTGGACGCGATTTTATATATTTTTAATTTATTAAATAATGTATTTTTATAATTTCAAATATATATTAATTAAATGAGGAATAATTTAATTTTTTTAAAATAATCGAGAGAATAAAATAATTTTTTAAAAATAATGAAAAAATTGAATTAATACATAAAAATATAAAATAATATACAAATTTGAAACTATATAATACAAAAGATATTTACATTAAATTAATGATCACATTTAATAATAACGGTTAAAAATAATTTTTAAATTTTGAATTTCTTTTCAAAGTGAATCCACAAAATGTTTTTCACTTATATCAAAGAAATAATGAATAAATAAAGTTACAATTTTTTTTTCGAACTAACAACATAAAATGATATTACCTCATCATCAATTAACATAAAATTTTATCTCGTTTATTGTTATTTGAATATGATTTGATATTTTTTTCCAAAAAGCATTACTTTAATACTACATTCTTTTTTTATATAATTCTAACTTATTATTGCTATTAATGTAATTTTTCTTAAATGTTACTTGATTGAATACCTAACTATGGAATGCTATTTATAAAGTTAAAATTAAATTTTAATTAGTATATAACTCCAATATTAATTAAGTGATAATTAAGATGCTTAGAATTCTTATTCAATTAATAACTGTACTTTACATTTATTAACACAATTTTTTTAAAAATAAAAATATTTTTTATAATATGGTCAAAATTATAATTAGAAAAAAATTGTTTACATCAAGCTTTTTAAATTATAATTATCATGTTGTAAATACGTTAAATAGATGTCTATAACCTTTAAACATTTATGAAAGTAATGAGTTTAAACCCCCCATTCATTATTAAAAATGCTTAATGCACGTGTTAATGAAGCAGTTAAATAAGCTTCATTTATTAATGTTGCATTAAATGTCAATGGCTTATATATAGAACTCTTTTGTAAATGAAAAAAAAGATACGAAAAAAATTCTTTGTTTACTTTAAGTGTTCTTTTATTTGATTGTTTTATAACACGTTATCAACACAAGCTTCTACAAGTTCATAGTGAAGTTCACGTCATTTCAACGTTATATAATTTACCCGTATAACTCCCGTTAAACTATATACGGTATCGTATTTTCATAATTCTTTTATTTTATTTTCTAAATGAAATATTTACTTTGGGTAATATTTACACATTTATTTTTACAACTCAAATCTAATAATGATAATTATATATACATGTTTTCTTTTACTAAAAGAAATTTCAATTAATGTAATTTGTGTTAAGTTATTATTATGACTATTCCTCTCTATGCCAATATTTGACATGCATATTATTATTTAGCAATTTTGTTATATATAATTGAATTATTTTACGATTTAGAATATGCTTATTATTTTACTAATATTTTCTTATTTTGATTTAAGTTATTATAATGTCAAATCTTACCAAACTTGAATTTGTGGCCTTAGACATCTCAGGCAAGAATTATTTGTCATGGGTGTTAGATGCTAAAGGTCTAGGAAATACTATATTAGCAGATAAAGAAGCAACTAATCAAGACAAGACAAAACCAACGATTTTCATCTGTCATCATCTACATGAACGATTAAAAGTGGAATATCTCACTGTGAAAGACCCTTTTGAGTTGTGGAAAAATTTGAAAGAACGATTTGACCATCAGAAAATGGTGATACTCTCTAAAGCTTGTTATGATTGGATGCACTTACGGTTGCAAGATTTTAAGACTGTAAGTGAATACAATTCAGAACTTTTCAAAATTAGTTCTCAACTAAAATTATGTGGAGAAAACATAACTGATGAAGACTTGTTAGAGAAAACATTTTCAACCTTCCATGCTACTAATGTGCTCCAGCAGCAGCAATACCGTGAAAGAGGTTTTAAAAGGGATTCTGAATTGATTTCATGCCTTTTGGTGGCTGAACAAAATAATGAGTTGTTGATGAAAAATCATGGAATTCGTCCCATTGGTTCTGCACCATTCCCGGAAGTGAATGTAACAGTACACAATAATTATGAAAATAGAAAATAAAGAGGTCGTAAACGTAGTGGGAGACGTGGTCGATGACGTACTAGTAATCGTTATCATGGTGGTCATAACAACGATACTTCTAACCACCAGAAAAGGAATAACAATGAAAGACAAGAAAGAAGTGGTCAAAATAATCTTCAAAGATTGTTGAGAATATATGCTACCGATGTGGTATGAAGGCGCATTGGTCATGTACCTGTCGTATGTTTGAGCATTTAGTGAAACTTTATCAAGTATCCATTAAAAAGAAGGGAAAGCATATGCAGACAAATTTTATATCCCAAAATGATGAAATGGAGGCAAAAGATGAATATATTCATTATAATTCTAAAATTGACCATGCGTATGAGGGTAATAAATTTAATGACCTTAAAAATATAACTCACTTAGATGTGACAAATTTATTTGAAAATCATTAGAAAAATTGATGTTATTTTGACATTTTTATGTTGTTTTAAGTATGCTTTATTTTCTTGCATAAGAATAATTTATATATTTAATAAATATTTGTAATGTTTCTCATATTATATTTTGTTTATTTTTATGAAGAATATGAATATTTAACAAAATTTCGATGGACCCAAAATCAATGGAGACATGTGTCTTGCAGATAGTGCTACAACACATACAATACTCAAAGATAAAAAAAATATTTTTCTTATTTGGAAATAAGTAATGCCCATGTTAATACAATATCAAAACTTATTAAAGGCTTCGGAAGAGCTATTATATTATTACCTAAAGGTACAAAATTTGTCATTGATGATGCTTTATATTCCACTAATCTCAAATAAATTTATTGAGTTTTAAAGATATTCGTCTTAATGGATATCATATTGGGACTATAAATGAGAAAAATATTCAATATCTATATATTACAAATGTTGAATGTGGAAAGAAATATGATTTGGAAAGGCTACCTGATTTTTCATCAGGTTTATATTATACACATATTAGTGCAATTGAGTCACATGTTACTACAAACTAGAAGTTTGTAGAACCCTATACTTTTACTATTTGACATGATCGATTAGGCCATCCTGGATCTATTATGGTGTGAAGAATCATCGAGAATTCAATTGGACACCCATTAAAAAACCAAAAGATTCTTAAATTCAAGGATTTGTCTTGTGTTGCTTGCTCTCAAAGAAAATTGATTATTAGACCATCACCAGCTAAAGTTGGGATTGAATCTCCCACATTTCTGGAACACATTCAAGGTGATATATGTGTGCCCATTCATCCACCATGTGGACCATTCAGATATTTTATGGTATTGATAGATGCATCTAGTAGGTGGTCACATGTGTGTTTATTATCAACTCGCAACCTGACATTTGCGAGACTACTTGCTCAAATAATTCGATTAAGAGCATGATTTCCAGATTATGCAATCAAAACTATTCGTCTTAATAATGCTGGTGAGTTTACATCCCAAGCTTTTAATGATTATTGTATGTCAATTGGGATAAAAGTTGAACATCCTATAGCTTATGTTCACACACAAAACGGTTTAGTTGAATTGTTCATCAAACGCCTCAAACTAATAGCTCGGCCATTGCTTATGAGAACAAAACTCCCTGTTACAACTTTGGGATATGCTATTTTGCATGCAGCAGCACTTGTGCGCTTAAGGCCAAAAAGTTATAATAAATACTCCTTATTACAATTGGCTTTTGGTCAGGAGCCAAATATTTCCCATCTTAGAATTTTTGGATGTGCAGTATATATTCCAATTGCTCCACCACAACGCACAAAGATGGGTCATCAAAGGAGGTTGGGAGTATATGTTGGTTATGAATCTCCTTCTATAATTAAATATGTTGAACCATTAACTGAAGATTTATTTATTGCACGATTTATTGATTGTCATTTTGATGAAACAACATTCCCAATATTAGGGGGAGAGAAAATACAACTGGTAAAATAAATTACATAGAATAGATCATCATTATCTCAATTAGATCCTCGCACAAGTTAATGTGAACAATAAGTTCAAAGGATCATACATTTGCAAAACATCGTCAATCAACTGCCAGATTCATTTACTGACCTAAAGAGAATTACAAAATCTCACATACCAGCTGAAAATGCTCCAATACGAATTGATATCACAATAGGGCAAATTGTTAGTGCAAAAGAAAGTAATCCACGTGTGAAGCGTGGAAGGCCAACCGGTTCCAAAGATAAAAATCATCGTAAAAGGAAAGGAACAATTATTCAATATGGTAATATTGTAGAGGTAAGTTACCAAGAAGAGCCCAAAGATATAACTAATCAAAAAACTCCAGAAGAGGTTTAGGTACCTAAAAATGGTGATAGCAAAGAGATCTCAATAAGTTATGTTACTTCAAGAAAAAGATGGAACTGAAAAAATATAGTTTTCGATAACAATTTTGCTTATAATGTTGCTATTGAAATAGCAAAAGAAAAAGAGGATCTTGAGCCTCAATCTATTGAGGAATGTAGAAATAGAAAAGATTGGCCAAAATGGAAAGACGCAATTCAAGCAAAATTAAATTCACTTTCTAAACGTGAGGTTTTTGGACCTATAGTTCAAACACCTAAATATGTAAAGTCGGTAGGATATAAATGGATATTTGTGCGAAAACGAAATGAGAAAAATGAAGTCGTAACATATAAAGCATGACTTGTAGCACAAGGATTTTCGCAAAGGCCTGACATTGATTATGAAGAGACATATTCTCTTGTGGTGGATGCAACCACGTTTAGATACCTTTTTAGTCTGGCAGTACGTGAAAAACTTGACATGCATCTAATAGATGTTGTTACAGTCTATTTGTATGGTACACTTGATAGTGAAATTTATATGAAAATCCCAGAAGGATTGAAAATCACTAAAAGATATGGAGTTTCCCGAGAAAATTGATCAATCAAATTAAATAAAAGTTTATATGGATTAAAACAATCTGGACGTATGTGGTACAATCGTCTTAGTGAATATTTGTTAAAAGAAAGTTATAAAAACGATCCAATCTGCCCATGTGTTTTTATAAAAAGGTCTGGATCAAACTTTGTGATAATTGTTATTTATGTTGATGATCTAAATATTATTGGAACACCTAAAGAGCTTCAAAATAAAGTAAATTATTTAAAGAAAGAACTTGAGATGAAATATCTTAAAAAAACAAAGTTTTTTCTTGGCCTGCAGATCGAGCATTTAAAAGATGGATTTCATGTCCATCAATCAACTTATACGAAAAAGATCTTAAAGAAATTTTATATGGATAAAGCACATCCATTGAGTACTACGAAAGTTGTACGATCGTTAGATGTGAATAAAGATCAATTTTGTCCTTGCGAGAATGATGAGGAGTTTCTTGGTCCTGAAGTACCATATCTAAGTACCATAGGAGCATTGATGTATCTTGCAAACAACACAAGACCTAATATAGCTTTTGCTGTAAACTGGTTAGAAAGATTTAGTTCTTCTCTAACACGTAGACATTGGAATGAAATTAAACATGTATTTAGATATCTCAGAGAGACCATTGATATGGGGTTGTTTTATTCAAATGATTCAAAATCCCTATTAGTTGGCTATGTTGATGCTGGATATTTATTGGATCCACATAAAGGTCGATCTCAAACGAGATATTTATTTACATGTGGAGGTCCTGCCATATCATGGCATTCAATAAAGTAGACATTAGCTGCTGTCTCTTCAAATCATGTTGAAATAATTGCAATGTATAAGACAAGCCAAGAGTTTGTTTGTCTAAGGTTATTAACCCAACATATCTAGAAGATATGTAATTTGCCTTTACAGGAAAAGATGCCAACTATCTTATACGAAGATAACGCAGCATGTATAGCTCAACTGAAGGGTGGTCATATCAAAGGTGACAGAACGAAATATATTTTACCAAAATTATTCTTCACTCATGATCTTGAGAAGAAATGTGACATAAAAGTACAACAAATTCGTTTTAGTGATAATTTAGCAGATATTTTTACAAAGGCATTGTCAACTTCAACGTTTGAAAGACTACTGCACAAGATTGAAATGCTTCAACTGAAAGATGTAATGTGATATTACCATTAGAGGGAGTCAAAAACACATTGTTCTCTTTTCCTTTAACCAATGTTTTGTCCCATTTTGTTTTCTCGGTAAAGGTTTTTAACGGGCAACTTGTAATAGGAGATTGTGTACTCTTTTTCCTTCATTAGGTTTTTATCCCATAGGGTTTTTCCCTAATAAAGGTTTTAATGAGACACATTTTTATTTAAAAGACATCTAATGGGGAGTGTTGTAAATACATTAAATGGATGTCTATAACCTTTAAAAATTTATAAAAGTAATGAGTTAAAACCCCTATTTATTATTAAAGATGCTTAATGTAAGTGTTAATGAAGTAGTTAAATAAGCTTCATTTATTTATGTTGCATTGAATGTCAGTGGCTTATATTTAGAACTCTTTTATAAATGAAAAGAAGATACGAGAAAGTTCTCTGTTTACTTTAAGTGTCTTTTATTTGATTATTTTATAACATATCACAACTTTTTCTTATATTCTATACTTAGAGTTCTATTAAAATAATAATTTTATTTTATAATTAGCAAAATTTTGTTTTCATCAAACTTTTTTTAAATAATAATTGTAAGCTAAATTATAATTATTTTTAAATGTGTAGTTATTATAATTTTATTAAATTATCCCAATATTTAATAAATTATATTATATTTAAGTGTATAATTATGACAACTTCTATTTTAGGTCAACTTTTTAACTAAACATTCTAAATTAAATATTATAATTATTTTTAAATTTCAATTTAGTAATATGATGGAAAAAAAAGTTATTTTTATTAGTTCAAAAGTTTCTCTAAACTCGTGTTTATATATATTAGACTCTTATTTTTTATATTAATATATTAATAAGTAAATATATCATCTTAAAAATAAATTGATAAATAATAATTTATGAGAAATTATTGTATCATCAGCCATAATTTATAAATCATAATTAATATATTATTAAATAAATATTTATAGTAAATATAATAATTATAATTTTAAATTATGAAAAATACTGTTTCACTTTTAAGAAAAAAAAAGATTTTTGTTTTCATTCGACTTAAATTTCATTGGAAAAAAAGAGATAAAATTGATTAAAATAAAAAAAAGGTAAATTAATCTAAAATTTCACATTTCATCAATAATTTGAAATAACCTAAGGAATAAATAATATTAAAAATACATCTTATATTTTGACATCTTGCTATTATTTGAAAATGTGAAATTATAAGATGATGGGAATGCTTTGAATCCAAACAAATTATTCTTAATTTGAATTGTGAGAGGGTGTAATTTTACATAATATGAACCAAATACACCTTTATAATTTTGTTCCATGATGACTGACATTTCTAATAATAATAATAATAATAATAATAATAATAATAATTTATACTCTTTATATAAAAGAATTGTTTTTTTCAATATAAAAGCCCTAGTATATATAGGGTAAACTACAAAAATAGTCATTTTTGTTTACCTTAGATTACATTTTAGTCACTTATGTTTGAAATGTTACATTTTAGACACTTACATTATCATTTTGTTACGAAGTTGTCACTCTACCGTTAAACTCCGTTACCTTCGTGATGACAGTCCTACGTGGCAGTTCAAATGAGTTTTAAATGCCAACTTAGATGTCCAATTGCTGGGACGAAATTAGGTTTTTAAAACCCATTTGGACTGCCATGTAAGACCGCTGTTAAGACCGCTATTAGGGAGGTAACGGAGATTAACGGTAGAGTGACCACTACATAAAAAAATGATAACGTAAGTGACTAAAACGTAACATTTCAAACATAAATGACTAAAATATAATCTTAGGAAAACAAACGTGACTATTTTTGAAGTTTACCCTGAAAATTATGAAAAATATGATGAAATGTTAGCTTTTTCAATATTTTAATCAACATATGTTAATACATGGTATTAATAAAGATGGAGAAGGAGGAGAGGAAGCAATGTCGAAGGTCGGTTCACCCACTCTAGGATCGAGAGCTGGACAAGTAGAGGGGCTTAGGCAAATGTGATAGATGATTTAGTGTACTAGAGTTGAAAGTGGAGGAGTCCTCCTATAATGTTGATACATTTGGGTATTTATAGGTAAGTAAGTGTTATTACCTAACTATGCCACACATTGGGCCATGGATAACCAAATGAAGGGTCCAATTGGGTTCAAATTAAGGTAGGGATATAATAATAGTCCCTGTAACACCCCTAACTCTTATCCGTCGTCGGAACAAGGTTACAGAGCATTATCGAATTTTTCAGATCAAATACGAACATTTCATGTCATTTAACACACATATCAGAAACTAATCATAACCACCCATATTGTTTCTTATGTGAGCCCTCGAGGCCCAAAATAAACATATGAAATAAATCAAGACTAAACCGGGAAATTAGAAAATATTTCAAACAATATCAAAAAATTTTAATGGAGCAGGGGACAAACGCTCGTGTGGCAGAACCGTGTGGCTCACAAAGTCAAGAGACACGCCCGTGTCTCAGGTTGTGTGGGCATTCAAAATAGGGACACATGGCCGTGCCTTAGCCTGTGTCCAAATTAGGGTGCTTACTAACTTGGGTCACACGGCCAAGCCACACGCCTGTGTGCTAGGCCGTATGAAAAATCCTGGGTATTCTGTTTTGCAATTTAATAGATGCAGGAGATACACGACCAAACTACACGCCCATGTGCTAGGCGTGTGTCTCTGCCGTGTGGAAGAAAACAGGCTATTTTATAAGCCATTTTTCTCACCCAACAAGGCATGTACCTACAATCAACCTTATACATATCAACAAGCCATACTTAGACATCCAAAACAAGCCAAAATATGTGGCTAATCTCAAAAATTTACTAATAGGCCAACATTGAACAAGTTACGTATACATGTCATTATAACCAAAATCAAAACATTCAAAAGTACCGATAGAACCGATGGATAGTGTGATATAACTCCGACAATCTTCCAACCCAATCGAGCTTTTGATAATCTAAAAAGTAAAGAAAAACAAATACGTAAGTAATAAATGCTTAGTAAGCTCATATAAACTTTAATCATGTCCATTCATTTCAAATATGAAATTTATAAATATCAAGAATAATTTAATATTGATACCACAATACTCATGTGGCTATATTAATCAACTCACAAGGTAAATAAATCTACATCATCACTTGTACATATTATCCCTAGCATAATAGGATTTTAAAAAACTTTATACTCTTCCGAATTTCTTTATTTTCACTTGCATTTCTTTACTTTCTACACTCATTCCATATGCATAACACACCAGTCATAAACATATCATTCAACCATAGCCACAAGCTAATGCATTTAAACATAACATTTTTTGAATTAATCATATAATAAGTCTTTTCATAAGAAATTACATAACTTTAAACTTACCACTCTTTCATGAACACAAGCATAGTTTCATTTGAGCACTTACCATTTCAATGCATCTTATAATTAAACATATTACCATTCAACCAATAGCTTGGCATTTGCCTAAGTATCAAACAACAACACTTGTTAGCGTACTTGAATATATTTCATATAATTTCAACATCGATAACCTTACTATCTCAACATGTTACACTTGAGTTTATTACTTATCAAAACTTACATAATTTCCAAATATCAACATATCAAGATATTGATATAAATACATATCATAATACATATCATTCTCTTACCATTTCTTCATCTACATATATATATCATTCAAGACAACTCTCGATATTTTACCTTTTGAAGAACGACTTACGGATTTGAGTACATCATTTTTAGAAGCCCGAAGGCTGAACAGAAGCTCATGAGAGCTAAACAGAAACCCATAAGGGTTGAACAGAAGCTCGTAAGAGCTGAACAGAAACCCATAAGGGTTAAATAGAAGCTCGATAGAGCTGAACGTAAACCCATAAAGGTTAAACAGAAGCTCAAAAGAGCTGAACAGAAAGTAAACGCGAAACTTCACAAAAAATGCTAAACCTCGATTTACTTGGGTAATTTGCCATCATTTTCCTCCAATCCCATCATGCGCCATATAATGAATGTACTCAAATCTCGCGTTCAATCCAAACTGAGTATTAATTTTGATAATATTTTTTTAACAATAATTCAATTCTAACAATAGAACTTATATATATTATCAATCACCAATTAACAGTCATTTTAAATCAAAATTATACACAGTACAACTCATACGAACTTACCTAGTTGAATTGCAGAAATATCAATATTCAATGGCATTTTGGAAATTTTCTATTTTTCTCAATTTTCCACTCGATCTCAATCTAAATTAATAATTTCATTCAATACATTAATTTAGATGATAAAACCATCCATTTCATGCAATTTAGTCATTTTGGACATTTTTACAAAATTGCCCCTAAAGTTTATCTTGTATTCAATTTAGGCCATGAACTCAAAACATGCAATTTAACCATTTTTAATACAAATCCAAGCTAGCCGAATGTTCATGGCATTTAATACAGTCCATTTTTCAATAATTTCACAACAAACTGTTGTGCTTTTACTATTTCAACAATTTAGTCCCTAATCGGGAAATTTATCAAAATTACTTAACAAAATACTTTTAAATATCAACCAATATCTCAAATTCATCATTTAACATCTAAAATCATATAGATTCATCAATGGCAACATTCAAAATCTTTAACAGTTTCAAAATCGAAGGTACGAATTAGCTAGACGTATTAGTAACGATATCAAAAACATAAAAATTATTGAAAACGGGGCTAAATTGAACTTACCTACAGCAAAAAAATGAAAACCAGCTTGATCTCTCTCCCTTCTCTGTTTTAACCGAAAACTGGAGAAGAAAAGCCTTGAATGCTTTTAAATTTCAATTTGTCTTATTTAATTTCAACATAATTACAATTTAGCCATTGTTTCTTTTTATTTTATTTTTTTCTTCATATGCCGCCTCATCCATTGATTTAGGCATATTTATGATTTACGTCTCTTTTTATTTATTAACCAAGCCATTTAGTCACATTATTATAATTAGCAAGTTTTGTATCTTTTTCAATTTAGTCCTTTTTAATTAATTAACTATCAAAACATTAAAAAATTTTCAACGAAACTTTAATACTACCTTAGTGGCACTCCATAAATATTTATAAAAATATATACGACTCAGTTTATAGAATCGAGGTCTCATCGGATTTATTATAAAACACTTGACCTAATAATTTATTATAAAACACCAATTACTAATTCAAAACCTTTCTAAAATCACATTTGACTCGTTAATACTTAATAATAAAATTTACGAGCTTACTCATCGGATTTGGTGGGCTCGAACCACTGTTTTTGACACCCCTAAAAATAGGGTTGTTACAACTCTCTTCCATTAAGAAATTTCGTCCTCGAAATTTCTCACTTGATAAAAGTCATCAAGTCAAGTCTTTTGTCTTCTTAATGATAAACTTCAGATAAGTCCACCATAACTTATTTCGATTCAGAACTCGTATCAAAAGTCACATCAGAACTTGATATTATACCAAATTTAAATGAACGACCATGATATTCTAATATCACAACTTTATCATTAGCAGTACAATTACCGAGAAATTCAAAGTGATCGTCTAACGAATCTTAACCGAGAAACCCAAATTATCAAACTCTGATTAATGCTTTTGACATGTCTGCAACTGAAATCTTTCAACTTATATTTATTTCTCCTTATATGGAAAGTGTCAAGCAATATTGTTTAACACAAGCGCAATAGCTTCAACCATTGAGATGACTATAATCCATAATACCATTTCCCGATTAGAACTGGTCTAATAGATATATTTTTATATTATGTCTACTAGAATATGAATCCCTCATTCTGACTGTTCGTCAATTTACCAGTGAATGCACAAAATTTATTCCTAGTCCCGAGGATAGTCTCAAATGCGTATAACTTAATTAAATTTTCTAATGAATAACCCACTCTGATTAAAAAAATTGTGTCCTTCTATCAATCGAATAATTAAAATTTCAGAATATTCTTTCGTCTTGTTGTCAAGATAATCCATATGAACCATATATCATAATTCTCTCGGAATACTAACCGAAAATTACCACAAACTGCATTAACTCTAATGAATTATGACATCCCGTTATTGACTTGTTGACATAATTCTGGATTACTAGAGAAATAAAAACCAATATATAAGTTTGAGCTCGATCTTCCATTGTATACACTTTTGTCGTTACCTATCCTTTTCATAAAAGCTCAACAATAATAGTGCACTCTGAATTGAAAGAGGAAAACCAAATATAGTCTCAATAATAACCAATATAGTAATACAACCTCTATACTCTGAGATCTGCATCACCGTGCTCCTGTGATCAAACCAAAAACTATAATTATAATAGATGTAATTACCTCCAGCCAATAAATACCCCTTTACAGATGAACCATGTTTAATAGATAAAATTAAACCATAAAAATGATAAGAAAACCGAGAAAATGAAATCCAAGATGTGACGCTATACGGAAAAATTAAACCATAAGAATGATAAGAAAACCGAGATAATGAAATCCAAGATGTGAAGCTATACTGAATTTCTGAGAACACAACCCATATTGAATGGTAAGGATATCAATGATATCACAGAGAAAGTCTGGATGAAGAATATCGTTCATACGTATTGGAATCAATTGTGACAAAGACAACATAAATTACAAATACATTTTTCAGAGCATCAACCAGTAGAAAAAATAAAATAACATCATACGAGTCTTATCATTGAATCTTCTATCAAACATAATGGATTAGAAAACCAAAGAAAGATAGAGCAATGCCAATATGAATCAACCAGACTAACAATAATTCCGTCTAATATCATGATTAACCGACCTTTCTATATGATAAAAATAACATCTGAAAATGAACAGTTACATATATCTTTGAAAATAACAGAACATATAGAATACCTAGAAGAGATCACTATAAAATACTCGACTATAACAGCTGCATTCAGATATCTTTGCAATTTCAACACTAATAATGACATTGCGTATGTCGAATAAGTCGATTACTCGTGAATAACTTCTCCCTTAATAATGACATTGCGTATGCCAAATAATCTTCAGAAAAATCGAATATCTTTTTTAAAATCGTCTTTAATTACTACCCCATTCTCAACTCTGATCGTATTATTAATCATTCAACATTGAACTCTTCGATTTCACACTTGTGAACTTAATCAATATAAATATTGTGAATTCCGTTGTATAAGACGTACAGGTGAGGGGGTGAAGGTCGTAAAGCCTCAAAATTTGACTCTATCATATATACATATATACACGTATAACATAACATTTATCATCAACATAATTATTACAAACGTTTATTCATACCTTTATGAGTTTCGTCTCATCATAAGTAACATTTTTACTCAGATACTTGGGTATCGCTTTCAACATTATCGAAATTAGCTCGGTTGGAAAACGTCTCTATCTATAAGTAAAACAAATCTCATCAGAGTCGGGAGATATCACACTATCATAGGTTATATAATGGCATGTATTTTTAAACTTAACATAAGCTATGTTAAGCCCGAGAACCGACTAAACCATAGCTCTGATACCACTAAATGTAACACCCCTAACCTTTATCCGTTGTCAGAACAAAGTTACAAAGCATTACTTAACTTTTCAGATCAAATACGAATATTTTATGTCATTTAACATACATATCAGAAACTAATCATAATCACCCATATTGTTCCTTATGTGAGTCCTCAAGGCCCAAAATAAGCATATGAAATAAATCAGGACTAAACCGGGAACTAAAATTTTTTTTAGAAAATATCCAAAAAATTTAATGGAGCAGGGGACACACGCACTTGTGGGCCAGACCGTGTGGCTCACACGGTCAAGAGACACGCTCGTGCCCCAAGCCGTGTCCCAGCCCGTGTCCAAATTAGGGTGCTTACTAACTTGGGTCACACGGCCAAGCCACACGCCCTTGTGCTAGGCCGTATGAAAAATCCTGGGTATTTTATTTTTTAATTTAATAGATGCAGGGGACACACGGCCAAATCACACGCTTATGTACTAAGGCGTGTGTCATACACGGCAGAGACACACGTCTTTGTCTCTGCCCGTGCGGATGAAAATAGGCTATTTTATAATTTATTTTTCTCACCCAACAAGGCATGTACCTACAATCAACCTTATACATCTAACCAAGCCATAATTAGGCATCCAAAACAAGCAAAAAAAAGTGGTTAATCGCAACAATTTACTAATAGGCTAACATTAAACAAGTTACGTATACATGCCATTATAACCAAAATCAAAACATTCGAAGTATCGATAGAACCGATGGATAGTATGATATAATTCCGGCAAGCTTCCAACCCAATCGAGCTTTTGATAATCTAAAAAGTAAAGAAAAACAAATACGTAAGCAATAAATGCTTAGTAAGCTTTTATAAACTTTAATCATGTCCATTCATTTCAAATATGAAATTTATAAATATCAAGAATAATTTAATATTGATACCGCAATACTCATGTGGCTATATTCATCAACTCACAAGGTAAATAAATCCACATCATCACTTGTACATATTATCCCTAGCATAATAGGATTTTAAATAACTTTATACTCTTCCGAATTTCTTTATTTTCATTTGTATTTCTTTACTTTTTACACTCATTCCATATGTGTAACACACCAGTCATAAACATATCATTCAACCATAGCCACAAGCTAATGCATTTGAACATAGCCTTTTTCGAATTAATCAAATAATAAGTCTTTTCATAAGAAATTACATAACTTTAAACTTACCACTCTTTTAGGAACACAAGCACATTTTCATTTGAACACTTACCATTTCAATGCGTCTTATAATTAAACATATTACCATTCAACCAATAGCTTGGCATTTGCCTAAGCATCAAACAACAACACTTGTTAGCGTACTTGAACATGCTTCATATAATTTCAACATCGATAACCTTACTATCTCAACATGTTACACTTGAGTTTATTACTTGTCTCAACTTACATAATTTCCATATATCAACATATCAAGATATTGATATAAATACATATCATAATACATATCATTCTCTTACCATTTCTTCATATACATATATATCATTCAAGACAACTCCTGATATTTTACCTTTTGAAGAACTACTTACGGATTTAAGTACATCATTTTCAGAAGCCTAAAGGCTGAACAGAAGCTCATGAGACCTAAACAGAAACCCATAAGGGTTGAACAGAAGCTCATAAGAGCTGAACAAAAACCCATAATGGTTTAACAGAAGCTCAATAGAGCTGAATGAAAACCCATAAGGGTTAAACAGAAGCTCAAAAGAGCTAAACATAAAGTAAACACGAAAGTTCGGAACAAATGCTGAACTCCGGTTTACTTGGGCAATTTGCCATCATTTTCCTCCAATGCCATCATGCGCCATATAACGAATGTACTCAAATCCCGCATTGAATCCAAACTAAGTATTAATTTCGATAATTTTTTTAACAACAATTCAATTCTACCAATAGAACTTATATATATTATCAATCACCAATTAACATTCATTTTAATTCAAAATTATACAGAGTACAGTTCATACGAATTTACCTGGTTGAATTGCAGAAATATCAATATTCAAGAACATTTTGGAAATTTTTTATTTTTCTCAAATTTCCACTCGATCTTGATCTAAATTAATAATTTCATTCAATATATTAATTTAGACGATAAAACCATTCATTTAATACAATTTAGTTATTTTGGAAATTTTTACAAAATTGCCCCTAAAGTTTATCTTTTATTCAATTTAATCCCTAAACTCAAAACATGCAATTTAACCATTTCAATACAAATCCAAGCTAGCCAAATGTTTATGGAATTGAACACAGTCTATTTTTACAATAATTTCACAACAAACCCTTGTGTTTTTACTATTTCAATAATTTAGTCCCTAATCGAGAAATTCATCAAAATTACTTAACAAAATACTTTTAAATATCATCCAATTTCTCAAATTCATAATTTAACATCTAAAATCATATAGATTCATCAATGGAAGCATTCAAAATCTTTAACAGTTTCAAAATCGAAGGTATAGATTAGCTATACCTATTTGTAATGATCTCAAAAACATAAAAATTATTGAAAACGGGGCTAAATTGAACTTACCTGCAACAAAAAATATGAAAACCAACTTGAGCTCTCTCCCTTCTTTGTTTTAAATTAAAAATAGAGAAGAAAAGCCTAGAATGCTTTTAAATCCATTGATTTAGGCATATTTATCACTTATGTCCCTTTTTATTTATTAACCAAGCCATTTCGTCACATTATTATAATTAGCAAGTTTTGTACCTTTTTCAATTTAGTGCTTTTTAATTAATTAACTATCAAAACATTAAAATTTTTTCAATGCTCGGTTTATAGAATCAAGATCTCGATACCTTATTTTTTAAACCACTTGACCTAATAATTTATTATAAAACACCAATTACCAATTCAAAATCTTTCTAAAACCATATTTGACTCGTAAATACTTAATAATAAAATTTATTATTACCCTTAATAATGCGTTGATGGATAGTGTTTCTATTCGACTAGTGAGTTGTCAAATAGAAGGTTCGAATTTATACAATGGAGATGTGTTGTATGTATATCGTGGATATGATTATTGGATATGTAAAATAGAGGAGGTTCAAGCCATTCATTGACATTGTAAAATGTAAGATATGCGACCCATTCATTGGTAATATGAAACGTAAGAAATGAGTTTTTATGAGTAATATTTGAGTAAGTACTTGCGAAAAGTGGTATTATAATGTTGATCTGAAAATAATTATTGATCTAGAGAGATAAAGTGCATGTGCTCGTAGTTATAAAATTTATTCATTAACCTAACTCTGAATTTTACGAATAAGATATGCCTCACTTCTACCAAGAGTCCCAAGGGGCCCAAATGTTGAAGATATGCCTTACCTCGGCTAAGAGCCTGAAGGACTCTCGGGGGGGGGCTCAAATATTTGAGATATGCCTTACTTCTGCTAAGAACCCGAAGGGTTCATTGAGGGGTTCGAATGTTGGAGATATGCCTCATCTCCGCTGAGAGTTCAAAGGGTTCATAGAAGGGCCCAAATGTAGGCTGATCGCAATTATTATTTGGAGAATAGCGAATGTCTTGCTTCCAGATACATAGGAGAGGCTTACGGCAAGTAATTAAGTAACCCTGCTCCCAATCACATGGAGGGAGGCTTACGAAAGGTAATAAAGTGGCTCTGCTCCCAAACACATGGGGGAGGCTTACGAAAAGTAATAATATAACCCTATTCCTAGACGCATGGGGTGAAGCTTACAAAAAGTAATAAAGTGAGCTTGCTCCCAGACGTATAGGGGGAGGCTTATGAAAAGTGATAACTTGATCTTACTCCCAAACGTATAAGGGGAGACTTACGGAAGGTAATAAGATAACCTTATTCCTCGATGCATGGAGGGAGGCTTATGGAAAGTAATAAAGTGGCCCTACTCTAAAACGCATGGATGGAGGCTTACGGAAAGTAAGAAGGTATTGCTTCAAGACGCATGAGGGAGGCTTATGATAAAAGTTACAGGTCAATCACATTACTGTGGCTTTTGTAATTCAGAATTTCGTGGAGAGTACGGTTCTACTACGTTAAATCACATCAACCAAGTCTACTCAACTGGAATTTACATAATGAAAATCGTGTCAAATCATAGCTTTCAACCAAGTCTACTCAGCTTGGACTTACGTGATAAAAATCGTGTCAAATCACTACCATCGGCCAAGACTACTCGACCCGAATTTATGTAATGAATGTTTGTTGAGCTCTCCTACAATGCGAAGAACCTCATTTTACAACCTTTTGATGTGTGAGTGGACAGATTATATATGTCTAATAGTTCAATTTATCTTGACAAACATCTCTTCCTGGCATTTCGTCGAACACCCATACCCTTTTTTGTTCAACAATTTACCCAACATTCGTATAAAAATTGATCGAAACAATTCGAATAAAGACATGTGGCTTAAACCCATATTTCCAAACATGGCCTTGAACACTTTCTCCAAAACCAAATTTAAAAACCTAACAACAAGCCTTTATTAACGAAGAAAACGTGACTCTCATGGACCAAACTCCAAGTCTAAGCACATCTTTGTAATTATCTAATAGTAAGTTGTGACGGGAGAATGACCATGAGCAAGACCTTTAATTAATGCATTATAGATAAAATATTGGGTTTTTCCACATATCAACATCATATGCACTAATCATTATATTGTATGCCACATGAAAACACCAAAGACTCCATAATTTCAACACACAAAAAACCAATTTTCCTAACCATCTCAAGAATTGAAGTCTATACACTAGACAACCTTATTCCTTTATTCGATGTTCCAACTCGACTTAACAAGGCATTCTCGAATAAAGATTCAAAAGAGAGTAGACTCAATTGAAGAATTTCCTCACGGTTTACGCACATTATGTTTTATGTGTATTCTCTATTTGACACATTCCCATCAATAACCTCTCTAACAAGAATTTTCCAATGCAATAACCTTTGGTTTTGTAGGAACCAAACGGTTCAAGATGACTACGAAGGGTTTGGTGGTGGAGGATTTGGGGTAGTTTGGTCCATGCTCACGCATCATTGTTGAAACACAATATCAATGGAGATGGAGAAGGAGGAGAGGGAGCGGTGTCAAAGAAGGCTAGTTCACCTACTCTAGGGTTGAGAGTCAAACAAGTAAAGGGACTCAGGTAGAGGTGGTAGAGAGATTAGTGTATTAAGGTTGAGAGTGGATGAGTTCCCTCAACTATGCCACTTAGTGGGCCCTGGTTGGCCTAATGGAGGGTCTAATTGGGTCTAAATTGAGGTAGGGATATAACAATATGTGTTAGGATATCAAGTTGCGGAGAACTTGTTAAGTTGTTGTTAGACTTGTGCCAACAAAGACAACAACAAAAAATCCATAAATCTTTTAACAGTTTTTAACAACCTTTTATTTTTAAACTATTATTGTCATACACAACAAAAACATATAGGTATCAGATATTAAAACAAAGATAGAAGGACTTATCTTTTACAAGATAAATTGGAGCATGACAAACAGTCTTTAAGATAAATTTAGGAGGGTTCATGCAAAAATATTAGGCTTGAAAAGTAGGCTTGAGCAAAAAAAAATTAGGCTTATTTAAAATTTGAGTCAAGCTCGGGCTTGAATTTTTAAGCCCGAGCTCGACCCAACATGATCCGACCCACTTTTTAGTTTTTAATATTTTATATTATGTTATTTTTATATATTATATAATTTATAACACATTTTTTTGAACATATAACACATAAAAATTAAATCTGTAATAGTAAACATTAAAAAATATTAAGGTGACTATATATAAAATTTTAATAAATAAAAATATATTAAATTATTAAATTTTGAATTAAAAAATATTATAAATATATTTTAAAATTTTTTAAAAATAACATGGGTAAGCTTAAAATGGGCTTGAGTTAGCTATTTACAAATATAAACGAGCTTGGACAAAATTTTGAAACTCATATTTTGAGCCGGGCTAGACTTGGGCGAACATAAAATGTGTTAATATTATGCCTAAGTCTGATCCGACCCATTAACACCTTTAGTTTTAGTTAATTATCATTTTTATTTTTATTTTATCTTCAATCTTTATATTCAATAATAACAATTTAATTGGTTATAAAAATATTTTAAATATTATTAAATTAAATTATAAATTTTTTTTTGGTACATATTACAAACCATCAAAAAGTCTATTACCCACACCTTGAATATCATGTTTGATGTGAGCAAAAATTTCTAAAGGACGACTGAGAAATGCTTGCAATCGTTGTGCGCTACAATAAAGCTATAATTTGATTCAAGAATTCACGATGCAGCCGAATAGATGATTTCTTTTTTATTCCATAAAGGCCCATAATACCCATTGAATAGCTCCCCTCGAAATGACTACTATGACCAAACATTGAATAGTCCCGAAAATATTATTCCTCAAATGTCCTCAAAAATAACCTTTTGAGTCGGCCAAAAAACACTTGAATACAGTAAACAATCACTTTCCCCAAGCACACTTCTCCAACCCTTGGACCGCAACAGCTTAAGACCATCATATATTGCCCAAATCTTTGTTTGCTCAATGCTACACTATCCAATATTGCGTATGAATCCATAGATCCATATGCCGCAATGGTCTTTGACAACCCTAGGCACCAAAGCCATTCCTGAGTCAGGTCTCCTAGCATCATCAGTGTTCAATTTCACCTAACCTGGTGGTGGCGAGGACCATTTGTCAACCGTGAACGAGCACGACTAGTATGAGCAAAGTTGCAATCAGTCTCTTTAATGTTAACTACCTTGCTCCAAGAGGTTTTGACAATATCAAACACGTTAAAAGATTTATTTTTAAAAACAAGGAGATTTCTTTGCTTCGATAATTTCCAGCAAATCACACCAAAAGGGAGTGACAAGTGAAATCATGGAAATATAACCCCATGCTATTTCTAAGGTTCTCTAAAATCCAAGCTAACAAAGGAAGAGAGAAAAACCTGTCATGCAAATTTGGAGGAAAGAATTGCAACCAAGTCACACGAGCCTTATAATAGTCGAAAACGTGTAGGTAGTCTCCTCTAAAAGACCACACATATTACATATCCCATTATCAGTCTTACCCTTTGGGCACCATTCAGCATTAGTGAGAAGCCTCTAGAGGACAAGCCGAAGAAATTGGTGCACTCGCTGTGGACCAACAGAAAGACTATACTAAGGATTATTTTTTATCTGTTTCTGACTAGGAATCCCATGAGAGGGAACTTACGTCGTCTTAACTGAAAATTCTCCGTTAGTGGACCATTTCGACATAAGAGAATCCGGTCCGATAGTTCGATTCGGGGGCGGAATACCAGCTATTTTAAGAACAGATATCTAGGTGATGGTGAAGATAATCCAGTCACCACACTTTTAAGAGGCATATCCTTGTTGATGCCTTTGCTATTAATGCAACGAGACATAAATGGACCCAGGTGTTATTCCAAAATCTGATCCAACATTCATCCCCCACGGACCAGCATAAGCTTTGGTGCAAGAGAGGCCAAACCTTAGCTAAATATCTTCAAACGAAAGAACATCTAGAACGAGATATATCCAACGGGCACTGCTCATAATTTTTGTATTTGGAACGTAAGATCTTAACCCAGAGAGCTTCTTTATTGGTGACACAATGGAAACCCAATTTTAATAAAAAAATAGGATTCATTTTGTTCTTTCAAGTGCCTAAGGCTCAGACCTCCATTAACTTGCGGTTGGCAGCATTCTTCCCACCTAACTAGTGCCGGTTTCCAGCTAGAAGCGGATTTCCCCCAAATAAATCCCCGTGCAAATTTCTCAATTTACGAGCAAATTCTGCTTGGAATCAAAGTAGTTTGCGTAAAGTAGCTTGGATTGCCATAAGGACAGATCTAACAAGAATAATTCGTCCCGCCATGGATGGAATCTTGGCATCCCAACTATCGAGTCTCTTCCGGATTTTATCCAAAACAAACTTAAACATACTAGTGGTTAGTCTCCTATGGAACAACTGCATACCCAAGTAAGTGGCCAAATCTGAAACCTCATTAAAGCCGAGCACATTACAAATATGAGACGCAAGAGTGGGATCGGTATTGCTGGAGAAGAAAACAAAAAGTCAATATCTCTTTGATAGTTGAACCCTGCACCACGTCAGCTTCAGCAAAGAGGAAAAGATTATCCGCACATAATAATGTATTGTTGAATTAATATATGCAATTTTTTTTAAGTTACACAATTACAAATAATTATAAACAAATTTAATTATTAGAAAACATATCTTCACAAAAAAAATACATCATAATAACTATAACCAAAATTAATCATTAGAAAGTACAATTAAACTAATAATCAAACGTAAATCTGAAAGGATAAGCAGGGACCTACCTCTCCAAAAAAAAAATTTCAATTCAGTCATCTTACAATCAAATTAATACATAATAAACTTATATTTTGGTTTATGGGAATTGTTGACACCATTTTTTGTTGAAAACGGGGTCGACTTGGATTTAAAAAAAAAGAATGAAAACGGGAGTCGCCACCAATCCTTTTTTGACGAGGTGTGATCGGGTCACCTCAAAAAGTGGTTGTTCTTAATAAATGATTTAATTTTATTAAAACAACGATTTTGGTCTACGAAATTCAGAAAAATGAGTTCGGGAGCCGGTTACGCACGAGGAAGGATTAACACCCTCGATACGCCCAAAATTGGTACCTAGTTGATTAATTAGTGTCTTAGTGTCGAAAATTGAAAATTTGAAGAGTTTTTAAAAAATACGATCCTTAAAAGAAAATCTGATATCGTGAATTGAAACATAAGATTCTCTTGTTCCGAAGGAATATCACATCCAGCACGTTAGGACACGATACTCTAAACCATCGAAACCAAGATCACCTTATAGTTTAATGAAACCATACTTTGAAGCTTTAAGAGGATATTTGGCTATTTAGTCAAACGAGAAATCGAAACCCAGCACGTTAGGGCACGTTTTCTCGAGTTTCCAAACGCGAAATATTGCCTTATTTAGAAAAATTTTCCTTTTGGTGTTTAGTGTCAATGCTTGACAAAACAATAACGAATACGACAAGGTGAGCAAAGTAAAGTGAGTAACAACAATGCAATAGGCAAAATGAAATGACGAGGCGATTACATAAACAAAGCATACAAATAAATAAATAGAACTAACATTTAAAAAAGGCACAAGTGTACACGAATAAATAAACAAACACCAAATAACAATGATGACAATAAATACGATTATGTAAAAATGTATATGCATATATAATTTTAAGCCATAAAATAAGAAATGCATATAAATTATAGAATATGAAAACATAGATAAATATATACATATATATAAAATCAGTAAGTATTATAAAAATAAAAATGTAAATATGTGTTTATATATATTTACAAATCGTGATAATATAAAATATATGTATGTGAATTATGAAATATGTGAAATATACAAAAGGCATTTTTAAGAATATAAAGAATATATATAAGTATGTATATGATATAAAATATGCATAAATATATGTAAGTATATAAGAATTAAGAAATATGAAAAATATATTTAGGTATGTATAAGTACGTATATCTACATATATATGTAAAAAATATAATATTAAAAAAGGGTATATATATATGCGTAATATATATAAATACATATATAATATAATGTTAAAATATTCACATAATATACATAATAATAATGTTGAAAACATCTATTAATAATAAATATATACTTATATGTATTAAAGATATATTCATAAATACAAAAACATATACTGATAATCACAATAGTAAAGATAAAAAATGTATACGTAACATAATGCAAAAATATATAAATGTTGTGATATCTAAAAACATATACATAAAAATGAAAGAAATATATGACGAATAATGCAAAGATATTTGTATGAGATAATGGGAAATATACGAATAGCACGATATTTACAAGTGTATACTTAATATAATTATTTAAAAAATGATATAAATAAATGAATACATGAAAATAATACCATATACACAAAAATACCTATATATATATACGTAATGAAATATGTGAACAAATATTAATATTAAAGAATATATAATATATGTATATAATAGTAGAAACGAAACAAAATATATATATATAGTTAAATATAATACAATAATAATAAAACAACAATGATAATAATATTATATATATAACAATTAATATTTAAAATTGAATTAAACAGCAAAAATATTATGAAATTTAAGGTAAAAAAATAGATGAAAAAGGGATGAGATTGGATTAAAACCAAATCTTTGGGGCGAATTTTGAAAGAAATTAAAGGAGAATGGACTTATCAGAACGCGCGTTAAACTATGGGGATCAAATAAGTAATTTATCCAAACACTTGAAACGACACCGTTGGAAGGGGGACTAAATCGCAAAGTGTAATGGATTTCAGGGTCAATTTATAAACAACGAATAACTTGATTGCGAAATATAAAAATGCGGAAGGGCCAATTGCGCAAATAGCCCTTCCGCTCAAAAACACGCGGATCCTGCCCTGGTGCGGGTCGGGTCGACCCGCCCCACGTCCGAAACGACGTCGTTTTATCATTAAACAGGGGGGACCAAAACGGTGCGTTTTGGTCCCCTATAAAAGCTAAGTTTTTTTGAAAAATTCATTTGTGACTAGGTGAGGAAAAAAAAAAGAAAGAAAGAGGGAGAGGGAGGGCACGGGGCGATTTCCGGCCAAGGGGGGGTCACCGGACGGCCACCGGAGGCTCGCCGGCGCCGGCGGTGGCCGGAAAGGTAAATTTTGTTATTTTTTTTGTTATTTGTTCTTGGTCTTAGAATATATAGATTTTAGGTTTATATTAACTTTAAAAATGTATAGATATGTATATAGAAATCGAAAAAAAGTAACCTTTTCCGTTTGCCTTTCCTTTTTTCCGAATGCTTGCTATCTCAGTACTGAGATCTATGTATTTTTTTTAAAACTCTAACTTCTGTTTTTTGTATTCAAATGCCGAAAAAAACAAACAAAAAAAAAGAAGAAGAACCAAAGAAAAAAACCCCCTGGCGATCGGGTTCCTCCCCAAGGCTTTATAGCCGATTTCGCTATTGTTTTCTGCTATCTCCTTTGCTGTTTGCACATGGTTTTTGTCTTTTTGTGTCCTCTTTTCTTGCTTGTTTGCAGGCTTTGAGGGGTGTCAGACGCATGGAGGAGAGGGGCATGCGTGGGGCGTGCGACGGTGGTAGTGCGCAAGGTGGCCAATGGTTGGCCTAGAGGTTCGGTAGCACACCTGGGGGGCTGAGTTGCGGCTGAAGGTTGATTGCTGAAAAATTTTGGAATAGTTGGGCTAGGGTTTTGGTATTGGTTTGGGTTTAGGGTTAATTTTGGGTAGTTTGGGCCATATGAAATTTGGGCTGCAATGTATTTGGTTTATGTTTTATTTTTATTTTGTTTTTGTTTTGCACTGGGCCTGGGCAAAATGGGCTCATACAGGAATATTATAATCAAATTCCGTCCCCTATTAAAACAATTTCTAGATTCACCCTTTTGATAATTAAAATGTATCCAAACCTATGCCAGAATAAATTTATACAAAGTTCACATATAGTGAGACATAAACCAAAATAGACACAAGCACACATGGTTTATACAAAATGAGACTTGAACCTTGGATCTTAAATTTTCAAGGTCTTAACATTACCATTAAGCTAAGGCATTATTGAGGGAGGCTAACTTTGTTTGGTGAAGTCTAAGAATTGTTGTTTGCCTCCGACGGACCCCTCAAGGGTTGATAATGTCTCTAGTGGAGAGCTTTGTCTCTCACCTCTAATGAGAGCCTAAGTGAATGCTTGAAGAGACGACAGTTCACAAAGTGAAAGTGTCTTATTGGGTGTCTAATAACATGCAAACGCGCATAGTCACTTATGAAATCAACATTTGCTCTTGTTAAGATTTTAATTTATATCTTATAGTATATAGGGCACTTATGAAAAACTACACCACCACTTGGGGCTAGCAATGATAATTATATTTTATTTTTACCATCTCATTTACCTTTTTATGCAAATACATGTTAAATATTTAATTAAACAAAATATAATATCAACTTTTAGTTGATTTTTGTACTTTTATATTTTAATTATTTTCCCCTGTTAAATTTTTTTAAATAATGGTAACTAATTAGTTTACATAAAATAATTTAATAAATTCATCTTAATGTAATATATATGAATGAAATAAATATAAATTTAAAATATTTAATTTTAACTGAAGTTAAATATATTTTTATGAAAAAAGCCAAATATATTTAATTTTATAGTATTTTAATATGTAATTAAATTTTTATTATTTTAATAATTAAAAATCTGGAAAAGAATAAACTAAATAGAAAACACATACATAAATAATAAAAAAAGTATAATTATCCTATTACTTAAAATTTAATTAGTAATTAGATCTCAAAAGAGTGTTGTGTGATTTTATTTAAACTTAAGAGGTAAGTTAATAGCCTAATTGTATTTTAAATCAAACTTGAGGGATAAGTTGAAAGGGAAGAGGAAGAGTATAAATTGAAGTTGTTGCAGCGGGCAACGCAAGGCTGGAAAAGGCCCGCACGACTTTGATATAGTTGCCAATGATACAAAAACAATGGCATGACTCTGTCACAGACTCATCTTTACCAACTCCTTCGCTCTTTGTTTCAATGCAAATGACTCAACCAGATTTTAGCATTTCAAAGTTCCTCGAGGAACAAAAATGCTGGCAACATCATCGGCCTAAAATTTCATCTCAGCAAGTATTTGGTGGCAGATCCTTTCTTAACATGATCATTCACGCGCCACTGTTTTGAGGAGTATGTGCCTGCAAAAATAAACCCACACAAAACCCATACTACAAGAATCAATTTCAACCACTCTCAATTTATAATTTATAAAATTATCAAAATAATCATTCACTATACAAAATCAACTCAAAATTTAGGTACATGCTAGTTATCGAAATATAAGAAGGTTATACAAACATTGTTGAGTTGAGAGTTGTGGATTGGATGCTCATTGATGACTTCTTGGACCTTTGAGATTTACCAACACTTGTGCATAAAAATAGACAAACCGTACACTGAATGATAAAACTCAATGGTACTTTCATGATTCAAGTTAATAAAACAATAACATTAAAAATATGAACACAATCAAAACATGCTCTAGATTCAACCAATTCATTTACCATTCATGTCAAATACCAAGATCATACAGGATCTCATTTGACCAAATTTATACACATATTAGTTCATATATTATAGTAATATAACATAATCATTTCATTCCAATTCTTACTATCTATTCATTTTTTTTATTCGATAATCCTCGAATCAATTGATTCATTTCATTTTCATGTTGACCCTCAAGGTTCACAATAACCGATTCGCATGATTTTTCACATGCTATCTTTAATCACATTTCATATATATATGCACACATAGTACCATTTCATATTATCTTTTCAATTTAATATCATTTATGGAGTTCATACTTTATAACCCTTATTAATTGGATTTAGACTCAAAATGGATACACGGATCATCCAACCAACACACCAATCTGGCACTTGAATACATCATCGAATAAACCAAAGTAAATATACTGACACACATAGTGCATCATCAGACGAACCAAAGCAAATATGTTGGTGCACAAAGTGCATCATCAGACAAAACCGAAGTATAAACTCGTACACAGTCTAATCTATAGTATGCCAACTATACCTCACTCTACTTGAACAGTTAGTAGAGTACCAGTGATCTAATTACATTACCTTTACATGTTCTCTTATCAAAGTTTCATACCATATTCATATCACATCATATATCACAATTTCATTCCCTACTTGGTTATATCATATTCATTTCAACTCAATTCACCACATTTCGTCATCAATTCACATCATGAATAATTAATCAACTTATATCATGTTTATTTCTACTATATTCAATTTAGTTCAATCTATCATCATGTAGTAATTGAATCATGCAATTGTAATACACTTGCCTCAGAAGATAAATTTGGAACAATCAGACAGATGTATGTATTTATATATATATGTGTGTGTGTATGTGTGTATATATCAACATATTGAACTCAAATCATAAAAGTACAAACCGAATTTCCTGCTAGTCGTCTACGATTCCCGATTTTCCCTTCTCAAACGATAGCCTGACGTCGTCCTTAACTATGTTCAATAATTCAATATTAAAAATAATATCATATTACATCCAAATCACGTTAAAAATACATAGCCAACATATTTTGCATTTTATTCAATTTATTTTCTATATCGGGATACTTGTATTTTTCACTATCTAGCACCGGGTCAAAATTCGATTTCACATTTTTCATTAAAAATCTTATACTTTCTATTTATAGCTTAATTTCGTTACATTTTATAATTTATTCAATTTAGTTCCCAATGTTACAAATTTATTTTAATTTCTAATTTAACCTATATCACAATCTAAACTTATTAACCATCAATTTCTTCAAATTAAGTTTGAAATAATCAATTTACTATAATGATAACTTGCTAAATATTATTTAATTGAACAAATTAATGCATGGATTAACTAATTCAAACTTCCATAATAAAAAATCTATAAAAATTCTAAAAAAAAAGAGACTTGATTGCCTTAATAAAATTAATGATTGAATGCTTGAGTTTTCTTTCTTTTCCTTTTAATGGCTACGACTTGGGAAGGAAGATGTTAGTGTCATCTTTTCATCCACTAAATTTACTATTTATAGCTCAATTAAAGGAAACCATCATCATCCTCCACTACCTCAGATTAAAAATTATTTATTAATCATTTCTCTCAAATATTTTTTAATTAAAATTCACTAAACTTTACAATTTAGTTAATGAACTTTAATTATTATTTTTTCAATTAAATTACTTAATCGATCTATAATATATTTTTATGTTAACTTAAAATTACAGAAATAAAATTCTGAAATTACATTTTTTACCCCACTTAAAATTGAATCATTATGAAATACCCCAACTGTTTGCAATGAAGAAGATGAAGAGAGAGATGGGGAAAAAACAACAAAAGTTGAGAAAATGCTGATATTACTGCTCACGTTTATGCTGGCTTTGCTTATAGAACCTTCAATGGCAGCTTCGAGTACTGGCGGTCTCTTAATATTTGTGATTCCTTTCAACATCTGAATCACTTTTCCCATCATTGACCGTTGAGAAGGCTGTTCTTGGATTCACCAGAAACTAACCTGAATTGCCCTAGTTATTTGCTCCATGTCCACATCTTGATTAACAAGCTTTTTATCAACAATTCCCTCTATATTACCCTTCTCAAACTCTTCATGAGCCCATATAAAACTTTTTCCTATTTGTGCCCGCTGCAACATCAAAATTCCTTCTTCCACTCGCTATCTCAGACAATACCATCCCATAGCTATAACATCAGATTTTGAAGTTATTGGAAGGTTTGCAAGCCATTCAGGTACCAAATAGCTCCTTGCCTCCCTAACACTTGTCAATAATCGATATCTATTGTCTTTGGCATTTATAACTTTGGCAAGTCCGAAATCTGACATTTTGGCATTGAAAATTTCATCCAAGAGAGTATTCTCAGGCTTTATATCGCAATGAATAATGCAGTCCCTACACTCCTCATGAAGGTACATGATTCCCCCTGTAGTTCCAAGAGCAACATTATGACGGTATTCCCAACTCAACATCTTTCCTGAGTGCTCTTCTGTGGTAAAAAGGAAGTTATCTAGAGACCCATTTTTCATGAACTCATAAACTAAAAGCCTGTGATGGCCCTCAGCGCAAAAACCAATCAATCTTACCAAGTTCAAATGGTGGGTGCTACTGATGGTTGCAACCTCCATTCTAAACTGCTTTTCACCCTGCTCGATACCTTCTAGTTGCTTCACTGCCACAACCGCTCTACTAGAAAGAACTCCTTTATATAAAGCCCCAAACCCTCTGGCTCCAAGCTTTTCCTTAAACTGCCTTCGAATGCAATCAAAACCAACATGGTAGCCACAATCCAGGCATGCACCCTCCAACCTCTCCCATTCCATCATTATCTGCAAAAGGAGATGGGTTTGGTAATACTGGTCCACAAACCTGATACCCACTCACAAACTCAGTAGTTCTCAAGTAACAGAGCCCTGTTCCATCCGACAAAGAAGTGGAAGCAACACAAGAAGCGGTGACAAGACAAGTCAATCTACAAGCTGATATCCCAACAAAGAAGGTCTGAGAAGGCAGCTCAGGCGGATAAGTCAAAGATTCAGCATGATTCAGTTCCAACATAGCAGCACTCCCTGGACAATCCTCTATATTCCTTTTCCTCTTACACCCTTGCCTCAAATCATTCACATCCAACAGCCTAAAATTCTCCGACCGACACCCGCTAATTGGACTCGTATCACTATAACTACAAATTCCCATATTCCCACAATAACCAAAAACATCACACTGATTCAAAACTGTTATAGTCCCACTACCCATAGAAGAACTTTACAAACCTCAAAATATTACTTCCTTTCGCATAATCACTGCTGTAAGCCAGGGATTTAAATTGCGGTCGCGTCGCGTTTATCGCGGTCGCGGACATAACGGACGCTATTGCGGTTACTGCAGGTATCGCGGTCGTGAATTTTTTTAAAAGTCGCACAACTTATTGCAAAACATAGTAATTATAATTATAATTATAAAAATAATAATTTTTAGAGTATTTTTTAACACTTATGAACTTTTATTAATATAATTTTGTGTGTAACTCTAAACAAACCCTAAGTAATAAAAATTATGAAAATTTAAAATAATAATAAATAATAAATAATTATCATTATAAATCATAATTATAATATTAATTAAAAATAACATATAAACTAAAATTATAAATCTAATAACATATAAAGGAAATGAAACGGTTCCCTCTATTCTGTTTCAAACCTTTCCTTGTTATTAGAAATCCCCAACTTCTCAAATTGCTAGGGCCCTAGACAAACAAAATAGGAATAGTGTTTTCACCAAATTCAACCTTTTTTCACCAGCGGGCAGCGGCCAGCCTTTGCTGTTTTCAGTTTTCACACAAATTTTTCGCCACTACCGCCTCCTAATCCACGCCGGCACACCCTGATGGCAAACCCACTCAACCCCGACGGCTTTTCATTTTCTTTTCCTCTTTCACTGTTACTCAACCAACTTTTTTTCCCCTTTTTTTGTTCGCCCAGATCTCTGCTACTGCTAAGTGCTACTGCTACCCATTTCTCATCTTCAGTTCCTAATGGCAAATCCTAAGTTTTTCTTTCGCTGAAACTTTTCTTTGTACTGCTTTTGCTGCTTGTTTTGTTGAGGTATTCAGTATTCACGATCCATGGGTATGAGAAATAGGATTTTATATTTTCTATTGCTGTTGAGTTTTGAATCTTTGGACTTTGATTCCTTCTTGCTGTTGTTTCAGTGTTTCTGTTGATTTTTGTTAGAGGAGATGATTTTTTTTAGTTTGTTGTTAACGTTATTGCCGCAATTGGCCGTTACCCGTTAAATTGCGGCCGTGATCCACCGCTATCGGAGTGAATCCGCTTCACACCGCTATTTTCAGCAATTGCGGTTTCGGACGGCGCCGCTACCGCTATATAATGGCCGCTATTTCGGTAGCGGACCGCAATTTGAATCCCTGCTGTAAGCCATAATTACCCTAATACTCAAACTAGGATCAAACAGACTCAAAATACCAATAGGTTGCAACCCTAAACTCGGTTAAGTTAAATATACATCAAAAGAAGAATTCAACCCTTGTGTTCAATAAAAAATACTATCATTCCATCTCAAAGTCAAATTCGCTTACCTAGAGGCCTATCTAGGAGGCTGGAAGCACTACCTTAAAATGGAAAATTTTTCAAACTTTTTAAAATTTTTAAAATTTTAAAATTTTAAAGTAAAATTATATTATAACCCCTAAAAATATAAAAAAAATTAATTTAATCTTTCAAACATTATAAAAATATAGACTATAAAAATGATGAATTATATTTTTACTATTGTAAAAATTATAATTTAATTTCGACCCTAAAAAGCTTTTCTAGCTCCCCTACCATGACCTTTGAAGAGAAAAAGAATACAACCCTGATGTTAGAACTCTACCGATAGTGAAGTTCTGTCGGAATGATTGTATCCGTTGGATGATCAAATGAAGACCAAACTGCAGAACTACCATTGCGTAGTAACTAGAGTTCCCCAGAGTCTTCCATGGAAGCAGAGGAAACACCCTGGCTGGTGGTGCCAAAGTCCCAGACAACAGCGCCAAAATCATTGACAAGATGAAGGGCTCCATTAGAGAGTAGATGGAGGGAACCATCAGAGTCAATGGTGGTGCCATCTCCAACAATCAAAATAGGAACCCCACCTGCATACGTGATGGCAGCGAGGAAAGAGTTGGAGGAAGCTGAGGAAATGAAGGAAAAAAGAAAATGGAAATGGAAGAGCACCATGATTAAGGTAGGGATGAAGGGGAGATGGAGATGGAGGAGCCTAAGGAGATTGTGGCGGATTGTAACACCCCAAACCCGGCCTAGACATTATGGCTGAATCTGGCGATGTCACATGGAAAGGGATTTGAAGACAAGATTGTTGAGTTTAAAAACCGTTATAGTAAATTAGCTTTTATTTAATTCGAAAAAAAAACTAGTTGATTTGCTTTAAAATTTGTCTCTTAGCGGAAGCTTTTGTAACTAATTAATTTAGAGAAAATCGTTTCTATTTACGAAAAACCTTAGTTTTTAGAAAAAAATCGTGTTTTGTGGAGTTGCAGTTTTAAAAAAAATCCATAAAAAAAGTATAATGTCCCAAATTTAAAGCCAACCAGTCTATAGTCTAGTAGAAGATACATCAAAAACTCTAAATAAGTAATAAATTCTAGGCATTAACGGAAAACAATCTAAAATTTACGTGTGGCCACCGTCGAGTTCTTTGTTGCACCGACCTGTCAAATTTGGGAATTACCTGTACAGATTTAAACAGAGAAATGGTGAGTTTTGCAAAATCAGTGTGTAATCCCCACAGAAAACATGCATACAGAAAATCAACAGAATTCAGTTAGATACAGAATGGGGACTCTGCCCATCACAGAATCAGTTTGGGCCTTAACCCATTCAGATATAGTCTTAGAAATACATTAGGGCCTTGGCCCATATCAGATACAGAATGCAGATACAGTAAATCAGAATCCTACCCACCAGCCTCTACACATCATCTCCGTCCAACCCTACACACCATGTGGGGATTAAATCAACCCACCCATCCCTACACACCATGCTATACCGAAATGTGGCACATAATCAGAAGGTTGCAGTTGAGCTGCCAGATAACAGGCTTAATAGCCTTTCAGACACTTCCTCCAAATATCAACTCACCCCGATGCAATACAACATACAAAATATGTCATGCCATTATGCAATTAATAGTACATACATTCAGATATCATAAGTCATGCTCGGTATGGAAATCAGACAGACAGATCACACATATAGGGTGTAACACCCCTAACCTGTATCCGTCGCTGAATTAGGGTTACAAGGCATTACCGAACAAACACAACCATTTTTAAAACCAAACTGATCACAAACATGAAAATTAAATTATTTTCTCATAGCTATTTATAATTTACAATCAAAATTTAACCAACATCGTACTCAAACCTATACATGCCATAAGATCAAGTTTAAATATTTAACAAAATACCAAAAGAAGTCGATAGTGTGATAGACTATGTTGATGATCCCCGAGCTCGTAACGCGTCTCCAAAATCTATGAAAACAAATGGACAAAAACAATCAAAGTAAGCTTTTATAGCTTAGTAAGTCTATAGCATATCTAAAAATACATATAAAAGAATCACATAATTCTTTAAGTAAATTTATTGAAATCACAAATATCAAATATATTTACTAACCAATCATTGCTATATTAAGTCATTTTGTTTAAAGCTAAAAGAATGTATATTTAACTAATATACATAAATGGACAAGGGTATATACATTATATGCATATAATCAAGTTACTAACATAATCATTAACTGCATATACTGATTACTAGAGTACTTATTGTTCGCACTTCATCGGATCCATTTATATATAATTGTTCAATTACATATATCAAGAGCAAAATTTTTATACTTATCAACTATAAGTGCCGAATGCACATATACACTTATACCCACATATGTCGAATGCATACATATATACACACATATATTTATATCCAACAATTTCATGATAACCGATATATATATACATACTCACTATTCACAAGGATTCGAATGATTATATACTCATCAACCACCTTGAAATAATGTTCATAAATTTATCCATTTCATATAAACAAAATCATATATATTTATACCCAATGCATAGAATCACTTAATTTAAACAGATTCACTGGCACTTCACCCGATAGGCTTATTGTTTAATTCCGTTCACCGGCACTTAGCCTGCTAGGCCTATAGCCTGATTTAGTTCACCGGCACTTAGCCTGCTAGGCTTGTAGCCTGATTCAGTTCACCGGCACTTAGCCTGCTGGACGTATAGTCCGATTCAATTCACCGGCACTTAGCCTGCTAGACGTATAGTCTGAATAATTTCACTGGCAATAAATCCGATAGTCGTTTCTCCGTTGGAATTGAATTATATTCAATTCTACGTAACAATCATGCACTTAAAACATACTTATATAATTCACAATAATAATTTCAGTTCAAAGAAGCTGTAATTCATATTCGAACTATATATGTATATAAATCCATACGTAAAAATTCAGCTCAAAATTTATAACCTATATCTTTGAACCACATAGGTACATGAAATTCAAACACCAAATCCAGCTCAATATCTTCATGATTCAACCTAACAAATTTATGTATATAACTTTATAACTTGAATCCTACTACTAATATCATACTATTAAATTTATAATATACCCGAAGTAATATACATTTAACATTCGAATTACTTAGATACATACACATTTTATGGCATTAAATTCACTTCAAAGAAAACATATCATACATTCAAACATATTATAAATAATCTAAGCTAATAATTTCATACCTTTGATTCAATACAAAAATTATACATATGTATACATACATATTTGCACCTCATATACATTTATATATAATTTATACTTATAATTCAACTCATGAACTTATATATATATATTCATACACAATCGAACCTCATGCTCATATATATAACTTCATATCTAATTTCAATACAATAACTTATACATGCTTATTCGAACCCTATTAATATTTTTATAACATTCACAATTCAACTAAATTCAAAAATTTATTTATATATATATACATATATATATTCGAACATTATAAATACAAATATAACATCCATACTTCCACTTTAACTCCAAAAACTTATAATTATATATACATACTTATTCGAACTTCTTATTTACATATATAAATGCTTATATTAACTAAATTCAATTTATATACTTTTAATTATAGCTCATAAATTATATAATAAATATACACACATATATATATGTTGAGTTAATAATATTAAATTGCTAACAGACTTACCTCGGACGATGGAAAATCGAAGTCGGACGATTACTCGACTAATTTGGCTTTTCCCCGATCTAACTCCGATTTCTTTGGTTCTCGATCTAAATATATTCAAAATAAGATAATTTATTTATTAACACATTCAATTTAATCCAAAAACACATAATTTGGCAAATTACTATTTTGCCCCTAATATTTACATTTTTTGCAATTTACTCCTTATTGCATAAAACACAATTTACACAAAATTTGCCCATACCACACAAGGGCCGAATATTCATGGTTCTCATAGAAGTCCACACATTGCATTTATTTCACACTTTAGTCCCCCAAAAATTTAATTTCACAATTTAGCCCTATTTACTCAATTTCACTAAAAATTCCAATACAAAATATATTAATCTAACAAATATATTTCATATTTCACCTACTAACATCATAAAACTCAAGCATTCATCAATGGCATAGCTCAAAATATTCACCAAAATCAAAAATTCAAGCATGGGTCAAATAGTAATCGAAGCAACGATCTTAAAAACATAAAAATCATCAAAAACCGAACAAAATCCCTACCTTAATCAAAGCTTGAAAGTGCCAAATGAAACAAGCTTTAAACCCCTTTTATTTTCTCTCCAATTCGGCCAAAAGATGAAGAACATGGCATTTTGATTTGTTATATTAAACATATATTAACCTTATTATTATTTTACTATATTAACCTTTACTAATATATATATATAACATATATAATAAGGTTACATTAGTCCTTTGCCACCCACTAACTTACATAGTGGGCTAATTGCATAATAAAACCTCTAAATTATAAAGACAACAACAATTAGGTGTTTTAATAATTAACCCCTAAATTTTCATTTTACGCGATTAAGCCCTTTTATTAAATCGGACACTTAAACGACGAAATTAAAACACGAAAATTTCACACAATTAAATGCATACAAAATAAACACACAAAATAATATTAAAATATTTTTCTAATTTGGATTTGTGGTCCCAAAACCACTATTCCGATTAGAGTCAAACCGGGTTGTTACATAGGGGTCTAAGTAAAGCTTACTGACCCGACAGTAGGTCCACAATCAACTTGGGCGACCCGTGTAACTTTACAGAACTTTTCCGAAAAATGGGCTCACACGCCCATGTGTCCCACTCGGCCTAAATTGGCCTTGGCCACGTGATCCATTTTTAATCTAACCCATGCTAGTTAATTATTCATATATGTTTTCACCATTTACTTATATGTTCCTTCAAAGCTGTCTACTTGAGTCACTATTACTAAATTATTTATATCTCGAGCTACAGAATTCCAAATTAAGGTCTGCTTGATGCCTTTGAAACTAGACTAAAATACCGTTCTACCATAAAATTTTCAGAATTTTTGGTTCAGCCAATAAGTACAGTAAAATCTTCAATCTTACCCCTGTTCTGCTGTCTGACAGTTTCGATCTTTCTTTGCGAAAAATTAATTATCTCTTAGTAAAAAATTTGGATGATGTTACCATTTATTTCTATTGAAAATAGACTCATTAATAATTTAAACATGTAAATTTTAACCCTTAATTATTTTTCTCCAATTTTTTATTATTTTCCAAAGTCAGAACAGGGGAACTCGAATTCATTTTGACCTTGTCTCATAAAATTTATTATATCTCACGATTTACAATTCCATACTTACACCGTTTCTTCTATGAGAAACTAGACTCATTAAAATTTAATTCCATATTTTTTTCATTCTTTAATTCGATTTCCACAATTTATGGTAATTTTTCAAAGTTAGCCTACTGTTGTTGTCCAAACAACAAGCAATTTTGGCTTTTCGCCGAATCTTTTTCTTTTTTTTTTTGCGTTTTGGGTACACACCTGGTTTTGTTTGATGTTAAAATAGTCCCCGAGCACTCCAAAGCCTATAATCAAGACACTCAACATCAATTTAATGGATTTACAAGTGAATTGAAAACCAAAAACGAACCGAAACCCAACTTACCACCAACAATAACCCTTCGTTTAATTATTGTTAAAGCGAGAACACTTAATTCAACAGTCCAAGCCTCCCCCTATGCCCAAATCACAGAGAAAAAACATTATCACTTCAGTTGTTAAGAGATTCATAACAGAAACGAAGAGAAACACTTACCGAAACTAAGCGAGCACTAACTGCGTGCGAAAATGAAAGAAAATAAATGGATTAGGGAAAAATCAAGAAGAAGAAAAAAAAAGAGAAAGATGGAAAAACTCAAAGAATTTAGACAAGAGGAGAGGGAGAAGAATAAACGACAATTTTTTTTTTGAAAAAAAGAGTATAAAATCTCAATAACCCTAAAAATCCTTTAATCTTCTCCCCTAATTCCCACCACACATCCACTACTGAATCCCCCTATTAAAAAACTCTATCCCAAAGTCTGAGCAAAATAAATAAATAAATAATACCCTTGCCTACATAGGGATTCAAACACAAGACCTCCACCATAATAACACACCATTTAACCACCAGACTAATAAGTTATTCTAATGTAATTTACCCAACAATCAAATAAAAGCCTACTAAACAAGAGTAAAGCCTAATTCATTCAAAATATCAAAATTTACCCAAGCGAAAGGTTAAACTTAAGACCTCACAAGCACTCCCAGAACAAAGAACCACTAAAACTGACAAATATTTATGTCATATTTTCACAACAACAAAATTAGAAATTTAATTTATAGGATTGGCGAATTTGATTTATATGAAGGATAATATTATTTCAATATGATTATATTCCAGTAATTCAAAAAAAAAAGTTGAAATAAGTACATAAACATGATCTAAAAAGTTTAAGATTACTCACTAAATTAATGTTTCAACTCTTTTTATTGTTATTATTTGGCAAATAAATTGTGAAAAATATAAAGACAATTATGAAAACAAATGAGTGAGGGAGTATTGACTTCTCAATTGTGCTTTGCTTTATCTTTGCTCTTCTTAGCTGGCAGCGAACACCATCCATGAATCTCCTATTTCGCTCTGCATCCCCTATTTTTTTCTATTTCTAGATTTATATCATATGCCTCGCACTCAACTCTATCTTTACTACATTATTATGGAAGATGTCGGAGTAAAAGAACACATGTAAAGCAAGTGTTGTCTTGAACAAAGAAAGATAGTTGCATGTCAAACAACTGTACACTATACAAAATAATGCTCTAAACTCAGCCCACTTTTTATTTATAACAGCCAACCCAACATGTATGATAAAACTTGCATGCATGGTCTTCCCCTTCAACAAACAACCCACTTAGCCCCCATGCCCCATCCCAAAACATCATACCTTTAGGGATAGTTTTAGTATGCCCTAACTAAAACATATGTTACTCTTAGAGTCTAGAAACTCCACAGGTTAGAAATCAGGGGCACTTGAGCTTATGCCCATGGGTTTTGAGTTTGGCATCGCAGGGGCAGGCACTCTTGTGGCCGTAAGCACCCGGAGGAACGCAGTGGCATTTCTTACAGCATATTTTGCATACTCTCACACAAACCTTCTTTGTTGGTTTCTTCCTGCACCGCCTGGAGCATGCATATTTGAAGTCTGAATATTTATATTAGAACGTCAGTAATGACAATATATCACAAATAAAAGAGAAATAAAAATAAAGAACACACAGAATTTTACGTGGAAATACTTTCGGGGAAAAAATTACGGGCAGAGTAGAAGAAAATTCACCATGTCGAATTCGAATGATTACAAGAAGAATTCCGACTACATCTATTTATAGGTTGAAAAAACCTAATTCTAATCAAACTCAAATATATTATGCTAATAAATGCTAGATATATTATACTCATAAATATTAAATCGTCTAGAAAGAAGATATATTTTGTTTAACGTGACTTGCAAGCAATCTCTTATAATTGAAATCACACAACTCTAACAATATTTAACTACTTCAATTAATAATTAATACAAAAAATAATATGATAAGTTCGGCACTAAATATAAATAATATTATTAAACCACAGTACACTTTTTGATAAATAAAACACAATGCTTAAAATATGAGATTGTTGAGTGTTGAGTTCAGTTCTTATTATTTTTTTCTTACCCCAAATTCAAGTATAAATATGCAATTTTAGTAGTATTTAGAATTTCAACATATTTAGTGATTTTTAATATGTTTATAAACAGAAATTTACCTAATTGCAATCAATTCGAAGTTCTTGGTTAGAGAAATAAGGCTTGGTTACATGGTAAAGAATATAACACATACTGATTTTCTTGTGATACTTATTAGTAAGAGCCACCATATCACTTCATTCATCTGAGTTAAAACAAAATGTAAAAAAAATAAAAATAAAAATAAAATTGGGTTAGCTAGTGCATACTGAAGGAAAAGGAAGACCGAAAAAAGAAGAAGAAGAAGAAAAGTTCAGCATTGCACAAACCATTCATATAAATGTGAAAAGAATGTACAAGAAAAATGACAATTTTTTCTTCTAAACGCATTAGCGTTGCATTTTCTTTTCCTTGCAATTACACATTCTTATCAGTGAGCTAAATAAGTAGAGAAGAGGAGACTCAAATTTGGCAGAGAGTTAGCATTATGACTAAATGCAGAAGCGTGCAGCAAAGCCTGACACGGAAGAAGTAGACTGAGTGAGCAATTTTCAATGGAAAAGGTTTATCCCCTTACTAAGTGAAGTTTTTACCTGTATAAGGAGGATGGCAACTAGAAGAAGGAAGAAGAGCTTCATTTTTGTATATCAATGGCGGAATGACAAGGTTATTGATTAAAGGCAGATACATACAAGTGTTAGATATATATATACGAAAATATTTGGGTGTTTAGAGAATCACGTGTCAAGACTAGTGGGAAAACAATCACAGGCATTGCGTTGGGAGCAGTGGAAAGAAAATGTCTGTTTATGGAGGTTGCTTCTGCTTTTCGATGGGGTGTGTTGGATTCGTAAGGGACAACATCAAATACAGTTGTTTGATACATTGGCAGATGCATGTATATCATATCATATCTAACTATAAGCAGACAAATGAAACAGAGAGGTATGGCCAAGATGGAAGGTAGCTGCCTATATCTGCCTTTCCCCACCACTGCTAGGGTCGTCCTGTTCACATGATTCTATTTCCTTTACCTCTCCAATTAATTCATAAGCATACCACGTTACGAGAAATATTTTTTTTTATTTGAGGAAAACTAACACTTTCAAGTTAAATAAATTATTAATAAATTCATAAAAATAAAAATAAAATTATAAGATTATAGAATGTAGTACAATTAATGAGTTTTAACTAATTTTTTTAATTTGGTTTAATTGATTTATATAGATTTTTTTTATTTTGTTTCGAAACAGTACAATCGAATAATTTAGTTTAGTTCTCAAAACACGATTAAAGTTTAAACTTATTATTTATTTGAATATATATTAAAAACATTGAAGTATTTTACTAAGTTAGATCTTCATTAAAAATAAAATTATGCTTTTATTTTTGAAGTCTTTATTTGATGCACTCATGTACCTTAATAAATCGGATAATAGATTTCATTAAAACTTTTTTAAATAAATATAGATGGTTTATACCATTATATAATAAAATAAATATATAAAAGAAAGTTCTTAACCTAATAAGTGTACTATTCTCGGGTTTATTTATCTCGTAGAAAAATGGTTAAATATCAATTTCACTTCTATTTATGCTGAAATTTAAAATTTAATTTTCATATTTTAATTTTTAATATAATTTAATTTGTATAATTTTACAATGTTATCTGTTAGTCCAAATAGTTATATCGTTAATTTTTCGATTAATATGTTTTGTGGTTATTTTAATTTTCCTTACATTTTTTTCTACATTATAAAACAATGATCAAAATTTAATTTTGGTCCCCATACTATGTTTGTAACAGCCCGTTTTCAGTGAAATTGGAACAGTGGTTTCAGGACCACAAATCTAAAGTCAGAAAAAGATTTAGTTTAATATTATTTTATGGTTTATAGTATGATAGAATTGCCGTATAAAAATTTCGTTAAGAAATTTTACCGTTTACATACCTAATTTGATGAAAAGAACTAAATTGCATTAAGTGCAAGAGTTGAGTTCTAATAGCTATTGGTATTAAATAGCTAAAGAATTTGAAATTGGAGGTCCTTAAATAGTAAATAGGCCATTTAGAGTTGTTAGTGGATAAGCATGAATAGTCATCATTGGAAATTGAATGAATTAATAAGGTTAATTTTGGAAATTAGTGATTAAAGTTAAAATAAATAAAATAAAATAATCTATTCTCATCATCATCCACCAAAAATAAAAAATAAAAGAAAGAAACCTAGCCATGGAAGCTTGAAATATTAGCAAGCTTGTTTTGCTTAATTAGGTATGTATTCTTGTCCCATTTTTAATGATATTTATGTTTCCAAGATTGTAGTAGCTTAATCTAGTTAGCTCGGGGATTAATTTGCAAAACTATTAAAGTATTAAGGTTTTTTCACTGATAATTATGCCTGAATTTTGAAGTTTTATGATAGAAAATGAAATGTTGTTGTTAGGTAAACAACTTTTATAAAGAGAATTTTAATGAAATTATCAATTAGGGATTAAATTGAAAAAGATGATAAATTTAAGGTAAAATTTTGAAATTGTGAATTATGTGGGCTGTTATTAATATGTATAAAATTTGACTAGGCTTGAGTAATGATTAAATTGCATGAAAGTCATTTTTTGAGGCTGGAAGCATTACCTTAAAATGGAAATTTTTTTCAAACTTTTTAAAATTTTAAAATTTTAAAGTAAAATTATATTATAACCCCTAAAAATATAAAAAAATTTGATTTAATCTTTTAAACATTATAAAAACAGACTCTAAAAATGATGGAATTATATTTTTATTATTGTAAAAATTATAATTTAATTTCGACCCTAAAAAGCTTTTCTAGCTCCCCTACCATGACCTTTGAAGAGAAAAAGAATACAACCCTGATGTTAGAACTCTACCAATAGTGAAGTTCTGTCGGAATGATTGTATCCGTTGGATGATCAAATGAAGACCAAACTGCAGAACTACCATTGCGTAGTAACTAGAGTTCCCCAGAGTCTTCCATAGAAGCAGAGGAAACACCCTGGCTGGTGGTGCCAAAGTCCCAGACAACAGCGCCAAAATCATTGATAAGATGAAGGGATCCGTTAGAGAGTAGATGGAGGGAACCATCAAAGTCAATGGTGGTGCCATCTCCAACAATCTAAATAGGAACCCCACTTGCATACGTGATGACAGCAAGGAAAGAGTTGGAAGAAGCTAAGGAAATGAAGGAAAAAAGAAAATGGAAATGGAAGAGCACCATGATTAAGGTAGGGATGAGAGGGAGATGGAGATGGAGGAGCCTAAGGAGATTGTATGGATGAAGCAATAAAAACTCAATTGACTATTGTTTTTTTTTTTTTGGAACCGGCTAGAATTATCATTTATTGTGTGAAAAGTAAACAGGTCAAAATCTAAAACAAACTAGAAGTTGAAAAACAAAATGCCTAAAAAACAAAAGTTACTCCAGCCTAATAAATGAGCTCTCTCAACATTGAAAAGACAAAAACAATGAATGCCCCGGAACCCGTTCACAAAGTCATCTCCTTTCCAAGAAAACAACTGCACTTCTTCTAGGAACTGATCAGTGAACCAGAAGCCCTGTAATTAAAAGTACCATTTCACTCTCTTCTGATCCCTTTACAACCCTCCATCTTCCTTTAACAAATGACAACCAGACAGTAGCAAGCCTGTGTTAACCTACCACACCTTAGAAACCTGGGGTTCATCTATTGAATCTACCTCCAGGTGATCATTTTCCACCGCGTCCACTGCACAATTCGGCACTCCTCCAAGCAGATAAGTATTCCACTCCCTCCTTAATATTTTCGTAGCCAAAAGATGCGCCACACATTTTCGAAAGTTCAAACACATGGATTTTGAATCTTCAATATATGCACTGATAATCGATTCGTCTCTTCTGTTTGTCTGAAGCTTCTTGACCACCGTGATGGCATCACCTTCAATCACAACCTCATAGAGCCCCAAATCTAAGCCCAGACGAACTGTCTGGAGACATGCAAGGGCTTTCGTGACAAACACAGTAGGTATGTAACTGTTAATAACTATTGTTGACCCAAAGACATCACCTCTTTGATTTCATATGACAATCCTAGGGAATGTTGTTGGAGAGCCGCATTATAGTTAATTTTTATTGAAGTGTCTTCTAGAGGCCTCCATCTTTCCGATTCAACCCTGTTACCAAGTAATTTCACTTTTAGAGCATGCTATTGATTGTTTTTAAATATGAGAAACTTGTAAATATAATATTTTATATAAATAATAAAAATTGTTCATATAATTGTTTTGTTTTTGAATGAAATATGTTATTAAATACAATTTACATGTTGTGTAATGATGCAAACTTAGTTAGAAGTTAATCAATTATTTTGGCCAAATTGAGTACATGATTATACATGTTCTAATGTTGTCATTTGAGGTGCCTTTGGGCATATTGGTTGGATGTTATTATACCATATGTGTTTGGCTTGATTATGCATAATTTTTGTGCCTTTTAAGAGCTTATGTATATGTGCAAAAGGGATTATAAGTACATGTTGAAAAGGGTGAAAAATGGCTTGTAAAATAACCTATTTTCGTCCACACGGGCAGAGACATGGACGTGACTCAGCCTTGTGTGACACACGGCCAGGTGGTACGGTCGTATGTCCCCTGTAGTTTTCAAAGGGTTACAAGTCAGGTTTTACATGACCTAGCACATGGCCAGGCATACGAGCGTATGAGGTTATTTTTAAGGGTACACGGGCATGTGTTTTGGCCGTGTGACCCAAGTCAGTGAGTTATATGGGCACGAGCACAGGCTGGGACACGGCCGTGTGTCCCTATTTCGAATGCCTACACGGCGTAAGACATGTTTTGATAGTTAATTAATTAAAAAGGACTAAATTGAAAAAGGTAAAAAACTTACTAATTAAAAGAAATAATGATTAAATGGCTTGATATATAAATAAGTGAGGACTTAAGGAGCAATTAAGCCTAAGATACAGGCATGAGGCAGCATAAGTAGAGAAAAAGAAACAAAATAAGGTGAATTAGGGGCAAAATGGTCATTTGGTGAAGTTAAGAAAAATAAAACAAATGGCTAAAATGATTTCTAGACATTTCATCTCTAAATTTCAGCCTAAAAACACCATTGAAGAGCTCTTAAGAAGCTGGTTTTCTATTTTGCTATATATCAAGAGCCCATAGATACTCGTGAAAAAGGAAAATTAGTAGAATAGTCCCTGATCTCCTACAAATATTACAATTTAACCTAGGTAAGTTCGTGTGGTTAAACTTAAATATTTATATTGATATTGATTTGATGAATAGTATTATGTATTTATTCTACTGTTGAAAATGAAATATTGTTAAAGTTGCAAAATTGAATTGAATGTTCGGATTTAAATGGAACGCGAGATATGACTACATTCAACAATCGATAAATTAACGGCATTGAAGGAAAGTGACAGCAAATTACCCAAGTAAACTGAGGTTCAGCATTTGTTGCGAACTTTTGTGTTTACTTTCCGTTTAGCTCTTACGAGCTTTTGTTTAACTCATATGAGTTTCTGTTTAGCTCTAATGAACTTCTGTTTAACCTTTATAGGTTTCCGTTCAGGTCTTACGAGCTTCTGTTCAACCCTTATGGGTTTCTGTTTAGCTCTAATGAGCTTCTGTTCAGCCTTCTGGCTTTAGAAAATGATGTATTCTTATCCATAAGTCGTTCTCAAATTTGGTAAGATTTGGTAAGTGACTTATGTAATTGAAATTGGAAGAATTGTTGTTTATTATTGGTATTGATTTGAAATAAGTGTATTCATCATTTGAAGTTGTGATTGGCAGGAAGTTTACATTGAATGATTTTATTTAATTGATTTGTTATAGTAGATTCGGTAAGATTTACGTTTAACCCATCGAACTTACTAAGCTTCATTAAGCTTACTCGAGTTGTTTAATATCTTTGTAGATTTTCAAGATGTCGACAGATCAGATCAGCACATCAAGTCACCCTATCCAGCTTATTCCAATAGTTTTTGAAACGTACATTATCGTTTATAAGGCATGTATAGGGTTTGTGTGGATTTAATTAAAGTTTGTCTTATGTGTAAATGTTAGTAATTGTAATTTTGCATATATATATGTTTATGTATATTTCAATTATGGTGAACTTAGGTAGAGTTATTGCATGAATTCAATAGGTAAGTTTGAGTAATTATGGTGAACTTATGTTTATGTATATATGGTGATATACTATGTTTAAAACATGATTTTGGCTTATTATGATTGTCTTGTTGTGTTTAAATGTTGTGTATAGGTTGATATTAAAATAGGTGAGAAATGTGGCCTTGAAATATCCTACTTTTGTCTATACAAGCAGAGACACGGGCGTGCGTCTCAGCCGTGTGTGACACACGGCCTAGCACATGGGCGTGTGGTTTGGCCGTGTGTCCCCTGCATCTTTAAAATTGCTAAACAAAATGCCTAAGTATTTTCACACGGCCTAGCACATGGGCATGTCGCTTGGCCATGTGACCCAAGTCAGGGAGTTACATAGGCACAGACATGGGCTGGGACACGGTCGTGTGCCTCTATTTCGAATGTCCACATGGCCTAAGACACGGACGTATCTCTTGACCTTGTGAGCCACACGGGCTGGTCACACGGGTGTGTGTCCCCTACATCTAATTTTTTTTTTAATTTTGTGAAAAATTCTCTGAGTTTCTGGTTTGGTCCCAATTCATTTCTAACATGTGTTTTGGGCCCGAGGGCTCATATAAGAGACAATATGAGTGATTATGATTAGTTTCTAATATGTATGTTAAAAGATATGAAATATTCGTATTTGATCTGAAAAGTTCAATAATACTCTGTAACCTTGTTTCGGTGACGAATTAGGGTTAGGGGTGTTACACTTTTAACAAAACAATATTATCCTCTATTCTCATATCATGAACTACTTTAAGTGTGGGCTCGAACCAATTGAATTGAAACACAAAACTAGAAAAAGTTTTCTCCTATTTAGGGGTGAAAAATAAAATTATCTCTTTTTAATAGAAACCTGTAGAATTGTTATTCCAGAAAAATATATGTAATATTTGAGAATTAATTCTCTCCATTTTTTTTGCAGAATAACAATCTCTCAAAGTTGTGTTAATAGCTCTATCGGTGCCATCAATTTATAGGAAAAGAAAGTAGAACCCTAGTTGAATTGTAGTGGTTTATTTCAAATAGAAAAACAATATCCTACTTAGAATAGGACTAGGGTGGATGACACACCCTAGTATTCCTACTAGGGTTGCCTCCCTCTTCATGTCCATGAGGAGTTTTTGGGCCCCTCTCACATGGGGTCCAATTATGAGTACTTCTTAGGCCTTTTTAACCTAGTACTCTGTAATGTGATCCAACCCGATTTAGTTTTTCTATTCCCAAAATAAACTTTGATATTTATATATAAAACAATTTTCTCATCCTTATTTTACCCCTAGCAAAATTTTGACGATTTTACCTTGGTAAAATTTTAAGAAAATATGTTTAATATTTCAAAACTCAACATGTTCACTATGACCAAATGGTTATCTTTAAAATATTTCTGCATGCAAATGAATTGTGGTTTTCTTACATATGAATGCCTTCGTTTTGATCTTAAATCGGTTATTATGTTTAGCTAACTGATAAGGAAGAAGCTCAAGTGATAAGGAAAAGCTAAGCAGGAGTAATAGGTATCAACCTTTAGGTATTTTCTAAACTCAAACCTTTTGTGGATGTTATATATATATCAGTATTGTTTTATTGTGTTGTGGTTGACTTCATGTTCTGTTGATGATGAGATGAATTATTGTGGGCTGATTGTTGTATAGTTGTTGTATACAAAGTGATGATTTACATATGCATGTTGATTGTATGTTTCAATTCATTGTTTTGATAAACTTTCCCTGGTAAAATAATTATTGAATAAGTTATCGTTGAAATAGTTTGATAGATATGCTTTGTAAGATTTGTGTTGTGTTATTAACAATATGTTTAGTCGAATGTTTGTTATATTTCCACCATAAATATGAACGATATGTGGAGTATGAAGGGATGTATTGGCGGAAGAAAGATGTAGAAATAACATGTTGTACACTCTATGCCACATGATATTGGTTTTGCAGAGGTTTCGGCGAGTTGTACGGAGAATGTATACGCATGATATTTGGTTTTTTGGAGGTTCGGTTGGATTGTATGGCAATATGTGCACATCTTTATGATAAACCCTACGTGGGTTCTTTCAAGTATGCGACTCTGCAGAGTCTAAGGCTTAATGTCTCATATGTATAAGCAAGTCCATGACCATGGCATACGTAAGTTATGAAAGTCCTCTAAACTTATTCTTTAAGTTTTATGTCAAAGTTATATATGAGATTTCACCATTTGAAGTCCGTGACAAAAATCCGCATATATAAGTTCGCCAAATTTATGAAGTTTCTTCTATGAATCCGAATGTATGTTAGTATTTGCCTATGGATCCGCACGCATGAGTCCGCCATATATGAGTTCGCATCTATGAATCTTCTATATGAACCTATATGTATGACAGTCCGTTGGATTTATCTTTATGGTTCAATCTATGGCATTCTGCTAGTCTTATATTCATGTTTCAAGTTTAAAAAAATCAAAAAGACTATGCTTTATAAGAGTCAACATGGACTATTATCCAAGCAAGAAACCGTATGGGCTTATTCTTATGTTCAAACCACAAGAGTCTGTATGAACGAGTTATATCAAGCCATAACTTGTAGGGATCTTCTCCATGTAGGAGTTTTCCAAGAACTATCTTTAAATCGAGAGTCCACAGTGACTATCCACCAAACAAGAGTTTGGCAACAGTTATTAATTAAGATGGAGTTCACAAGTAAGAACTTGTATGTATGAATCTGCGATTATAATTTTGCTTATAAATGTTCGTAAATAAGGTCTGTAGGTATATGTTCGTCAAGCTTGAGTCCATGTTTGAACGAATTTAAGTGTAAATCCGCATGTAAAAGAAATTCTCCAAGTGTGAATCTCCATGCATGAGTCTTCTAGAATTAATCCGCTATACGTTAATTCGCGATAATAAAAATTGCTAAGGTAATTTGCATATGTTCTGTTGGAAAAAGAGGTAATATTTCATCTTGTAAGAAATCAGTACAAATGGGTAAGTAAAAATCAATCTTCATTGTGGCTTATCGTACGATCGATATGAACGGAGGATTGTGTCAATACAGAAAGCATACAAATTCTCAAGATGAGCCAACATAAGGAAGGACAAGAGTACGCTAGGAGATCAAACGCATGAAGTTTTTTTACTTATAATTCATAAATGATATATTATATTGAAAACTCACTAAGTTCATTTGAACTTAGTTTTTGTTATGTTTTTCAAGTATAATGATTTATATAAAGAGCTGAAGAGGGATCAAGCCAGAATTCATTTAAGCTTAGACGAACTTATGTTCTTAGCTGTAACTCGCATATAGTGAGGCAGCCTAGAGGTTGAACCTCAAGGTTAGAATTTTCTTTTTGTAACTAAATATGAAATGTAGTGCTTTCACTACATCAAAACAAGTTTTTAGTGGCGTTTTTCTGAGCCTATAGCGATATTTATAAGTGCCGTTAAAACAATTTGTGGCATTTTTATAAGCGCCGCAAAAAATGTCGCTATAGATAATGCTGCTAAATTTTGCAACATTTATGTAGAAAAACGTCGTTATAGAACATGATCTTTAGCGGCGCTTTTCCCACAAACGCCGCTAAAGAGCATGACCTCTGGTGACACTTTTCTTACAAACGCCGCTAAATAACATGACTTTTAGCGGCGCTTTCCCTACAAACGCCGCTAAAGAACATGACATTTAGCGATGCTTTCCCCACAAAATCAAGTGATTCAAAAACCGTTTTGAAAAGAACTCACAAAGATCTACGATTTAGACACAAGAATCATATATTAATAGTAGATTATAAGAAAATATTGCTCAGGTATCATCTCTCTAAGAGTTTTGTATCTCACACATCAGTCCCACGCCAAATATGTTACAATAATACCAAAAATAAAATCAAATATCATTGCCGATCTCTGTAAGGTTATTGTTCTGCATGGAAACAAATGATGCAGCAGTACCCTTTCGCGACCACATCATATCTCATCCTCTTCAAAGGGATCTCGTTCAGGATAGTCACTAACCTGCAAATAACAAGTTCCATCCTAAGTTACAAACAAATAAAAGCAGTAAAACAGGTAGGAGACACCAAATATTTTACTGTCAGAATACACCTCTTGGACTTCGGATATGAAAAACGATTAAACTGCCTGTTAAACATATATGTAATATATTTTCTCATGAAAGAAGAAAAACTAGACAAAAATAGAGTCCATCAGCAGTTTGGATAGACTTGTTAGACACTCAACAAAGAACTCTCACAGAGATCTTATGAACATAAACAAAGAAGAGAACTCACTGATTGCCCGTACGGTTAGTCACTTAGATCAAAATCTTTCGGAGCAAAAAAGTATGAATCGGATTCCCTAATATATAATCTCACTAACATGTACAACATTTATTCCATCTTTTATTCTTCCTATCACTTTTCCGTGTCCCATCCACTACTATAAATCAATTAGCAATCAATGTTAATGCTACTTTTCCATTTTTAATTATGCTATAATAATTAGAAGGAAACACAAAATAAACAAATAATACTATTTAGTTATGGACAATGAATTGCAATGCAGTAAACTTGCTTTCTTAAAGTCTGCAATGCCATCATGGATATACGTGCATTACGAGCTATTGCAATAAAGGTCCATAGATAGAAAAATGAAAAAGAAAGATGCCAGTGGGCAAGAAACTTTGCCAAGGGTTAAACTTAAAGGTAAGCTCCAGCAGTTTATTCAATTTGTTGGAGCAGAATGCCTCATAATAGGACTATATTTGCCACTGTATTTAAGTACCCTATCAATCAGTCTATGATCTTCAGTAGCTTTCCTTAAGCATCTAGCAACAAAAGAATATAGGTTTTAAAGATCATTCATTTGGCACTTCAAAAAGGGGAAATCACAAATGAAAAACTAACTAATCTCTGATCTCTAAAGATGATAAAACTAGAAATAAATTAGCACTACAGAATTTTATTAAGTTCTTTCATCAGTACAAAACCATTGTCAAGATGGTGGGCAAATATTAAATAAATTCTTCTTGAACTACCAATGTCCAAAGGTAATAAATAATAAATGACATTTTCTTCAAAACACACACACACGGAATTGGACTATTTTACTTCCTTTAAAAAGAGTTAGAGACCAAAACAGTAGTTTAATATGCTGCAAAAGATGCTAAGTACATATGACAAAGTAAAAAATAAATACACAACCAACCTTGATATTTGAGCAGAGGTCTTCCATGTAGTCATCTGACATCTGTAAATGAAACCATCAAGCATGACCAAGACAGAAATAGGCGAGTCTGGGCTGAAACAATTGGTTTTTTCCATTGACAAAATTTGGTTTTTGTCCAAACCTAAGATTGCTTAAGGCATCTATTATTTGGGTAAAAGTATATTGTGAAAATTTCATGGACTAAACACCATTGTAAATCACATATTCCAGTTTCGATAGTAATAAATTAAAAAAAATTAAAAAAAATTAAAAAAATTGAAGAAAAGAGAAAATAAATTACAACAGATCTAGAAATTAAAGAAAAACACAAAAATAAAAAGCCAATGAGAAAAAAAGAAGAAGAAATGAAGCAGAACTGTCTTACCTGAGACAATGTCGATTGAGACTGAGAAAAGACTGATATTTTCTTCAATGTGAGGAGCAGCTAAAATAGAAGAACAAGGGACGGGATTTTGGGGTTTTCCAACGACGAAAAGATTGAGAAAGAAAAGGGACGGGATTTTGGGGTTTCAAGCAAAGAAAGTCTGGGAAAGAAAGGAGAAATGAATTTGGGGTTTTCAAACAAAGAAAATAATTCGTGCTTGGGAGATGATATCACTGTGAAAAACGGCGCCAAAAGTAAAAAATCTTTTTGCGGTGTTTTCACCGTAAACACCGCTATTGTTTACTTTTTGTGACATTTTTATCAGAAAATCATTACTATTTTACCTATTGTGACGTTTTCCGTCTAAATACCACTAAAAACGTAGTTAAAACCTTACTTTCCTGTAGTGTTTATTTACAACGAAGAGAAATTGATTAAAATTATTATAACTATTATTGTTAATTTTCCATTAGCCTACTAGTTAAAACTTTTGATCTAGAAGTTTATAATTATATTATCGATTAGCAGTTCAACTAACTAAGTTAAGTATGATTAATAAAAGCATATTTGACGGTTTTAGGCACAAAAGGTTTTTTTCAGCTTTGATTTAAATTGTTCATAGTTTGTTTCGTTGATGTTGTGGCAATTTAAATTCGAATCCGTCGGTTGAATCGAGTATAGGGTATTAGATGCAGTATTCCAAATTTCAACCTACACATAAAAAAACAATCCTAACACCTTAATAAATTCCAAATTACTAGACCTTTATTTTATAGTTAAGAAATTAAAATATAATACCCTCAAAATCACAATTAAACCTATCATTTTGATTACCCATTAAAGACTACAAATTCACCTTTATACATTATTACCATGAAACCTAAGTACTCAAATTCTATTATTTTTATTATGCAAATTCGTATAACTTCGTACTCAAACTTATCCCAATATTATTCATTTAACATAACATCCAATTTATGTTGTAATTTTGCATGCACATCACCTTCTCACACTTACTATTATTTCATTGATTGATTTAAACTCGTAATCACCTACCAATTCCTATTAATACCTGATTCTCCAATTCTTCCTCATCAATCAAGGTTATTAACATTTCTTTTATCAATTTCCAAGTCAACTATGGTAGGTCCCCAAAGTAGATTCAATTACGTAATTGATTTGGGTTTATATTTTGTATCTTTTTTTTAAAACTCACAACCCAACCTGATTAAGTTCACTCACTCTTGAGTTGAGTTCCTAATCAAATTTTAATTTTCAATAAATACGAATTTATTTTGAATATAAACGAAGTAAGAAATTGGTTTCGGTAATACCCCTCAGACTGGAACATTCAACACTTTTTTACTGCATCACTCAAACTTCCAATTAATTCCGATTATATCAACACCAACATGGTACATCATCCTCTGCATGAATAATATTAAAAACTTAATTAGAATGTGATTAAAGTAGTCAATACCACACCGGTGAACATACCGTTTTTCTACTAGAACTCGTACGTACCAATATTGATCTTTTTCGATGTACTATTTCAAATTTATCACTATTTTTAAAAAACATTTAATATATATAAATATATGTACAGATATTAAATAACTGAAACTAAATAAATTTCAAATATAAAATATTCATCAATTATATAAATTATTTATTAATAAACTCAAAAATAAAATTTTAACATTCAAATAAATCCAAAATTATTGATAAAATGCATCATTAAACATGAAAATTTAAGGATTTAGCTCCTTTACTTTTTCTTTTTTTATAAAATAAGCTGAAAGGTGAACGAATATTTTTCTTTGGTAATCAGGTGAGTGAGTTTTTCTTAATTATATTTTAGTTTTTATATTTTTAATATGAAAGTATGTTCAAAAAATAAACTTTTTTAGTAATCTTTTTGATTAATCATGTTCCAATTAAGTCTTTAGCAAAATAGTCGGATAAAAACTTTATATTTTGTCATATTATTCATCCATCGGATGGTGCACTATATTCCCACAGATGCAACCGAAATTGATCGGAAGGAGTCGGTGCAAAAACCTAAATTTTTATAGCTACGACAATGGATGCTGAGTGTTCCAATTTAGCACTAAAACGACATGCATTGACCGATATAACTAAAACCGATGAAAAATTCACCATCATAATTAATAAAGGAATGTAAAATTTAAAAAATAATAAAATATTTATTTATGTATATCTTAAAGAACGGTATGGAAGTCAAGATTGAATTAATTTCCATGAGTTGAAAAATATGGGTTTAAAAACTAAAAAGTGTCAAAGGTCGATATAGTTAGAAGGTGATGATTAATTCCACTTATCTAATTGACCTCTTCAATCTTTTGAAGGGCTATCAGAAAATGACTATCAAACTTGAGAAATGCGGTGCACATTAATTTCTGATAGTACAATGATAGTTCAGCACAGCGGGCCACCAACTCAAGACTAGTACCAGAAACCAGCAGCTGCTAAGAATTTCTTTTTAACTCCAACACTTCCAAACTTTGAAAACTTAATAAAAATCTTAAATATAAAAACAAATTCAAAAAATTGATTATTGAATTGTAATAATAACATGGTAAGTTATGTTTCAGTTTATACGAGCTTACTAATCACTCGTTGCTTACATAGTTTCTTTCTTTTGTTTTATAGATTATCGGGAGCTCGATCAGTTGGAAGCTCGTCGGAGATCTATCACACTATCCAACAGTCAATTTGGTAGTTTTTGAGTATTTTGGCCAAGAGTTATAATGACATGTATAGGGTGATATGTAATGGTATTTTGGTGAATGTGTTAATGGTGTTTTGGCATGTATAAGTTTTGAAAGCTATGTTGGTTTGGTACACTTTGATGCCTTACCAAGCTATGTCATTTTGGTTACTTTAATGTGCTTGTTTATAAGGTTCTTTTGGTATGTGTTGATGGCTTGCATTTGGTCATATATGGTAGTTAGTTGAACTTGGTTTTTATTTTTGGATTATGGCAATGTTGGCATGTTTTAGGTAATTGATGTTTTGATGCATTTGTGGTGCCTTTGAATGGCATATTTGTTAGGTGATTTAGGATGTTTGAAATGATATATTTATGTGTATTTGAATGATGCTTAAGTCCCTTGTAAGTGTGCACAAATGGTATGGTGAGTTATGCATGAAATGACTTATTTTTAGGTAAAATTTTGGTTCAGATGGCCTGAAACACGAGCTATCACACGACCGTGTGTCATTTGTGAGTTTATTAGTGTTCAAGTCAGTGAGTTACATGACTTAGCACACGGGCGTGTATGGAAAGTCAGAGAGTTACACGGCCTAGCACATGGCCTGGCACACGGGCGTATGGGAATCTCAGTGAGTTACACGGGTGAGGATACGGGCTGAGACACAGTGCTGTGTCCCTTGTTCGAAAGTTACACAACTTGGGGTGATGTCACGCGGTTTGGCCACATGGCCGTGTGACCCCTGTTTCCAATTTTTGCAACTTTTTCCTAAACTTTCTGTTTTGTTTCAAATTAGTCCTGGATTGCCTTAAAGCTATTTTTAGGGTATCGAAGGCTCGATTTAGGGATGAAATGCATGTGATTGAATGAATTATGATACGTTTAATTTACTTAAATATTATGATGTTAAATGTTTTCGATTGTACAGTAATGCTCCATAGCCCTAATTCGACGATGAAGACAGGTTAGGGGTGTTACATTTGCCCTGGTCCTTCTTCTAGCCACAGAACCAGTTGCAACTAAGGTTATCTATACCTTAGGTTCAATTGTATGATTTCCACCAAGGGCTTCATCAACCTTTTGTAGGCTCAATGGATGAAGTATAACTAGTTAATCTGATTGTATCACAATAATTTGGCTTAGATGCTTTCTTTAGTCTTGACTCGTTCATCAAGATTACCAATGACATCATCTAATGAATTATTTTTCTTTACCCATGATGATGGCTAAGGTTGAATTAAACCATCCAAGAGATAGACTTCATTGTTTCTAACTTTTACTGGCTATTCATCAATAGGTTCTTGAAACACAAATTTAGCTATAGCAATAGATGCAGTTGCAACAAGCTCAATATCTAGCGCATTTAATTCTAAAGGTGTTCAAATGGTCGGTTCGACTATTAATAGAACCGAATTACTATTAACTAAATTACTAGAAATGTAAAAATATTTAACCGTTAACTGAACCGAAATTTTTTCAAATATATTAACTGAACGAAATATTTTGGTTAATTCGGTCGTCGGTTAACCGAATTAACCAAAAGTTATATGTTTTTGTCTTTTGGTTAAAATAAATATAAAACATATAAAAAATACATTGTTAATGTTAACTTTCTTTTTTTTAATAGTTCAAAAAATATATTATATATTATTTATTTCGATTAATTTGGTTAATTATCTAATTTTGAACCTAAGTAATCGATAACCGAAATTTCACAAAATTATTAACCGATCTTTGACACTAAATTCAACCACCAATTGATTAATCAAATTAGATTGGTTCAATCGGTTAATTCAGTTTTAACCAAACTATGAACACCCCTATTTAATTCATCATTATCATCTTCTATAGGTCTAGTGGATGGTTGATATGCTCCAACATAGTCACTTAAAACACAACAAATACAATCAACAAAATTAACAATGTAGGCACCATATTACCACAAGAATGATTGTAACGCCCTCAATTCGATCCGATTCACCAGATTTAAATCTAGGGTGTTACCACATGAATACATACATAAATTTAAACTATTATTACAAACCACAAATAATTACAGATTCGAGTTGTAACACCCTCAACTCGATCCGATCAACCGAATCCAGATCTTGGGTATTACCACACAAACATAGACACAAGTTTAATTTACTTATAAAATTTAGAGATAAAGGCAATTTACTTAACGACAAAATCCCAAACTAAAATGCATAAGTAAATACATTGAGTAAATACAAATGCAATGATATTTAATTTGGAATCCTAATTTATTACAAGCACCTCAAGTTATAGGGTTCTCAATGACAACTCAAATTTTGAATACGCCTCCTTAGGCGTAGCCCTGACATCACCCCTCCTGGTGTAGACTCAAATCAATTCGCCTGTAACAAAACACACACTCATATAAGTTTGTAATAACTCAGTGAGGAAAACATCATTTACATGTGTCATTTCTGCACATCTCAACTAGTTACTTATTTGGATGATCACATCGTTCTGAACCTTCAACTTAGTCCTTGGCGAATACTCCCTCAATTTCTATTCTCATTTACAAGTCAGATACTATATCTTTCTCAGAGCTCATCTCTTACTCATCAACATCTTCAATATGTCACTTACCTCTTTCAAGTTGATCTTTCATAAGTCTTTACCCGTTTCCTTTATAAATATTCATACGATCGAATCACCGTCACCCTTGTATGCGTAACTTTAAGTCATCGTTCCACAATCCATGTTTGATCACCTATACATATAGGTACATTCCTTCTGATATATAGTTAGAAAAATCCTTATTCAGAATACGCTTCTTTTATGCTTACCCATCACTTCTTATATATCTCATCACTTTTTTATTTTGAACCACGGTTTTGTATAACACTTTATCGTGGCCCATAGAGACATTGTGCCTTGCTGATATTTTTAATCACACTTACAAGCCATGTTTAATGCACCAAAGTAGTTTAATATAGAATCCCCTCAGGATCATTCCTTTAGGTCACATCATTACGATCCTTACTAGGATACGTCACAAACACCCTGCTTTTGGATTTTGCCATAAAAGCTATCACGTCAGAATTCACCACACAGGCTATTGATTCATTGTTCGCCACAAGGGCGGTTCTTAAGAGTGTGCTGCGAAAGTATTTCTTACGGAGTTTGCTACAAGGGTATTCCTTTCATTTTTCGCCACAAGGGTTTCATTGTAAGGTTCACCGTAGATGTTATCCCTTCATGATTCACCACAAAGGCGTTCCTTTCATATTGCGCCATATAAGTTATCATTGCAGGGTTCCTCACAGAGGCTACCCCTTCATGATTCGCCATAGAAGATTTCCTTCCTGACATGTTTACGATATAGATTTGCCTAATTTCTCACATAACACGTTATGTGAGGTTTGCCCATCATTATCTTGGGACACGCAAAGAACCCCATGTATTTACTGTCCTTTAGTTCCTTTCAAAAAGTGTCGTGACCATGGGATTTTTCTTCAATATTTATATAAGAGGTCATATTTTTAGTCCTGACGAACCCCTTTAGACTCACTATAGTGAACAGACACAGACCTTAGTGCACTAATGCAATTCACATTCATCTTTAACTCCACAACTCACTCTTAACAGAGCAAAACATAACATGCATCTAAGACACACATATATGATCAAACCTACTTCTCATATTCCATACTATAATATGCAGCATATCCTTAACATTTGTTCGTATAGTTGCATGACCATCATACTTATACTTTTCTAGTTTCTGTCTCTACAGAAATATCTCATGTACATGCAAGAGTCAATATAGGGACTCACCTAATTCTCATCTACAATAGTTCAAAACTCCAAATCCAAACATCCACCACGCAAATCAGCGGCAGCTATTGCTACAGAACTTGAAAATTTATAAAGATATATTCATATACCCTTCTTTTCTGTTATTTCTAATGTTAAAAATCCCTAAGTAAGGTCTTATATCTTTATCTAATTGATTTACTAGATCCAACAGGCAGAGTCATAAACCTTGCCTCGTCATGGAGTAATCACCAATGAAGATCCAGATCTACAATTCCAACTTGAAGGAGAGAGTAATATTGTAAGTTCTTTAAGATTTAGGTAACAATACTTCTTAAGAAAGAAAGAATAAAAACTCTCTTTTGTAACTTGAGTATCTATATAAATAACCTAATCCCTTATTGGAACCTGACACGTGTCTTAAACTTCCAAGACTACCTTAATAAAAATAGTTTACAACTGTATATGAAAATTCAATATTTTATAATTCTGGTCCAACCCTTTATTCTATCCTAACTTGTAACATCTCTAACCCATATACGCCGCCAGAACAGGGTTACGAAGCATTACTAGAGTTTATAGAATAATTACAATTAATTCATGTTATTTACTATTCATATCTAAAATTAATTATATTTTATTATATAGTCCCTTTAAATGGGCCCTCAAGGCCCAAAATAGGCATTAGAAACAAATTGGGACTAAATCGAAAACATGGAGAATTTTTCGTGAAATTTTAAAATTTTTCTTAGGTGCAGGGGACACACATCCGTGTGGCCAGGCCGTGTGGGCATTTGATGTGGGACACATGGCCATGTCCCAGCCCATGTCCTTACCCGTGTGTTAGGCCGTGTGAAGGGTGCAGGGGTCACATGGCCGAGACACACGCCCGTGTGCTAGGATGTGTGCAAATACCTGAGTATTTTGTTTTGAAATTTCAAGGTGTAGGGGACACACGGCCAGACTACACGCCCATGTGCATGGCCGTGTGTCACACACGCCCGTGTCTCTATCTGTGTGGACGAAAATAGGTCATTTTAAGGCCACTTTTCTCACCCTTTTTTACATCAACCTACACACAACATTAAATACACTAATATATCCCAACCAAGCAATCAAAATCAACCAATACATGTTCTAAACATAATACAACATTACATATACATCAATTACTTATACGTACCCATTTAACTCATTTCATTGATTTATTAAATTCTACTACTAATTACACACATACAAACATTTAAGATTCACAACCACAATTCAAACTATTTCATTGCCAAACCAACCCTATACATGCCATATAAACCAAAATTTACATTTTAAAAACTACCGGATTAAACTGGATAGTGTGGCTTGATGTGTTGATCTGATCTCTCGATCACACGTTAATCTACAAGAACATAAAACAACCCGAGTAAGCTTAATGAAGCTTAGTAAGTTCAATAGATTAAACATTGATCTTACAAAACTTAATATAATAAACTAAATTGTAAATAAATCATACATTCTCCCTATCAAATACAACATAAGTCAATGAACACACTTCCTTTAGATCAATATCATTAATAATCAATATATCTTTCAATTAATTCACATTTACCAATTCTAACTGAATCGAGGAACGACCTACGGATATGAGTACATCATTTTCTTTGTGCCATAGTCCAACTATGGTCTTACACATGCATTGCCATGGCCCAACGATGGTCTTACATTCGTAGTGTCATAACTCAGTTATGGTCTTATCATCAGAATGTCATAGCCTAGCTATGGTCTTACTTATAAATACTGTCATGGTCCAACCATGATCTTACATTCAAAGTGCCATAACCCAATTATGGTCTTTTCATTAAAATGCCATAGCCCAGCTATGGTCTTACATATAAACATTGCCATGGTTCAACCATACTCTTATCCGTCAATTCATCTTTTGCTATAAAATGATTGTACTCTATCCTACGTTCTACTTGTTTTAAGCATTCATTTCAATTTCATATTTTAACAATAAATTTTAATCTCAATAACAAAAATATGAATACATACATTTTATCATTCATAAATTAATAAATAATCATGAAATTGTAACCATTTGAACTTACCTAGATTGAATTGTAAAATTGGTAGTAGTTCATGGACTATTCAACTAATTTCCCTTTTTCTCTTTGATCTACGGGTTCTTGATCTAAAATGTAAAATTTTTCATTCATTAGCATATATTTCAATTTTAGTCTACTTCACAATTTATACCCTTCAGATTTTGAAATTACACAATTACCCTAACTTTTACAATTTTTGCAATTTAGTCTCTCACCAATTAACTCATCAAATGAGCTAATTTTTCTCAATTAAAACTTTATCTAAATATTATAAGCTATTAAGCAGCCTTTGATAAACAAACTTTAATACCAAACCCTAAGATTTAATCTCTTTCACAATTTTGTCCTAAAATCAATTTCTATTAAAAATACTTTACTTGATAAAATCATCATATAACAAAATTAAAACTTCAAATCCATGTTAATTCATCTTAAACATCCAACAATCATCAATGGTAGCTTTCAAAATTACCCATAGAATCAAAAACTAATAAAATAGATAGTTGGACCTAGTTGTAAAAATCTCAAAAACACAAAAATTTCAAGAAATAAACAAAAATTGAACTTACATGAAGAAAAATAATGAAAAACCCAGCTATTAGAAACCCTCATATGGCGTTTTGGGACAGCGATTTGGGGAAGAAATGTCTAGATTATCCTACTTACTCCTTTATTTTATTTTCATTAATTTTCCCCACATAACCAATTTGCCCCTCACTCACTTGATTTTTATTTTTCTTTTCTACTTAAGCCGTTTCAGCCTTTTCAATTAGGCACATTTACACTTTAAGTCCTCCCATATTTTTCTTTTAAGCTATTTAATCACTATTTCATCAATTAGCTAGTTTTGCACATTTTTGAATTTAGTCCTTTTTACTAAATTAACTATCAAAACGTTAAAATTTTCTAACGAGACTTTAATACTAACTCAATGACACTCTGTAAATATTTATAAAAATATTTACGGCTCGGTTTATAAAATTGAGGTCTTGATACTTTGATTTAGAAACTAATTAATTTAATAAATATTTCTAAAGCACAAATTACTAATTCATAAGCCTTCCTAAACTCATAATTTGTTCACAAACACTAAATAATAAAATTTTTGAACTCACTCGTCGGATTTAGTGGTCTCAAACCACTATTTCCGACACCACTGAAAATTAGGTCATTACATAACTACCTTGTTAGTACATAACTAACTTGATATCCCAATAAATTGGGTGTACAATACCTTTTGTATAACCCAATTTACCCACAAGTCCTCATCATTCTTACCAATCTTTTTTTTCTTTACAACTTACCACACTCAAAGAACAATCCTTGCATAATACCCTAGCGTCAACTATGCATTCGACCTATACGCCGAAAGCATCTATTGGGCGGATAGGACTTTGCCACTCAAACTATTTTCGGGTTACTTGCCTAACTCAAGACCCGCCAAAACTAGGTGTTACATGATTGATCACATAAACAACAATGACATATACAAAGATATGTAGAGTAATTTAATTACAACAGTTATCATCTAATATCATTACTTCCTACATCTACAGGACCTTACTCAAAGAGTCAATATACTATACTTTAACAAGTACAAGTTGTGATTTAAGTCTCACTCACTCAATAAGTAACAACGTCACTGCTATACTCTACGCAGGATCACTCTCTTCTAATTGACTCACTTTAGTTTACTAACAATATTGCACTAAAAAAGACAATTCCTATTTGAACAAATAAAATGCTCTCTTCATACATCCTGTAACCTATTACAAGTTATGCATACATATAAGTAATGTTACAGTCGATTACAGTAACTTTCCCAAAGGTATCAATTAGCTTCACATTTCCTCGATATTAATCACTCATCATGGTATGATCTTCCAAACAAAAAGATTTGAACACTTTGATTTCATCCTTATTTAGTTTGATTCATCATAAATTCACCGAAATCCAGACCATTATGGCTCATAAAATTTAGGTAAAAGATATTTCAATCCATATAAAACTAATGTTTGGGTATACCTCATTGTAAATGGAACATAACATTGAAACTAACACAAAAAATTACCCTTTTAATTAAAAAGAATATTATTAATTAATATGGTTGAATTAATTTTCAAGGTAGACGTAATAATTGCATCTCTCCACTCAGTGGGTCAGTCATTAAATTAAATTTGAATGAAGTTTTGAGTCGAATTGCAGCAAATCCCTTCACATTCCAATGTATACTTTCATTGTCTCTCTCTTAGGTATGAAAGAGAAAACAGATATTTGGGAGGGGAGCCGGGGGAAAGAAAAGGGTGGCGCTTAATATATACCGCACTTTCCATGAACAGCCTTCACAAGCTGACAACTGGCGCATCCTTCCGCCACGTTGCATTTTTGTCTGTGGGCATTTCCCTTTGACGTGGCACCCACTCCCCCTTTTCCCTAAATAAATACACCCCGCCCTCTCTACCTCTCTCTCCCCAGATCCTCTCCACTTCTTTCCTTCCTTTCTTTCTTCCACACACACTTTCCTCCCCCACAACTAAGAAAATTAAAAGGGAAAAGGGTAAATAATGCCGGGCTTTGGTGGTGTAGGACTTCAACTAGAAACTCCCAATAGGGACAGTCCAACTCGAGATTTGCGTGACCACCTCCCTTCTTTAATGTCTTCTTCTTATCCTATCACTCTCAAGGTAATTACTAAAAGGACCCCAATCTCATAAACAAATCCTCTGCGACTTCAGTCAACACTGGTTTCATTTTGACCTAATTTCAATATTATTTTAAAATTTGCTTGTTCATGCAGTTCATCGACGTGTGTTACAAGGTGAAGATTCAGCAAACCAACACTCGAGGTCGGAGCATTAAACGCATGTTCACCCATGGATCCACACCTTCTGATCAGATATCAACCATCCAAGAGAAAACTATCTTGAACAATATCACGGGCGTGGTTTCACCAGGGGAAATCTTGGCCATCCTTGGCCCTTCAGGCAGCGGCAAATCTACACTCCTCAATGCCTTAGCTGGGAGGCACCAACAACAAAGCCGTGCCTTCTCTGGAACTATCCTTGCTAACAACAAAAAATCCACCAAACAAATAGCCAAACGCACCGGATTCGTCACCCAAGATGATGTTCTTTACCCTCACTTAACAGTTCGTGAAACACTAGTGTTTTGCTCCCTCTTAAGGTTGCCCAAAACATTGACCAAAAAAGACAAGATTTCAGTGGCTGAAATGGTTTTATCCGAGTTGGGGCTATCCAAATGTGAAAATACAATTATCGGGAACAGTTTCATACGCGGGATTTCCGGTGGAGAGCGAAAAAGAGTGAGTATAGCTCATGAAATGCTTATAAACCCTAGTCTGTTGATTCTTGATGAACCAACGTCGGGTTTGGACTCGACAGCGGCTTTCCGGTTGGTTTCGACGTTGGGGTCGTTGGCTCAAAAGGGAAAAACCATAGTTACATCCATGCACCAACCTTCAAGCCGAGTTTATCAGATGTTTGACTCGGTGTTGGTTTTGAGTGAAGGAAGGAGCATTTATTTTGGGAAGGGAAGTGAAGCCATGGCTTATTTTGAGTCTCTTGGATTCTCGCCGTCTTTTCCTATGAATCCTGCGGATTTCCTCCTTGATCTCGCTAACGGTACGTAAGCTTTAACTTGTGTTTTTGTTCATCTGAGCTGAGTTAACAACTCGGTACCAAAGTCTAGGTTCTCTGCTCTTGGTTTTTTTTTTTTTCTTTTACTACAGAAAAACAGACTTTTCTTTGGGGCTAATTATGAAAGGGGGCAGTGAGACATAGTTTTCAACTTGTTTTCATAATCCAATGAATTTCCCAAACGGAAGTTTGGTCAGTTGGTCCACTCTCCACAGTGATAAACCATAAACTTGTGTTTTCCTCTCATCATTAAGACAAGATCATGTGGCATGCATATGCTGCGTCATCCTCTCTGCCTGCGTTAATTAGTTCGCCATTCCTTTTTAATTTTCTTTTCTGCCTGCCATACGCATTCATCACGGTCATCAGACCCTTTTTTTTAACCCTTTTACTCTCATTCCTTTTGGGCCATAGTATTTAAAAGTAAAGTACCATATACATGTGGCCTACGACGTTTTCATTAATTATTTCTGCCACACCATCTTATAGTTGTGGAATATGGTCTTTTTTTTCTCTCTCTCTAAAACAAGCTCTTGGAATTTCCTTATTTTCAAATGAATACGTGATGAATTTTCTATAGTGGTGTTGGAAGATAATGGCACTTGGCAAATGGCTATAGGTCGTGTATATAATATTAGTCTTTTAGTCATGCGAAAGTAAAATATGGAAAAAAGGTAAGGGTAGTTTAAATTGTTTAGTCTTTTGTTTGCTTTACGTAACTATATCTATATATATATGTAGTGTGGATAAAGTGGGATTGAGATACATTGATTTGAGAGGAAAAATATAATAATTTCCCTTTATAAGTACACGCGTCAGATATTCATGATCTAGAGACGACATTTTCACTCTCTTTTGTTCCCCTTTTTCCTTCTTGTAGCAGCTTGTCTTTTTGGTATTGCTTGTTCCCTTTTTAATATTGTATGTATGTTCTTTTCTTCTTCTTCTTTTTCCAATGCTCCCCCATCCCCCACCCCCAAGAAATCTGCCATATTTTTTATCATACAGCATCTTAAAGCCAACTCTCTGCTTCACTTTATACACCGCTTAAGACCCACAAAAATTCTGGGTCAACTTTGGTACCTACTGTGCAAGAAAGGTAAATGTGTATATATATTCCTTTTGGGAATAGGTGAATTAGTTAGGTTGACAGTAGTAGAATTGATTACAGGAAGAGTGGTGGGAGGGAGGGACCCCATGCCCCATTAGTCACATCCGTATGGGACCGTGTGATTATTTCACACAAGCCATCACATATCTATCTGGATTGGATATGATTTAGCATTAAGCTTTCTAGCTACTACTGACTGCTCGACAATGAATGATATATTTGGGGAGTCGAGTTGATTTGTATGCAACTTGGAAGGACTTGGGTAGCCACATTTCCTCATGTCTTTGAATCATAATACAGCCCTACCTTATCTTATCATAACACTTAAAAACCCATAATTATATTGTTAACCTCAATATTTGAGTTGGTGATATATATTGTAGCTCATTAAAAAATTATACATGTGCTATTCCCAAAAGAATATATGTATTGTTTGTGCCTAGGGCAGTGTCATAATAGCGGTAGAGTACCAAGTATTTATTATTTGGGCAAAATTAGTACGAGTTAGATGGTGATGTTTTATCTAAGTTGTTGCTTGATAAATAAAAAAATATAATTTATTTAGTATAAGTACTGAATTTTTAAAATAAAACTATTTGTTATATTAATAAATTTGAAGTTTTATAATATAATTATTTTGTTTGATAATAGATTTTTAAAATTATTTATTTCATAATTTTCATCTTATTAATATAATATTTATATACAATAATTTCAATTCTTTAACAAAAGTAAAGATAAAATTTACTTTAAATGAAATTTTTATAACACAAATCACCTTAAGATGTAATAAGTAGTTATCTATTTAATTATCCTATTTAACATTTTTGTTGAAAAACTAACTTGATTAGTTGAACTTCTTTGAATGATTTATAAAAAAAATACAATAAGTCTTAGGTAGTAAGATACATTACATTATTAGGAGGGCAGCTACGAACCCTAAAAAGAAAAAGTCTTCATGGATTGTAAAACGAGCGTGAAAAATATCCTAGTAATATATAAAAAAATATATATTTATTTATTTAATTTTTTTTTCTCAATGCAATGAAAGTTTTCAAAGCTTTATGGAACACACCCTACGTTGTATTAATTGGAGGTATTATTGTCCACTTACTTGGATTGGAGTGAAGCTTTGATCCTTTAATATATTAATCAATATGGCAAGTTAGTGGATGACTAGAAAAACAAAGGAGAAAGCAAAGAGTAGGGGTATATGAATAACTGCAAAAAGCTTGGTTTAGATTATTAACATTTGTTTCATTTAGTAATTGGTCAAATTTAATGGCGCATGTCGTAGGAAAAGGCAGGCCAGCAACCAGCTATACCCTAAAACGTGTTATCCTAAGAAAGTTAGATTGGTGGTCATGTGAATCATCTAATTGGAGAGGTTAACTCCACAGCTTGGAAAAGAAATACTGAAAATGCTTGTTAAGTTGAAGTTTTGGAGTTTGGACCATAGATAGCTATAGTGCATAATTATATTATTATTGTTGTTGTTTTTATTCTTTTCCGCATCAAATATAGAAAAGCAAATGAATGGTGGGGTACGTCACTAGTCCACAAAGTCTACTCACAAATAATGTAGATGAAGTGCGTTTCCATGGTTAGAGCCAGGAACTTATTAAATTAAATTTAATTTCCCTTTTGCTTTTTATATTATCAATAATAATTATACATATTCTTGGACACTATGATTGTAAGGTAGATGAGTGATGACGGCATTGATAGCGTTACAAACCACCTTATTATGTATATAGGTATAAAGAGAGAGCACTTGGAAGGTGGTGGTGCATCGATTAGTCCTGCCACATAGCTGCTGTCAATAGATTCTTATTTAGTTCTCTCTACGGAATAAACGCTAGTCAGTTACCCGAGACATTGGATCGTAGCATCCCATCTCTATTCTAATGCAATTAATTTTTATCTTCAAAGGATTTGACATTAGTAGTCGTTTTTATCTACATGTTAATCAGAGTCAAAGTAAGCTGTGAATATGTTGGACGATGAATATTTCCCCGGGTCCACATAGGTTCAATCAGTCTTCTCATGTCCTTCCTACTTGCTAGGTGATTTCTGGCTGATAAGCCAAGCTTCACACTCGTCCAAATATGACTTTGGTTCTTATTATTAACCTCCACTGTTTCTGATGTAGTTTATTTCCTTCACCTTGAGGCTTTATTCCCTTCACAGCCATCTTACATAACCCCCCCCCCCAAAAAAAAAGAGTGGTAAAAGTGGGGAATTTAGATTTGAAAACATAAAGGAAATGGGAAATTTTTGCAGTAAGTGGTGGCCCAACAAACGTAGTGGGCAGGGCAGGCACCAACCTGAGTGGAGTACCACCTTTACCACCAACACTGGACAGCTTTAATCTTTCTTGCCTTTGCCTTTGCCTTTGCCTATGTTACTCATTTCTTGCTACTACATGTCACTAACTCCTACATCAATTAAACTAATTTATAACCGTTAAAATCATTTCATAATGGGAGGTGCGTTCCTACTAATTCCTTAATTTTGTTTTATTACCCTTCTCTCAAAATTTCTTTTTTCTTTTTATGCATGCCTTTGTGCTTGTGGGTAATTTAATGGGATCTATCATCATCGTCATCATTATGATGTTTATGTTGCATTAGTTTTCAAGTTCGTTTGGCTGATCATCATGCATACACATTTAATCCTCTTTATTTTATTTTAACCAAACTTTATGTCTCATATGCTTATTGTATAATGTTTATTTTTACCAAATGGTTTTCTTCTTCTAAGATAAGGTCCAAAGAAGTACTTGATGACTAGTAATGTCGGTGCACTGTATGGAAACAGAATTCCTAGCGAATATAGCCAAGATTTTAAGTGCTTCTAGTAGAATGTTAATGAGTGCCTGCCTCTAGGTACTGAATACAAAAATTTACGAAGGGATTTTTTCACTATCAATGTATCCCAAGGCAAGATGGTTTGTGTTTTTGGTTCATTAAAAAAAAAAACAGACAAGTGAAATGAATATTACTTATTGAGTATATCCTAAATTTCCTTGTATATGTTTCAGGTGTGTGTAAACTTGACGGTGTATGCGAAAGAGAGACACCAAACATAAAACAAAGCCTGATTGCTTCTTACAGTACCTTGTTGGCTCCAAAAGTAAGAGATGCTTGTATGGAGATCACCGCTGTTTCAGAAAGGGACTCGCATTTGATCGGGAGCCATTCTTGCCAACAACACACGAGTAGCTGCAGCGTTGACCTCTCTACTTGGTTCTATCAATTCAGGATTCTACTTCAAAGAGGGCTTAAAGAAAGAAAGCATGAATCTTTCAACACCCTCAGAGTCTTCCAAGTAATTACTGCTTCCATCTTGGCAGGTTTAATGTGGTGGCATTCGGATTATCGAGACATACAAGACCGCCTCGGTCTCCTCTTCTTCATTTCCATATTTTGGGGTGTCTTGCCATCGTTTAATGCAGTATTTGCCTTTCCCCAAGAACGTGCCATCTTTATGAAAGAGCGTGCTTCCGGTATGTACACTCTCTCTTCCTATTTTATGGCGCGGATTATTGGGGATCTCCCAATGGAGCTCATCCTTCCTACGGTTTTCCTTATCGTGACATACTGGATGGCTGGATTGAAACCTGATTTGGTGGCATTTCTTTTGACATTGGTGGTTCTTCTCGGCTACGTGCTTGTCTCTCAGGGGCTCGGCCTTGCATTAGGAGCAGTAATCATGGATGCCAAACAGGCTTCAACCATTGTTACTGTCACAATGCTAGCATTTGTTCTAACAGGAGGATACTACGTGCATAAGGTGCCAGCATGCATGGCATGGATCAAGTACGTCTCTACTACATATTACAGCTACAAGCTGTTTGTTAACGTCCAATACAGCCAAGGAAACAAAATTTCCTCGTTGCTGGGGTGCTCACACCATGGAAGTAATAGAGTTAGCTGCAAGTTTATTGATCAAGACATCGCAGGCCAAATTAGCCCGAAACTGAGTGTGGGAATCTTGCTTCTAATGTTTGTAGGATATAGGCTGCTAGCTTACCTTGCATTGAGGCGCATCAAAGGTTGAGCCTTATGTATTATTAGTTTACACGTATTTGTAATTCATACATGCCCTTGTAATCGTAATTTTTCAAAAGGATGGCGAAGGAAAAAGAGAAGAGAGATTTGTTCAGGAAGTTGAGTTTGCATTGATGTTTCGGCCACGCTAAGTGTAAGTCAAGAATCACTCTCTGCAACGAACTCTGGTCTTAGCATTTGTAAATTAAATAGCAAATACCGACTCGCATTTTAGATGGGCTTTCTTCGGCTCTTTGCCGGTTCTGTAAAAGTCGAGGGGTCAGGTAATATAGGCTTACTATTTTTAAGTTCTTGCTCCCAATGGGCTGTTTTAGGTTCTTTTCAGCAATTAGGCTGGTGATAGATATCTCGGTCCAAATGTGCTAATAAAGCCTCATTACATGCAGGCCTAAAATTATTATTTAAATATTCTGTTATTAATTATCTGAGTTTTAAATTTGAAATTAAATTACAATATAATTCAAAATTCATAATTAATTAGAATTAATTCAGTATAAAATACAATAAGATGTACAAAGTGCAAAGCCTACACTTGAGCTCAAAGAAAATCAATAAATTGTCTTTTACACAAACAAATATTATGCATACAATTTAGTATCTCTCGACTTGAACCATCAATTAGTCAATATATCTTGGAATTTTAATGAAGTTGTTGGTGTCTGTAAATTGAACCACAACTCATTGGGTTAAAATTGAAGATATATTACACATAATACTTATTTATAATTTTGTTGGAAGTTTTCACCTTTAGCACTAAACTGTCATGTGCTTATTTTATTCCCAATAAACATTTATAAGAGAACCCCTTAAATTCTTGTTAAAGCGACATCACTTCTTATGTTTATGCAAGTAGAGTTCCTTTATTGTGCCTATTGCTTTAGACATTAAAGAATATTCAATGAACTTTATTAAGAGTATTCAACTCATCCTCTATATGTTATAAGAGCCTGCCTGACGAAGTTTCCGTATTTGGTTACTGTTTAGCGTATATATGGTAAATTAAGGATAGATTTGGGTAAGAAAGCATTTGTTCTGGCTAAGTATAGAATTTGTCATTTGGCGAAATCCTAGTTTGGCGAGTTCTAAGGTTTGGCGGACTCTTTTATTAAGTATTCGACCCATCCAGATGCTTTGGGCGAACTCGTTAAGTATGCAACTGTTTAGATTTGTTTATTATTTTAGTATGGTGATTTGGTTAATCAAGTTGAGGTCTAGTTAGAACAGAACCAGACTACTGTAGAAGATAAGACCTAAATTTTGTTAAGTGCGCTTAATCACGTGAATCAAGAGAGTTAGTGTAATTATCTGATTTTTCCACTAATCTTTGTCTCCGTTGCTTAAGTATATAAGGATAGCAGTGGTATTTCAAAAACACTTTTATGTTTTCTTCTTCTTTCTTGATTTCCTCTAGAAGTATCCGAAAAACTTAAGTTTGGAAAACTTTATCGAAGTGAAGGTTCGTAGTATCTAGCTAACTTATATGCTAGTATCAACTCACTCGTAATTACTGATGAACCTTAGGTTACCATTGAAGTCATTTACGTGTTTTTCGTATTGCATGTATAGATATTAGAATGGTGTGTGAGGAAGGAAATTTCCTGATTTTGGATTAAGTGTTGTTGGTTCTTATATGCATGTTCAGATTTGATAAAGGCAAAGAACCTACTTTGTAGATTTTGCTAGAATTTCTAGTGAGTTCTAATTTCTTACTTCCATGTATTATAGATCTCTTTGTTATATAATTCGTGTAAGGTAAGTAACATTCCTTTGTAATGGATGAAAAGTGTATGTGTGGATAATGTTTATCTAGTCTCATTGGTCTAAGTTCAGTTTGTTTCTGTTATGAAGTAAGTGTCATCCTTCATGCTTAAGCCACCACCATCTACTTTTGATATGTATGATATGATTTGATATGTGGTGATGAAAATGAGGAGATATATTTGTGTATCCTCCGATAGGACAATTATATTGTAAACCGGGTTGGCAAATCACTATAAAACATGTTATTCTGAATGAAAATGATATGAAGAGTTAATTGGGAGAAGGTATGTGAATGAGATTGTATGATATGCTTCTAATTCTGAATTATGGGTATGTGGCTGACATGAAGATGGGTTGTTTAAGTTGTGTTAAGTTGGCATACAGTATACGCCCAAATGATAAGTAAGTTGACATATTGAGTCTGTATGTGTTCTATATACGCCATTGGGCGTACTATGTTTATTATGTGTAAGTCTTTCTGAAATGTTCGATTATGTTATAAGTAATGATATGTATATTTTCCCTTTGGAACTCACTAAATTCATATGAATTTATTCCGTTACCTTTTCCTTCTCAAGCTTGTTGATTGAAAGAAGACTTTGTTAGAAGGACTACGCCAGAGTGTTGCTGCTATTGTAAGCTGACTATTTTGTTTTGTATCATGCATGACTCTTGGGGGTTGCGTATAAATGTATTTCAGAAACGATCCATATAAAGAACTTTTATTTTGAAAAGACTTTGTTTTTACAAGATTTCTATTAAGTATAAACGTCTGGATTTAAATTATTTCATTCTGCTTAATGAAGCTACTATATTTGAACTTATAAGCCGATGGCTTAAACATTATTTCAAACTGTTAATGATTTCATTCAAACTTCAGTAAAGCCACAACTATTATATGTTTATATGTATAACTTTGTATTAATTTTATAAAGTTTTCGCCAAATTGTTTTGTTGTAAGCTAGTCCAATTTTGAGTAGTGACACTTCAAACTCGAATCTTATCATAGGGTCGGGTTTGGTGCGTTACATATGTAGTGGATCACACTAGTCATTATAACATTATTTATTTGGAATGGGTTTCACTAATGCATCATAGACACATACAATACTTGTTTTTATCCTTTGCACTTTTTAATTAGAGGTTACTAATTAAAAGTTGGGTTCCCATTATTAGTGTCTAATATTAGGGGTTTTAAGCTCATTTCTCTTGTAGTACTACTTACCTAATCCCTCGATAACCTTTTGGTTAAATTATTTCCCGAATTGTTTGTTGATCTGACATATGTTATGGTAATTACCCCATTAGAGATAGATTCTCTAATATAGTCATGTTTGATGCTAATATGTCTCGGTTTTCCATTGTATACACCATTGTATGCTCTATACATTGTAGTTGCATTATCACAAAACAGAGAAATTGTTGGCATTAGTTGTGGCCACAATTCTACATCTAATAACAAATTTGTCATTCTGCTTCCTTGCCTACTATAGTTAAAGTTATAAACACATATTCCATGGTAAAATAAGAGATGCAAGTTTGTTTCTTAGAAGCCCAACTAATGGCTCCCCCTCCTCTAGTGTTAAATATCCAACCTAATGTGGATTTATTATCATTTGAACTAGTGGTCCAACTTGCATCAGAATATCCTTCTAAGACAACAGAGCTATACAAATGGTCAACTCTGGACATGGAAAAGATCTAAAATACCGTTCATTAAACAACTAGTTGACCATTTGCTTCCTTCTCATTTTCCTTAAAATGCCTTTCAATTGATTTCTTAAATGGACGCTTAGCCTTCAAATTAAGCACGAATGTCAAGACGAAAAATGCCCTTGTGTCACGAATTCCATCACTGACTTCACCAAAATCAAGATTTCCTCTATGGGTTGACTTTTCCAAATATAGAGGTGAACATCATGACCTTCCTTGTAAAACATCTTGATGCAAAACATTAATTTGCTGTAATTTAAGCTCATTTGTTTTTTCCCAACCTACATCATTTTAGCTCAAGGATCAATGGTAGTAGCACTAAAACAGTCAAAATTAACTACAATTAAACGAATATAACGATCTAAAATACTAAAATCGACCTTAAACCTAGTAATTTTACCGAAAATGAACATAAATTAAAGAGTGAATTTGATTCTAAAACATATATTAATTAGATAGCGATCAAATTCTCTCACACTTAAAACTTTTATTTGTTCTCAAGCAAAATGACTAACTAGACTCTCAAATAACAACTCCTTAGACTAAAAAGTTGAACACATAAAGTATGCAAGTATGACAATTATAGAATTGCATAAGATTGATGACAATGTGCTAAGCATATCATGAATGAAATAAAACCACTCAAGAAATTAAAATGTCCAAAGCATGCGTGTTCAGCTCATGATTTTCCTATTAGAAAACATGGAAAGGATGCGCTATGAAAATTTAGTTTTTTTTTTATACAATCTAGAACCAACATCGTTATTTAACAACAATAAATAATCGATAATATAGTACTTGGATGAGTTTTGATCTGAATTTAGAAATTAAATATGTGAATTTGTGATTAATTTCGAATTGCTCATGAAAACGATCCTATCTCAAGTTATAGAACTCAGAATTATGTAATTCAAAAACTATTGCAAAAACAAGTCACAAATCTATAATTTTGGGCGTAGGAATCACAAAAAAAAAAAAAAAAAAGGTACGAAGGTTTCATAAAGTCTTAGCCCCTTGAAGTCTTGTGATTAATCTCAAACTCATATATGATTTGTATAACTTTACGAAAATGATCTTATCTCGAGCTATAAACCTTGAAATCATGTGATTCAAAAATCGTTTCAAAGGTAACTCAATATCTAACGAAATATTGACGATTATAATTAAAATAAAATTTGAGGATATACATAGAATTTCGACTTTTGCCCGTTGAAAAATCTCAACTTTTATCTTGTGTTTAATTCTTTAAGTTAAAGTTCACTCTCTAAAAATCCTAAAATTTGAAAATATTAGAAAAAATCATTGGATTGAAATTTTGAAGACTTTGGATTTTTTAACTCAAAGGAAAGACTCTGAGTTTAATGAGCACAAGTCCCTCGTTGGATAACTAAGCAAAGCCAAAGGTGTGCTGAAAAATCATTTTAGGAAGACAAAGTTGAAATATGATTTTTTTAGAGAATAAAATATAATTTTATTAATATATTAATTTATAATTTTGCAAAATATTAAAAATACATTGTGCCCCTTCAATTTGCCCACCCTATAAATAGAAGCCTTAGTCCTTAGGAATTTTGTCATTGCTGAGAGAAAGTCAATATGCTGAAGTGAAGTTGTATAAATTGTATTTTGTGTGTGTGTGATGAATAGTAATATTTGTGAAGAAGGTCGGTCGATTTTTTTCATGTAAAAGTTTAATGGACCAATCTTTATATCTTTAGATCATGGATGTAAACTAAGGATATTAAATCATATTAAATATTACATTGTTTAATTTCGTTTCTTGTCATGTTAAAATTAAATTGAGTCGAGTCAATAAATTTTTGAAACCCGAATTAAATAACATAAATATCATTTATATATATTTGAATTTTTTTTTTAAAATAAAATAAGAGAGAAAAAAAAGATGATTAGTATGATAAATTTGGTTTGATAATTATTTGTTTAAGGTTTCAAATTTATCATCTTAGATTTTTTTTAAAATTATAGTTTAAAATTTTTATATATTTTTAAGATTTTTAAGAAGTTTATTTTTTTTTGAATTTATACATATTTTTATAGAATTTTTGAAAAAAATACTTTATAAATATTTTGAGAGAGATAGATTTACATATTTTTAAAATTGTCAGGGACTCAAGAGGTATTTATATAAAAATTTTATCAAGTTATTTGAATTGTAAAATGCAACTCAACTCGTATTTGAAAAAACTAAATTACTTATTTGATTTGATTTGAAAAAGTTAAATAATCCAATTCAATTGACTCGAAATTTAAAAAAAATTCAAATGTATCAAATGTTGCTCCCATCTAGTTAACGAAGTTAAGGAAATTATGTGGATGAATGAGAAACTTATAAAATAGAAATCAAAGGTGAATTGTTGACCAATAGATCCCACTTATTCTAATAAACTTGTAGTTGATGCAAAATCTATAGATTGACATCGTTAAATGCAAACCAGAGTTAAAATAAAATTACCATTTTAGATTTAAAACACCCTCTTTGTAAAGTGACGTCTTTAGATTTTATTTTTTAATGAAAACAAAACCAATAATTTGTACTGCAAAAGTAGATCAGGGAAAGCTATCGCAGACATTGTCAGGTTTCCTGTCGCATTAGAAATGAAATTTGTTCCATTTATTCAACACCCCATAATTCTCTACGTTGGAACTATCAAAATCTAGATTCACCCCATAATCCTTTGGATGGGATGTTAAAAAAAGTTATATATATAAAACTTAGAAAACATAATTTTAATATATAATTTTATATAATTAAAAGTTAATTGACAAAAGATGTAAATGTAGACCCAAATTTTATTTCATAATTGAAATTTAATTAAACTATTTTTAATTTAGATTAATGTTTTACGATAATAAATGGTTGGTGTATGGTGGTTTGATTAAAGAAATGTGTGAATGAAGGTAGGATTTCATGTCAAAAGGGGTTTGTGCATATATGATGTAAGGAGGCTGAGACTGTCACGTAGTCTATGTTGCATTTGCATTTCCATGGCCACATTTCAATCTAACCATAATAAGGACACCTCCCAAAAATAAATATAAATATGTGGGACTATTTCTTAAATATATAGGTTCATCTTTCAATAAAAAACAATAATAACCACAATATTGATTTACCGCCGGTTTAGGGTCCCATGTTTCGGGTCAGCTACATATTCTCTCCCTACTCCTTTTTATATTTCCTCGCGTTCCGTCTCTTTTTTAATTGATATTTCCTGTTAAATTTAGTCATTAATCTTTTAAGAAGATTTAGATTATTTTAAAAAGAAATAAAATTACTTGCTAAACCATTAACTCTTTCATGCATATTTCATATTAACATGATATTATTTGTATTATATGTCATGTTAATAAATAAATTTTAAAATATATATAAAGTTGTTAAAAATTAAAAAAAAATTAGCATTAAGTACATATACGTTAACATGTGGAATGAAATGTTTAAAAATTATACATTTTAGTTAGTATTTTTAATTTTTTAATTTTTTTTGAAAATTTTATGGTCAAAATTGACTTTCTTTTTTTTTATAAGGGTGAGAACCCAATTTAATTTTTAAAAAATAAAAAAGTAAAATTGATAAAAGAATACATATAAACCTAAAGAAAAGAAGAAACTTTTTATATGCAACAAAGAGGTATCAATATAAATATATGCAAACAAGATCAAATAAATAAATAAAAAGGCATCATATAACAACACAAATTGGTCTCCCCCCCCCCCCACGCTCTCTCTTTTTCTCGTAAGCTATGGATCCCTCATCAACTCAAAGTGGCCGTGACCAAATGGCTTCAAAAGATTGTGACACCATCATTCCGGCAGCCAAATACCCTTCCTCCCGACGAACACCTTCTTCTTCGTCGTCATCTTCACTCGGATCTTTGTATTGTCCGGAGGATTCACCTCTGAGTCCTGCTACACCACTCCGATTTTCCGGTGTACCCTTTTCTTGGGAGCATTTGCCAGGGGTTCCTAAGAAGAAGCTGGAAGATGAGAAGCAAAAAGGGTCCATAAAGTTGCTGCCATTACCTCCCCCGGCCACTCCACCCACCTCCAAAAGGAACAATTTTGAAGAGATTTTAGCCCGGAAAAAAGCATCGAATGCAGGCGGGAAGGATCCATTTTTCGCGGCGATGGTGGAATGTTGCAAAGATGATAATGATGAAGAATCAGGAAGCAATTTATGGAGTGGAGTTAAAGTAACAAGGAGTATCAGTGACAGGTTGGGATTTATTAATCTCTACTCTTCTTGTAAAAGAACCTGTGCTGTCTCGGAATCAGTAGTGTATCTGCCAAGGTCTAGCAGAGCAGCTAATTACAGCATACTTACTACTCGTCGCTCAACTTAAACAGATCCAGTGATCACATTCTGCTGCTCTTAATTTCTCTTTCTTTAATTTTCCTCTGTTTTATGTTGCATATGAGGACAAGGATGGATGATGTCTGTAATATATAATATGAATAGAAAGCTGAAATGTTGCCCCTGGCTTTTGTCTTTTTTAATGAATGAATGAAGGAATTGGGCTGTTTGATCATGAGTTACTAGAAACAATGATATAATAATTTACTTGTGCTGCCTGTATTTTCATGTGATGTATGTATTTTAGGAATCACACTAGTCCATGTGAGAGAGCAAAACTCCATTGGACCACCTTAGAAAATGACACTGATGTTCAACAAATTTGACTCTTCTCCATACCACTTGTGTGTTTTTCTGTCAATATTTTTTACCTCTGCAATTGTTGACCTGTGTTTTTTGTATTGGGATGGATGGAGCTATATCAGGTTGTTGAGCTACCTTCAGTGTTAAAATTTGGCATTGGAGGATTTTTTTCCAAGAAAATGTAGCTCCTTCCGCAAGCGTTATCTTTTTCTTTATTACTTTTGGTGTGAGAAATAAAGGTTCTTTTTTTCCCAATGTACCAAATATAATGAAATTTAATAAACTACGAATAAAATATCATTTGGTAGGATAGTAGAATACATCATTTTAGGTGCACGTTGTGGGATGCTAATGCTACATCCTTTTTAACCTTGTTCCCTCCTTTTGGTTTTTTACAAAATCAGATCACTTATCTTCTTCTTCTTTTTTCATTTTTCATGCCATCATTTGTTTTTTTATATATTATCTACTCTATGTAATTTGATCTATATTTTTCATGTCATTTTCTTCGCTCTCTTTTTTTCATTTTTTATATTCTCAAAGTTTTAGATCTCAAATTAATTATGAAAAATCTTGTTAATATTGTTTTAGAAAATGATTTTAAGAAAATTTACAAAATAATAAAAATTATTTTACATAAAATCAGACATTAATACATTTTCCAGATATCATTTCTGTAAAAAATTTTACACCAAACAAACAAGCCCAATCAAAATCTTCTCTCTCTTTTTTCTCTTAATTTTAAATTTTTATTTAATATAATATTTAAAATTATCTATAACTCATTCCAATTTTTAGTTAAATATGTAAATGTGTTCAAACTCATATAGAAATCATGTAATTATATTTACACGTTTAATTAACAATGATTTATTTCCACGTCCAAACCATGGAGTTGTATTTACACGTTTGTCACTCACCCAATCATCTGTCCTTCCAGAGCATGTCCAGCTCAATAATTGTCGTTATATTCGATATGTATAAATTTATATTTTTAACAAATCATGTTAAGATACATAATTAATAAAATTTAATAATCATTTAAAATAAATATAACTAGAATTTTGGATATATCCACATCTTACTTCTATCACCATCTTATTTTAATATATTAGAATGTTGTGTCCGATTTCGTTCCGCTTCAATTTCTTATTAAATATTTATAGAGTAGTGTGACTTAAATTCCATTTGATCCGGCTTGAAAAGTTTAAGGTGCAACCCACTTGTTAAAGAAATAAAATAGAAATGTAAAATAGGAGATTTGTGGGGGTGATCGGGGTACGAGGACGGAGCCCCTGTGGTACAGACCATGTCACACAAGTTGAATCCATATATGATTATACTTCTTCTATTTGACATTAATTATAACAGCGGTGTTTAATCCTTAAAATAATATGATTTCACAAGTATAAGAATTCCTTAACGTGGAAATAGAGTTGACCATTGGGTTTGGCGAAAAAAAACACCACGATAAATTAATTTCTCCCTCTTGACATTTTTCTCTTAATAAAATAAATCGTAAGCCATGAAGGCTTCAATTTGTGTGTGTGTGTGTTTTGTGCGGGATCAATTACAATAATCAACCTTTCATTATCTACTTCCATCAAGTAATCGGATGAACAAATAGCTATTAAAATAAAACACTTAATCCTTTTAAATCAAGCTATTTGATTTTAGACTTAATTGGGTCTATAAAATTGGCTAAAATCTTACATCCTCCCACTTGACCTAGTGCGATAAAACATAAGCTTTAACAGAATAAACTTTGAGTGTGCATAACAAAAATAACATTAATCATTATTATCTTATTATAGTGTATTGCAATGTGAGTTATGATGATTGTATATAATGTAACTCACATACTTCTTTCTAAATAATATAACATTACAACTCAATATAATAGGATTTTAAGTAACATACATATCACATCATGATCATAATAATATCTTATAAAGATTTTTTTATATTAAATAATTTCAAAAATTATGTACACACAATCATGATAAATAAGAAATACGTCCGTTTTATCTCAGAAACGCAATAATTGAGCTCATGGTGTCACAATATCATCAAATTTCAATAATCAATACAATTGAGACCCATCCATTAATACCTCTTCGTTTGTTGTGTGACTATTTTCGGGCAGAATAAGTATATTGAAAGCTTATATATGAATGGTTCTACCAGTGCCATCTATTCATAGGGAGAGATAGAAGAATCCTAGTTGAATTAGTAGAATATAAATAATACTTATCTGATAGAAAAACAAGAAGCCTTTGATCATAAAGAAAAACAATCTGCTGAAAAAGAATTTCCACCCAGGAAGTGCCCACTGATGAAGGCACTACTTCTATGCTTATGGTGATGAAAGCCAAAACCATTATTGAACTCAAAGCCTCTATAGACTTCAATCAAAGACTTTGTAACAAACTATGAGTAGATGCCAAAGCAATCATAGTAAACATTGACAAACAACGGGCTCTAGTAGCTAACCTACTAGCCCAGGATGATGATGACTGATTTGGCAAATTTGTTAAACAAAAAGGGGGAGAAATAAGTTGAAAGGAAGATTGGTTTATGGAGAGGGAGATTGTTTTGAGGTTTTGAGGGGGAGATTTCTGTTTTTGAAACTGAACTCCTATTTTGGTTAGTTTTTTTATTACAGTTGTTGGATAGCTATATACTTACTTTAATGCCTTATTTGGATGATGATAGTTTTTGGATTCTATATGAACTATCTTTTCATTGATGTTTTATCTCAAAATTGCTTAGTTAGAATTTTGGTTGATTGGTTATTGATGCATTCTCGTTCATAGTATTAATGATTAATTCACTAAGTTACTTGCTAAGTAATAATGAGAACATGCTAAGGGGGAGCAGATGTTTCGTGATTGATATAGCTTCTTGGACTGTTAAGTTTTGTTCAGCAAATTTCCAAGAAGGGGAGAATGTTGAAAAATAGGAAATTGGCTTTTAAGTTCCAAGGAAGTGCCCACTTCCCTAGCATTGGAGCTGTTTAGTGATAGTTTCTATATTTGAGTAGTGACAATTTATTAAATGGTTTTAATGTGTTGTGTTGATTATTTGGAGCATATTGAGCCCAACAATGAATGTCATATTACTTGGGAAACTCACATGGAAGATTGGATTGAATTAAATTACTCGAGACAATCCTATGCAACAAGGGCATTTCAATTAGATTGAAACTCTATGAGATTAGCTACAAGAGTCCATGTATGTTTTATTCTCTATTATTATATCACTACACCAGAATAGGCCTTTAGCGGCACTTTTAGCGGCGTTTGGAACAAAAGCGCCACAACAAATCGAGCATTAGCGGCGATTTAGTCAAAGCGCCGCTAAAGGTAGACCATCAGCGGCGATTTCCAAGAAGCGCCGCTAAAAATAGGAATTAGCGGCGTTTTATATAAAGCGCCACAAAAAACCTAAGAACAACGACGTCATTTTTTGCGATTTTTAAACCTTTAGCGGCGTTTTTATTTTAGCGCCGCTAATGGTCCGATCTTTAGCGGCGTTTTTATCTGAGCGCCACTAATGCTCTGGCCTTTAGCGGCGTTTTTCTCTAAGCGCCGCTAATGCTCGTATCTTTAGTGGCGTTTTTATCTGAGCGCCACTAATTCTCTGGCCTTTAGCGGCGTTTTTTTCTAAGTGTCGCTAATGTTAGTATCTTTAGTGGCGTTTTTATCCGAGCGCCACTAATGCTCTGGCTTTTAGCGGCGTTTTATAGGTAAGCGCCGCGAATGCATTTACCTTTAGCGGCGTTTTTGCCGAAGCGCCGCTAATAGTAACAAAAATCTTATAAGTTGAAATAATTAATATTTTGTTCTATTTATTATATAGTGGTACAATTTTCATTTAAATTATAATTAACAAATAATATTGATTAATACAAAAAGTTTTTATTAAGGAGAAGTCGTATATATATAACAGCTAACTATTTATTACTAATTTTCAATCACAGTTGATTTAAACTACTTTACGAGAGAAAATATATTAAATTATGAATAAAATAAAATATATAATAAAACTTAAATTTTTGTATTGCAAAGAATAAATTAAAAATAGAATTAACTTTTATAAGAGTAATAAATTTTGGTAGTACTGTTCGACTAAATAAATCAAAGGAATTATAAAACACCAATTTATACAAAATATATTTTAACAATTAATTATTGTTTAATCGTTTTTGACTATATTTTATGATTATATATATTAAATATTTAGGGAATTTTTTTATGGACGGTATTTTAAGGAGTACGGGGTATAGATTTAAGGTTTGGGATTTAAGGTTAATTTAAGGGTTAGGGGTTTGAGATTTAGGGTTTCAACGGCCATGTTAGGGTTTAATTTAGATTAATATTAGTTTTTGATTATTTTTTATGGTAAATATATATGTTCTTATATATTTGTAAAATATAGATCCAGAATAAATTAAATATATTGAATATTAATATAATAGGTAGATCATCATGATGGATTTATGCATGTCTATTGATTGGTTAATTTATAATTTGAGACTTGTTAAATGATACAATTAATTATAGCCATATATATCAAAAAACACGTCGTTCCGTGTTAGGGAATCAGTTTCTATTGTGGCGTTTTATAGGGAAGCGCCGCTAATATTCTTGAAACTCTGTCAGAACGGCGTCGTTTCAGTTGAATGATGTACTCTATTAGTGGCGTTTTTAGGGAAAACGCCGCAAAGATGTCTACAATTTTGTGAAAATGTCACCGTTTCTTTCTATAATTGAAAATTTAGTGGCGTTTTTTCGCATAGCGTCGCAAAAGCACATGCAATAGCGGTGTTTTTACGCAAAACGCCGCAAATGTGACTTAAAATTAATTTAAACGGCGCCGTTTCTTTAAAGGCCATTTAACCCGTGTCCTCATCCTTTACGAACTTATTATCGAAAAAAATGCATTTTCTATACCAAATTTTATAATAAAAAATTGTTTTTTTATATAAAGAGACAAAATTTGTTATACCAAGTTTATTATAACAAATTTCATCTATTTGTTAAGAGGACATTCGAAGCTTCATACGAAAATTTGTCATAAAGATAATATTGCTTCCTTATTTCAACTTTATACAACATTTTTAACTATATATATAAGTTGTTGTTTAATAGATTTTCACCATATTTTTTTATTATTAAAGAATATTTAGGGAATATTTTGGTCGATGCATGGTATTTTAAGGAGTACGGGCCGGTATATATGAATTTAAGGTTTGGTATTTATGGTTTAGGAGTTAGGGGCTAGGTTATGCTTTAGGGGTTACAGACGTGAATTTAGGGGTTAGGGACAGGGTTAATTAGGGTTTAGGGGGATTTAAGGGTTACAGAGGTTTTAGGGGTTTGGCCGGGGTTTAAGGTTTCTTAAGAGGTTAATAGTAGATTGATTAATTTTGGAGGTATGACTCTTATATGTTCTTATATATTTGTAAAATATAGATCCAGAATAAATTTAATATTAAGATAAGTTTTGAGTATAATAGGTAGATGATCACTTTATGCATGTACGTACGTAGCTACATAAATTGAATGGTTAATATGAAGATTACAAGGTTAATTTATAATTTGAGACTTGTTAAATGATACAATATAACTAATAATAATAGTTATAACTGGCAAAACATTTAACCCAAATTAACGGCCATTTGATATATTTTTACTTATATATGGATATATATGAAGATATATGGATATATATAGTTATTAATTATTTAATTTGTAAATATAGGACCAAAATAAAATTGGTATAAATAAATAAACAAATAATTAAGTTAGTAATTATTTATTTGTTAAATAAATTGGTAATTAATTAATTAAAAGTAAGACAAAAAAATAAGAGTTTTAGCGGCGTTCTATATAAAAACGCGACAAATATTGCAATATACGACGTCGTTCCGTGTTAGGGAATCAGTTTCTATTGTGGCGTTTTATAGGGAAGCGCCGCTAATATTCTTGAAACTTTGTCAGAATGGCGTCGTTTCAGTTGAATGACGTACTCTATTAGTGGCATTTTTCGGGAAAACGCCGCAAAGATGTCTACAATTTTGTGAAACATCACCGTTTATTTCTGTAATTGAAAATTTAGTGGCGTTTTTTCGCATAGCGCCGCAAAAGGACATGCAATAGCGGCGTTTTTACGCAAAACGCCGCAAATGTGACTTAAAATTAATTTAAACGGCGCCGTTTCTTTAAAGGCCATTTAACCCGTGTCCTCATCCTTTACAAACTTATTATCGAAAAAAATGCATTTTCTATACCAAATTTTATAATAAAAAATTGTTTTATAACTAATAATAGTTATAACTGGCAAAACATTTAACCCAAATTAACGGCCATTTGATATATTTTTACTTATATATGGATATATATGAATATATATGGATATATTTATAGTTGTTAATTATTTAATTTGTAAATATAGGACCAAAATAAAATTGGTATAAATAAATAAACAAATAAATAAGTTAGTAATTATTTATTTGTTAAATAAATTGGTAATTAATTATTTAAAAGTAAGACAAAAAAATAAGAGTTTTAGCGGTGTTTCTATATAAAAACGCCACAAAAGGTATCTTTTACCGGCGATTTAGTAAAAAACGCCACAATTATTGCAATATACGACGTCGTTCTGTGTTAGGGAATCAGTTTCTATTGTGGCGTTTTATAGTGAAGCGCCGCAAAACTTACATAACTTTACTTAAACGGCGTCGTTTCTTCAGAGGACAAATTAACTTACATCTGTCTCCGTCCTCCAATTACAGCAAGAGGTAAATTGCTGAGAAATTAGGTTTCGAAATTTTCTAAGTGTCGAAAGGGGAGAAAACTTATCACGGAAAATACAAAGGAAAGAAAGGTGGTCGGAGTCGATCTTGAAACAAGGTGGGCACAGCTGCGAGATTTGTCGATTGAATAGGTAAGCCGTTTCTGTTCTTTTTCGACTAAATTTTGCCATTTTTTGGTCAGTCGAAGTTATTTGGGGTTTTAGGGTTTCGATTAAACAACATAATTTGTGGGGAATCATTAGATGATGGGGAATAGGTAAGCCGTCTCTCGTCTTGGAACTGTGTTTGAATTTTCCTCAATTTTACTCATGTCTTCGCCATCCCTTCTTTTTCTTTTAGGGAAGAAAAAAGGGGAATTTGTTTGATGGCTGAGTGGGTGGGTGGGTGAGTGGATGATGGGATAAAGTTAAGCCGCTACTCTGATTAATTTATTTAATATCTAAAAAAATTAAAATTTTAATTAACAAATAAATACTAATTGAAACCAGATGAATCTAAAAGCATGCTGTTGGACATGTTTATAAAAAAATCAACTGGTTGGTTCAAATTCGCATGATTTTATCACTTAAAAACAAAGAAAACACATGACCTTATCTCCACTTTGCCCATGTATGAAATTTAAAATTGTTGTATGCATTGTTAATTTAAACATCATTAAACTGGTTCCCTTACAACGTTAATATAAAAATGGCATAAATTTATTCTTCAGAAAATGGTAATTCTTTTTATGAAAGGTCTTGCTACTATGCCAATTTTTACGGATTCCATCCCTTCATTATAATTTGATCTTTTCCACTTTTCAAGTGTGTATTTTTAGATTTCTATGCCAATTTTTTCACCAATTCTGCCAAATAATTTGCTGTGACTTATTTCTTTTTAAAGATGGGGTGATGTGATATAAATACATTGACTTTTCTAATTTGATTATAATTTGATTATAATTTCATTATAATGTAGTATATATCAATGTAGGAATCATTAGATGATGGGGAATCATTACACAAGTAGGTAGACTATTGCTTGAGGTTGAATGAATATGAATAGAGATAGGTCAGATCTGATTTCACAAAACCACGATTGTAGATAGTTGTGATTAAGCCAGTGGCGTATGTTTCGGTCCATAAATAGCTTTGCATAACTTGCAAATATGACAAATGTGAGGTTAAGACATATATACCTCTTTTTTCTAGCTGTCTTGCAATTGATGAGTTCATCTACTTTTTTTTTTCTTTTTCTAAGCAATCATTTATTCTGCAGAATATTCTTCATAGGGTCATTAGAAACTAATCCCCAAGTATAGTTCCGTTGCAATGCATCAAACTCAACTTTCATTGCATTTTGTCACTTAGAGTGTTTGTTGGCTTGGGCAAAGGCTTGAGGAGTGTTGTTTGGATGAAGAAGAGCCATGAGATAAAAAAAAATGTCTTCTGAATGTTATTTTGGGAACAGGTTATCATTCGATTTAATGGATTTAATTACTGTCATGTTATTTTGGGAGAGGAATATATATTTTCAATTTTGGGAACATGTTATTTTGGGTACAGTTATATATGTTCAATTTTAAACCTCTAATATCATCTAATTCACTGTCATGTTTCAACATATATTCATATATATTTTCATATATATGTTCAATTTTAGTTTTTTTAGTTTAGCTAACTTTGTGAGTATAAACTCCTGTTTTTTTTTAGTTTTTTGGCTTTAATTACGTCTGTTTTTTCGGTACTAATGTATTTTTGTCTTTTTTTTCCAGGATTTGCTTCGGAATTGAGGCAATTTAAGGTATTTATTCCTATTTTTCTCTATTTAGGTTTCTTATAAAAAAAAGTCAAATTGTTAAAAAAAAATTTCTTATATTTTAGTTGTATAGTTTAATTATTATTTTTCATTTTTAGATGGGAGTTTTAATTACCATTTTAGCTAAATTTGCATTTTACTTTGTAGCTTATTACATTATTTGATGTTTAAATTTTTTGCTCAAGATATTCGGCAAAGGCAATTGTTTTAAACTATTAAAATTCGGAATACAACTCTTAAACAACTTTATATATTTGAGTAATTGAATAAATTATGGGCGAATCGTTTTATCGGTTTAGCGTTTATAAATCATCGATTTCCGATATTATGTGTTGCCATTATAAATTTTACTTCAAATTAATGATTCATTATCGATCTTAACTTACATAATGGGAATTCGTTAATGATTAATAATCTTTTACATACAAATAAATTTGTATATTTATTTATATTTTCTATTAAAATAAAAATATACTTTTTCGAAATATATTTATTTTGTAATGGCAATTCAAAGAATTATTTCTTTAATAACAAAAATTGTTTTCATAAATATAAACAAATTAATTATATCTTGTAATTCGAAGTCAAATTTTTTTTTACTAACATAATTTGTTGTTTGAATTAATAAAAGCTACAAAATATACATCATATCGTAACGATCTTTGAATTATCCGGAGATTAAAGCTACAAAATTATACATAAATTAGTATTATACATAAATTACATAACTTAAATAATTAATATTATACATAACTTACATTAATATTATACATAAATTACATAACTTAATTAATTAATTAATATTATACATAAATTACATAACTTAATTAATTAATATTATACATAACTTACATTAATATTATACATAAATTACATAACTTAATGAATTAATATTATACATAACTTACATTAATATTATACATAAATTACATAACTTAGTTAATTAATATTATACATAAATTACATAACTTAGTTAATTAATATTATACATAACTTACATAACTTACAACTTACATAACTTACATTAATATTATACATAAATTACATAACTTAAATAATTAATGTTATACATAACTTACATAACTTACAACTTACATAACTTACATTTTTTAATTATTCGTAAATTACATAACTTACTTAATTTGCATAATAAATAACTCACATAACTTACATAATACATAACTTACAACTTACATAACTTACATTTTTTTAATTATTCGTAAATTACATAACTTACTTAATTTGCATAATAAATAACTTACATAACTTACATAATACATAACTTATATGACTTACATAACTTACATAGCATAATTTTCATAATACACAACTTACATAATTTTCATAATAAATAACTTACATAATACATAACTTACATAGCTTAATTATACTTATTCCTAAATCCTAAACCCGTGCAATTTATTGTCAAGATTAGGCTTCAAGAAATAAGAAATGGACCGGTCTTGGATGAATTTGTCAAGGGTAAGCGACGGTTATCGAAATGGAGTACAAACTTTTCTAAATTTTGCATTTCAATATGCAAGTCAAGAGAACATGATTCTTTGCCCGTGTAAGAAGTGTGTCAACATAAACTGGCATTATCGTGAAGTTGTATACGAGCATCTAATTGTTGATGGGTTTGTTCGTGGTTATAAACAATGGTTTTTTCATGGAGAATGTCCGCCTAGTACTTCCTCTTCAAGGATGGATGTATCTTATGATAGTACTGCTTACCATCAGTCTGTTAGAGGGGATGATATGGAAGGGATGTTGCGGGAAGCATTTAATATTCACAGTCATGGTTTACAGTCGTTCCCACCCGACTTTGTGCCATCTGATGATTGTAATCTCGGTGGAAATGTTTTTACCGAACCCGGAAGAAGTGTACATCATGAATAGCCGAATGGAGAAGCGGCAAAGTTCTACGTGCTACTTAATGAGATGAACGAAGAACTATATGAGGGATCAAAATTTTCAAAAATATCTTTCTGCATTCGTCTTTTCCAGTTAAAATGTTTGGGAGGGTGGACTTGGAACTCATTGACAATGCTGTTAGAGTTTTTGAGAGAAATGTTTCCTTTTGCAAAAATCCCTCAGTCATGAAAAGATATGAAGAAAATGATAAAAGACTTAGGTATTGGATACAACAAAATCCATAGTTGCCCGAATGATTGCATGTTGTATTGGGGCGATCGGAGAAACCAACAGTGCTGTCATGTATGCGGCGAATCCTGTTGGATAAATAGAAACACAGAAGATGGGAACGACGATGAAAATGATGCACAGCCAAGAAAGAAGCCGGTCAAGATTTTACGGTATTTTCCGCTGATACCAAGGCTTCAAAGGTTTTTCATGTCCTCGAAGACAGCGGAGTCAATGATGTGGCACCATGAAGGACGAACCGATGATGGATTATTAAGGCATCCGGCAGATTCTTTAGCTTGGAAATCATTTGACAATAAATTTCCAAGATTTGTAAGCGATCCCAGGAGTGTAAGGCTTGGCCCAGCATCTGATGGATTTAATCCTTACAAGATCATGAGTACTGCATACAGTACTTGGTCAGTAGTGCTTGTTCCTTACAATCTGCCTCCGTGGATTTGCATGAAGCAATCTTCCCTTATCTTATCTATGATTATCCCTAGAGAGAAAGGGCCCGGGAATGATATTGACATTTATTTACAGCCACTTATTGAAGAGTTAAAACAATTATGGGCTGGTGTCGAGACATACGATGTGCTGAGAAAGGAGAACTTTAATTTACGTGCAGCTTTGATGTGGACCATTAATGACTTTCCCGCTTATGCTAATTTATCCGGTTGGAGTACCAAGGGTCGTTATGCGTGCCCTTGTTGTGCTGCACAAACATGTTCGCAATGGTTATACAATGGGAAGAAGTTCTTTTACATGGGGCATCATCGGTGGTTACCGGAAAATCATAGATTTAGATTTCAGAGTTCGGCATTTGACGGTACTGAAGAGTTCAGAGAAGCTCCTTCGCAAACAAGTGGATCTGAAATCTTGTTAATGTTGGAAGATATGAATTTCAGTTATGGGAAAATGAATCAACCGCCAAACACGCAAAGAAATAGAAGATCAAATGATGAAGCTGATGATAACTCCGATGAAGAGGACGATCCTAATGAGGCGGACTTGTGGAAAAAAAGAAGTATTTTCTTTGAGTTGCCTTATTGGGAGCACCACTTTTTACGACACAATCTTGATGTTATGCATATTGAGAAAAATGTCTGCGAGAACATTGTCTGTACAATTTTGAATGTAGACGGAAAATCAAAAGACAATCTTCAGAGTTGACTTGATTTAGTTCAGATGGGAATTCGACCTGATCTTCATCCAAATCCACTTCCGAATGGTAAATATCGGTTGCCGCCTTCTATTTTCTCAATGTCGAAGATAGAGAAAGAAGTGTTCTGCATGGTGTTGAAGGATATAAAGGTTCCAGATGCGTATGCATCAAATATATCTCGATGTGTTAGTGTTAAAGATCGAAGACTATATTCGCTAAAATTACATGACTATCACATCTTGATGCAAGATTTACTACCAGTTGCTCTACGATGTTGTATTTCGAAAAAGGTGACGTCTTGTATAATTGAACTATCCAATATAATGAAAGCCATTTGTGGCAAAGGTTTGGATGTTCAAGAACTTTAGAAGGTACAGGATCGAGCCGCTTTAACTTTATGCAACATAGAGAAAATCTTCTCACCTTCCTTCTTCACTATTATGGTTCACTTGATAATCCATCTCCTGCATGAAGCAATTCTTGGCAGACCCATTTTCTATCGATGGATGTATCCCATAGAAAGGTGTTAATTACAATTTTTAAAATTTTCCTTCATTCACCTATATGCCTTTAGTTACAACTTTTGATAATGTTGTATATCGTGTTTAGGTTCATATCCAAATTAAAGTCTTATTGTCGCAACAAGCGTTATCCAGAAGGATCGATTGCTGAAGGCTACTTGGCAGAGGAATGTATGACCTTCTGTTTAAGATATTTGGAAGATGTTGAAACAAGGTTGAACAGGCCAAATAGAAATGCTGGACTCACGGATCATAACTTTGCTGATAATTATTTGTTCCAAAGTTTTGGAGAACCAATCGATAAAGTTGAAATTGTAGAATTAGATGATTTATCGTGGGTACAAGCACATCGATATGTTCTGTTTCACCACGAATCAATGGAACCTTTACACAAGTAAATTCTAGAAATTTGATAAATATTCATCATTTAAAAATTGTTTATAGTCTAACAAACTTAACATACTTTTAACATAGTGAGTACAAACAAATATTGAGATCTCGTTCGCGCTCCCGAAGAACACAACATCGAGATATCAATAAGTTGTTTACAGAATCTTTTCATGACTGGTTAAGCCAAACGGTATGTAATTGGAGCTTTCACCGACAAATAATAATATTTACTCAAAATATTTTTAATTACTCAGTTTACTTTCCATTCAATAGGTTTGGAGTGGGAAGAACATCACCGACGAAGTTAAATGGCTTTCCCAAGGTCCAAATCGGGTGGTTAAAAGATGTAGTGCGTTCCTCATAAACGGATTCAGATTTCATACAAAATATCGCGAGAGATTGAGGAGAACGCAAAATTGTGGAATAGTTGTTAATTCATCAATTACAAGTTATGCTAGTGCTAGGGACAATAATCCTGTGGAGGGAAATGTGGAATATTTTGGACTTCTTACTGACATAATTGAGTTGGATTACTACGGCAAATGGAAAGTTGTCTTATTTCGAGGTGATTGGGCCGATGTTAATACTGCACGTGGAATCAAGCAAGATCAATTTGGTTTCACAATGGTAAACTTTGCTCGATTGATTCACACAGGACAACAATTGATTGATGAGCCGTATGTATTTTCTTCTCAAGTCAAACAATTTTTTTACTCAAAAGATCCAATTGATGAGGGTTGGTACGTTGTACTCCGTAACATCCCTAGAGACTTGTTTGACATGGACAGTGGATGTAGAGATGACATTGACGACAGAACACAAACTTTGCCATTTCCAGAACAGAACTTAAACGAAAACATCCCTAGTACTAGTACACAATTTCAATGGGTCCGCCAGGATACGGATGAAGATATTTACGAATTATAATGTAGTAAGCTTTTACGATTATCTAATTATATTTACGAATGATGATATTTCAACTATTTATATGTGATATTATTGTTGTAATTGTATACTATGTTTTCAACTAATTTATTTGTATTGCAGATAAAATGCCTAGAAAAAAGTGCGATCGCACCGCATTGTTCAAGGTACTCCAAACTCGGCGGAAACAAACAGCACTGAACAACAGACTGCTATTGGATCTTCGAATGTTCCAGTTACACCTGAGGAACCTATAGAAGTTCAAAGTAATTTAACATTTAATTTACATGTGTGTTGACTTCTTGTTTATTTTTTTTAAATTTTGTATATTACAATACTTTTATTTTTCAGATGAAACTGGTGGGACGCGGAGAGTTCGCGGATGTACGGTACTGAGCAATTTATACGAGCTAGATCTAGTCGAGCGTGTCCAAGTATCCAGTAATAGCTTTGGTCAGCCTGTTGGATCAGAAGCTCGCCTTTTAGCAGGATACATGGACATTCTAGCACGGAATGCAAATATGTTGCCACTTAACTTCGAGTCATGGCATAAAGTGCCTGAGAGTAACAAGAACCAAGCTCTCGATAACATTAAGGTAACAAAACATGTATGTCATTTATAATACTTGGGTTTAAGTTTCGTTTACATTTACTTTCTTAAGTTGTGTTTTTTGTAGGCGAGATTTGCTCTAGAGGTCACTGATGCTTATGTAAAGAAGGCATTGGGAAAAAGATAGAGAGACCGTAAGAGCACTTTAAAGAAAGACTATTTTAAGACAAAAACAACACTCGACGAGAGATTACAAAATGTCCCGCTGGGAATCCTGAGGTACCAGTGGGAAGAGGTCGTTAGATTTTGGACTTCGAAGAAATGAGAGGTATGTGTAACTTATAAAATTTTGTAATTATTTTACTGTATAGTATTTCCTAATTAACGTACTAATAATTTCATAATGTAGGATCGTGAACGAGTTGGAAAAAATAGTAGGCAGCAACAAAAATTCACTCACACAACTGGGTCAAAAAGTTTTGCGTGTGTAGCTCATCCAGAGGTATTTTGAATTTTTTAATATTGGCAGATATCTATTACTTTCTATCAATTAATATTTTTACTATTGTATTGTAGGAACTGTCGTCCGGTCAAAAAGTTGGACGCCTTCAACTTTTTGACATTACACATAGGAAGAAAGATGGAAACCCTATGACTCCTGAAGCTGCAGAAATTATGGTACGTTTGCTTAATACAATTTCACTTGTTTTAATTATTTATAGTGTTTATTTTCTAATGATTTATTTCATTTATTGTAATGCAAATATTTTTAAGTTATGTTGCATTGGGTTTTTTAATATATATTACGTTTCTAACTATATGATTTATTTTTTAGGAAAAATTAAAGGATAAAAAGGCAGAGTACGAAGCGATTGCTTCCAGTGATAGTTCTGTTCATATTGACGACATTGATAACCGGATTATCACTAAAGTTTTGGGTCCTGAAAGGTATGGTCGGGTTCGATTTCAAGTATCTTTTGTTAACCCATCCCAATATTTTGGATCTAGCTCGCAACAATATATGCCTTCGAGGAGTCGAGCCGAAGCTGAAGTTCAGAGGTTAAGAGATCAGATGGCTCAAATGCAAGCGACAACAATTTAGCAAATTACACAACTTAAAGCGGAGGCAACATCGAGAGAAGCTGAGGTTCAAAAAAGATATGAAGAACTCCAGCTACAACTGAAAGCAGATGCAGCAGCGAGAGAAGCTGAGGTTCAACGAAAGTATGAAGAACTCCAGCAGCAGCTTAAAGCAGATGCGGCAGCAAGAGAAGCAGAGGCGGCAGCGAGAGAAGTACAGGTTGCAGCGAGAGAAGCAGAGGCTAAAGCGAGGGAAGCAGAGCAGCGTCAAAAGTTCGATGAACTCCAGCAGCAGCTTCAGAGTATGATGAAGATGTTTCAGCGATCGCAACAGCCGCCGTCTTAGACTATCGTGTAAATATACTTCGATTTTAACTTTTAATTTATCATTTTAACTTTTAACATTTTTGTAAGAATAATACAAATTTTATTTTATTTATTGATATTTATTATATTATTTGTTTAATATATAGATTTATTACTTTTGGCTGGTTTAGAGATGATTTCTTCTGATTTGTTTTTACAGGAGGGCTGAAAATATAAAAAAATTTATTTTACAAATCTGCCAAATTTAGTGGCGTTTTTCAAAAAAAACGCCACTAAAGGTGTTGGCCTTTAGTGGCGTTTTTGGTAAAAGCGCCGCTAAAGATAAGGTTCTTTAGCGGCATTTGTGGAAAAAGCGCCCCTAAAGATCATGGTCTTTCGCAGCGTTTGTGGGGAAAGCGCCCCTAAAGATTAGGTTCTTTAGTGGCGTTTGTGGTCGAAGCGCCGCTATAGATCAGGGTCTTTTGCGGTGTTTTAGGGAGAAGCGCCGCTAAAGACCCTGATCTATAGCGGCGCTTCGACCACAAACGCCACTAAAGAACCTAATCTTTAGCGGCGCTTTCCCCACAAACACCGCAAAAGACCCTGATCTATAACGGTGCTTCGACTACAAACGCCACTAAAGGTCTTAGTCTTCAGCGGCGTTTGTGCTAGAAGCGCCGCTATAGACCAACACCTTTAGCGGCGTTTTTTTCGAAAAACGCCGCTAAAGTTAGCGGCGCAGTCATTAGCGGCTTCTGTTGCGGCGCTTTTCAAAGCGCCGCTAAAAGTATTTGCGGCGCTAAAAAGCGCCGCTAAAAGCCTGTTTTGGTGTAGTGTATTGTAAACAATCTATCATATTATTGTTTTAATGGAATTGTTATAGATCTTCTATGTTAGCAAGTCTCGAACGAAATCTATTTAAAGGTGAGACTTGTATAGGTTTTTGTATTGAGAGTTTTTAGCACTTATGTTGTTCAAGTTAGGAAACTTTTCTTAGAATGCAATTTGTTAGTAAAACCGATTTTGTTGTGGTTTTACTTGCTAAGTTCATAGGGGTGAACTTAGTGGTGAGAGTATTGTTCTTCAAGGTTCGAAATTGAGGAGAATCATCATGGGATGTGTGATAGGTTAGGTTCACTTGTTGTAACTATTGAAGAGAATAAATATTTCTTATTGAGCTAGACTTCGCAGATGTAGGAAAATCGAACTGCATAAAATAATACATGTGTTCTTTGTGTTTTCGATTTCCAGATTTGGTGCCAGAGAAGTGCCCACTTTTCTGTCACCTGTTCCAAGCACTTCATTTAATCACTAGCAACGATTTAATATTGTCAAGTTTTCATTTTGGTCACCTAACTTTTAGGTTTCTTTCATTTTGACCAACCAAAACAAAATATTTTTTTAAGTCTTGATCTAGGTAAAAAAACTTAACATTAAAATAGGTAAAATAAAATAAAGAACACTAAAAACTAAAACAAGGAATTGAAAAATTGTCAAAATGTACTTGTTTACCCCTAGTAGAAATTCTATTTTTTTTTCAAATTAGAAATTTTATATTTTAAAATTCAAAATCAATTAAATAAATTGTTGAAAAAAATTTAATCATTTAGTAATGTCAATCGATTAATTACTATAATATTAAAATCCATTTGATTAATTAATTAATTTTCTTCTAAAATTTAAAATTTTATTTTATGTTTTTAAATACTCTTTAACAAAATTAACTCAAATAACTAATTTTTAATTATGCAATTTTTTGAATTGATTTTATGAAGAATAATTTAAAAACAAAAAATAAAATTTTTAAATTTAGAAGGAGTGTAATTAATTAAATTGATTACCTTGTGTGAAACTAGCACCGATCTTGGAAGATTTTTATGGCCGAATTTGGAGGAAGCCGCAGAAAATGCACATTTCCAACCTTAATTATCATTGATGGACCACTGTTTAACCTCCCCAAAAAAGAGTTTCTCTGGCTATGGACATCTCTTCTAATTGAATTAGACAGTGCTTTCAAGGTATAGGGTTTATATATAATTAATAGTTATTAAATTATATTTCTATAAAAAATGAATAAATAAATCAGATATGGGATGAAATCTTAAAGTTAGAATTAGGATAAGAGAGAGTAAGCAATTACATAAAAAGGAAAACAAGTGTATAAATAAATATATATGGTTGTGGAAGTGGGAGGAAACATGAGGTAGTGATGGTCAAAATATATTCTCTTCTTCAGCTTTACATATAATGATGAAAGTGATGGTGGAAGTGGAAGCTTTGCCACTTTGAGAGTGCTGAAAGCAGAAACCAAATGATGATGATGCCCCCTTTCTTGCCCATTATTAAATCCACCAACTTCTCCTCTTTTATATCCTAACTCGTGTATTAGAATACATATAAAAGCATCTACTTTGTCTCTAAACCCTTTTTCTTTTTCAAGCATTTAACCAGTCTTCTTGTCCTAAATCTATCTTTATTATTTCTGTTCCAAGGACAGAACGTGCATGTTTCTACAGAAAACATAAAGGCCCTCTTTGGGTTTGCAGTCTGCATTTACGGACCAATTCCGTATCACATTGACTCCTATTAGTTTAGTCGTCTTGCAAATTGGGGGTTTCAGTGGCATAATGCTACTTCTATTTTATTAGCTAAGGCTTAGGACTTTATTCATAGGTTAGGCATTTTATATAACAATAATCTATATTTATAATTATCATAATATAAAAACAAAAGTTCGAATAGAATTTTATAATTTAACATTAAAAATTAAAATTTTGATTTTGATTTTTGGATTTGATGTATTGTTAATTATCGTATCATACAATTGAGCTGGTAGTATTGTTGCAGTGTTATGAGTTTTGTTGCCATTTCTGACTTGTTTTCTATCCAACTGATTATTGGTTCAAATTTAAATTGTTTTTATTTTTCTTGGAGGATTAAAGGAGGAGTGTTTGATGGGAAGCAAACTTTGTCCTTTTATCTTTTAAAGTCTTTCACTTAGTTTTACTTGGACCCAAAGTTTATTTGGATTTGCTTAGAGTTGAGGGTTTTGTTTCGAAAATCAAAAGAGAGATTTTGTGTGGATAATTCTTTTATTTTAGATGTCGATTTCTCTCCTTAGCTACTTGGAGAAGGTGGAGGTCTCAATCTATAAATAGGCTATTGTGATGCATTTGTGAATCGTGCATCTTGAGTGATTTGGTGAGAGCCTTCGGCCGAATAGTTGCTTAACATTACTTTGTATTTTGGCACACTTGTGTTAAGCATTTCTTGGAGAGTTTGACGAACTGAGGAGCAACGGGGGCTCTATTAATTAAACTACCTTCCTTCATGGAATCCATGGTTTCAAACCGAACACCGGATATTGAAGGTGGGCGAACTCAACCCTCTATTATTGGCCTTGATGGTACCACTTGACCCAAGGAAATAAGCAAATATACTCTTGGAAAAAAGGGTTGCTTATGGAAATTCTAAAGCCTTGTACACAATATTGAGTGGAGTTAACATAGAACAATTCAAGGCAATTTCTATGTGTGAATCTTCTAATGAGGCGTGGCCAATTTTCCAAAATCAACATAAATGGAAACAACCTTAATTTTCCAATTTTTGCCAAAACACCATTGATCTGAAAATATTGCATAGTTTAATGAACTTCCATAGATATTGGTTGGGATCTTCATGAGAAAAACCAAAAAGCTTATTAGCTTCAACCATCTAAATGACTGCTAGTTTAATCTCAAAATTGTTCGCTTCCACCATCGGGAAGCGAATACTAATACGAAGCCCTTCGACATGTGGTATGACATAGTCTCTAATAGACCTAGGAGCAGGAGAAACTTGTGCATTATTCTACTCATTACCATTATTATTCCCATTAGGATCAGCCATTTTTGACTCTTTAGATTCAACCTTGGAATTAATGCTTAAACATCTGAGTCTTTGTAGAGTTCTCTCAGTTTCCAAATCAAGTGGTAGCAATAAACAAAAAATAAATTTGAGCTAGGAGAAAAGTAATTAAATTGATGTTAACAAAATTAGCAATTGGCTCCCTGATAACGGCGCCAAAAATTTATTGATCGAATAGCGCACACGCAAGTATATGTATCGTTACAAGTAGTATAAAATATTAATTCCACAAAGAGCTATTACTAATCGAAATGTCAATCATCAAATATTACTCTAAAATCTATCCAAATTAATCAATAATATAATTTTCTAACTGATTTAAAAGAAGATAAAAATAAGCAATGCAAATTAAATCAAATAATCAATCAGTAGTAAAACCTTAGGATTACAATTTCATCCAATGTGTTAGTTAATTGATCCATCTCCACCCAATTTATTCCTAATAGAGTTGATTATTAACGTAGGGAACTAAAATTCCCTTATTTCTTTTTCAAGCAATTAAAGAACTAATTTAATCTAACTATTGAGCTATATTCCTATGCCAATAATATAGACCAAATTGATTAAGAATGAACCCTATTATGGCTATCCAAGGTAATCAAATATATTCATATCCTAATTATGAATCATGGATTGACCCATCTAGTTATTCATTCTAGACCTAAAATGAAAAGTCCTCTTTCTATTTCTTTAGGTTTTGTTGGATTAATAGTTGATCAGGCTATTATCAAAGAAGAACAAGAATGAATAAATAATTTAAACTCTATCAACAATTAAAAGAGATGGAAATAGAAAACATTCAATTAACTAAGCATAAAATCCATTGTAACTCTAGAAAAGAAAATTTAGTTCATGGAGAATTTAAAAAACATCTTAAAATTGACAAAATAACTAGAAATGAGAAAAGGAAATAAGAAGGAAAAATGATGGAGGAACTTTGTCTTTTTATTGAAATCCGTAGATTCATGACACATGAAAGCTTGGGCGATTTCTCTTTTTCCTCTTCTCTCTCCTTTTTTGTTTTCTTTTTTCTCCTTTATTATCCCTAAAAATTGTAACTTTTAAAAAACTATAATGTATAGCGCCACTCCAGTAGAAAATATTTCCGTTGGAGCAAAAAGTTGTCTATTTGCTTTCCTGAAACATTCTTTTGCTGGAGCAGAGAGTTGTCTGCTTGCTTTGTTGGGGTGGAGACATATTTTCTGTTGGAACGAAAATCTGCTTATGTCAAGCGATTCTTTCTTATGCCTTTTCGAACCTACATTAGATAAGAACACATCGAAAATTAGTCTAATTTAGCAAAACAAATATATAATTATCTAAAATTAGTCAAATGACAATCAATAAATAAGTAAACAAACAAGAACCTTCATTAATTGAATATGATGAAGAGGATGGTATATTAAAGAAAAGGATCATAACTGAGAATATTTAAATATTTAAAAATATTATTAGTATTTATTTTTATTGTTTGTAGGAAGTTCGAATTTTTTAAAAATTTTCGTCTAAATGTAATTTTATTTTAATTAAATAATTTTGTTTTACTTACAAAAAGATAGAAAACTAGAAAATTTTAAGATATTCATTTTGAATAAAATTCATAAAATTTTAAAGTAATTCGAATATACCTTTTAATTTATAACTTTTTATTTTAAAATAAAAATATATTTAAAATATACAATCCCAGTTGTCACTTATTAAATGAAACTATTATATAATAAAAATATAATTTTTGAATATCATATAATTATTTAAAATATAATTTAAAATTCCTTTACTTTTAGAATATTATATATATTTTTAATTCTCTTTAATAATGGTTACTGTTACATTAAATAAGAATATTTGGTTAAAGGGCGATAACTAAATCTATTTTGGTTCCTAAACTTGAATTTTATCAAGATTTAATGATGTGACTAGTGTTATTAGAATTAGACCAGATCGGATGGATTGAGAACTGATTGATATAACGGCCCAAGCAAAAAGGTTGAACCAATTGACTAAAAAATTGCTTGAAATTGGTAAAAATAAAAACACGGAAAAAGCCGATTGTATAGGTTGAATCAGTTTAATATTGTTTTTACTGTTTTTTAGATTTTTAGATTTTTTTAATTATTTATTTAGTTATTGTTGGCCCAAAGGTCCAACCATTCGAATTGGTTGAATTGGAAAATTGGTGGTCTGGCCTATTCAACCATCGATTTAGTTATTAAAAAGCTAAATGTGACACTATGATATTGAATCATGTCATCACCTGGCAATTTTCCAAGTGTGTCACGTCATCAAATTTTTATGTTTTTCAAATTAAGGAACCAAAGTAGATTTAATTGTTAAGTTCAAGTGCGAAAATGGGCAAAAATAAAGAACATAAAATAAACAGATTTACCAAGTTGAAGAGAAAAAATATATATTATCCCTTTATTAAATAATAGTAAAAAAAACACCTGATTTTGAAAACTAGTAATAGAAGAAAAGCATGAGAGCAAATTGATTTCAATAATTCCCAAAAATTAATGGTACAAAAGAGAAAAGAAAAAGTTGATAATTAGAGGCTCCTTCGTGGTCCTGCACCTTACTTGTAATCGACTTCACAAGATAATAATAAGTATAAATATATCAAAATTTGGATCATCTGCTTCTAAATGCATAACATTTTGAAAAGGTAATTCGCACTCTTAGAACTCTAAGATAGTGTTGGATGAATCATTAAAAAGGATGTTGAATTCCCATTCTATACTATAAACCTCACAGGAGAAACTAGAGAGCTGCAAGTTATTAATAGTTGGGTGCGTCCATTGAAACAACATTATCATACCACTCTCATAATGATGAAAAGGTGAACGTGGGGGGATACAATGAGTGATAGGGACCGGCCGGCATGCAGCAGCCACACTGAACCGACCATGCCGACGGACTAATGGAATAGATCATGAGGAAACTGTGCGTGGAGATATATTATAAATATTAAATCATGGCCATGGGTCCCCTTCCCCTTCCCCTTCCCCTTGCTAGCTTAAGATTCAAGGGAAAAACATATGAAGTTAAACGTGGGCCTGAACTGAAGGGTCGAAAATCCTTTTTGGAGTAAGGTTAAATTTCTCGGCTATTAAAAACTCAGCAACATTAACACTTCTTAGTTGAAGAAAATTAAGGTGACTTGTCATTTGGTGTTCGGACACCATATAATTGTGTTGAAGACAAATTTAAGTGTTGTTGAGGTGTGCAGCTACTTTGTTACGTACCACTGAAGAATTTAGACAGATGAGCAGTCCTAGCTGTTTTGAAAACAAAATTTAACTTGTCTTCTTAAATGTCTCGTAAGGTTTTAAGTCTTAAAACCACCTATTGGGCTTTATCTTACTATTTAACTCTATTAGGCTTGAATACATGAACGTGTAGGCCCAATGTTACTCTATAATTATTATTTTTTTCAAAATAAGAGAACTTTGTGCAAGACAAATGTTTGTTTGTTGTTCAAAATAAGTTCTCACTTATAAGGCTAAAGAATATTATAGTAAAACAAGAGATGAAAAAGAAATTTCTTAAGACAGCCTTAACTCTTCGATGCCATAAACTTATACATTTACAGAATACATAAATAAGAAGTTAACGTATTTTATAAATTCATGAGAGTTTTAAGAGTTGGAAGGTTATACGTATAATTATCAAGTTTATAAAAGCTATTATAATCGAAAGATCACAAAGTTGATTTGTGCCTCGAATTCTGGAGTGCTAAAGAGTTCCCAAAATAGTTGAGAATAGCATATGATAATCCATTAATATTATCATCATCACCATTTCGTTATTTTATTTTATTTTATTTTTCTTATAAATGTTTCAGATTGTTTTTTAAGAAAGGTTAAAATATGCTATTAGCCATTTTACTTTAAAATTTAAAAAATTCAATTCTCTTACTTTTTCAATTTAAAAATCTTAGTCCAATCATTATCGTCATTGGTAGTTTCTATTAAAATTTTCAATTTAACATATTTATATGTGTATATATTTAAATTATCCCGATTTTATTTGATTCCAATCAATTTGATTTAATTCCTTTAATACAGATTTTGTATCTTTATTCATGGATATTTTCAAAATTTCTCCATATTGAATGCCTATAAAAGCCTAAGAATTCTTCAGAATTTTTTGGACAATCACACTCTCTCACACCGAGTTTATTTTACACTCCAAAATTCTTCTTTTTTCCTCTTCATATTTTCCAACGTTTCGGTAATAGAAAAAGGTAACGTTTGTTCTTTGATCACTGTAGATGTTCTACTGTTTCGATCATCGTGTTATTGTATCCTGAGAGACAGTCGACCAACGTTTCTTCAAGTACCGTAGAAGCGGCCAAATCTGTTTTAAGGAAATTGTGTAAAACAGGCCTCAACATCTAGTAAAACTCAATTCTTCTTTTTGATTTCTGATTTTCGTTATATTATTTATTAGTTTTTCATAACTATAATTTAAATATAAATTATTTATTTTATTTTATTTTATATATAAATATTTGTTTATATTTATGTATTTATTCACTAACTTATTTTGTCCAACAAGTTCCAAACCAACATGTTCCTCCGGTACCAAATAACCCATAAACGAGGGAAGAGCTGGTCTTTTGCAGAAGCAAACTGAACCAATACAATAATCAGTGCTAAAACATGTAAGAATAGTAAATAGAGCATCAATATGAATAGAACCCCGAAGTGGCTCAACATTCTGACAATATAAAGAATATGGTCAAGCATCTCAGCCTGATCACACCAATATGTATAGAAGCCCAAAGTGGTTTAACATTCGGACAATATAAAATAATATGTTCAAGCATCTCAACCTGATCACACCAACATATTTTATTTTATGTTTTTACTTGCAATTTTTTTTTATATGGCATCAATTTAAGAAACTAGTATGTTATAGAGGTATTTACTTTGCAAACCGAAACTGTATTTAAAATGGTGTTCAAAATTGTAGCTATTGTTTCAATCACGAAATAAAAAGTGTGAAAATAATAAAAAGAATATTGAGATTATTTACACAAATCGACCTCCATCTAAGTTTGCAACACCTTACTTAGAGTAAAGATCTACTATATTTCTCATAATACAACCAATGATGTAAATGCTAACACTGGTCTAACACTCACAGTTGTATAAAAACTAAATCGCTCTCCCACTAAATTTTTCCCTCGAAAGCTTAGTTGTGCAATACAAGAGGTTTTTTTTATTGCTTATAGAACAAATTATCTAATTATTTAAAAATATTATCTAATTATTTAACCTGAAAAATATAAATTTAACAGCAAAAATATGAGAATATAAATTCTTTATTATTTTCAACTAATTTCATTTTGATTTGAATAATATTTTATTAGATTCTTTTCCAACAATTTTTTTAAAATTTATATTTATCATTTATGTTTTAGTAAATTTACATTTAAGATTTTAGGGTCTGTTTGATTGCCAGTAAAATATTTTCCGTAAAATGATTTCTGAAAAATGTTTTACTTTTCTGTAAAATGATTTACTGGAAAATATTTTCTGGTGTTTGATTGAATCTGTGTAAAATATTTTCTGCTGCTTGGCAGATTTTTTGAAAATATTTTTCAGAAAAGTTGTTTTTACATATATTAATATATATTAATAAATTTTATATTTTAAATTATTTTTACTTATATTGCAATGATTTATTTATAATAATACTCAATTATTAAGCTACAATATTAATCGTTATAAATTGAAAAAAACTAATACCAAATAAATTATTTGTAATTGTGTTAAAAAAACAAGTATTGAATAATTAAAAAAACAAGTTACTGGAAAATCGATAAACAGAAGCAGTTTTCTACCGGAAATGAAGGAAGGAATGAAGGAGGCGATAGAGAGGAGAGCACGGAAAATGTCTTACGGAAATTGAAAGGGTAAGACATTTTCCCTAAAATGTAACCCATTTTCCCTTGTTTTGGAGTTCATTTTCCAAATGGAAAATGTTTTCCGCCAATCAAACACTGGAAAAGTTGGAAATGATTTTCCGGAAAATCAATTCCGTCAATCAAACAGACCCTTATATTCCATTTTTTGCTTATGAAAGTCAATAATGAATATATTCTGAAAGTCAATAATGAATTAGAGGTGATCATGAGTCGGGCGGCCCGACCCGGCCCGATGGCCCTCCCAAAATATAGGAGGGTTTGGGTAAAAATATAGACCCAAAATATGGGTTTGGGCAAAAAAATGAGGCCTTTTTAGAAAACGGGTCGGGCCTCGGGCACCATTTTTTAGCTTGGGCTCGACCCGGCCTGGCCCGAATATATAATATATATTTTTATTTTTGTAATTTTAAAATATTTTAAAATACTTTTTTATTTTTTTATTTTTAAAATAATTTTTTAGTGTTTATTAAAAAAATGAGTTAGACCGAGCCGGGCCCATGCCTAGGATGCGGGCCGAAATTTTTTCTAGGCCCGGCCCAAATCACCTCTATAATGAATATAAGAACCTTTGTTTTTGACTGATATAAAAGTAACGTAGTTATCTATTTTTTAACATATAATTATAAATAATATTCATTTACCCATTTAATTAGATAATAATACCAAAATGATTAAATCACTACAATTATTATTTAATTATGTATTCTGCTTAGATTTCTATTATGATGTATTATTAAAATTTAAAAATATCAATAATGCTATTTTATTATATTAATACATTTTAACAATAGGTTTAAGGCATAGATAAGTCCCGGAATTTTGACTAAAAAATCAATCAATCTCTTCGCAATAAGTACGCTCAATTAAGCTATTTAACCATTGATGTCACCATTAATGATTGTTGATATAACTTGATAGTTTGACGTGGACCGTCATATTAGTAACGTAATAATATAATTAATGGCTATTAACGATCATGTCGATATTTTAACAATCAAACACAAAAAGATTTAATTGATTAGATTTTTAATTTTTAAAGACATAATTAAATATATATTTTTGCAAAAGGTTTAATTATTTTGAATATTACATTAAATACATTGTTAAAATTGGAGTAATAGAGGTTCTACTTTGGCCGTCAAAGAATATAGAAAATAAAAAACAAAGCAATCCATTATCCACACAAAAATACAAAACTGATTGACCTAAACAGCTTTATCAGCAAATTTAAAAATAATAAAAGTAAAGTATGAATTTGGATTGGAACGAACAAAATAAGATTTTCATTTCATTTCTGAGATCGGATTGTGTTGAAACAAATTGCGAACAAGCTTTAAAAAATATCTGTTGAAATAGGAAATCACTATCATCAGCAGATTAAAACTGTATCGAACTTTGAAAGCAGTATCTAGAGATTCGGATATTTGTTTCTCTTTCTTTCTTCGCGGTAATGGAAGCTGATGTATCTATTTCCTCCTAAGGCCCTCATCACAATCAAATCTCTTTCGTTCCACAGAGAGCTAGGGTTTTCTTTTTCAATCGAATTTCTTTTGGGTTTTTAAATTTTCAGTTTTAGGATGAAGATGAATCGAGTCGTGGTTTTATTATTGTTATCATGGTTTCTCTGTTTCTCGAGTGTTTTCTGGATGACTTCTGCCAGTGTGGTTTTGATTGGTAACAACGTTACCCTCTCTTTCGATGATATTGAAGCTAATTTTGGTAAGCTCTTTATTCTCAGCAATTTTCTTTATTGGTTCTTGAGCAAGTGTGGGAAAATTGAAGAAATTTTGATCTTTTAGGTCTTCTGAGATGTCAAAATTGGATTTTCCCCTTCTTTGAGCCCAGCATATTTAATTTGCTGCTTATGTTTTCTTTTTGTTGCTAATTATAAACTGTGCATAAAATGAGAAATTGAAGTGCTTGATTGAAGTGAGAAATGGAAGCATATTGGTGTTGAAATATAACTGTTTTTTTCTTTTGGTTGGTAATTTGCAGCTCCGGCAATCAAAGGGTCAGGGGAATGCGGAGTATTATATTTGGCAAATCCTCTTGATGCCTGTTCAGACTTGAGTATTAAAGTTGATGAACTTTCAAATGGTTCGTCCCCATTTGCATTGGTTATTAGAGGAGGGTGTAGTTTTGAAGAGAAAGTAAGGAGAGTGCAAAAGGCAGGATTTGAAGCCGCTATTGTCTATGACAATGATGATGATGGTGTCTTGGTTGCAAGTACTGCCCTACTTCTTTGAAAAACACCTTTCCATATCAATTGTTGCAATTGAATGTTTGTGTACATTTTGGTGAACTTGGCTTTCTAATGATTACTATTGTAACACCATGAAAATGCATGAATTAAACTTTTTGTTGTCAAAAAAAGTTTTTTGACACCTTTTAACAGGATTTACTAAGAGAAATAGAATTATCAATTATAACAAAAAGCTATCACCAACTTTGGACCCTTTGAATTGCTTTTTGACAGTATTTGGCTCTAAATCTTTATTGAATCGGTTGAATTACTCACCTTTTGTTAACCCTTTCAGACTTTTTGACCGTAAGCATTCTCCCATATTCATATTTGATGTATTTTCTGGATGATGATTTACTGTGAATTGGCAATCATTAAACTATATTTGTGCTTTGCAAAAACATGGGTGACTTTGTGGACCTCAACTTTAGTAGTTTAGAATCTGTTTGTCATCTTTATTAGGGACATAGTTGAAGTCACGGTTGTGCAAAGTCTGATAAAGGTGTACTTGGATAAACAAGATTCATATAGTCCCTTTAGTCCATTCCCTCTAGTAGATATCGCTTTTTATATAAATAGAGCTTTCATCTTTCTCTACTCTAAAATATCTGATCTCTGAGATAAAATTCTATTCTTAGTTTTGTTTCTGATGCATGCAATTGCATGAATAATTTTGAATCTATAGATCTTAGGATACAATTGTTGCAATTATTCTTTCTTTTTTTCCATTTTATTCCTACACTTTTGACATTCATGTAAAACTCAGTTGTATATCACGTGGTTCTTTAAGGCAGTATGCATGTTATAATGTTTAAACAGTTTACCAGGATAATTCATCACTCTCATATCTTCAGTTATTTAAGTTTACTTCTGGCTGAGTAAACATGTTACATCTGTCAAACTGTAAATGCAATTATACCTGTCAACTCAATCTTCAACTAGTAAAATTTTGAATGTTGGAATCAACTGTCTGGAAGATACTGTTTCTCTTGAGTAGATTGAAAAATGATACATAGAAGGTGCTGAAATAGCTTTAAATATATTTTTTATATAGGACAGTTGGGTATTCTGTTGGACTCTGAATGCTTTCAAGAAGAGAGAGAATGACCAATTCTTTACCAGCAGTTATTTCATCCGTGTTTATGAATATGCTGCCATTATTCAATTATATATATGTCTGTTCATTTTCCGAAATTCTCCTTTTATTTTTAATATTTCATTAAGTGGAAGATGTTTGTTTGTTTCAGTCATCTGCATCATTCTTGAACAAAAATACATAATTTTCTAGATGGTGCCTCTGAGTTGGGCTCATACCTTTTTTTCTTAACAGTGGCAGGGAATGCAGCTGGCATTAAGATACATGCTGTCTTTGTTTCCAAAGCTTCTGGTGAAATACTCAAAAAGTTTGCTGGGTCTACTGATATGGAACTGTGGCTAATCCCTAGCTTTGAAAACTCAGCATGGTCGATCATGGCCATCTCCTTTATTTCTCTACTTGCCATGTCAGCAGTGCTGGCAACTTGTTTCTTTGTACGCAGACATCGCATTAGGCGAGAACTCCCACAGTCCTCTCGAGTTCGTGAATTTCATGGAATGAGCCGGCGTTTAGTAAAAGCAATGCCTAGCTTGATATTCACTGCTGTCTTGGAAGATAATTGTACTTCAATAACCTGTGCGATATGTCTTGAAGATTATACTGTGGGTGAGAAGCTCAGGATTCTTCCATGTCGCCACAGTAAGCTTCTTACAACACAGAGGATGACTTAGCTTGCTATTTCTCTGTGCTAATTATATTTGCTTGAATGTGATATCCTATTTTTGCTTTAAATGGATATGAAAACTATTTGGTTCATTTGGTTTAGAAACGTTCAAATACTCATAATTACTTGTTTATGAGTTCAATAGTCTGCATGAAATAACATTTTCTGACTAGTATCTCATTTCCAAATTAAAGCTCAAATAAGGAAAATTTTGGGGGAGGGGGTGGAGTAAATGGACCTTGCTTCTTGGCATTTCAAATGTACTGTTTAGTATAATTGTTGACTTGTACTACATCTCAGTGAATTCACAATATTTTCCATCGTCATGTTCAGGTGTTGTTTTTATACAAGACTATGTCTTAACTAATTACAGCAAATGTGATTAATGGGTATTTTTTCCCATTCAATTTAGATTGGGTGGAAAATAGTTCTTTTTATAGTTTCCCCAAGTGTTGGAATTTGATCATCATGTAGGATGTAGAGATCCTAAATTGAATCTCACTTAAAGAAATCTGAATTATCTATAAATGACAGAATATTTGTGAGCATACATGCACTCATGTACGTTTATGCTTATATTACTTGTTTGCTGTCTAGAGATACATATGCTTTACATTCATTTAAAGACGGAAATATTCTCTTTGATGAATTGGGATGTAAGGAACAGATTTATATTACTATTATTGTGCTAAACATTGTGCATTTTGGTTAATTACTAATGTAACTATATTATCTTTGCCTTAAAATGTAGTCAGATTTTAAAGTAAATAATAGTGCATGCTTAGTGTAACACAAACCTTTCGTTTATGGTGAGTATTTGCTAAATCTTGTTTCCCTTTTTGTCTGGTTGTTGTTTCCTCCCTAGAGACTAAGTAGCATCTTCTTCAAGGTAGTGATATTAGGCTCCAGGAAATCAGTTGATCTGAGATTTTCATTCTTCCTATAACTTCTTTGGTTGTAGTTATTACACTTAAGGTAATTGACATGAATCAAGCTGGATAGAATTCAAGAAAGAAGAATTAGAGAAAAGAAGCAAAAGTAGAGAAAATAAAGTGAGAGAAGAATAATTGAGTGGAGGAGAAGTTTTAAGTTTTTTTCCCCTTCATAACCTCCTGCATTCATAGTAGCAAACATTTTGTAACAATGTGTAGATAGTAACAACTATAGTAAAAGAACAACTTTGTCCTGAGCACCTATGATAATTAACTAACTAGCCTAAGCACACTGTTACGGTAACACATGGCACTTTGTCATCCTAACCCAATTATGCCTGTATCAATACTGCTTGTTGAAAACAATCTTTTCCTCAAGGATTGACCGATTGGGCATAGAATGTGACAATCACCTGCAAGAACAGAGAACCATTTGAGGACTAATATCATGCCATGTCAGAGCTTGAAGCTATCAACAAAAGGAGGTTGAAAGCTTCCTAGATGAGAGACAACTTGAAGCTGCATCAAACAAACTTTGCACTAACTTTCTGTCTCTTACAACACTTTAAGATTCATAGGATTCATGCCCAGCCTTAGGTAGACTCATCAGAAGACTAGTAAGAATATGACCAGGGATGTCGTAGAACAACAAGATGCCACTTCATGTATTTGCTTTATGAGATCAACATTAGAATCGATTACCTCCACATAACTTTCCCTTCTCCCACACTTTCTATAGTAACCCTTTTTAGACTGACTGAAAGGATACTATGGATGTATCTTTTTCACTATAATCCATGGACCAAACCTTCTTAAAGGAGTTAAAGTTCTTTGCATCTACATAATTGCTTGTTCTTGTCTCATCAATTGTTGCTGCCACCTTTTTTCATGTTCCATATATTCCACAAGTGTCGTAGCAATGACGCACCTCTCATCAAAGCTTGAAATCATAACCACAAGTTTTCCTGGTTTCTCAAGCCTTTTGGCTAAGTTAATTGCAGCAACTCCTGACAGAATGCCATTGGTATGAGCTACTTGTATGTGAGGCATGAGATTGTTGAGGAAACCTACTGGATTGAAGTACTGCAGTAAATAATACTTCAATCTGTTCTACCTTCTGAAGATCTTGTGTAAATTCTTCAAGAAAACACTCCTTCCTTCCATAAGATTTATGGCCTTCAGGTCAAATTCCTCTACTCATGGTACCATCTTTTCACAATTATATTGGCCATGATTTCACATAGATCAATAGGGCTAATCAAAAAATAATGACAAGGATTACCCACACTTTCTACAATAGCCTGAATGCTAGGAAAGTGTATGAAAGTATCAAACTTCATCTTAGAGAAAAGCTTCTCAAGGTCATCCCTAGTCCTCTCATCAACCAAATCGTTGCCAAGTTTTTGAGAAAGCTTGGCACCCAACTCAACCCAAAGAACAACACAAGTAACAGAATTATGAAGATTGTTTATAATTGATACTTGAAAACCTTCATTGAGAAGCTTCAACATTGTGTGGTTGCCAATGAACCCAACTTGACCAATAACTAGAATATTTTTTCCCCACATTTCTCCTCACTTTATGGTCTTCAAAGCTTTAGCAAAACTGCTTTGCTTATTGCCGAAACTGAAGGCTGAAATGTTCTAATGGAGCAATAAAAAAATGTTTGTAACGTATTTTGGTAGATCCACATAGTAGAATCACTTCCTTGATTCCTTGCCTTGGTGAACAATATTATTGATAAAACAAGTCTATTGAAGGACATCAACCCATTGTCCTGCTTATATGCTGTCAAATACACTAGCAACAAGGTAGTGCAGCAATCATTAGTAATGAAAACAAGATTTCCATCTTCATAACAAAGAATCCATATAAAACATGCCCCGGAACCTTAATAACTACCTTGTAAGGCAATATTGTGCATTTTGAAATATCCAGCTGGGTTCATATGAATCATTTTCTATATGGCTGTACATAGTACTCTTTTGAACTCATGTATCTTGAGAATCAAAATATTCAGATGCCACAACCATAATCTTATGTCCGTGTCTAGCCAATGCCTTTGGTAAAGATTTGGCAACATTTATAAGCCCGTCTATTGTTGACCATAGGGTAATTTCTACTGCTACTACTACTACTACTACTACTACTACTACTACTACTAATAATAATATAATATTCACGATGTTTGCAACAACTAGTGGTAATGTTTTCATCTTCAACCATAGGATCATCAACCTCGACAACCTTTTTCAATGCCTGCTTTGGTCAAATTGTCATTCTCTTTAACTGTAAGTCGAGCAAAACTAATGCATTCCAAAATGGTTGACGATCATGAATAGGAATCTCATGCCTGTCTCATATACTCTTCATGAAGTTCTTAGAACCTTCTAAAGCAGTAGCATCTATTGAAAAGCTGAAACAATAAAAGCCTCTAAACCGATGACAACCAAACCAACTCTCTCAAAAATTCCATTGCTTCGTTGGCTTCTTAGTAACTATGTTATTAGTCTCCCTCATTTCATAGGCTTTGCATGAAATAAGGTCTGACTGCTTCAAGGCAATGTGCTTCACCATTGAATCATTATACTAGTTCGGAGATAATCTGTTTTACATTTCAGTCTAATACTTAACCCAATAGTCATACCTTGACAAAGCTCTCCAATTTGATATTTACTTCTTTAGAGACCTTTGCATCAATGGTCTGTGCAATGGTCTGCTCTTGTATGACAGAATCTGACAGCCTTCATCATGAATAACATTTGCAAGCATGTCAATTGTCTCAAAAAGCTAGGCTGGATAATAATGTTTTTACAATAAGCTTTTGGATCCCCTCAATGGAAACAATCTAGTAGATCACACCAAGGTGCACAAGCTACCTCTTCTTTGCATGAAGCTTTTTTATTGAATGAATAGATTATTCATCAAAGAAACCAATTTGTTTGTTCTTTTATTGTTAAAGAAGTGTAGCTTTCTGTTACTAAAGACATACTTGGGTTTGTGGGAGTTGCCGGTCAAGAAAGCTTAGCTGGGTTATTTTTGAAATTTGTGAATGCTGGTAAGAAACTTAAAGAGATTTATTCAATTGTGTTGATTAATGAGAATAAGTTTGTGAAGATCCATGGCCCCTATCAGTTTTGCCTGCTACTAATGGAAAGGATGAATGGTGTGATAGTGGTTGGTTTATCTAATAAAATTGCCTTTTGATTCAAACCGAACCACTGCCACCTCTACCTATCTCTCTTCCATTTCTCATGCATCAAACCCTTCTAAACTTATATTGACGAAAACCATGTAGCCACAACTGACTTCATTACTTTTCTTATTTATTAACCTCTTCGAAACTCATATCCAACAACTCGCCTTTTCTTCAAACTCGATCCGAAAAACCTCCAACTCTATATCTAAAAAGTTTAATGGGTTTAAACTTGACGGATTGCCTAGTGAAATGGATACCGGAGATGATAGAGACTCAATTGTCAGTTCTTTTATTGTTTAAAAGTGTAGTTCTTTTTTTATTAAAGACATGCTTGGGTTTATAGGAGTTGCTGGTCGAGAAAGCTTAGCTGGGTTATTTTTGAAAATTGTGAATGCTGGTGAGAAACTTAAAGAGATTTATTCAGTGGTGCTGATAAATGAGAAAGTTTGTGAGGATCCACGACCCCTATCAGCTTTGCCTGTTACTAATGGGAAGGAAGAATGATCTGGTAGTGGTCAGTTTAACTAATAAAGTTGCCTTTAATTTGACTACATTTATGATTGATGGATGTGTAAGACAAATGTCAATCACTCTTTGAGGAAGGTACCTTTTGTGATGTTTATCTTGACTTGGAGCTTGAGGACAAGCTCTTTCTGTGGGAGGGGAGCAATGATATGGATGTTAAGTTTTGGGATGTGATTGATGGTGGGGTAAGAACAAGAACCAATATCAGCACTGAAAAAATCTTCACATCTTGAACTTTGCCAGATGTTGAACTGACATAGATTCTTACCTAGCTGGCATAGCTAGCTATCTAAGTTTTAATTTCATGCATCCTTGTGCTAGGAAATAGCAAATGTTATTGACTGTGATTGTTTTCTTTAGATTTAAGGCTCAAGATTCTCCTGTTAATTTTCGGATTTTCTGGAAATTGCTGAGTGTGTAGTTATTATTTGGGAAGTTTTTATGTAGGATTTCTTAAAAGTTGACTTCAGTTGTCCCTATGATGGGGTGCTCTCATAGGTTTTAGTTATCTATATGTTTCAGATTCTTCGAATTAATAATATCAAGTTTATGAAATTTCTAGCCGTTCTTATGCTTTAATTGGGATTGGAGCTTGAGGTTAAAGCCTTTAGATGATGTGACTTATGTGAACCTTGGTTTCAAGCTCAGATCTTAACTTGTTCCTTGTTGTCATTCAATTTTCTATACTGTTTGAGGTTTAAAATCAACCTTCTCTGCATTAGACTGCTTTTATGTTGTGGTTTTCAAGAATATGAAACATTGCTTTGAGTTCCATCCAAAATTGTCTTTGTAAGCTGGTTTATGGAACATACTACATTGCAGTTACAGGTTATTGAATTGTACCATCATTAGCCCCTCCCCCGAATAACTGTAGCTCGTGGAAAAATTTAAAGGAAACGTCAATTTGTTTTTTACTTCCTAGTTTTATTTGGAACAGCAAATTATGTTGCAAATTGTAGGCTCTTGCTATAAATTATTGCCTACATATAAAACTTCAACATGTTACCAGATTTTTTTTTCTTTTATTTTAATTTATTGCAGTTTATTTTCTATATGAGTATGTCTGAAATATTCTTGGCATTTATTTTCAGAGTTTCATGCTTTTTGTGTTGATTCCTGGCTTACAACTTGGAGAACTTTTTGCCCTGTTTGTAAGCGTGATGCAAGAACTAGCACAGGTGATCCACCTGCATCAGAAAGTACACCATTGCTTTCTTCCACCCTGAGCACTATGTCGTCCTCTGCATTGTCATCTGTTCGATCTTCATTAGCATCATCATCAGCCATACAAATTGCCCCAGCAGTGTCACGGTCTCCATCAGTTGCTCATACTCATTCTCTTGCCAGCAATCCATACATTCAGCAATCACTTAGGTCCTATCGTCAATCTCCTATGAGCTTCAGCCGAAGCTCGGTAGACCTTAGGAACACATCTTCTCAAAGATCTCGTGCTTCTCATCTGGTTTCACCGGCATCATTGAATTACCCTTCCATATCGCCTCTTAATGCAAGGTACATCTCCCCATATTTTCCAAGCCCAAGCAACGCATCACCAAGTATAGTCAGTTCTTCGGGTCACCCACTGCATCCGCTGCATTATAGCGAGTCTGCTGCTAGTTTTTCTCCTTTTGCATCTGCTCAATCTCTTCCAGACTGTTAATTAGATGAGTGATAACGAGGTGAGTTTCATGGAGTCATAGGTTGTGATAGCATTATTGAGTTCCTTCGGATGTGATTGTGTAGAATGTTAACATGCTGCTGCTACCAGATGTGTACATTGTAACATAAGATTCGTGTGAGTTACTTTGATTCCCCAAGTGAAATTGTGGCTTTTACATAAATGAGGTTAATGTGTGTAACGTGAATAGAGGGATTATTTGTACAGTGTTTCTGCAGTCCCTTACTACTAAATGCTTAAAGCCTAATCCTGCCCATTTGGTTTTACTTTTCCGGTTAACTACTTGCCTTGTTTTCCGCTCTTAACATTTGGTCCCTTACTACTAAATGTATTTTAGAAAAAAAAAACTTTATTTTAGATTTCGCTCTCAAACTACATATGATTTTTTACTTTCATACGAACTTTTTTCTTCTTGTTTTGATATTTAAAATATTACTTCGTTAGAAAGTAGGTGACACATTCAATCAATGAGAATATGTCATGTGTTAGTATTGACCAACATTTAGCAAAAATTGATTAAAATGAATCTGAATAATCAGATGAATCTAAACATTCATTTTAGATGCTATTCATAATATTATAAAAATCTTTTAATTTTTTTTAAGTTTTTAAAATCCTAAAAATTTAATAAAAATAATTAAAAATGCAAGTCCATAATGAATTTGGACAACAATTTGTTTAACTTCATTCTAAATGAGGTTGAGAATCATATATAATTTGTAAAAACTATTAAGAAGCCATATATATATATATATGGAAATAATTTAGTACATTGCTAGTGAAATTTTTAAACTCCTCAAGAATTGACAAGTGTTTAATAGGAGTATAATAAAATATTAAAAAAATAGAGATACGCGACTCTCTCATATATATATATATAACAAGGTACATAAGTTATATATGTGACAAATGGCGTATTTGTGTTTTTTATTTAATTTTTATAGTTTTTTAAAGATAATTTTGATAGCTAAAAGTTAATATTTTTTAAATTTTAAATTTTATTATTTTTACTAATTTAAGAAATAAACAATAAAATAAAATAAAACATTTTATGACGTCAAACCCACGTTAATTGAAATAAAAAAATATTTAACTTCTTAAAAATATAAATATTAAAAATTAAATAAATAATTAAGTAAAATCATATATATAATATAACAATGTACATAAGCATTCATATTACGAAACGCGATGAATCACCTTTTTTTTTTCTAATTTATTTTTTATCTTTTTTTCTTTTTTAAAGATATTTTATTTAATATTTAGAACTTGGAAAAAAATAATATTTAAATCATTGGTTAAAAAAACTACAATTATGAAAATTTGGGGTAAAAATTAATATATTTAAAAAATAATATTTAAATCATTGGTTAAAAAAATTATATTGTAAATATTTTTAATTTTATGTATTTTAAAGATGATTTATTCGAAAATTGTAATTTAAAAAATATTTTAAATATTATTTTTTTAATATTAAGGATACATAAAAAATTTTAAATACTAATTTTTCAGGATAATTTAAACATACTTTTAAATATATTAATTTTTTACCCAAAGTTTTAAAGATAAAAATTAAGCAATTTTTATGACTGCAATTATCAAATTTTAATTGTAAATATTGTTACAATGTATTTTTTTCTTAATATTAAAAAAATTAATATTTACAATGTAGTTTTTTTTAAATATAATTTATTTAATACTAATATTTTAAAGTAATTTTTATGACTGCAATTATCAAATATTTTTTAAAAATTAATTTTTGTTTATATAACTAACTATTCATCTCAAACGTACTTAACATTGATAAAGAAAAAATATTTATTTTTAGAATTTTATGTTTAAAATAAATATATAGTTAATTAGATAAATTAAAAAATTAAAAAATAATTTATCGACTTAAAATACATTGAAAATTATTTTTTAAATTAATATTCTATTTAGCCTCCTATAAATATCCTTACGTATCCAAATATATATTATCAAAGCCACTTCTGATTCTATGGCTTGAATCTGGCGATGACCTTGAATGCATCTTTATTGTTTTCCAAAAATGGGTCTTTTTTTATTTAGTCGTGTTTTTTTAATCCAAATGCATGAATAATTTAATTGCACTGTAAGTCCAAAATTTATTAGTAATTTTCATGAGTTCCTACTCACTCTTTTTTCAATTTCAATTTAGTAATTTTATTAATTTTGATATTTCATTTGGAATAATATTCAATTTATTAATTTTTTTTCATATACATTTTTTTATGATTTTTGGTAAGACTTTCACAAGATTTTTTTGTATGCTTAAAATTTAAAATTATTTAATAAAAATATTATTTTTACTTTTATTTAAAATAAATTTATATGTTGTTATAATGGTGCAATTTTTTTCTTTTTTACAGATTTTGCACCTCACTTTCTATTTCTGACTAGGTAATAACTTAATATTTTTATGTATTTTTATAAAAGATATCATAACTATAACGTATATTTGTATTTTAAATTATATTTTTTTATTTATACTTAAAAATATAGTTCAAAATTTAAAAATAAATAATATTTATCTTAATATTTACATTATTTACTTTTAATTTAAGATAACTAGATAAATTTATTTATCTAAATTAAATTTAAAATCAGTACATATATTTAAATAGATAAATTTAATATATTGAATCATATATCATTAATATAAGTGTATCTATTTTTAAATTTATTTCTAATTATTTAATTAAATTAAAAATTATATATTATTTATCTTAACATTATATTATTTAATTTAAATAATGATTGTTTTACTGTAATTCTTTAATACCTAAACTTTATTAATTTCAATTACTTATTTAAAATATATTTAAATTAATGATGGATAATTATATTAAAAACATATTTATAATCAATAAATTGTATTTTAATTAATACATACAACAACCCCGAAAAGAAAACTAGTTTTAAATATTAAAAAATATTAAATCTTAAATCTTAAATCTTAAAAAATATTGTTTCACAAAATATAATCATACAATCATTGTGTATAGATAAAAAAAAACACTATTTTTTAATATAATTTTTAAATTTTTAATATTTTAAATATTTACAATTTTTAATAACCTATACTCCTTTGTACAATTTTTATATTATTCTTAATAATATTTAGAATGAATTTGAACAAATACTTATCTAGGTGCAATAGATACTTGTTTTTTTGTTACTTATTGTTCTATCAATAGTAGTTCCAAAAAAATATAGTTCTCTGCTGGAGCACTCTATGGTGGGAACAACATCATATTGGGAACGACTTTTTTTTTTGGGAAACAACTTTGGAAGGTTGGCAGGATTCGTGGTTGTTCTACTTTTGGGATGTTATGTAGAGCATGGCTTAGAGGCTCATATACAAAAGATGTACTTTGGAAGATAAGGGTTTCCTCTTTATTTCTTTAATGAACAAACAATGCACTTGCACTTTAAAATCTTTCTTGCTAAAATACTTTAAGTGGGTGTAACTTTCGTATAACCATCATTATACCATGTTACTCTCCATTTTCCCATATTTCCATGTTCAGGTAACCCCTTTTAATCCCACTACCCTTCAATTTAGCATGTTCATGCCCACTTTTCTTTTCTTAATCATTTTCCTTTTTAACTTCTTTTTTCAAGGCCTATAAATAGAGGTTTGTATTTGGGACCTTTTGGCAAACTTCGCACTCTAAAATTGTAGAAGTTCAATTACTATAGATTTTTAATTAGAAAAAAGCTTGAGGGCCTAAATAGCAATTATCCCAATGATAAATGATTAATAATTAGATTATTATAATTAAACCTAATTAACTAAGATTAATTAAATAATAATCTTGGTATAAATAACATTTGGGTGGAAAGAAAGATGATCTTGTCATCTTCTTCACCCGTCCAAAAGAGACAAAAAATAGGGAAACTCCATTTTTAGAGCTTGAAGTATTTGACCAACTATTATTAAGGTAATTTTGGTCATTTTCTTGCCATTTTTATAGATTTAAGGTCATGGGAGCTTGATTTAGCTAGCCCATGTTCCAATTTGTAAAACTATTAAAGTTTTTGAAAGTTTTCATTATTGAGAAATATATTATATTGCCATGAATTTGATAGAAATTAAGTTTAGATTATGGAAAGGACTAATTGTAAAGATTAATTGTTAGTTTCCTACATCAGGGACCAAATTAAATAAAATATAAATTTACTATAAAATTTTTGTAGGGATGGAAATTACAGGGTCCCTAATGAGCCTAATGAGTATATCTGAAATCAGATTTTTATTTGTCCCAATTTTAGGGACTAAATTGAATAAATTAAAAAATATGTTTGGTTTTGTATTTGAATGTGATTTGATATGAAATTTGATATTGTGTTATTGTTGAATTATTATTCATAGCTAAAGATGACGCTAATCCGTTGAGAGGGAAAGGAAAGGTGAGAGCCGACGACAAGTGACACGAGCTTTTAGTTGGTATTTCTGTGATTTGGGATAAATTTAATTGTTGCATATTGTGAATTTTGCATAATATGATATTGAGATGAGTTGATAATGATTATTTAAAGGGAATTTCCATGTTTAAGATTAAATATCGAGATAGAGGACTAAATTGAATAAAATAAAATTTTGCATGAATTAATTGATACATGTTATTTGATATAGAATTTGGCTGAAATATGTTATATTAAATGTTGAAATAATGAAATTGATGATGAATTGAGAATGAGAGAATGTGAATGGAATTATATAATGAAATTGGAAAATTTGTTACCCCATTAACTGTTCGAGCAGAGTTGGATATAGTTGGCATGCCATGGAATAGATTGAGTATGGGTTACTTCTACTATATGTCGATGAGGGTTGGACACATTTTCCTACGGACTTTTCTATGAGTGATAGGCATAATCTATTTACTTCGGACGTTCCGATGAGGCACTGGTTACCAAATTGGTGTATTGGTTGGGATCCGTATATCCGTTCGAGTTCGAGTTCGAGTCATGTTAATAGGGAATATAAATTTTAAATTGGTTAAATGATACTCGAAATGATTCAATGTTATGAAATTGTACTACAGGTACATATATACGATATATGATTATCAGCAGTATGTGAAAGATCATGCAAACCGGTTAAACGAGTCTGAGGGCTGATTTGGAAAGTTAGCGAATGAATTGATTTGGTTCAGTAATGAAAAACGAATATGATTGAATGTGTTATATTGAAAGGAAATATAAACACTAATGACATTGGTATGATATCTTTATATAGTTCTTAATTAAGACAATGTATAATTGATCCATTTGACATAGGTGGTACACTTTATGACATATATATGTTTATATGTAAATGAGGATTAGCATGAATTGTATATGAATGGATTGATATTAGAATTATAGATTGAGTGTATGCAATTGATTGAATTCGTATTATATTAACTTGAATCATGAAAATACCACTGAGCAGTATTGCTTAAAATACGGTTTGTTTTCCCATGCACAGGTTTAGGTACATGTGAAGGTCTCAAGAAGTGATTTCAGCATCCAAGAAGCGATCTTTGACTCAACAATGTTTGTATAGTCTCTTTTTGTTCGTTATATGGCATGTACTTAAGTTGAGCCAATTTTTGGTACAATATGTGATCATGTGAACTTTTGGAGTTGGAATTGGTATTTTGGAAATGGTCATTTGTTTAGATGTATGAAATTGAGATTGTCACAATATTTGGTTAGGTATAAATTGTGGCAAGCTATTAGTTTATATGGTAATGTATCTATATACATGTGCGTACATGCTAAGTAGTCCAAAGGTTAGTATGATGAATTGGATTGTGTACTTAGCTGAAATTGTTGAGAGGGATATAAAGTATATATTTATAAAAGGTACTTCAGCTTAGAATTGAACTCATTAGATGTGTGTATTTAGCTAAAATTATAATTGCAAATGTGTTTGAAATGTTTAGGTGATTGCAAGAAGGTGCCAAATTTTGACCATTTAGAAACAGACGGTCACGTCGCGATGAGACCAAGTTAGTATGTTACGTCGCGACGAGGAATCCCAAAAGTCATAACGTCAACTCGACATTTTGAATTCTTTAGAGTTTGGTTCTAATTCGATCTCGGGTTAGCAAAAGAGCTTTTGTAAGCTCGTATAAGACTCAAAAATAATTATATATCATATTACACGTGTGTATTACTTATATTTGGATATTTAATAATTTTAAATTGAATGTAATTGTTCGTAGTTGCTCCGGCAACGAATATGGCATCCTGTAACTCGGACTCGACAATCAAGTTGGATATCAAAGTGTTACATCTCCTCACCTTACCCAAAAGAACCCACTATAAATGCCAATAAATTTAGATATCCATACTTACATTTTGAATTCTTTCTAGTACTTTTTTTAAAATTCTATATAACTTTTATATTATTATAACTTTTACAAGTTTTTACATCACTGCAAAAAAAATAAAGTGTTTTATCTAATTTCTCTTTAAAAAAATCACATCCAACATATTTTAAAATAAATAAATAAATTCTAACACGTAAAAGCATACTTTGTGCACTTCCCGTGCCAAAACTAGACTGAAACTAACAAAAACTGATAAAATAAATAAATTGATTGTACGTTAGCGAACAAAAACTACAAGGTATGGGAAATCATGAAGGGAAAACACCATTGAACATAATAACAGTGTTAGAGAAAAACAATGAATCTTCATAATACAACAAAGTACAAGTCTAGAATACTTTGATTTCTTAAAACAAGATTGCCATCATTGAGCATATAAAAAAGATACACGTCAAGAAAGCTGGGATCATCAGTTTCAACACAGAATTGTTAATTAGATTTCAGTCACCCTTCTGCACCTCTATTCTGTAACTCACTGTGTTTTCGTTGCTGTATCTCAACCAGGAAGATACCTCGCCTTAATCTTCTTTCTTCTCAAGTCCATACCGACTGCTTTCAGCCTCAGAGCTCCCAGCATGATCAACTGCATCCTGGCTGCCAACCCTGGGCATATCGTCTTCTTTCCCAATGCTTTGTATAAGCATCATCATTGCAACGATAAAGACGAGTATGTACACAGTTCTGATACCAAATAATGAATGGATGAAGTCCATAAATGATGGCCCCTTAACTGTTTTCCTTTCTGTTCTTCCTTCTCTATATCCTTCTAGGAATCGTGAGATTTGGGTCCCCTGATCTTCAGCATCAAGGCTTTCAACACCAATAACCTTTCATATCAACAAAATCTAGGTCAGCAAATGCCTTTAGTCTTATGATACAAGATATATATACATGTAATATCAAGGAAGAAACCGCCAAGGTCAGCAACCTTATTGATTTTACTGCATGAACATGATCAACAATCATAGAAAAAAATTAATGAAATAATCTCCGGCTCTTATTAGCATCAAGACAATTTCATGGGTTCAAAGATACAGGGATAATGAATACAAGAACTCAAGAAACAGTGATTAGTGTTTGGAAGCAGAGGCATCAATGACAAGAAAAACCTTTAAAGACAAGTACATAGTTATCATATGGACTACTTCTAGCTTCTACATACACATACATGCATCTAGGTCTATGTGTTCAAGTGCATTTGCTACTGCAATCAAAGAATTAATAATCCTAGCTTATGAAGTTAAGAGAAAGATCAAGGTCCATTCTCAATACTAAAATTTCATTGCAACATGCATATCATAAAAATGCATATTACACCTAGGAATTTTTAGATTTTGATCTTTTACACTTGCATGCTCTTGCTTCAATTATTGCTCTCACTTTCATTTCCTCACACTTGCTGACAGATCCAATACTAAACAAAGGTAGAAGAAAAGAGGTTAATAATGTCAAAGAATTATAAAAATACATAATAACATATATATCAACTTAGAGTGCTGTTGCAGTTGCTTTCTCCATCAGGAAAATATACTAGCATAAATGCATGATCCAGTACCAAAAGCGTTATAACTAGATAAAGTGCAAGAGATTAAATGGATTTGGTATAAATATAACTTAATTTTACTAACTATAAAGTCATATTTTTTGTTAATAATGAAAATTCAACCCTAACAATATTACTAATTTTCATCAAATCAATCTAATACCTGAATTAAACATTAAAAAGTTAACACCAATACTTTGTATACCAAAATATATAACTTTTACCAAATACAAGTATCACATTGGACCAAAAACAACTCAGGTACCAAATTAGAAAAATGTGTCAAACTTGGGTACCAAATGATACATTAAGCTATCCCAAAACTAATTTGATCCCATAATAAACAAAGCTTGAAATGACCTGAACCCAAAATGATTCGAAAATTTTACAATCAAATTAATTGGACCCAACATGAAACCAACCTAATCGGACCAGTTGACATAACTACCTGTAGCTAATGATAATTAAGTTGGGCATGACAAATGATCATACGCTGGAATATCATTAAGATTGTCATGTGCATTGATGATAAATTATGCTAAAATCAAGTACAGAAACAACTACCGACTATCATTAGAGGCACCATTTTTGCGACAGAATTAAAGATAAAATACTTCAGAATTAATACTTACCGAAAAGTACTCCTCATTTCCGTTCCAAACAATCATTTTTGGCAACTTTGTCTTCTGGTTGGCCTCAAATTTATCAGCAAAGTCTTCCCATTGCTCAACCCCAACATAACTAAATACCAAATCAGGATTTGCAGATGCAGCAGCCTTCAATAACTTGATCAAGTTCTGTGATTGGTCTTCATCCTCATCATTTAAGATTGTCAGGACAATTTTCCTCTCCTCATCTTTCAATAGCTTCAATGTCTCGTGGTTCAAGGGCACCACCAGAGGAAGCAAATTCTGTTTTACAAAATCCCCCAAAAATGAATCTGCATGATTGAAGCTGAAAGGTAAGATTACTTTTCCTCTATGCAGTCAGGAGAAATAAATTACAGTTGAGCAAAATTAATTGTTTGAGGAGTTTTAAGCAGGAAAAAAAGGAAACATTATATACAAGTAAGCATGTGAAGACATTGAGTTCAAAAAATAAGTTTATAGCACCTAAAAGAAAATCAAGAAGATAAGCTTGTCATTGATTATATTGAGCAACAAATGCTCAGATAATGCTAAAGTTCAAAACGAGGTTGGCTAAAGTCTGAGGTCATCTCCCCTCCCCCCTCCCCCCCCCAAAAAAAAAAAAAAGACAAGATTGAAAAGCAAATGGCCTAGACTCCACTGAAACCTCATTTGTGATTGAATTGATTCCATGTTTCTTGAGCTTGACTATTATATATTTAGTAGTCAAATATAGGAAAAACATCAAAAAGGGCAATATATTGATTTCATAGGATGTGCTTTTGAGTGAAAGACTTGTCAACAATAAGTTAAAGCTTCTGATACTCAATTGAGTTGGGAAAATGAAAAGAAGAGTATGAAGCCACAACCTAAGCATGACTTGATGATTAGGCTACTATTTACACAGATCACCAACAGTCAAGGTCCAAGAGTGGACAAATCAAGGTCAACTAATTATTAAACCATGAATCAGTAACCATTTCACAAGGTGCACATCCAGTCTTTCTTTACTCCTGATGGGTACTGGAAATCCAACTTAAATTAGTGGTTGACCAAATGTTGTGACTTTGACCCTTTCGGACAAGGGACATTTCAAGATGAAGTTCTCCTTAATTTCTTTAATTTTTATTTATTTATTTTTTCAATAATTATACCTTTAATAGACCAAAAAAAAGGGCAATATTAAACTAATCAATTTAGAGTACCTAATGTCAAACAAAAGACTATAAGAAGAACATTATTATTGGCTAAAGGAAGGGGGAAATTATTCATGTTTTGAAAGATAAACTAAACCATATTTTATATTTTATTATCAAATTTATACATCTTACGCTTATTTTATACATACACAAATACAAAAACACAAATATAAATATCAAGCCTTACTTCACTAGGCGAGTGCTTTTTCTTTTGTGCCTTGCATCTTGGGGAATATAATGGTTCTAGAGCTTAGAGTGCACCTTCAACCTTGATAACACTGTGATTTACCATAATCAGCTGGCATATTCTTTCTTATACCCTTTATTCGTCTATTCTAAAGGTCCTAATCTCCATAAATCACTATAAGAATCTTCTTCATTGTTACAATCAATATCATGTCTTTTTCAGTGAACTTGTTCTTAAATTTCATGTGGATCAGATCCTTAACCACATCAACATACCTATACAAAAATGTGACAAGTAAGAAGCCAATGAAAGGCCTCAAGTATCCCTAGCCTACTCCTCCATACAAGTTCTTTCTTCTTCTGAAAGTATTTCCTTTTAGTCCACATTTTCTTATCTGAGCTAACATGGAACTGCACATGATTTTTTGTCACAGTTGCTTTTATTTCCATGTCTCACTCCATGGCTATCACTATCAGTACATGTTATAGTTATCCTACGAAGTTGCCCTCCTCATTTTGGTAAAACCACATGCATTTGTTAAAAACTCCATTTAGGTATTTCTGACTGTTTAATTTAAATGATATGGGACCAGGTAACTCTAACAAATCCTTCGGTGACTATCTTCTTTTTTTTCGGGGCTGTTCCTAATTCTTATTCAGGAAATACCAAATCAAGTTGTCTGCTCAGATATGACTGAACCAATACAATTTTGCATTTAAATAATATTGTATAAAACCCCAAAGGGATGAATCAGAACTCAACAAATCCACCAGAGAAACAAATCCCTGTGGTCAGTGTTCCAAGTACTCATATGCAAAAGCACAAAGAAAATGGCTAAAGCAGTAGTCAATAACAAGGTGGATGATGCATGATAAAAGGATAAGTGATGTAGCATGATATTTTAAAGACACTTGAAATGCGATAATAATCTAATCTAACCTTCAAATGGGCCATAGAAGACGCTTTGCTGCTTATAGCTTGGATGAAGAGCTACCAAAGAAGGAACTTTGTCAAAGTCATACAACACCATGGCATCATCAGAGAAATCCTTTGCCACCGAAAACCAGGCCTTTTTCTTGTACTTAACAGCTAAATTATATATCACTGTTTCATTCAAGCCAAAACCTATGTATATAGGAAAGAAAGTACCAGCTGCTTCAACAAAATCATTAATGGCAGAATCTGAACTAAGAATAGACACATCAGGAGCAACGAATTTCTTCAGATATTGAACAAGTAAATCTGCTTTCCTTGGTCCATTATACTCCATGGGAACTCCATGCATAAAGAACTTGAGGGTAGGATAGCCACTGCAAAATTGAATTCCGATTATAATAAATACAAATGACAAGAATGACAATGGCCTAGCTCAAGGGGTATGCTTTACATATGGAACTGGATCATTCATGTTAGATGATAATGTATAAAAGGCATCAACTAAATATACTTCACAAATCAAAACAAATGTATAAAATGAATAACATATTACTGTTTACCAAAGGTGTTTAATTCAAGTCCATGTATTACCCCCAAAACTTTTTAAAAAAATGCTGAAAATTTTACTAATATTTCATTCGATTGCCAGCAAGAAAACATTTCTACAAACTGAATGCTTTAGTTAAAACACACAAGAAATTTAATATATAATTGGTGATATAAGACAAAAGCCATAGACGCTTACTCGATATCATGTTTACTAGCAAGACGGGTAAACTTGTCAGCATTAACTTTAGCTAAAACTATTGGCTCATTCAATCCAGCAAGAACAGGAGCTGCCTCATCTAACTGCAAAGCAACCAGAGGGAAAATTTGGTAATTTTGAGTCAGTGAAAAAGTAGTCATTTTGGACATTCACAAAAACTGGAAACAAAGCCACTTAATTTGACAAGAATAAAATCGATTCCACTAAACTAAAACAAAAGGGGGGGGATTGGGGGGAAAGGGAATCTAAAAACTATAAAACAGAGCAGGGGTTCTGCAAAGATTGGATAAAGAATATTATATATATATAACCTGGGGGGAAAGACGTTTGCAGTGACCGCACCAGGGAGCGTAGAAGTCGACGAGGATGTAATCGAATGATAAAATAGCGGAGTCAAAGTTGGATTCATCCAACTCCAACACTTTCCCATCCGCCTTTAACTCATTCGCTCTCGAACCATTTCCTGCTTTCCAGATCGTTAACACCAGCAATATGATCATGGGCAAACGCATGGTTGGAATTGGAGACCTTGCTTCTTTCTCTCTTTTTTTCCCTTTTTTTTTTTCTTTTGTCTTCCCAGTTTCCTTAAGAAACAGCGTTTGCTGGGACTAATTTACTTTGATCAATCCAAACTTTAGTTCCTCAAAATATAATAATACTAAAAACAGATGCATAACTTGAGTACCTTCGCTACATATTTCCATAATTATTTTTATTTATTAATACAACCCACCCGCATAAATGTCTCTATCTACTGAATAAATCTTCACAAATTATAAATGTATCACTTTGATTCTAATCCCATCATCATCAAATTAATTTGATGAACAATTCCAAAAAATAATTATCACGAATTTTAAGAGATCTACCATATCAATGAAATGCAAACCACCACATCAAAGAAACAGAAATGCATTTATTTAGTAAGGTGTTGTTATAACCAAAAAACTCATTGCTTAAATCTCCCAAAAATTGCTACCAATTCATAAATTAAGGTGTGAGGCAATACTATAACAAAGAAAGCTTCCATAAAGTTCTCCCAAACACAACTAACTCTTGGGTCTTGGGTTTAGTTTAGTGTCTCTTATGGAGCGGCAATCAGATGGTAAAAACTTCGAGATTTAAGAGTGCCGAGTTGCACAAAATGTATCTTTTAGGGTTAAGTTTATTATAAATGGTAAAATTTTAAATATATAAAAATTCAATATTCATGAATATTGAGTTAGGAAAAGGCATTTACTAGGTATTGCACTCAACACTAATCAATGTTCAACTTTCACTAACCTAATTACTAGGGTTAGGTTTACGATAAATGATGAAATTTTATATATATAAACTCGACACCTATTATTATCAAGTTCAATTCAATGCTTACGTTTTAACTCTTAGTGATAAAAATTAATTTTATATCTCTTAGATATTATAGGTAACTCGACACTTGTGAGTATTGAGATTGCATAACATAATTATTACTCTGATTCTATTAGAGCAATAAAAACTTTGCGACGCATATTTTACTGTAGAACTATACATTCGTTGGTGTCAAGGTAGTCTTCTAAAAAAATGTTTTAAGAAATAACTTTTTGATAAACTTATTTTAATAAAAAAACGAAGGAATTCATTTATACCAATGTAAAATTAGAGTAACTTTACACCCTTTTGCATCTCTTTGTATGATTAATATTTTAACAGTCCAACTGTCATATTTTATATTCCATTCATATAAATCATGTATGTCAAATTTGACGTAAATAAAAATTTTCTAACTATTTGTTTTATGTAAAACAAATTAACCCTTTAATAAATATTAATATATGCAGTACTTTAGAATGATATAATAGAGATATCGGATTGGTTCGAAAATTTATATGCATAATAAGTACAATTATATCAACAAATTAAAAGATTAAATCATTAAATATTAATCTTGCAAAGAGGTAAAAACTATTATTTTAAAATAAAAAGAAAACCCATGGGTTTAGACTAAATGATACATCGACTGATCTGTTTTTCATGCCAATTAGGCCCTAGTTTTGGTTAAGCTCAATTAATTAGAAGCAGTCTTGTCAATAAATTAGATCTAAGGTGGGTTTGAATGGACGGTGCATTTAGCTGCGGTTAGTGTAAAAATAATGGTGGCGGTGAGATTAAATATTATAACGATACTGTAGCGTGAAACAAAAGTAAGCTAAGTACACCGCACCGTACTCAACCGTCCATCCAAACTCACCTCTAGTTTTGTTTATCTCTTTTCCTAATGTCATTTTACTTGACAAAAAGTTTCCTTATTTTTCTGTGGATACTAATTAATCTATTTAATTAATAAGATTTCACTTATTATCTTCGTTTTTGAAAAGAAATTTTCACTTACCGTAAAAAGTTCAGATTCTTAGTTTTCTCGGCATAATTTCAAAAATTGCCATTAACATTTTTGGGTTTTTTCGCTTTGGCCCTTAAGCTTTTCTTTATTCTCATCCACGATGTTGCAGAATTTTTCAAATGAGGCCAAAGTTGACGAAAATGATCCGCCAACTAACAATTAACATTTTTACACTGATTGTAATGACCCAAAATTCACGGGTATCGGAAAAGTGCATTGTCGGGCCTCCGTCTTAATAAAATGGGTTCATGAATAATTATTAGAAATATTTATGAGTCTAGTAGTGAGCTTAATTAAGTTTTAATTAGGTGAATTTAGCTTAATTAAGAGTAATTGTGACAAAGGATTAAATTGAATAAAGGGTAAAAGTTTAATTATAGATTAAAGAAAAGTTTAAGGGGCTAAATAATCAATTAAACTAATTTCTTAGAATGAGGCGGTTAATGAGTATTAAATCTTGAGATTTTGTTATTAATTTTTTATTACAATTAAAATTATTAATTATTATTATGGTTTTCTATTTAAATATTATTATTAATATTATTATATTATGAAATAAAATAAATTAAGACAAGTGTATGGTGATAAGATGGTATAAGTGTAATAATATATATATACACTTGAATTATAATTATTTATTTACTTAAAATTTAAGTAAAAGATATTTATGAATTAAATATTATTATATTATTATTATGTATTATTATTAATATTATTAACTAATATATATATATATAATAAAGTAAAATAACAAAAGAAACAAAAGGGGAAAAGAAAGAAGCTTTCGAAACAGGGAGAAAGGGAAGAAGAAAATAAAAAGAAAAGGAAAAATTAGGGTTTAAGGTTTTAAAGCTTTAAAGGGTAGGTAAATTAAGTCCTTTTCTCTTAATTTTGATGTTTTAAAAACTTTAGAACAAAGTTTTGTTGAAATTAAGTTGAAGTTTTGAAAGTTCTTAGGTTTTTTAACATAGTTCATGTTGAACAAAATAATGAATTAGGGGTTTAATTGAATGAATTTCAAGTTAGAATTGATTAAAGGATTAAAATTGTAAACTAGGTTATAAGTTTTACATAGTAGGGATTAAAATGAAAGAAGTTTAAAATTAGGGTTTTAATATGAACATTGAATAGTTAAGTTGAATATGGCAAGATATTAAGTAGAAATGAAGTGTGAATTGAGTTAGAAAAGTAAATGAGTTAATTAGGATTAAATTGAATTAGGGTATAAATTGAAAAGAAATTCAATTAATTATTGTAAATTAGTGCTGTATTAATAATGAAAAATTATTATTATTTTCGTAGCTAACAAAGAACCCGAGGCATCGACACACAAAGGAAAGGAGAAGGCTATCGAGAACTAAAACGAGAAATTCACGGTTTGTATTAGTATAATTCAAACTACTATTTATTAAAGGTTATGTTTAAATTTATGTGTATGGTAAGTAATATTTTAAGGTAGGTATCAATATTGAAATGAATGAAATTGAGATGAAGTATGATTATGTATGAATATTTGATAGAATATTGTTGGAAAGTGGAAAATTGTATCGAATTGAATTGTACATTGAAAGTGAAATTGAAATTGAGAAAGTGATTTGAATACCCTATTAACAAATCGGGCTTAGTCGGATATAGTTGGCATGCCATAAGATTGAAAGAGTACAGGAATTTATCGGCTTTGCCGATCAGGCACTATATATGTCGTATTAGGCACCACGTGTGTCGTTTTAGGCACTTTATGTGTTGTATATTGCTTCTGATATGTTGATTAGGTACTGAGTACCGTTTTAGGCACAATGTGCCATATTGGTGAGTTTGGTTGGAATCCGTGTATCCGCCAAGGTTTGGGTTTGTTAATAAGGTGAATAATCGAAATATAAGAATTGAATAAATTTGATTGATTGTCCGATTGAAAGTATAAGAAAGAAATTGTTATTTGAAAGCAAGAACCTAAGGTTCATGAATTGATCAAACTCAAGTTATTAATATATGACATTGTTGATGAATTATTATATGAAATAGGAAACTGAATGTAAATTAATTCTTATAAGTTATAAATTTTACATGTTTAATGTTATATGATTAATATTTATAATCTATTAAAGTTATATAGTTTGAATTATGGTAATATCACTGAGTATGAAATACTTAGCGTACGGTTGTTCCGTGCACAGGTCAGTAAAATTCAAAGGTCCCGATTCAGCATCCAGATCAATCCCGGTTTCAGAGATAATTTGGTGATGTAATCTTTCTTTTGGTAAAAGTGGCATGTACTTAGGTATTATATATAAATTATGTACTTAAGTCTTGTACTTTGGTTGTAAAATAATGTCTAATTTGGATTATAAGTATGAAATGAAATAATATGGCATATTTGGTAAAATGTGGCATAAAACTAAAATAGAAATGAATGAAATTATTAGTTCAATTAAAAGTTATTTATGAATGATCAAGTAGATAAATTGTTAAATTAATGTTATAGGCATAATTAGATATGTTTGAGTGTGGAGATGTATGGGTTGTTATATTGATTGCAAATTGGTTATGATTTGAAATTGTAGGGAATGTTAGATAATTATAAAGGGGTTATATTGAGTTTTAAAAAAAAATTCCGAAGCACTCGAACAAGTCCCGATCCACTTCTAATTCATATTTTGGGCCTCAAAGGTCCATGAAAGTGACCAAATTATTAAATTATAATATGTATGTTATTTATGTGTGAATTTAATCGTAAATTATCCAATATGTTTGGTAATACCTCGTAACCTTGTTCTGGTGACGGTATGGGGTTAAGGGGTGTTACACTGACGTGGCGTGACACTCCATCAGATGACTTTGTTGACATGGTATGTCACAACATCACTAATGTGGCATTTTAGAAATTTATAAAATTAAAAAAAAAAGATGTTTTTTGGAATTATGTCTTTTTTATGGACTTCTTATTTTTCTTGTAAAACAATTCAATGAAACTTAATGTTTTTTAACAAATATTTCGTTAGTAATTTACATACACGTTGCAGGCCAAAAAGATGCCTAAGCAGTAAGCATGCCACAAACAAGTCAGGAGGTCACCTGCGAGCTCGCCCTTCTAGGATGATCACACGTGCAACAGATGGCCTAATCTTCATTAGGAGCATGAAGTTGTTGGTCACCAAACATCAGGTGGGCTCTACTGATTTATCCCATCAAGTCAGAATGAATGATAGGATCTGTCATGTTATAGACATCTTCGTCCCATTAAAGACATCCCCACCATGCGCTCCACAATGATGGTCAAATAGCAAGTCCAACACGTTAATACCATATTGCACAGGACCTTTGCTTATAAATACCTCTAGGAACGATAAAGAAAAGATTAACTCATTGAGAATATTAAGCCTATTATCTGTGTTTTTAAACCATAGTTAACAAGCCTATAAATACCTTCTAGAGTCATCAACACTTTCCCTTAGTTTTTTTAAACCAAACAAAGAGACATCACCTGCACAATGTAGCCAGTATAAAGATTAATTTCAAGGAGCAAACAATAATGACAATAAAACGGCTATCTAAATTATCATTGCTAGACTCATTGTCACCCGAAGAAAAAAGCTTTGAAGCATCTATGTGGCAGTCATTTCAAAGCTGAAAAATAATTTGGCCAGTACCTAGTGGTACATCCTACTCATGATCAGGTAGGTGGCACAACTTGGTAATGTAGCAGATAGGTTCCAAAGTCACCCCTCGAAGACATCTAGCTATACTTGACAATAAAAGGGAAAGCATAGGACGCCAGGGGCACAGTTCTATCGTTCTCAAAGCCATCTGTTATATCTTGGGTAGTGTGTCCGTTAGCACCTCTCTCCTCAAGACGGTACTTGAAAACACTTCCTAAAATAATCTCAAAGGGGCCACCAATATCTCATTTTAGTTCCTTATCTTGAAATGATGAGAACCCTCAGGAATATCTTGTAAATGCAAACAATAATAACAAGTCCCAGTAGATGGGCGCATCCATTCGATAGGGAAACCAAATCTCTTTTTGAACTTCATCTATACGAGGATGTACTTACCATAATCTTCTGGCATTCTCACCTTCTCACTGTAGATCACCTTCTCACTGTAGAATAAGTTCTCCATCCAAAGAAAGGATGTTTGAGGCATGAACTCAAACAACATAGGAAATTGGTCCTCATTCAACTCCCGCAAGAAATACATATACCAGAATAACTTATCATAATGATATATTTCTTTCTTATGGGACATGATGAAAAACCTGACAAGTAGCCACTAGGAGAGACCTATCAATTGACCTGGTGCCACATTGAAGTCGTACAGAACATTCCGAATGAAATTCGGGAGGGGAATAGTAACACTTGTTTCAAGTTGAAACAACGAAAGGAATAACTCGAGTCTTCCACCAGTAGAATCACGGCTAAATACCTCACTTAAATGATGCGACCCTTTCAAGAAACTAAACTCATATTTGTAATGTTACGCGAACAAACCATGACATAGTAACACATTTTTCATCTTCCAATGGGTCGTGGAACACTGATAACTAAGACTAACAATAAGCTCATCACTCCCCTTTTCAGACCTCGTTGCAACAGCTTTTTCAAACTTCTCCGTGGCCATTTTTTTACTCTTCGCCGCCTCTCTTGGCGGAGTACGGCCACTACCTCTACCCTGAGATTTGATAATCTGTTCATTTCCCTTAGTCATTTTTCCAACAAAACAAAATAAATAGCTCTGGCCACAACAAAAGAGAAATGTTACAAGATGAATTGAAGTAAATAAATCCTTAAAATGCAAAAATCGTTGCAGAAAATCAACAAAAGCAAGAAAATGGCCAACAACAGCTGTAAAAATTTCAAAAAGGCTGTCATTCATCATTATCATGACTCCTCATAAACACAATCCTCGAGATAAATTTATGAAAGAATCTCAAGCGTTTGAATATAATGTTTCACCGTAAAATAAGGCCATCATTCAAAGCAACATGTAAGAGAGAAAGTTATAAGATCAAAACGTCTCAAAGAATGTCACTTTATAACCCTCCTCTCGACTCAAAAAAGGGGAATATTGTTATACCCCATCTTGTCAAGACAAGTGGCAAGCCAAAAATACGCTTGAGCAGTAAGCTTGCCGCCAGCAATTCGGGAGGTCACTTACGAGCTCGCCTTTCCAAGATGATCACACGAGAAACAGATGGTATAATCATCATTAGGAGTATGAAGTTGTTGGTCACCAAACATCACGTGGGTTCAACTGCTTTAATCCATCAAGTTAGAATGATGGATAGGATCTATCCTGTCACAGACATCCTCATCCCATCAAAGACATCCTCTCAATGTGTTTCGTAATGGTGACCAGATGGCAAGTCCACCACATTAACACCATTTTGCATAGGACCTTCGCAAATAAATATCTCTAAGAAAGAGGAAGAAATAATAAACTCTTCAAGAATACTGAGCCTATACTCTGTCAACGCTCTTTCAAGTTTCAACTTTCAACCTTTATATTCCCTTCACCTCCATTCTCCATAACCTTCAGATCTTTGCCCCAACTAGGTGAACCAGCCTCTGTAGCAGCCACCACTATCTCCTTTGTACTCTTTTTTGTTATATAAATGTTTCAACAATACCATTCACAAATGAGGACATAGTTATTATTGATCCTAAAATTGAAATGTATAAACATAACAAAACCTTATTATTTATTTAGGTTGAGTACATAATTTTAACTTCAATGTTAAAATTTGTATCTAGATTTTTTTAGTTCAAATTGGTATTTGAATTTATCCTTTGTCATACATTGTAATTTTCTTTATTACACTACTAAAATGGAATGACATGTACTAATCAAGTGGTTGCACATAGCAAGTATATCACGCCATTAATTAAATGTTGGCCAATGTGGTTTAAGCTTATCAAAGTTGGTAATTTTTTAATATACATTTTGTAAGTTTCAATAAATGTCTACTTTTTTTTTTTCAGTTTTCTTAAATTTTCTTAAATTTTTAATTTTTTTTTCATTTTTTTAAATATTTGTAGCTTTATAAAACTTTAAATGAGTTTTAAAATTTTCTTTTTCCAAATTTTAATATACTTTCTTGAATTATATATATTTTCTAAAATTTCTAAAATTTTAAATTATTTTTACTTTATTTTCTAAAGTGCTTTGATTCATGTGGCATGGCATATTATAATATACAAATTGATCCACATCATCCTATTTGAAGGGGTTATAAAAATAAACTAAAATATGTTACGAAAAATAAAAGAATATATGAAAACTACATTTAAGTATCTAAATGTGTATTTATTTATTTATTTAGAAGAGAGAGAAATAGAGCAAAAGAGCAAGCTAGGCATGGATAACTAAATCTGACCCACCATTTATTTAAACCATATGGTTCCTTAACTCACACATACCCTAAGTCAAATCTCATTTTTAATCCTTCTACACCAACTCATTCATGCCTATCTTGTTAATATTTTTATATTTCAAGTGGTAGTATTTTTGGTACCAACTTTTAAAACTTAAAATTTTTTTATCTCACTAATTTAGTATAATTTTTGAAAAAGATTGTGAAAATTTATTTTAATTTAAAATTTAAGTGTTTAGTATTAAAATTTTTTTAAAAAAATACTTTTGAGAAAATAAAATGTCTATTTTAACGTTTTAAAAAAATGTATTTAAATTCGTTAATATTGTGATATTCTAATAAAAAAAATGTTAATTTGGCTCAAAATGTGAACCCAAAATTTCTTGCTTAAGGATTTCAAAATTTCAAAAAATACTTTTTTATGGTAAAAAAAAGTAAAATGTTTGCCAATAGACAACTCCCTTGATTAAGTGTAAGAAATAAAATCATACAATAAATTTGAAACACTTTTATTCTTATATCTTTCTCCTACATCAACACCATTATCTAAATCTGCAGTGAAATTAAGTGTACCAAAACCAAAGAAATATTCCATAAATACTGTCAATTAATGAAAAAATTAAAAGAAAAATCTTTTACACATTACCCATATTTCCAGGCAATAAACCAGGAAGAAATCAATCATTTTTTTTATTCATCTCCCATAATGTTGGCTTTTAATTACTGTTTTTCAATACAATCAACCAAGAAAGAAATCATTCATAAATAAAACAATATTTTCTTTTATTATTGGGTTGCAATTAAGAGTAAATTGAACTTAATTTAATAGGGAATTTTGACAATTATTTATTAAAATTATTCATTGAGTGAAGCTCTATAGACATAAAATTATTGATTCGAACTATATTAATTAATATTGTGTCTCATTTCTCTCTTTTATTTCTTTTTCTACTTTCTTGAGAAGATTGAACTAAAAAGATTAAAATTATTAAAATTCTACAAATTCACTTACTATCTATTTAACAAGTTTTACCTTTTTTTTAAGCTTGTAAGAGCTCAGTTATCTTTTACCTAATCAAAATAGAAATAAAGAAGGGAAAAACCAACATAAATGACAAACAAAGAAAGTAAGAGATCAGTTGCCAAATCAGACAGTAAAGTCGTGTCTGAACTGTGTCTTTTGGTACCATTTAAGACATGCATTTACCGTCAATTACCGGTAAATTTAAGCGCCTTTTGTATGTTATTACAAAAGGAGAGAAGAAAACGACACGGCTGTTATTACAAATATGTTTTTTTCTTTCCTTTTCACTCTATAAATATCACGTCTTCACAACTAGCTTCCTTTTTCCTCCCTCTCTCTCTTCTTACCGACCGTTTTCCGGCCGGGTCTCCATTTAGTTTTCTAAATCGAGGTTGCCGGAGAGTCCATTTTCTCCGACATTTTTCTTTCTTAAAAGGTTTGCTCTTTAATTATGTAAAGCTCTTTCTTTTTCGGGTGAGAGTTATTTTGATTTTTCAGTTTGATGTTGTTGCTGAGTTTCAGATCTGGATTTTCTTATTTAGGTGGCTTCATTGGCATTACTTTTTTTTTTTCAAAAAAAATAAATCATGCTCCTTTTTTGTTCTTTTTCTTGGTATGCATCTTGATCTGTGTCCTCTATTTTTTATTTTCTTCTTGAATAGTACTTTCCATGGTAAATTTTTTCCTGTAGTAAAATGTATGGCAGTAACTTTCTAAAAATGTGCAAAAACGAATATTATATAAATATTAAGGAAAACTTTTTAAATAGAAATTTCCATATATATTTGAAGTGCATCATCTCCATATATAGTGGGGTTGGTTGTTGTAAATTCTTTCTTATCCCTCCAATCATCATGTAATTACGTTCAGAATAAAGTGGTGTTTTAAAAGAAAACCCTTTCTTTTATTTTCTGCACTGCAGCAAGGAAAGGTGTGTTTAATGGATAGAAAGGCATTACTTATTTTTATATCAGCTTTATAAATATATTCTTAGCATTTCAGTTTCTGTACCGAGTTCTTTTTTGCTATTCTTAAGGGTTTTTTTTTGTTTTGTTCTTATCCACAATAATTGAAGTTCTAATCGTTTTTAACTTTTTATATTTCTGGACCTGTAGATCTCTTCTTTTGAGACTTGACTTTCGGTTTTGTTGATTGAAGACAAAGAAATGGAAGGGACTAAAGAGATGGGGCTTAGAAATGTGAGCTCAACGTGCTCAATCAACGAAATGGATGATTATGATCTCTCACGTCTTCTTGATAAGCCAAGGCTTAACATAGAGAGGCAAAGATCATTTGATGAGAGGTCACTCAGTGAGCTCTCTATTGGTCTCACCAGAGCAGGTCTTGACAATTACGAGACCACATACTCTCCTGGTGGGAGGTCAAGGTCAGGTTTCGATACTCCGGCTTCATCGACTAGAAACTCATTTGAGCCACACCCCATGGTGGCTGAAGCATGGGAAGCTCTCAGGAGGTCTTTGGTGTATTTCAGAGATCAACCAGTTGGTACCATTGCCGCATATGACCATGCTTCCGAGGAAGTTTTGAACTATGATCAAGTAAAGTTCTCATCAGATAATTGAAATACTATTGATTATTGGTGATATTGCAATTCTTATTGCATATGTATATGCTTAAAATTATAAACTTTGATTTAGTATTGATTATGATCATAAGTTAGGCATCCAACCTAAAACTAATTTGTTGTAAATGGAAAACTTGAACCTGAAGATATGGCCATAGCAAACTCTAAACTTACTTGAATATGGGAAACATTATTTAATAGTAAATACCTTGATCCACGTTGGATGACTTTGATTAGGTGAAAAACTTCTACCCAATCATGGGAACTTTAATATGAAAAGAGAAATCTGATTACTGAAAATAGGTTTGGTGAGGCAAAATGGGAAGACAAAGTATCATTAACCCTTTTGTTTAGGATAACTATTAAAGAAAATTCATGATATTTGTAGTTACTTTTAACACTTGAGATTCATTACCATTTTGGTGATGATTGAAATTTTTTGAGTTCATGTTTGATTTTTTGTTCAGGTTTTTGTTCGAGATTTTGTACCCAGTGCTCTGGCGTTTCTGATGAATGGAGAGCCTGATATAGTTAAGAACTTTCTCTTGAAGACTCTACAACTTCAAGGGTGGGAGAAAAGAATAGATAGATTCAAACTAGGAGAAGGTGCTATGCCAGCTAGCTTCAAAGTTCTTCATGACCCTGTACGAAAATCAGACACAATTATTGCTGATTTTGGAGAGAGTGCCATTGGAAGAGTTGCACCAGTTGACTCTGGATTCTGGTGGATCATTCTGCTTCGTGCATATACAAAATCTACTGGGGACTTGTCACTAGCTGAGACACCTGAGTGTCAGAAAGGAATGAGGCTCATACTCACTTTGTGTCTGTCAGAAGGATTTGATACATTCCCAACTCTACTTTGTGCTGATGGGTGCTCTATGATTGATCGAAGAATGGTAACCTATCCTTCTAGCCTTAATTTTTCTCTCTCATTTGTGCATGTGTATGTGCTTACCAATCTTGTAGTTATTTTGATTTGATGCGAGACATGCAAAGCATCTGAGAAATTTAAATTTGATAACTTCATGAAAAATGGAACCAGGATGTAATATTATTATTAATGGAAAATATAAAGTGTAGCAGATAGTTATTTATTGTTATAGCTGAGTAACAGAGATAATGGAGCAGCATAATATATAGAAATATCGTTCCTTTGGTTTTGGTTATCTGTATGTTGCTTCTATAATCATGTTGATGTGTGTTCCTGTGATTGTCCAACTTGCTATAATTTATTGGTTTGTTTAGACCGACATACTTTTGATTTGGTAATCAATCTTCATGTCTCTTGAGAAGTCATTGATACTAATGAATTTATAATTTTATTTCATTTCTTGTATTATTATATTATGTCCGAAAGTGAAACTGTGATGCTTTACCAACGGTACATTTTTTTGTCTCAAATGCTCTGTTGGCCTTGGGTGTAGAAGAATAATGTTATCTGCTAAAAATAAAACAGTTCGATGAGAATCTTGTTAGATACAATCTGAATTAATAATTCTAAGAGCCAAATCCAGCTGTACTCAGGGGTGGAGCCAATTGGGGGAGGTCTGGCAGGGGCACCGGCCCCCCCTAAAATGGAAAAATTTCCACTTAGGCCCCTTTAAAATTTATAAAATTTTAAATTAATAAAGGTAAAATTATACTTTGACCCCTCAAAAATGATAAAAAGTTGATTTAATCATTCAAAAGTTATAAATATATAGGCTATTAAAATGGTGCCAAAAAAAAAAAATTCTGGCTTCACCCTTCAATTTTGACCATATAATCATCACAAAATTATGATCTACCATCTGATGGGACTGTAAATAGCGACAAATATGGTCTGCATCACATCTCCACTATTAATGTCCACCAAATATAGCCATATTCTGTTACTGCTAAGACCTGGTAGAATCTAGTTACTTTGTGTTTGTCTCTTTCATTGGCATGGTATAGTGCTAATATTCCAAGTAAAAAACTTACAAGATCTCAAAAGCAAGTACCATCCATGGTAGGCATAGGTGCGAGGGAAAATAAACAATGTGTAGCATTTTGCTCTGCTATGTCAAGGAAGGGTACACTAAAACAATGTGGATTTAGGTGGCAGTAGTGATATAGTAAAAGTTTATGGTTCTTTTTGTTTAGTGGATCCATATTTTGTTTTTAAGTGAATAATTAGTAAGGATCCTTCATACTCATCAGGTTTGTAATGTCTGAGAAAAATCTGTTCATTTTGCTATTCGAAATGCAACCTATGAGATATTGCTTGTTTGACCTAAAGGGTTTCACACTTTCATCCACAAATGGTAGCTCACAAGTACGGGTGATAAACTTAGTGTTTAGTGAGCTTTAGTCTATATATATTCAATAGAATGTCACAAATTCCCAATCTGAGATTGGGGGTTTACAAATTTATGAAGCGATTTCTTAGTTAGAAATCATATTTGCCTATTGGTGATCAATTTATGCTTGCATTAGTTATTGTATTTATTAAGATGGTTGTCTTCATGCCTTCCTAGGGTGTTTTTCTTTTCTTTTCCTGCCCAATTTTGGAACTGATCTTAATGAAAATTTCGAACTTGTAGGCCTGTAGCCACGGTTAATGACATAATTGTCTAAAATTTTATGAATACCTTTATTTCTAAGTTTCCTTCTCTAATAATTAAGTCAAATATTATTTTGTCACCGTGCCTTCTCCCTCTTTGAGACCAAACTAGGACTCTTAGCTGCTTGTTCGAATAATGGTGCGAACTTATTTTACAGGGTATTTATGGTTATCCTATTGAAATTCAAGCACTTTTCTTTATGGCGTTGAGGTGTGCTTTATCAATGCTGAAGCATGATGCGGAAGGAAAAGAATGCATTGAAAGAATCGTGAAACGCTTGCATGCCTTGAGTTATCACATGCGCAGTTACTTTTGGCTTGACTTTCAACAACTAAATGATATCTACAGATATAAAACTGAGGAGTATTCTCACACTGCAGTAAATAAGTTCAATGTTATTCCTGATTCTATCCCAGACTGGGTATTTGACTTTATGCCAACACGAGGTGGCTACTTTATTGGCAATGTTAGTCCTGCAAGGATGGATTTCCGATGGTTTTGTTTAGGTAACTGTATAGCAATACTATCTTCTCTTGCAACTCCAGAGCAATCAATGGCTATTATGGACCTTATTGAAGCCCGGTGGGATGAACTTGTTGGAGAAATGCCTCTAAAAATAGCTTATCCTGCAATAGAAAGTCATGAATGGCGAATTGTCACTGGCTGTGACCCTAAGAATACAAGATGGAGTTATCACAACGGAGGATCATGGCCAGGTAAGACCATCACTCTCAAATCTATCCTGACTTTAGCGCTTTTGTTCTTATAAGAAAGGAAATTTATTTGTTGCATGGATCACTCCAGATCTTACTCTGGAAAATAATTGATTATGGTTTTTTATTAACTGGAAATTTATTAGATGTTACAAAATACTAATTGCCATCATTGATTAGCATGTCAAAGACATGAAAAATAAAACCCATCGCGTGTCTTGCTTGGGCTACTTGAAAAGTAACCAAAAAGCTCACTGGGAGTAAATCAGTGAATTGACTTGTTCACACTTTAGCTGTTGGTTGGTTGGTTTGAAGCATCTTGAGCGTGTAACTTTCATCTCAATTAAATAACAATTGATATACATTGAAACTTGAAGTTAATATCGTTAGCAGCAAGAGATTGGACCATATTCACATAAGCCATCCTCAATACCGCACCTTCTTTCAAGGTGGTAATATTCTGTTTGACAGGTGAAAACATATTCACATAATACTTTGGGAAATAGTAGTTAAGATATCAATTTTATGCTTCAGAAGCGATAAGGAAACCCTTGTAATACTTCTTTAACATATTTCATAATGGTGATAAACTTGGTATCTTCATAATAGGGTATCCTTTTAGACTTGTGAAGTTCATGTGCCTGCTCCCTGTTAATACCATTTTATTTGCAATTTTGGGGTCCTTGGGTTAATACAGTATGTATCTAAGCTAGTGTCCTCTTACATGTATGTATCTAAACTCATTCTCTTCATGATGTATCTAAACTCATTCTCTTCATGAGTTAAGTTTCATATTATTGTAGAAATCCCTATTTAAGACCAATATCATCGGTAAGCTAGGTAAAAATAAGATGATTTTGTATCTTTGTCCATAGTCTTCTCTGGTCCTCTCTTCGTTGGATCGTGTTTTAGCCAAAGAAATCTATGCTCTTAGTTTTATGAAACAATATTTTCTACTACTGATTTTAAAATTTCTTTTAACTGTTAAGCAATCACGTGCTACTGGAATCAATGGCTATATCCTTAATGCTGTGCCCTGTGGGCTACAGTACGCAATGAACATGCTCTTCTTCACTTGTCCAACTGTATGATACTGATGATTGTATTATCACATACTTGTTAGAATTAGTGGCTGTTAGGATGTAAACCTAAAACCCTAACATTCATAACTGAGTTCTGCATTTATATTTTACCATCTAATGTTTATTGTCTTTCCCTGTTTGCCATCTTGCAATTATCCACTACTTTCAATGCAGTGCTGTTGTGGCTGCTAACGGCTGCTTGCATCAAAACGGGAAGGCCGCTGATTGCAAGACGTGCGATTGATCTTGCCGAGACACGTTTGTTCAAAGATAGCTGGCCGGAGTATTATGACGGGAAGCTCGGGAGATATATTGGTAAACAGGCTAGGAAGTACCAGACATGGTCAATAGCAGGATATTTAGTGGCAAAAATGATGCTGGAGGACCCATCACACTTGGGGATGATTTCATTGGAAGAGGACAAACAGATGAAGCCATTGCTAAAGAGATCATCTTCCTGGAATTGCTAAACAAAACAAAAACAAAACAGGGAAAAAGAGCTTTAAAAATTTTCATTATAACAATATTCTTTTTTATTTGGCGCTGCTCCTCTATTTAGGGTTTCATAAAAAGAAAACTTTGCTTTTTTCTGTACTGTAGCAGGTTGCTAAGACTTAATCTCTTGCCTTCTCTTCAGAAAAGAAATAAATAAAAGACACATTTTGCTGTTCTGGGTACATTTTTTAATGTATTTTTCATGGACTATGATGAGGAGGAGGAGGAGGATATGACTATGATAAGGTGAATTCAACCCGAAACTATAATTTTATGTATTCTTCAAGGTCCATTGGGATTAAAAAAAGTAAAGAGTAAGAGTGCAAGCAATGATCCTAACAGGTGTTGAGGACTTGAGATAAAGAGATTGAATCGATTTTTTAATTATTGTAGAATTGATAACCAATCATTAAGAATGTAGAAAAAGAAATATATATTATATGTGGGAGGTGGTGACGTGGTGACGTGGTTTAAGAAACAAACGAAGGAGTCCAGAGGTTTGGACGCAAAGAAAGAGGGTATGCTTTATGTTTACTACCATCGCGTTTGAAGAATATGAAATCATAGTTTTATAGGGCGGCATTCAGAAATATTCTGTTATTTCATTGGGTAGTAGTTCCGGGGTTTTCAACACAAAAGCTTACGCGTGCAAGAAAAGTGGGAAAACAATTTCAAACGTCATTGCTACACCTGCAGCTTAAGAAATTACAAAGTCCCTATGGTTGTGAACAGCATGAGATGCTGCAATTTCGTCGCAATTTGAACGCCCGCGATTAGGTTAGGTGAATGAATGTTTGAAACCAAAGTTAATTAACCCACCGCCCACAACCCAACGAATGAAAGTCAAATTAAGGAAACTTCCATCGCATGACTTCATCAAAATCCATTGCTCTCTATCTATTTATTTCTACTTCTATTTCCTCAAGCTTTCTTGTAAACTTCCAATATGTCATCGATGGCGGATCAACAGAGAATCCATCCCGTCCTGGATGTCGAAGCACCGCCACAAACCTCCCCAACAGTTCCCTTGGTGCCCCAGGGCACGTCGAAATCCGATGACCAATCATATCCACCTTTCCATCGTACTTATCCACCTATGAACTCCAAACCTCCCAAGAAGAGAAGCCGTTGCTGCAAGTGCTTGTGTTGGACCCTGTCTCTTCTCTTGCTGCTCATCCTTATTCTGGGGATTACCGTTGGCATTTTGTTCCTTGTTTTCCGACCGAAGTTACCTAAATATTCTATTGACAGGTTGCAGATAAGCCAGTTCGATCTTAATTCTATGGACTTTGTTGGAAACGTGATGGGCCGAAAATTTACCTTTTATTACACACTCAATATATTACAATACGAAGATTACAAATATTTTCTCAATGACTAGATAGTCTAGCTGCTGCTAGATTTTAACTCACTCAAGGTTTGCTAACCTTCTCACTCTCACTCACATTGCTTCTCTTATTTCTTTTTTCTTCTCTTTTTTTTCTTCATTACAACACAAGTTCAAGCCTCTATTTATAGGCTGATAAAGTGACAACAAATGTGGCTATTAATCCACTTAATTTCTAGCCACAAAACATCTCAATAATGGAGCACTTTGTATGGCTAAAATTTCAGCACTTTGCATGGCACAAAATTGCTCCACGTCTCATGCTTCTAGATTATGCTTGGAGTGGGTTTGATTTCTAACACTCCCCCTCAAACCCAACTTTCATACCGAGTTTCTCCTTGAATTTGTTGAATGTCTCCACTTTCAACGGCTTTGTGAAAATATCTGCCAGTTGATCTTCTGTCCTGCAATGGACCAACTCCACGTTTTTGTTTTTCACTTGCTCTCGGATAAAATGATACTTCGTATCGATGTGCTTGCTTCGGCTGTGCGACACCGGATTCTTGGCAAGTGATATAGCGGATTTGTTGTCAACGTAGATGGTAATTGGACCTTCATTTGAAACACCTATTTCTCCCAAATTATTCTTCAACCACATTGCTTGGCATGTACAAGTTGCTGCGGCCATATACTCTGCTTCACATGTTGAGAGAGCAATTGTTTGTTGCTTCTTTGACGACCATGAAAAAACTGCGGAACTGATGTGGAATGCATATCCGGAAGTGCTTTTCCGATCATCCAAGTCTCCCCCATAATCGCTATCTGAGTAGCCAACTAATTTTGAATCTTGTGAGTGGGTATAGAATAAACCATGGTTCATCGTACCTTTGATATATCTCAAAATTCTTTTTGCGGCAATTAAGTGGTCTTGCTTCGGCTTCTCCATGAATCTGCTCACCAATCCTACTGCATATGTAATATCTGGTCGTGTGATTGTCAAATACCTTAAACTTCCAACGAGACTTTTAAACAACGTCGGATTTATCGACTCCCTTGTCGAATCAACACTTAGCTTCATCCCTGGATCAGCTGGCGTGACTACTGGCTTGCAATCCTTCATTTTGAACTTGTTCAAAATCTGCTCCGCATACTTCTTTTGAGAGACAAAAATTCCATCTTGCATTTGTTTCACCTCGACTCCAAGAAAGTATGACATCTCATCGATATCTGTCATTTCAAATTCTTTAGTCATAGCTTTCTTGAAATCATCAGACATACTTGGATTGTTTCCGGTGAAAATCATGTCATCCACATATAGGCATACGATCATGATATCTCCACATCCATTCTTCTTTGTGTACAGGGTGTGCTCGTGCGGGCTTTTGATGAATCCATTTCTTCGGAAGTACTCGTCGATCCTTGTGTTCCATGCTCTTGGGGCTTGCTTCAATCCATACAAAGCTTTCTTCAATCGGTAGACTTTGTCCTCCTTTCCTTGTATGCTATATCCAGGTGGTTGTTCTATGTAGACTTCCTCCTCCAAGTAGCCATTCAGGAATGCAGACTTGACGTCCATCTGATAGATTTTCCATTTGTATTGTGCTGCGACCGCTATGAGAAGCCTAATTGTGTCTATTCTTGCGACTGGAGCAAATATTTCATCATAGTCCACTCCTTGTCTTTGCTTGTAGCCTTTGGCGACTAGTCTTGCCTTGTATTTCTCTACTTTTCCTTCTTTGTTGGTCTTCGTCTTGTACACCCACTTGACACCAATCGGGCTATGTTCTTCTGGCAGACTTGTTAGCTCCCACGTGTCATTCCTTCTTATTGCAGCAATCTCCTCGTCCATGGCCTTCTTCCATTTATTGTCTTCAATTGCTTCTTCGTATGTCACTGGATCACATTCTGTCATTAGACAGAATAGTGAATAATCGAACTGCGTCTCTACAGGTTCCGTAGAATTGTAGATGTCGTTGAGACTCCGTGTTCTTGTGGGTGCTTTATCTGAGCTGCTGCTTCCGCTGCTGCTGGTTGGTGACGAAGGGGCTGTTGTACCAGGACTTTGATCATCGCCTTGTTCTTCTTGGTTGATGACATCATTGTCGTCTTCGTTGAAAAATAATCCTTCCACTTTCTTTTCTTCTTCACTCCATCTCCAGTAATCCGCTTCATCGAACTCGACATCTCTTGAGATAATCAATTTCTTAGTAAGAGGATTATAAAGTCTGTAGGCCTTACTTCTTTTGTCATAGCCTATAAAGATACACTTCTCTCCTCTATCGTCAAGCTTTTTCCTCTGTTGCTCAGGAACGTGTGCATATGCAATGCATCCAAAAATTTTGAGGTGTCCAACTCTTGGCTTGTGACCGCTCCATGCTTCTTCTGGTGTCTTGTGTCTTACACTTTTTGTTGGACATTGATTCAACAGATAAACTGCGCATTCAACGGCTTCAGCCCAGAAAGTTCTCGGAAGGTGTTTACCTTTTATCATGCTTCTTGCCATATCCAGAATTGTCCGATTCTTCCTTTCTGCAACTCCGTTTTGTTGTGGAGTGCGTCTGGCTGTTAACTGATGAATGATTCCATGATCCTTGCAGAAACTTTCATAAAGCTTTGCAGTATACTCGCCTCCTCTATCGGATCTGAGTATCTTCAAATATCGACCACTCTGTTTTTCCACCATTGCTTTGAACTCCTTGAATTTTTCTAGGGCTTCCGATTTTGCTTTGAGAAAATAAACCCAACATTTTCTGCTATAATCATCAATAAAAGTTAGGTAGTACCTGTTTCCACCGAGTGATTCAATGTCGTACGGACCAGATATGTCGGTGTGTACAATTTCCAATGGTCTTCTAGCTCTTCGAGATTTTCCTACTTCAAATTTCTGCCTATGCTGCTTTCCTTTGACACAGGCTTCACACAGTTGATCTGGATGATTAATACTTGGTAATCCATTCACCATATTTGTCTTCGACAACAGCTTCAAGCCAGAAAATCCGAGATGTCCGTACCTTAAGTGCCACAACCATGATTCATTCTTCAGATCCGTCTTCATGCATTTTACTTCTCCAGACTCGATGTCGAGGGTGAAAAGACGATTTCGCGTCATATCAACTCGAACAACTAATTCTCCACTTTTGTTCCTGATGGCGAGTGAGCGGTCTTTCATATGAACTTCATATCCTTTTTCTAGGAGTTGACCAAGACTGATCAGGTTGCTCTTCAAAGCTGGTACGTAGTAAACGTCTGAGATGTACTTCTTCTCTCCATTCCTTTGTGTTATAACAACCTTGCCCTTTCCTTTGATTTCTGCATGTGAGTTGTCTCCAAAAGTTATTTGTCCATGAACTGTTTCATCTAATTCTGTGAACAGCTCCTTTCTTCCACACATGTGGTTGCTTGCACCGTTGTCGAGATACCACACACTTCTCTTGCGATCTTCATTTTCTCCGTAAGTGAGAAAGACACTTGATTCCACTTTTTCGTTGCCTTCTTCTGCGACTGCTACATGGTTTCTTTCATCCACTTTGTGTGTTGATCTGCACTCGTAACTGAAATGTCCATACTTGTTACAGTTGTAGCATTGTACCTGAGATTTATTTTCTTGAAATCTGCCTCGGCCACGACCTCTAGATCCACGTCCACGGTTGGATGTTTGATAATCTTTATTTTCTTGATATCTCCCATATGATTGATTTCCACGTCCTCGTGATCCTCTTCCTCCTCTGTTTCCACCACGGTAGCCTCCACGGTATCCTCTGCGGTTTCCTCTTCCTTGGTTAAAGTTATTACTTGTTTCTCCGTCGTCGACGGACAACTTGCTATGCAAGGCTTGATCAAGATTTTCACTATCTTCATTTAGCTTCATCTTTTGCTCATGGGCTTGCAGAGAACCCACAAGTTCTTCGAGCGACATCTTTGACAAATCTTTTGATTCTTCGATGGCAACGACTACGTACTCGAATTTGCGTGTGAGTGACCGTAGAATTTTCTCCATCACTCTTACCTCGTCAAGAGTTTCTCCATTTCGTTTCATTTCATTTACCACCGATTTTACACGATTGGCATAGTCATCGATATTCTCGGAGCTCTTCATTTTTAACATTTCAAATTCAGCTCTAAGTGACTGAAGGCGTACCTTTTTAGCTTTTTCTACACCTTGAAATGATTTTTGCAAAATCTCCCATGCATTCTTCGCGTTCTTCACATCTGATATTTTCTCGAAGGTTGATTCATCCATACCTTGAAAGATACTATTCAAGGCCTTTTGATCCTTCTTTCGTGCTTCTCGTAACGCCTTCTTAGCGTCATTTGATAAAGCTGCTTCTGTAGCGGCATCCCCGGGCTCGATGTATCCTTTTTCAACGATCTCCCAACAATCTTGCGAACCGAGCAAAGCCTTCATTCGAATGCTCCAATTTCCATAATTTGTCTTCGTCAATTGTGGAACTTGTAGCTGAATTACGTCGCCCATATCGACTTGTTAGATGAACACCAAAGGTACTCCGAACTGAACACGAACCGGACACGAACCGAACTCCGAACCAAGCACCGAACCGTAGCTCTGATGCCACTTGTTGGAAACGTGATGGGCCGAAAATTTACTTTTTATTACACACTCAATATATTACAATACGAAGATTACAAATATTTTCTCAATGACTAGATAGTCTAGCTGCTGCTAGATTTTAACTCACTCAAGGTTTGCTAACCTTCTCACTCTCACTCACGTTGCTTCTCTTATTTCTTTTTTCTTCTCTTTTTTTTCTTCATTACAACACAAGTTCAAGCCTCTATTTATAGGCTGATAAAGTGACAACAAATGTGGCTATTAATCCACTTAATTTCTAGCCACAAAACATCTCAATAATGGAGCACTTTGTATGGCTAAAATTTCAGCACTTTGCATGGCACAAAATTGCTCCACGTCTCATGCTTCTAGATTATGCTTGGAGTGGGTTTGATTTCTAACAGACTCTACCTTATCCGCTACCTTTAATGTTACCATTACTGCCAGGAATCCCAACGAAAGAATCGGAATCTATTACGAAGGAGGTAGCCATCTAAGCGCGTGGTACACTGAAACCAAGTTATGCCAAGGGTCAATGCCAAAATTCTACCAAGGTCACCGAAACACGACGGTGCTGGTTTTGCCTTTGTCAGGACAAATCCAAAACGGTACAGGTTTGATCATGGCGGTGCAAGAGCAGCAACAGCGGACGGGAAACATCCCATTGAGACTGCGGGTGAGTCAGCCTGTGAGGGTTAAGCTTGGGAAGTTCAAGCTCATGAAAGTGAAGTTCTCGGTTAGGTGCGGGTTAGTGGTAGACGCTTTATCTGCTAACAACGCCATCACAATTCAGAGTAGTAGCTGCAAATTTAGGCTTAGATTGTAGAGTTCCTAATTTCTAACACCCGCCATATTTTTTTACATTTATGTTCCAGAAATAAGGAGGGTTTTAATATATGCGGTTTTGTTCTCCTCCATGCTATATACTTCAGTTTGTTGTTATATTTGTAATGGTATTGGTATTCTATATATTCTTTTTTCTTTTTTTGTGAAAGATTATGGTCCGATACCCATTTCTGATCTCCTTGATTTGTGGGATCATTACAGGGATATTCTCATTTGATTTTGTAGCCAAACCATCTCAATTTCCAATGCTGTTTATGGAAAACTAAACAATCTTTTACTCCTCATTTGTGCATTAGTTCTGTACAATGGGTTGCTAGTGCGACACAGATTTTGTCGTCGAAGACGGGGACCAAACAAATTTTTGCCAATATACATGCATGCACATACATGTTGGTTGGTTAGGCTATGTATGAGAAATTCTGGAATTTAATTAGCAATTGATCCAAGGTAAAGAACCCATTGCTTTGAAGGAAGCTAGCTAGTTAAGTAACTCTATTGGAGAAGATGGATGGATAGTATCTCTTATTGGGGCTTCAATCTCGAGTTCATTAATTCTAGTTCCCTTATAATTAAGTAACTCCATTGCAGAAGACGGATGCGTGTTGAACTTGAATAGTATCTCTTATTGGTGTTTCAGGCTCGAGCTCTAGTCCCCTTATAATTAAGCAACCTCTTTCTAATTTACGTCAATTGGGTTTGGGGACCAAGTCTTGTGTTGAAGGGAAATCTTTGAATATTTATAGGTGAGGATGACTTTCCCTTAACTTCAGGTCTTGCCATGTGTACGGTGTAAGTCTCATCATGATCCATCACTTAAGAGGCATAATACCTTCTAGGTAAGCAACAATGGAATGAAGACAAACTAAGCAAGCTTCACATGTGAATCTTATAAAGAAAAACCCAACACTTATTCTTGGCTAGACAGATCTAAAGAGTGACAAGTGTCTTACATATGTCTTCATGAATCTTTAATTCTAGTGAACTTTCACTTTTGACGAGATCAAGGTAGTCTTATAACAAAATTGCGGTGATGAAAGACCAAGATACTTGTAATAAAAAAAATGCATACATATTAAATAAGATGCAATCATCTTTATTGCTCATATACAAATTTACATTAAAATCCTTAAGATACAATAAATAAATAATTATTTATATGAAACATATTATAGATGGTTAAAAACATGAATGTTTAATAATTACATATACATATAAAATTAGTGTAATCTTTGGTCCAATCAAAAAATAATTTTATTTGATCCAATAAAAAATATTTTATCATTTTCTGTTTTCACGGTTCAATATAGATGGGTATCCATAACATATGTCTCTCTTCCTTTACTAAGTTTTTATCTTATTGGATTTTTCTTGACAAGGTTTTAGTAAGACATGTTTATAGAGAATAGTCATCAAAGGGAAAGTGTTGTAATACATGCATTTTGCATGTTGTAGATGGCTAGATACATAAAAGACCAATAGCTTTTATCTCATCGGGTTTTTTTTCACAAAGTTTAATGAAATACATTCATAATAAATAGTCATCCAAAAGGAAGTGTTGTAATACATGCATTTTGCATATTGTGGATGTCTAGATGCATAAAAGACCATTAATGTGATTTATAAGATACATGTTATTATGAAATAAATCGTCCTTTTCTATTCATGTATATATTGAATTATGAAATGTATGATTCTTCCACATATTTATTACCAAAAGCCCAATATTAAAGATAAATTTCAATAAAAGAAAAAGGATAATAAAAATATTAATGACATGCCTAGTTAGTGAAGAATTAGAATTATAAAAACATTTTTATTTAACATCTTTGATCTTTCTCTAATTTTTTTATTGATGGCAAAAACATATATAACTGGGAACCAATTTACATAATTTTACAAAGCATAAAGCATTTTCTCCTCTAGATTAGATTGGTTGATGAGCTTATAGTATATGTAATACCCAAATTTTACCCAGCCTGAGCCCAACTATTAAAACTCAGATATGAAAAATATCAAATAAATAAAGGTCCAATAATAGTCCAGCTATAATTCAATACAATAGGCCCAATTTCAAAACACCCAAAATTTAAACCCAAACCCAAAATACATTACCCTGGCCCAAATACTCCTAGCCCAAAACTGAAACAAATAGAAACCCTAGGGTTTCTGGGGTCTTCAGCACCCGCTTTCCCTCAGCCTCACGCACGCACATAGCACCACTCACGCGAGCCTCCGTACGCGCGCGCCCGCGCACATCCGTACGTGCCACGTCCCCAACCCTACACGCCGTACCTGCAAGAGACAAACAAACGAGCAGCAAAGCAGACACCAATATCACACAAAAGGAGCAGAGAGAAAAGAAACAAAAATGACAGAACGGGGGCGATTTGTTTTCATTTTTATTTTTCATTTTTCTGTAAATAGAGACTATAATAAGACCAAGAGCGTACTGTAACGGACACACGCATTCAATATACAAAAATTGAGAATACAAAAATTCAAAAAATAGAGAAAGGTGATTTTCTGGGTTTTTATTCCTTTCTATTTTGCTTGTTGCTTGATTCTTTTCTTTACTTTCTTTTTCTAGTTTTTATGTCCATCAATCGTTGTTCAAAAGAGAAATATTAGAAAGAAAGGGAGGGACGTACCTGGTAGCGTGATCTTGGCCCTCTTCGCTGCCATCGGAGAACGGGCTAGGTTCGAGTGCCGTCTGAATGTTCTCAATGCACAGAGCGGCGCAGGGTTTTACTTTAGTTTAGGTTTTGTTTTAATGTTGTGGACGACAATTTTTTTAGGGTTTATTTTAGTTTAATCGCAAGATTTAAAACGTCGTCGTTCAGAGCCCATACATTGGCACTGAAATGGTGTCGTTCGATAGCCCGATCCAGGCGGTGACCCTTCCGGGGTAGGATCCGCACATACTGGACTAGGGGTCTATTTGCTTAATAGGTTCTTGCGTGTTCATCGAAATTGCAATTCTGATTTCCTTTAATTTATTTGTAATTGGTATCACACATTTGGTTATGTTTTCATTTAGATCCAAGACTATACGGCGTTGTTCAAGGCTGAGACTCGAGCGGTGACCCGACCCGAGGGCAGGATCCGCGCACTTGGGTTTATCAGTCTATTTGCGCGACAAGTTCCCCTTTCTTTTGTGTTGTTTCAATCTGGTTTTGTTTATTTTTTTTAATTTGTACCACACATTTGGTTTCGATTCCATTTTGATCCATATTTAAATGGTGTTGTTTTCTGTGTTTGGTTTTGATCTTTTTTTTTTGACGATTTGATATAATTTATATGTATATTTTGATGTTTTATCTTTGTTTTAAATATATCAAATATTTACGTAATAATATTTTTTACATATAATAATATTCTTCATATACATATAAATTATTAATTATTTTAAAAATATGTGTTAATATTATGGTATTAGATATTATTAAGATTATGGATTTCAAAAGTTTTTAATATATATATGTATGTATTTTAAATCGATTTTACTTATATGTAATTCAGTTTTTTTTTAAAACTTACTTACGTATGAAATTTTTTTATATACATATATATGTATGGTATATTTATATGGTTATGTTTGTATACTATTTTTGTGAAATTAATAAATGTATATTAGTTGTTATGAATTCGTTTCAAAATATTGTTCTATAATGTTATTATCATTTTATGTCAAGTTTATTTTAAGTTCATGTATAATGTGAATACAATTATTATTATTACTTTATTTGTATTTATTTATTGCTTATTTGTTATTTCTTAGTCTAAGTTTGAATTATCATTTATCTTTTGCATCATATATTTCTTTTAAATTTTTTTTCCTATTTCATATTAAAAAGGCCTAGCGTTTATAATTCTCGAGAGAATTGCGCCCTAACTTACTGGGTTCCAATTTTTCTCGATGAATTTAAATAGCTATGTGCTTATTTTATTTAAACCATATCGTTTTAACTAAGCATTTAGGATTTCAAAATGTCGGATCCTAACTTACTGGATGTGACATTCTGTTATCTCGATGTTAAAATAAAGGCAATGTTTGATGTTTAAGAATTTCGAGAAAGTGAACCTTAACTTACTGGATTCGGATTTCTCGATTGACTTAAATAGTCAAGTATCCTTCTAAAAGCACATGATTTTCTAAAAAAGAACAAATCTAATTTTGAAGATTGAATGTTCACACCCTAACTCATTGAGTGCGACAATTTATCTCTTCGAAATGAATGCGTCTTATCATTAAAGTTTTCTCACCAAAGGATCGTATCTTAAAATCTTTTCAAAATTCGACAATAAAACATTGAACAATCAATTCGGTACTAATTTTGGGCGTCACGAGGGTGCTAACCCTTCCTCGTGCGTAACCGACTCCCGAACCTGTTTTCTCAAAATTCGTAGACCTAAAATCGCTTTCAAGGTGATCCGATCACACTTCATTAAAGACCGGTGGCGACTCCAATTTTCATTGTTTTTAAGTCGACTTACTATTTTTTTGTTTTTCACAAAAAGGGGTTTCGACAATATAAAACACCATTACCCCTACCACAAGTATTTTCCTCCATTATTTCCCTTACAAGCATGTGATGTGATAGTTGTTTCTTTTTTCTTTCTAATTAGTATAATTAAAAAAAAAGTAAAGAATAAAAATAGGAAAAAGACACGCTTAACATTCCAGCGAATTGGAGAGTGGAGAGATAAAAGGGTTCAAATGTACAAAATATATGCACTTCCTTGCAAAATCCACATTGGAAGTCATCAAAGATTATTATCAAAATGAGGAAGAAGATCAATCCTACCAGCAATTTCCACAATCAATTGGTGAATAGAAACAGTAAAAAATGCTAAAACACCAAAACTGTGCAAAACCATTGAATGAAACCATTTCAAAAGCCATCCTGACTCCCAAGGATGCTTCTATTATTGCATTGCAAGCATCACCATAATTCAGCCCGATGCAGTCTTTTTCTGCTGAAAAATGACAGCGTAGATGGGAATAATAATACCAATGCTAAAAGCTGTGAAAACACCAAGAGACATCTTCAGCTTCTGATTTTTTATCCTATCCAAGTTGTACATATGCTTAGCATGAAGGTAATATGGTTCATCATGCCCATGTGCATGGCCTCCCCCCATCCGCTTAATTGCAGTTGAATGAATCCCCTTATTGGCTGCTACAAACACAACAAAAATATATACCCATTGGAGGTTTTAACATAAAAGAATAACATCTTACAAGCCAAGTTCCTGAACAGTTTCTTTCAGCATCTGAAAATTCTGGAATTCATGCCCATAAGCTCAACAAAGAAAGACAGGCTCCAAATGGGAGCTAGAAGAGAACCATTGGCGTGCCTTTGAATGGTCCTACTTAGCTAAATTATAGACTCCATCTAGGATATGACTATTCATTTTAGACTTGATATGGTATCATCAAGAGTAAAGAGAGTTATTTTCACAACAAGAAATATTATGCATTGCATTCTAAAAGCCAATTAACCACCTTAGACAACATCCAAAACCTACATAACGAAATTGCAATTAAGGTTCCTTTTATATTTGCCAAGCAATAAATAGCAAAGCAGACAAGAATATTGCAAGTTGTGTTCAACTTTCAGCTCATAGCCATTACACTACCAATCCAGGCACGGGTTCTTTATGAGTCTCATTCAAACCCAAAGTCGGCAGATTTAGCATCCAATCATTCTCCAAAATCAATGGAATCATTGCATTTTTTAGCAAATATCGTGCCTGAGAATGTCAGGTAGACATTCATTTGTTGAAGAGGAGAGAGAAAGTAGTCAATTCAACTAGAGAGCGCTGAAAGCCACCAGTGGCCACAATCATCAGATGAAAGGGTTTGCCAGTTAAAAGTTAAGAGTAACATGCAACGCTAGAGATGGTCACATAAATGCAAAATAAAAAGCACCTCAAACACTTAAAAATAGAAAACGCAAAGCTTATATCATCTGAACAAAAAAAAGCTACTAAGGCCCAGAAATTTTGACATGGCTCAGAAGTTGCAAAAGCAACATTATTTAAATAAAAAAACAATAAGATAATAGTCATAATCGCTGGTTAAACCTATAAGCAAATGCAACAATAATGGATGCTTGAAACCAACATATAATGAATGACCATAGAGTTCACAATTGACATCTAAAGCCCCATCTAGCATTGTTGTTGACACAAAACTTAGAAAATAACAGCTTTGTGGTTTAGAAGCTAGGTTTTGAATAAAATAAATATTGTTTTTCATATCTCTTAAAACTTTTTGACATTTCAATTTATCACAACATTTCTCGGCAATAAAGTGAAATTAATTCGAATAGCTTCAATCAGTTCTTGACGCATTAGGTTACCACATTGATAAACACACAATAATAAAGAATTCCAAACATCCAGATGATTATCTTCCATTCTTTACTTATATTTTCATAGCCAAAAACAAAACCTAATTAAACTAAAAAAAAAAACCAAAATCGCTACTGGATCACTAACTTGACTTGGAGAAAAGAGATTGAGACGAAGAATTCAGAATCTTAGAAACCGATCTAAGGCCACCGTTCAACGCCATTGCTTCTTCACAAAGATATGAATTGTAACGATTGATGTTTGCCTAGTTCCACAAATAGCTGGCCTTTTCTCAACTCTACCATGCCCTTTATTTATATATTCAAAGGTGTGGACTGTGCACACGTGTCATTGGGCCAACACCTTTATATTATATCAAGTAAATATTTCTGACTAATTCTTTTAAATATTAATTTAATTAATATAACCATTTTAGTTTTGGTTTTTTAGGTTAAATACGGATTTTAAATCCATCCACCAATAATCAATCATGTGAACCGATTACTTTCAATACAAGGATGATTTATAGGTGGAATGAGTTTTAATTCAATTGATTTAATCGTTAACTCCTTAAATTTTGATATATGGCTATATTGTATAAAACGATTAAATGGTAATTAAAATTAGTCAGAATATGCGGATATATTGATGCTTATTGGTTATTGTATGGATTGCTTCGAGCATTCGGGTGTATTGACATTGTTGCGCTTTGTGTATTCAGAGTTCAATTTGTATTGTTTAAGTTGCGTACTATGCACAATGAAATATTGTCATTGTGACACTTGCACCGTTATTTATTGGTCGACATTGGTAGTTCAGTTGGACATTCATGTGTCTGAACATTTTTTTTTCTTGTACTACTTAGACAAATCGACTGAATAAATTAATTAATCAAACTGTCTTTGATGCAATGAATTGATTGAAACTAGTTTATTATGGTTGTATTGTTATTGAAAGCTTTGCAATCATATACTTGCACTAAGTAAATTCTATCATGCTTTGAAATAGTATTGAGCAATTTTCACTCAGTGCATCAATTGATTGTTGCCGTGCGCAAGATCAAGGTAGTGAGGAGGGACTTTGTGGTAGCAATACTCTTGAGCTCATTCACACTCTATGAAGCATAGATATGGGTATGCAATATGAATACGACATGATATGAACACAATAATACAATAAATTTTTTTAAAAAAATGAGAATACAACTTCGCGATAAAAAGTATTTTTATAATGTTAAAATACTTTGAATAAATGAAAATATTAACACTTCTCATTAATATATATGTATTCTCATTACACAAAATATAAACTACATTTTTATAATTTCAATGTCATTAAACAAAATCTCTATCTACCTTTAAAAATTATCTATTGCTTTAGAATGATGTGATTTAGAATTGAAAGGGTTAAAATGCCATACTAGAAAAAAAAAAAGGATTTGGTTATTTGACAATATTGCAATGCCATTAAATTAAAGGTTGGGGTTAAATTTGGAAGATTATTTGCATAAATTAAAATATAAAAAGTTTATTATATATATCAAAGTTATACATGAATTATGATTTACTATTTATTTGGATATACGAATTTTGAGTCCGTGCATTTTGATGAATGAATATTAAATTTAGTTCAATTTTCTTAAATCATTAACACAGTATTTGATGTAGTATCATTTTAGGCTTCTTTTTTACATATGTAAAAAAGAATTTATTTATCTAAGATGAAAATTATTCGATTTATTTATTTTTAAATATTTATAATTGAATTAAATCAAAGTTTTATATGTACAATTAAAACAAATTAAATCTGATGTATTGTGTAAAATTGATACTTACCTCTATAATTAACATTGATTGAATCCAAAATTATTGATTAATTAAAGAAATATGATTTCTTTCTTGCAATGTTGAGTTGAACTAAGTTATGATGCGAATGTACAGTAGGCATATCATTTATAAATATTTTATAGCCCATCCCTTTTGTGTTTAAAATATTATAAATTTGTATAAAAGCATTACATGCTAACAATTTATTTAATGGGAAAATATTTAGCGTAGTGAAGTTTTTAGACTTCACAAGTAGAGTCAAGAGGTTGACAAGTATCCTATAGAAGTATAATAAAATATTAAAAAAAATTAAAAAAATTAAAAAAGGATACATGACCGTTTTTAAGGCTGCTTGTGAAATAAAAAACCACTAACCCTTTATTTAATATGAATTTTAACATGTTGATATATTTATATTCTGCTTATGCTATTTTTATGCGGTGTATAATTATGTTTCATATAAATTTGTCATAATGATTTAATTATTAATCTACTTATATTTACTTAAAGTTTGATATTATATTTTTTATTTAAAGTCTTAATCCAATTTTCCAAAGTATAGCGAAGAGGTATGTCGTCATTTTCAAGTTCAATCTATACCCTTAATAAAAAGACTTGTAACAAAAGATGCAAAAAGAGAGCACTTTTCAAGTTCCATTCATAGCATGTAACGATTCGGTTTTCGTTAGTGATGCACTGAATTTCTTAAACTGAGCTATTTTGAGAAATTAAATTGAGAGGTTTTCGGAAATGGGTATGGTAGTGGATTAGAGAGTTATTGTTTGGTAATTAGACATTAATTAGAACTTATGCACTAAATTGTAAGACTAACAAAATTAGAACTAGTGAGGGGTTTATTTAATGCGTGAATATTAAAAAGTACGATTTAGAGAGTTAGGGGTATTTAAGTAGTAATTTTCCCAAACCCTTGTAGCAAAATCCCCATTTGGAATTTGCAAGAGGGAACAGTTTTTGGGGAGTTACTTTCACGAGTTCTTCCAAAAAAAACTCTCAAATTCTCTTCATTCCAATTTGCTTTTTCAACTCAACTCATTGATTTCAATTTATTCAAATCCAAGGCAAGTTATATTTTCATTTAGGCTTAATTGCAAATCACCCTTAATGTTTGCTAATTTTTCATTTTCCCTAATTCTTTTTTTTCAATTGCACCTTTTTTGTTGCAATTTTATTCAAATAGGTCCTTTTTTTGTGTGGAAATCGTTAAATCATCAACGGTTAACAATATTTGCTGACTGTGCGTGACAATTGTCACTGACTAGGATGGCGCGTCAATAAAATGATGACGCGGCTAGTAAAATTCTTTTTATGAAAATTAAATTAAAAGTTCACCCAATTTCAAAAAAAAACTTTAAGCTTGTTTATCTCTTGAAAATATTTTTTGAAATATAAATATTTTTTTTAATTTGAAAGATATTTTTAATTTTCATGAAATTGTAATATCTTTCATTAATATATATTTTAATTTTTCATGAAAAAATATTTTTTATATTTTAAAAATATAACTTTTGTAATTTTTCAATTTTATAAAATATTCATATTTAAAAGAAACTAAATTTTATATTTATATATATTTAATTTTTTTGAAATTTTATTAATGTCATTCTTTTTTTTATAATTTTAATGAATTGTTGACCTGACATATAAAAAATAGTGACACATCATCAACTAAACACACTTGAGGTATCAATTAACGTTTGGCATTGACAGTTAGTCAACCAACAATCACGTCAACATTCCTATCTAAAAAATGATTTATTTGAATTAATATGCAACAATAAGGGTGCTATATAAAAAATTAAGACCAAGTAAACATTAAGAGTAAAATTTGTAATTACATATTTCATTTATTTCTTTCATTAAAACAAGAATTTTTATAAAATAATTTTGGGAAACTCTCTTTTTCTCTTTTCTTTGTTTCACAATAGCTTGTGCAAGAAGAAGAGAAATTGATTTTTGATTTCTTTGTTGAATTTTGATTTTTTTTTCAGTAAAGCAAAGGTTTTTCTAACATTAATCAATGATCGTTAATCTTTGGAACATGATTATTGAATTTATCTCCATTTATTTTCCATTTTAAAGCAATTTTCAAATTAGTGAGGGAAATTTTTTATTTATGTAACTCTTGTTATTTTAGAACTTGATTTAGGTTAGTAAATGAGTTTAAAATGGAGTGTGATGTTTAAGAATCAAGTTAGAATATTATTGGGTGAGAATTGCTTAAGTTATCAGTGTTGAGAGTTTTAGATGTTTCCGGTATAGAGAGATTGAGCTGGTGTTGCTGTTGGTTTTTGGACATTTAGAAATCCCTAATGTTGTTTCTAAGATTAGATTCTAAACTCGGTTAAGTTCAATTATGTTCTCTTAAGTTTTCAATGGAATCGAGAAAGCTCTTACTATATCAAATTGCATATCATTATTAATTTTAAGAGGTTTTAATGCTTGATATATGTTCCTCTAACTTTATCTTACTATTTCAGTTGATTATTGTAGCCAAGAATGTGACCGAGACATTGAAGGCCAATGGAAAGGAAAATTTGTTGAAACTTGAAATTTTAGTTTGTGCTAGCTTTAACTAAATTCCTAGTATAATGTCTTTAAGAGATTTAGTTTAAGATGCTGTTGATATATTGTTGTCATCTAACTTGATTGGGTGTGCCATGATTATGCCTTGAATATTATTTATAGTGTGATTAAAAGAAAATGCTTGATTGTGATGTAAAATGAGATTGATGCTATGTTTTGAAGTGATGTTGGATGAATTATATTAATTATGGATAATACTTTATGTTTTAATGTGTTCTAATTTCAAAATGTCTTATTAAACAATGTCAAATATGATCCGAGTACATTTGATATGTTATAGGATTTGTTTGGTATCAGATGAAGTATTTGTCACTTATGTGCATATCATTAGGCGCTTGTGCATGTAAATACATTTTGACACTTGTGTGCATCATTATGGAGTGTTAGGGGAACATATGTTTACATGTATTAGAGCTTTTATGCTTGACTGACATTTGTATGCATCATGTGGAGTGTTAGGGTTTAATCCGTACATTCGTGGTTAATACTTAATGCACACTTTAGTCCTTGAAGTTTACTACTTATTTTACTTTGCCCCTAAAGTTTTTGTTGGTCCACTTCAATCCTTAACGTTATCATTATTGCATGACGGTGATATTTATTGTTTATTTCCTTGCTTTGTAACAGTCTATTTAATTTTTGGATAATGATTTTTATAATGTACTTGCATTTACTTAGCATGTCGATTTCTTTATCAAGAGCCTTACATGCTTGAGTGAATATTGTTATAAGGCTACAATGATTATTGAAAATGTGTTGGAGACATGGAGGTGGTATTCAGGATTCAAGTTGGATGTTATAATGATATTGTATAGTAGATTAAGCCTACGCCATGATGAATTTTGCTGAGGTAGGTAGATTTTGCGTTGTTGGAGATTTTTGTTACGTTGGACATGATCTTTAACTAAGCTTTTATGTATCAAATATGTTGAATATGGTCTTACTGCATTTTAGACACGTTAGGTTGGAGGTTGAGACTACACTTTTTGCTTTATATTTGTAGTCTTGGATTTGGGTATCCATACCTCAAGCTTAGGTAGCGAAATCTCATAGGGTGAGTTACCATGGTTTCGATATATTGGAAGTCAATAACTGAAGTAAGAGAGAGCAAATTTTGGTTAAAATTGATGAAATCAATTAAACCAACTCAATCGATTTAGTCAGTTTCGATTTGAGCAGTTTGTTCAATTTTTTCTATTATGGGTTTGACTTTGTTGATTATTTTGATTAGTTATCGGTTTTAAAATTTTCATATTGACCCAATCGAAAGAACGATTTAATTTAATATATTTTTTAATTATTTAAAATATAATTATAATTTATAATTTATAATTTATAAAATAATATTATTCAAGCCCAATAACTAAAGCTAGTTACCTAATCGAACAGATCGACCTAAAGTCGATATTTGTTGATTATGGTTGATTAAGTCAATTCAATAAAAAAATCAACCGAAAAAACTAAATGCTTTCACATAATTAAGGGTCACAAGTATCAGAACCCGTTCTTAAAGATATCGGTACAGGGTGTCTAAGTACCGATACTTTTGACCTTGCATGTACTGATACTTGTGATTTGTTGTACCGGTACCTTGCAACTTGAGCTATTGTTTTCTAATTTGCATGTCATGTGTCAATACTTTGGGTGTAGATTACTCGAGACTCAAATGATTTTATAAGGTCATTATTCCTTGTAATTATTAATGAATGATCTATGCTCAATTTTAAGCGACAATAAATATTTGATAAATGTTTAGAACATGTAAAGATTCTATGCAATACTGTTTGGGTTGCTCAATGACCAATGTGCCACTTCATATCCAAGTTGGGTCAGTGGATCAAGTATAAGATGTTACATTTAGAATCCATAATTGTTTTTGTCACTAAAGTTTATAGAAGAATGTCACTTGGAGTTAAAGTACTCTCAAAGGTGGCATGAAGGCAGGGGCAAAATCAAGATTTGTTTTTAGATGCCGAAATTAAATTGTAATTTTTGCGATAGTCAAAATATAATTTTACCATTTGAATAGCCTATAATTTTTTATAATTTTTAAATGATTTAATAGAAATTTTATCATTTTTAGGAGGCCAAAATACAATTTTACTTCTACTAATTTAAATTTTAAAATTTTAAAAGATCTAAATAAAAAAAATTTATTTTAGAGGTGCCGGCACTTGCGAACCCCCTAGATACAACCCTGCCCGAAGGAAAGCATTTTGCAGCTAATTTTGAAGTTGCAGATAGTGATGAGGAGCAAGCTCAAGAGTTAGGATCAGTTCTTCATTGCTTAAAAAAAGCACTTTTGACTCCAAAATCACTTTTGAAAGAAAAGCTATGAAGAACAAGCTGCTTTTGGCTGAAATTTTTAGCTTGCAGAAGTGCTTTTCAAAAGCACTTTTGAAAAGGAGCTGAAAAGGAGAAGCTAAAAATTTTAGCTTTTCCTCTCTCAAAAGCACTTTTGGTGCTTAATTACTTTTTCACCACTCCAATAACATAATATTTTTCTTTTTTTTCTTGGTGCTTAATTACATTGTGTTAAATCATTAATTAAAATAAAAAATATTTCTTAAAATACTAATTACAAATATTTAATGGTTATATTTAAATATTTAAAATATAGTTTATATATTCTAATTAAATTTTATAAATAATTAATATTTATTGCTTAAAAATATTTACAATTTATATTTCATATATTAAATATTAACAAAAGTTATAATATTTTTTATATTATTACTAAATAAATAATATTAACTAATTTAAATATTATTTAAATGCATATTTGTTACTTGATAATAACATGTCTAAAATGGACATTTTATTTCTCAAAAGCACTTTTTAACAGCAATGCTAAACACTCAATTTTAAATCAAACTTTTCAAAAATACTTCTAAAAAATACTTTTCCACAACACTTTTCAAAAGTATTTTTCAAAAATAATGAAGAACTAGCCTTTAAATGTTGAGCTCGTTGTTACAACTACTCTTGTTGTAACACCCCTTACCCGTATTCCTTACCGAAACAGAGTATGAGGTATTACTAAATTTTTAAAAATTTTCGACAGCATTCCTACTTATTTTTGCTTAAACCTCCTGCAAATTTAGAACACATTCCAATATACCAACCAATTTCATTTGTATAAACACACATATAGTTTAACTATTAATAAACACTACATTTAAAAGGGAACCATAACATATATTTACATGATGATCCCACATTACATAAAGTGTCTATACATGCCATAAAATTTCGGAACACTAGTAGTAAAATACCCCAAATGTGAAGGATAGTGTAGATGATTGTCTGACTTCGTTCCAATTTCCGAGTTGTTGGAAGTCACTATAACCAAGAGAAAAATAAAATCGAGTAAGCATATAGCTTAGTAAGTAAACACATGATAAATAAGTAATTACTCCATAACTACACCAAAATATAAACTTATTCATGAATAACTTTATTGTTAGGCAATTTCCAGCAAGCTGTTTTTCTGCGTCATAGTCGCTAATTTATTTTATCTGGAGCTACAGGCTCCAAATTGAGTTTTGTAAATTTCCCTGAACTAGACTCATATACCATTTCACCATAAAAATTTCAGAATTTTTAACCCAGCCAATTAGTACAGTTTATTCATTAAACCTTCCCCTGTTTCACTGCCCAACGGTTCTGACCCTTCCTCACTAAAATTTACTTAACTCTCTGTACAAAATTTGAAAAATGGTTTTTCTTGTTTCTAATAAAAATAGACTCAATAAGGATTCCAGGGATATAAATTTCATGCCATAATTATTTTTTTACAATTTTTGGTAATTTTCCAAAATTAGAACAGGGGATCTCGAAATCAATCCAGCCCTGTTTCAGTAAAATTCAGATATCTCCAAAAATACAACTCTTTTGCTTATTCTATTTCTTTCATATGAAAATAGACACATTCAGCTTCAATTTCATATATTATTCAGCTTCCCATTCATTTTCCACCATTTATGGTGATTTTTCAAAGTTACCCAACTGCTGTTGTTCAACACAGTTTATAATTAAATCGTTCCTTTTGCGTTTTTGATTTTTCT